>NC_087475.1:102572825-103197825 GCF_036417665.1 Passer domesticus | reverse complement strand
TTTTTTTAAAGTTTAATAAAATAAGATAAAGGTGATCCCCAGCAGACATAATGTACTTTGATTTTCATAAAGCCTTTGATAAGGCCTTTCACAAAAAATTATGAAGGGAAATAAATAGCCATGAGCAAAGGGGCAAGGTCTTGTCAAAGTTTAAAACCCAGTGGATTGTTAATTAACAAAGAATAGTTTCTCTTTTGCATGGAGACAAGTTAATAGTGGGAGTCAGTACACACTAGGGAGGTATTTAGTCTGCCCTGTGTGCCATGGCTGGCATGTTGGTGCTTTGATGACAACTCCTTGTTTGGCTGGTGAGAAATGCAGTAGAATTGCCAAAAGCCATAGGAGGTGTAAAAAGCAGGCCCACCCCATTGCATCCTCTGCTGGCTTGCTGCCTGAGTTCTGGAGATCCAATGGGACCCACTCCCAGGCTTGGCCTGGCTGCTCTGGGGTGTCCTGCCAGGAGCTGGGTCCTTCCCCAGTGCCCCTTCCCATCTTGCCAGCCAAAAGCAAGCATGGGCTGCCATCTCCATGAGTCAGCAGGGTTTATAGGTGCCATGGGGACAGAGCAGCAGGATGACGCATGAACCATAACATGGATGAGCGTATGGTAATGCAGAGTGCAAAAACAGTCTCCACTTCAGCTGTACAGTGGTGAGCGCTGAGCTCTCAGGCTCCTTGGAGAGAAGAGACTGGGAGTCACGGTGAGTAACTCGATAAAAGCTTCTTCAGTGAGTTGCATCAATTCAAAAAATGTGGAAGATGCTTGGTTGCCTTTAAGGGACAGGGAAACAATAAGGAACATGTTATAAAAAATGACATTATCTTGAACACTGGCTACACCCTCATTTATGAAAGTGTGTAGAATTACCAGAGGGCCATGAAGCATGGTTAGTAATCTTGTGAGATTTACCTATAAGGAGGCAGTCAGTTGGACTGAAAAGGGTTTTCTTTTTCAGAGTAGCAAGCTTGCAAAAATGCCATTTCTCCCTCTCAGTAGCTCTCCCATCTTCCTTCTTGACGTCGTGCCCTCTACTGTCCCTGAGCTCAGGATGGCTTCACTCAATCCTGGCCCGCTCCAATGGGAGATGGCAAGCGCTGGCCATCCACAGCCTCCCTGAAGAGACACACTAAAGGCTTATAATTGAGTTATTTACAGTAATGAAGAGTGTGGCGAAAAGTGATCAGTCCCTCCTTTTTCTGTCCTCCTGTAATACTAGAACAAGAGGTCACTCGGAGATGCTAATGGTAGCTTAATTTAGATCACATGAAAGGAGACACTTTTTCACACAGCAGGTAGTCAGTCTGTGAAATCCACACTGCCTCCTGAGGTCAGAGCGTCAAACACTACAGAAGGACTTGTCAAGTTCCTGGGTAATTTTTGGAACAATAATAACTGTTACTGAGGATGCAGTAGCACCCCAGGGACTCCCATCAGGAAGGACCCACTCTGCATAGCACAAGGCCTGCCCAAAGTAGGAGCCAGCCTGACCTGGGCTGCTTTGGTCTCCATAGCCAAATAAAGGTTTGTTTGGTCAGATGCTGGGCGGGGGGGTGGTGGTGATGGTGAAAGAGCTGCACCCAAGCTCAAGCACCCAAGTGTGACACTTTTTGTTTTCCTGCACCAGTTCTGTAGCCCCAAAGACAAGGCACTTGATTCCCTTCCCTTGGTGTAAAGAGAGTTCAGTTTTTCATCTATAAATTAGTGCTGTTCACTCTGATTTTAAATGGGAGAGGGAGGGACAGAAAGCCTACAGCTGCCTTTATCCTTGAGGAATCTTCCCATGATCTGGATGAAGCTTGGGTGAATCGCCTCAGGACAGAGCCTCATCTGGACTTCTGACCCTTTTCCTGCATCTCTTCCACAGAATGTCTTTGGTCTGGTAGTTTTGCCACTCCTACAGTCAGTTCTTGGCATGCTCCTGTCTTCCCATGCATTGCCCATGGCACTGTAAGCAACTGGACACGGGTATTGGTGTATTTTGCCTGTGGGCAGTGTAGGCCTATGGATTATGGTAATGTTGAAGAGCCTTAGACTTGTAAAGATATTTAAATTCACCAGCAAAAACAAAGTGTAACAGAACGGGGGAAAATAGAACAAGGGAAAATAATTTCAAATCCATCCATGTCTCTGTATTCATGTTTATCTGACCTGCAGTTCTAGTAAGACCTTTAGCCCCAGTAGGTTTGGGACTGAATCTCTTGTTGGTGTTTTTCCTCCTGTCCATAAATTCAGTCACTCCATTCATATTTTGACAAGAGATGTCCAGACTCAGTGTAGAAATCTTTGCAGGGGATTGAGACAGAACACCAGCACTCCTTCCATTGGCTTTTGACTCTTTATTGCAAAATGGCTGCAAGCAATAGGCATTTAAGTGTGTTTTCTTGCAGCTAGCTGCAGAATCAACACAGTATGTGTACAGCAAAATTGATCATAATCCACTTGAGGGATGGTGTTAAGAAACTCTCACAGGCATCTCTCATTCCAGCATCGTCACAACAGCTCTCCAACTATCCCACCTGCTTTTCTCCTTGCTGTTTGTTACTGCCTCAGTAGCTGGCTGCATTTAAATATGTCAACCTGGGTTTTTTTCCCATCTTCTTGTTTCCTGTGTTCCTCTAACAAGCAGCTTGCAACAGAACAAACAAGCAAGGCAGGAGCGCTCCAGGCAAAAGGGGTGTTTTGTGTTTGATTTGAATACATACATATTTTTCTTGGTTAAAACTTGTGATACTTATCAAACACATCCAGGAAGGCTGTGAATAAGACCTTTTTCTTCCGTGCTGACACGCACACCGTCTAATACAAGCACCTTCTCATTTTCACTCGATGTCTGATTCTGTGCAAAGCGCGCTCTCTCTCATATCCTCGCACACACGTTTGATAGTCTCATCCTCACTCCTGCTCTGTCGTGTACACAAAAACACCTTCTCATCTCAGCAGAGCCTGGCACATGCGCACTCCCACAGGCGACATAAGCACACACACACGGCCACCCACACGCTTGCAAAGGCTTTATTATTGCAGGGAAAACTGCTCTCAAATATATGAGACTGGATGTAACTATGGCAGAGGTGGAGAGAGAGGGGAGCAAGGCTGGGAAATTGTGCAGTCCCTTCACTCTTCAGAGACACAAAGCACTACTCAGGTGGAGGGGAGAACATGTCCCCAGAGTCCTCATCCCATCTGCCATGCACAGACAAGCACCAAGCATCACTTACTCACCACCTCTCACGCACAGACTCTGACTGCTCTCCCTGAAAGTTTCTCAGTTGCCCTTTCTCGTGCATCCTTCCCTCTCTTTTTTGACTGTCTGTCAGGTCCTGATCACATCACTGTCACAGTTGCTATGATATCAGCATTTTCTGACAGGTATGTATGCTTCTGTCACTCCAGCAAAGCTCTTTAGCACCCAGCCTGCTGCTGGATCTGAGCCACAGCAGCACTACTGGAAAGCACGGTCAGCTGCATGCAGAAGATACAATCTTGATAGAAAACTGCATGTTTTCAGGGGATTCCACATTCCAATAAGGCCTTAAAGCAAGTGTATTCTCTTTATGAAGAGTGAGGTTCACTGCTATTCAGAAAAAGGAGGAACACTCTGGGCATTGCTCTTGTGAATTCCAAAAGATCTTCTCCATCATCCTCTGAAGCAGGTTCTGCATTTGGCCTCCTAGAATGAACTACTGCCTGGAGGGCACTAATTTCAAAAAATTACTTAAATTTTCTAGACCCCCCAAGCTTCCAGTGCAGCCTGAGGCACTGAGTGCTTTACTCCCAGCTGCATGGCGGAGTTGGCCTCTCCTGACAAGAGAGTAACAAAAATATATCATGGATGTGCTTCAGTTGTAAGCTCTTTGTTCAGGAAACAGCCACGGGCCTCTGCAGGAGAGGCTGTGAGAATCTCAGCTTGTGCACAATTTAGAAGAAATTTCAGGTTTTCCAATTACTGTAGCAGTGGCTGGTAACCTTCCAGCAAAGAGGCGCTGGAGAACAGTGTTCCCATGGCTCCTGCTGGGCTCAGCCGGTGTTTGTATTTGAACTGGCACCAGGAAATCTAGGAAGCAAAGAGATTATTAATAGGGAGTGCAAGGAAGAGGAAAGGTGTTTAAACAGTTCCCACTTTGCATGTCTAATTCAGGAGCTACCCTTCTGTAGCTCCCCAAACAAGCGCCTAAATCCAATGTCAGACTTCTCAGAAGCATAACTAGTTAAGCTTTAGCACACTGTAAGATAAGGACCTTGCTTGCATAAGGACATCAACCACTGATATTGACTCTCCAGGACGTTTTTAAGGCTATTTATATCACAATAAAGCCATTTTATTAGCATCATCAATCAAGAGAGACCGCATTTTGGCCTGGAAATGATTCTGCTTGAGTTTCTAGAAAGGAGAAGGGTGAGTAATTGTGGGACGCATTATCTTCGATCTCATTTGAAATCTCCTAATTGAAACCACATATGAGTGTAATTTCATGCTTATGAAATAGACAATAGGGCCGTTGCTAATGTACCTATGGTAAGTACAACTTTCCAACTTTCCAACTTACTTATGGTAAGTACAACTATGGTACTTACCATAGGTACATTTGCTAATGTACCTATGGTAAGTACAACTTTCCTCTGTAACCAGAGGTACAGACTGGTTTTTCAGAAAATAACACGGCGATGGCAGGAGCTATCCCTGTCCACATCTGTGTGAGAAGCTGGTTCCTGGCACATGCTTCAGACTGAAGCCTGTGCCCCACACTGGGCTGAGCTCGTGCTACTTGGCATCCACGGTTCAGCTCAGCTGGCAGCATCTGCGGTCGGGCGCCTGCCGATCTCACTGGCAGCATCAGGGCTCTTGACAGGGCAAATCTGCTCCTGTGGTGGGGCTGGGGTCTGTGTATGGGTGGCTGAGAGCTGGGAACTGAGTTGTGGTCAAGGGGCATGGTAAAGCTTCCTGGCTCCTGGCATGTGCATGGCTGGAGATGTTGTTAACGTGGAGAAGGGGATGTTTACAGCTCTCCTCCAGGGTTTAGCCAGCCCCTGTGCTGCTTTTCTGCTATCAGCTCTGGGAAAGGGAGCAGACTTGGAGGAGCAGTGGTTACTCAGGTAAGGAGAGTGTAGCTTTGCACTGCCTATGGGGGCCTCTGAGAATGAGTAATGGCAGGGCTTGAAAGCTGTTTCAGATATTTGATAATTAATTGGCTGGGAAATAAGTTTATTTTAACAACTCTAGTTAAATAAAGAAGAGAGCTAAAAGGGCTGCACTTTCCTGCGGTGCTACACTACTTTCAGGGACAGAGAAAGCCCATTACATGTCTACTTTTATGCCAACAGGGACTTTCTTGTGAAGGCTCTTGTGAAAGGTAGTTGAAGTCTTTATCTCCCCTGAATCCCAGCAGCTTCAGTTTAAGACAGGAAAGCCTGAAGTGTGGTTTATTACCAAGGATCCATCAGGCAGAGGGGACAGTGGAGTGGAGCTGCTGCTCTAACCTCATGCTTCACCTCTGGCCAGATACTTAGTGCAGAGTGGTTCCAGTTGTGGTTTATCACTGTTTTATACTGCTCTAGTGGGAGCAATGCATGTAGCTCGGTTAACCTCACTTGTCTTTCTGAGTACTGGCTGATCATACACACACAAGGCTGGGAGAACACTGGTAATAGTCTAGCATAAACAAGTAATTTTGGTTCTCTCCCTACTTCTCTTTGGCTGTCAAGGACCAACCCTGTTTTCTCAGCCTAAGGAAGAAACAGTAAGTGTGAAATCAGAGAGGAGTTGGTGTCACATCCATTTTTGTTAGAGCTCTCTTATTTTCCAGGTTATTGGAATATCAATGTATCATTGCTGTTCAGTGGGCAGAACTATTGCTTTGAGGAAAAGCAATGCGCACCCTGGTCCTGGCAAAGAAAGAGAACCTGATTGGGATCTCAGACAAAGGTTTTTGATTTGACTTTTATATCTCTCTTTAGGAAGCTATTTTGTGTGTGACTGTGCATATTAGAGACCTCAGCAGCAATGCTGAAAGAGACTTGGATCTATTCTTTGCTGCAGATTGTGCTTTGGATGTGAACTTAGGTCTCCAGCCAGTGTATCTTGTCCTGAGGGTTGTACAGCAAGTGTGCGTATATGAACAGTGTTCCAAATGCAGTTCTATTTGTCAGAGTCTGCAAAGAGCCTGCAACACCATCTGTTTTAGTGAGTGGATAACAGATTAAACTTCAGGAATCATGGGTTCTGTACAATACATGTGAGCAGGCCAGACCATAACAGAACATCTTATTTTTTTTGGAATCTGAGAATAACTTTAATATCCCTTCATTTAGGGTTTAATGTCAAAATTAACTACCATTTTACTCTTGTCTCAAAAATCCCAAACTTTTCTTCCTGCCCCAGCGCAGTTGCTTGCCCTACTGCAGATTCAAAATCAGTGCAGACACACACCCTACATTTCCCCATGAAAATTTAAAAGAGTTAAAGAACAGATGGTTCTTTGGTTCAGTGTGGTGGAGGTACTGCAGGACCTCTCTTCTGCTGCCCTCTAGCACCTTGATTTGAACCTCATCATGAGATGATTGAGCCTAGGTTTTCCCCCCAGGGCTGTGAGGTCCTGTGCTAATGTCATGCTATGCATAGACCTTGGGGATGCAGAGATACACACCAGGTGGGCACGATGTCATCCCCCTCTGCATGGCTGATGAGAGCCTACCTTTAGCCAAGTGTAAACTCAGGGCAGCCTGCAAATCCTTATCTTTAAAACATTCCCTGGACATAAAACCTCCTGCCAGCTGGAGCTACTTTTAGCTGAGCAGACTGAAGTGCTGTATTTAATGAATTCATTTAGTCTGGTGGAAGGAAGCAGGACTGATCCTCATTTTGTGTAAATCTGGGCTTCCCCATTTACTGCAATAGTGCCTTGTTGGCCCCCTTGATTTATACCAGCTGAAGCCACAGTTTGGCATCTCTCCATACAGTACAGTACAGAATTCTGGAAATTATTTAGAGCAAGTGACCTGTCAGAAGAACAGAAATGGGAACCCAGTCTCAGACCAGCAAAAGCCCAGGTGCACAGCCTTAGACCCTGCTGTGTAAGAAACTCTCAGAAAGACAGCTGTACAGAAGGGAGCTCCATGGGGAAATGGTTTATCTATACTGCAGATAAGCTCAGATAAGCTATGCATGGGAGAGAAGTTTCCTTTCACTGCAGGCTCTTGGGAGAAGAGGCAGGGATGTCAGTGGATCCAGATAAGATATCCCTGGGTAAATGCTTCCAGTAGGATTAAGCAACATTGTCTTCACTAAGAAATGAAAAGTGTTTATGTTCTGTGTTCCAGCCAATTTGTGCAGCTTGTGTTGCCAGTGCCAGAAGACTGCAGGTGAAGAGGTGCAGAAGCAGTCAGAGCAGTCCCTGTAGTTATTCCTGTCCTCCAGTCAGCAGCCAGGCTGGAGTTCAGGCTCCAGAGCACAGACCCAAATGACACAAGCCAGTTGCCTTCAAACTATGGGGAGGAGCTTGTGCTTCAGCCAGACCTCTCTGCTGTGGTTTCATATCCCTGGACAGATCCCAGTTAGAGAGAAAAGCATGGTCTCTTGCAGTAGTCCTAAGATAGATGTGACTGGAAGTGACATCTGGGTTTGTGAAGGCTATTTTACAGTCATCACTACCCCTCTCTTGCTGTCCTCCAACCACTACACGCCAAACCAAGTTTTGTATGAGGCAGATCAGGTCTGTTATGTTTTGGATTTGAAAATAAAATAGTTTAAATGGATGACTTTGCACAAGCTATTTCTTCCCTTCTCCACTGGCTCCCTGTGTGTATAAAATACTCATCACAAACACTTCTCCTCTACAAAGGTAAGAATTTTAGTTCCATAGTGCTTACTTCCTTTGATAAAACACTGTGTGCTGTTCAGCACATGCTGAATTGCCTTGCAAAACAAAGCCCTGCAAGGGTCTCAGAGGAAAAAGAGTGCCAGATATTAGTATGATTAGTAGGATGGCAAGAAGATCTAGCTGTGGGAATTATTCCTTCCCCTTTCTTGAGGAGTTGTTCCTTCTTCCCATTCTGTTTCTGACCATGAAGTTTTAAAAAAGCTTCTGGCTTTCATGTCAACAGCAAAAACTCCATCAGATATATCTTGAAAATTTCTTTTTTTCCACTCTTCCTCCTTTCCTCTATTTATTTATTCATGAACATGTCCTCCTCTGCAAGGCATATTGTGCATGTAGGAATGAAGGTAAGCTGAGATCAAAGCTCTTGGGAGTTCTCCCTCACAGCATCTTCTGTACCTTCCCCATATGTCTTTCAAATGCCGTCTTTCACAAGACCTGATGATGGGCGAAAGTGAGGCATTAGGGAAAGGCAAAATTTAGCAAAGCTCTAAACAAAGGAAAGAAAGTGGAGCTGAGCATTGCTGTAACAGCTTCCACATAAAGGAGTTCTTCGGCACAAGATAAATACAGCATGGGAGTTTAAAGTTTGCAGTCTTTTATTCAATGATTGTAACGCACCCATGGGATGGATTTTCAAAAGTATCTCACTTTAGGCAGCAAGAAAACTGGATATATTAGTGAAAAAGTTCACTGTGCCAAATGCTGCTTTGAAGATTTGGTCCTTGTGTGTTAGTTTGGCAGCTGGTAGGCCCAAAAGTACTTTGACAAATCTGGTTTAGATTTTAATGCTAAGCACTTAAAAATGTCAAATCTCACATGTGACTTTTAAGTGCTGGACAACTTTACTCACAGCATATTTGGGAATACAACCATATGCCAATGGTTGTACTGGAAATAATGAGAACTGTTAGTGTTTGTATCAGTAGTTTTTAACGTCTTCATGCATAATTTCTAGAAGATCCAGTTTTGGCAACAAATCCAAACCTGTGCCAGGTAACTCTAGTGTGATATATAGAGGTCTAAGGTATTGACAAGAAATATTTAGCTGATGTGAAGTGAAAAAGCCTAAAAACATTGCTTCATCTGAAAGAAATGTGTAAGAAGAGCTGTCTTCTCCTGACATGTTGCTGAACTCTGAGGTAGGTGGTAAAAGTGGTAAGACCGGGTCACTGCAGTTTGTTCTCCCTGCAGCCCCTGTGAGGCTGATCCTCTGGTCCACAGCTCCTTTTTTCTTTTTTCCAAACATCTGAAAGAATAGGCACTTCCTTGCTTTCCTTGGGAGACTTTTTACAAGACTAGCACTTGTAGATGACAAGAAGTTTTTCTTCAAGTTTCAACAGACTTCTTCCTCTTTTTTTTCTGACCTGTTACTCCTTCGTAGACCCCTATGCATCTTGCTAAATAATTCCTCTCTTCCCTCGGTACTTTCAGCTTTCAAAGAGGTATAGCTTGTCAACATGTCGCTTTTAAGTCCTCTCTTAGTCAAGTTATACATATTTAATGTTTTTAAGCTTCCCTTAGATGCTGATCCCTTTCCAGCCCTTGATGAATTTTGTTGTTGCTTGCCTCTGAATTCCCTCCAATTCCCCCATATCTATCTGAAAACAAAGTGCCAATATTGACTGCTCCAGTCCAGGTGCATTTGGTATTTGGTGGCTGTTGTTTTTTGGATGAAATTAAAAAAAGAAGCAGCAGAGTCTCTCAAAGGGAATCTGCTTCGTGGTCTTCTCTCTGAGAGCATTATTTCATGATGGTATTTCGGGACTGGCTTTAGATATGGAAATGAGAGCATGTGTCTAGCTCAGAAGCTGTTCTCTGCTTTCAAGTGGGAGAGAGATGGAAAAGGGGAAGAGGGGTTAAGCTCCTCAAAGGCTTTGTCTACATTAGGCTTTTTTCTTCACATTTCCCAGTGTTGCTTGCATGGGCACAGTGGCACTAATGACAGCTCTGGCACAGGCAGGGAATCGAACTTGTTCCGCTACACATCGTCCCCACATTCCCTACAAGCCCCGACTCCACCAGCGGTGCCACGGCAGCGGGAGCTGGAGAAGGAAAAGGTCAGCTGTAAATAATAACTAGAGTGTTTGCACATCAAGAGGTGTCCTTCATTGAAATTCAGCAGCTGGAAGTGAGCAGGCAGGATGCACCCAGTTTCTCATTCATCTTGAAATACCACCCTTCACAGTCTGCTGCTGGCTACCTGAGGGCAGCACTTGGAAGTGGGGATGATAGCTTGGTTGGGACACCTCTGATACTCTCATAACCTCAGAAAAGAAGGAAAAGTTAAGATTTATTTTCCCTGCTGTTACTTCTATTCCCTCTCTGATCTGCCTCCAAAAAATTTCAAGACTGATTTCTCCTTGGTGTGGATTCTCCTGTCCCCCTTGCCCAGGCCAAATGCTAATGCTTCAGATGTGATATTCCCTTTCCCTTGATGAAGAAAAGGCAGTATGAGATGAGATGAACATTAGGATGCAGATAACAGAAAGTGCATTACTATGTCTCAGGTAGCATGCTCCTCAGGTATTGGAAGAAGCTCTTTCACAGAGTACAAAACACAGGAGACACCTGCCAGTTTCACACAGCATTTAAATCTGACATTCTTTCACAGACTTGTACCAGTTAATGGTTAACAGATTAAATTCTCAGCCAGAAAGTATCACCAAGATGAAGATGTTAATGAGTTTAAAAAAAGAAAAAGGGGCAGGGGGTTGAGAAATGCCTGGGGATAAGAAAGCCAGCGTACAAACTTACAAGGTGGATTGCAAGCTGTCACTCAGAGTGGAAGCTAATTTACACAGAGGCTAAATTTAGGCTAGATATTAGGAAGAAATTCTTTACTTTGAGGGTAGCAAGACACTGGAACAGGTTACCTAGAGAAGCAGTGCATGCCCCATCCTGGACTGGCAGTGTTTAAAACCAGGCCAGATGTGGCTTTTAACAACCTTATCTGGTAACAGCTGTCCCTGCTCATGGCAGGAGCATGGAACTTTAAGATCCCTTCCAACCCAAGCCATTCTGTGATTAGCTTAGTGCTAGATTTATAGGTTTTTATAGCTAGAAAAGATCATGAAATTATGCAGAAGGTGATTTACATTGTCACTTTAGGAAGTGTTCTGCCTTTCTTTGAAATGTCTGTCACTAGGTATGGAAGGGTTGGTCACTGAACTGTGTGTCCCAATGCTCAGATCTTGATACTGTTTCCATTTCCTTCCCCAAATGTTCAGGTGGGAACATCTGAGCACTTAGCTCTTCTTGCCTCCTCGGAGATACACAGCCATGACAGATCTACCTTGGTCACTTACCCCAACAGCTGTTGAGACTGGTGGCCAGCATTAGCCCGTGGCAAGCTGCTGACCCGGACCTGATGGTCTGTTTGGCTGTATTTTCTCATGTCAGAAACGTTCCCAGAGGTTGTGTCTGGTTTCTTGCCACCTGGCAGTCAGCTCTTCCTGACCCACTGGAGGCTGCTGCCAGTCCTGTGGGCACAGCCCTTTTTTTTGAGAGCCGGAGAGCTGGTGCTGTCACGTTGCTGTGTGGGAGGGCACCTAAGGTACCTTGCTTTTGGAACTAGGCCATGGCACCATGGCAGCAATCATGTGGGCTGTTTTGCAGGCTTACATATGTCTTGGTGTGTGCAACTGTGAAAGGGAGAGTTGGGGGGGGAACCTCCCTCTTGCCTCTCTGCCATACAAAATGCATGAGGTGATGCTCTAAAGCTCCAGGTTTAATTACTTGGATCTTAAGCTTTTTAGTCCCTGTCCCTGAGCAAACCACTGAAATCCACAAGCTGGAAGGTGTTATTTGTAGTGACACATCTCTCTTCAGCTGTGAGATGCTGACTTTCAAATCTCCCCCCTGTTTTGTGACAGCCTGTGGTGATACCTCCCACATTTTTAGCCTGCGACTGGGGTGGGAGGAAACAACCCTGGACCACACAAAATACTTTGAAGCTCCCTCCTAGCATCACTCTCGTATTCCCTCTTGTGTTTGCACACCCACTTTTGTGCACCCACTCTCTCCTGACCTGCCCTTACACTCTTTCTTTCTTTGTGCCCCTGCATTGCTAATCTGTGGCATAGTCTCATTCTCCAGTAGCTGTGCTGGCTGCCTTAATATTTCTTGCCAGCTTTTGCCTCTCCCCATTTTTTCTCTTCCCTCTGCTTGCCAGCCCATGATGTAGCATTGCCTTTCTCCATCTGCCTGATTGTCTCTCTGCTTTTTATCTGGGTGCTGAAGCTCCAGGTGCTGTCATTCTCTGCGACAGCACAGAACGTTTCAGTTTCCCTCTGTGGCTGGATAATTACCAGATACAGAGTCACGTGGACTTCCCAGTGAAACCCTCCCTCCCCTCCTGTCAGAGAAGGAGATCACATCTCTGAAACTCATTTTCCCCTTTTTGTGGTGTTTTCCTTATTATAATTTTTTACTAGAAGAAATTCAAGGGAAAAAAATTGGAATAGCTCTTCTGGACTTAGCTAGTGGTGACCACATAGAAGGCACTGGGGGTTCAGGCAGCAGAAATAGGTCATTTCCACAGCTGAAGTATGTGAAGGAAACTAAAGGGGCTTCTACTCTGTAAGGGTGCCTTCTTAGTGTTCCTATTATCATTTTTGGTGTATCCCCAAAACAGAAAAAGGTCATAATGGTGCAGAGGCCTGCCAGAAGTTTAGTTTCCAGTTTATTGACAAATTTGGCATAACAGCCAATACCCAGTTCACATAATGGACTAATTACCCTTGTCTTTTGATGAACTTCTGTTCCTAAGTGACACCAGATACTTTTTAAATATCAGCCTGTGTCTTAGGGATCACAACAGCACAGGATCCTTAGTGTAAGTGCAGAGCAACAAAAAGGCTAATCATTGGACAATGTTCCCCATTGCTATTATGCATCAGCTCTGCTATTCCCCAGCTCCCCCTTTTGATAGTGCAGGAGCCCTGGGATGCTACAGGAAGCTATGGACAGCAGAGCAAGGCATACATTCCTACTGGCTATTTCACTAAGACCAAGTGATCCATAGCTGATGAGCATTGCTTAATGATTCTGGACCAAGAGCAGAGCCAGGTTTCTGGCTGGACCAAAAAGGAACAGTGGCAAATCCTCAGCTAACCCAAAAGGGAAAGAGGGAGCTCAGGGTCTGTTTCCTCAGCAGCCTGAACCTCCTGACTGATTTTAGTGCAAGACCCTGATGCAAGCTGTCAGAGCATTTGGCACTTCTGCAAGCGTCAGCCAGAGAGCAGTTTGTCCCCCTTTGCATATGTGGGGAGTAAGTCTCCTCTGGCAGGAGGCCTGGGACTGGACTCAGTCATTCTGGAAACATGCCTTGGAATGGGAAAAGACCTGTCCAAGGTCTTCCTGACTATGCTGTAAAGAAATGGAGGGTATTTTCTGGGCATGGTGGGTTATAAGAAAAGATGGTACTGTGGTGGTAGGTCTCACTCTGAGTTTTTTCTGTATTTTGAAATCTTAAACTGTGCTGGGATATGGCTGGGATGGAGTTAAGCTCAAAGCAGCTCATAGCAGCTCATATTGATATTTTTAAGAAGGTTCCTCTGCTGGAGTGGATGTGGACTGAAGTTGTTTATGCAGGTATACTGATCCCCAACAGATGGGAAGAGCAATAAATCATGCCGGTATAAGTTCTCTTACTCTGATATAGTTACATCCACCCTTTGAGAGTACTGGCATAAAAATCGCTGCATTTTGGACTTGATTCCTGTTGTGAGTTTGTGTTTTTTTCCCTACACAAACAGAAACCTCTACTCTTAAACAGTCATTTTAACAGAAAGAAAACCCATGTGAGACCAGCTGTGTGTCTGCTAGTGCAAGCCAGGGCAGCTAGCTGTCTTTTTAGGCCAGTGTATTCCCTTGGGTTTCATTTTCCATACATACCACATGGACTGAGAGACAAGGATGTTTACAGCACATGAGCAGTTCTGCACTGATGCTCATATTTTCTGGTTGCAATTCTTTTTTTATTTCATTAGAAAGAGTTGATGGGAGAGACAGTGAGACAGAAATGTTTCTGTACAAGGCACTGGGGACTCCTCTTCTAGAAAACTGGGTACAAATGCTGGTCACGAAAGAGGAATTCAGGCTGGAGCAGGTGCTGAGAGGGGCTACTGGGATGTTTAGGGCAATGGAGGGTCTATCATACAAGAAGAAACCAGGAGAGTTTGGCTTGTTGAATCCAGCAAAATGAAGGCTGAGAGGGAATATGATTGCTTTCTCTGAACACAGTGGAAGATAAACACCCAGGAGAGAGAAGAGCTCTTTAAGCTAAAAGATGGTTTTGGCATGAGAGGAAATGGATATAAGCCAGGTATGAATAAATCTAGATGTAAGAGTTAGAAAAAAAAGGTTTTAATCAGCAGAACAGAAAGACTTTGAGCAGTCTGACCTGCAAAGCAGGGGTAGGATATTCCCCCATCAAACACACTAGGCTAAAGTAGAAATGAGGTACATCTCTGAAAAAGATGATAAAGTACAGCTGGCTGTGCTGGCAAAGGTTGGGGCTTCATGACCTGGTAAGCCCATCCTAGCCTCACACTCCTAAAGTGGCAATTTACTAAAGAGGATGAACAGAAGTGCAGGCATCCTATCAGCCATGCGCCCTCCCAATAGGTGGATGGCCAAAAATTGTCACCTGAGTGCTGAAATACCCAGGGAGCTGCAGACAGGTGTGACAACCAAGGTCGCAGCATAATACAGCTGAGAGAAAGCATGGGCTGAACAGATGCAGCAGTTTCCCCCTCCTGCCAGTTTTCTAGCACAGGACTGGGTTTAAGCAGTAGTTTTCTAAATCCCTCTGAGGGCCTGTGTTATCATGCTGGCAGTGGTTACTCAGGAGCTATTTATGCCACATTTTGGAAATCCATCCTGCTGTGGCACAGCTTTCACTCTCAAACAGTGACCCTGCTGTGTATCATGGCACAGGAGAGGAGCAGCAGCTGTACTAGGCTGGGGAAAGAGAGGAGCAGTGGCAGTAGGGAGGAGAATTTTGAGCAACAACTGATGCCCATGTGCATTCAAATTCAGCAAAATGAGGCTTTTGGTGCTTGGCTGAAAGGAGGTTTCAGATGCTCAGTTGATATGATCTCCCATGATAGTGCCATCCACTTAAGAGGCCTTGCTTTCACAGAGGTGGAGCTGTAGGTGTCTTCTGTAGCATCTCCTGGTGAGGGGAACCTGATCCAGAGCAGTGGGAACCACCCAGGGCCAACAGCTCCAATATTGCTCCTCCAGAGTCTGTGCTCCTCTGTGCTCTGCCACTGTGCTCCTCTGGTGGGGACTGCAGGGGCAGCAATGTGTTGCTCTTGAGACGTTGTAGGATCCAGCGCTGCAGTGCCATTGTGGAGACTGGCTGGACTCTTCCCTGAAAACCCTGCCTGGCAGGTCATGGCTGGCACGGCTGTGGTCTGTCCTCAGCCCTTGCTGCCCATACCCCTGCCAGGGCACAGCGGAGAGGCCGGACTCTTGCTGCCGCCCTGGCTGACCATGGCTGTGTCCGTGTCCTTGCTTGCTAGGCAGGGAAGGACTGAAGAGCTTGAGGAGACAAGATCAAACAGCACGAGCATGATTTGCTTTTGAACTTTCCTCCCCAGGCTGGGAGCAAGGCTGTGTTTAACCACTGCACTACCTTTCCAGCATCACACTTTGCAACAAAACAGAGAATTTGTCTTGCACGTTTGGAAATGGCAGCCAGGAGCTGATGTTGTTTTATGCCGAACGAGCCATGTTTGATCCCTCTCTTTTCCCTGTTGCCATTTTGCTGCTGGGGCAGAGGGCAGTAGGGGAAGTTGTTAGCTGGATCTTGTAAGAGTGTTTGTGAAGTGAGAAGATTAGAGTGGGTTCATCACAGAGCTGAGGCGAAGGCAGGAGATCTGATGCAGGGTGGGTTGTGGCATCCTTTCGCAAAAGGCCAGCACATCCCTCAGTGAGTGCAGTGGGGTGGGGTTTGGGTGCTTAATTGTGTGTGCAGCAGCTGCTGAGTTTTGGACTGATGCACAGAGATTGTCTTACAGAAGAGATGATCAAAGGGTTAACAGAGAAAAGGTGATTAAAAGGAGTGTGGGAATTGTGGCACAGAGCTGTCTCCACAACAGGCTTTGGAGAAAGAGGGCAAAAAATGCAGTCCATAAACTCACTATTTATTTATGTTTCCCCAAAATGAGGTAAGAGCTCACAAAGCAGTGCAGCATATTTCATTAATCCTAGCAGCTTGCTTCTTCTCACTATTGGGGTTCTGGCAGAGAATTGTGGGTTTCGGTCTGCTGTAAAAAAAAAAAAAAAAAAAAAAAAAAATTTAGAATTACAACAACAATTTAAAAACCCCAAATAATAATCGCAGCTTCAGTGCAACCCAATACATCATTGATAATGCTGTAAAATCTCCATGTTAAAGCAATCATTTAAACAGCAGCTTCACCAGGCCCTGAAGGGCTTCCTTCTTGCCTTTTGCTCACTCTAGGCTCTAAATATCATCCATCCCTTTCCGAAAGGAAGAAATACCCCCAGTCCATCTCCGCAACCTAGGTCGTAGCTGCTGTGCTGCTTTCTCTGGGGCAGAATGGGAAGCCCATTGCTGAGATCCCGGCTCTGCCGCATCCCTCTCCGCAGCCCGGGCGGCCCCAGCCTGGCAGCGGCTGCCGACAGCCGGGGAAGCCGTGCTGGGGCTTTCCAGGCAAATGCCGCCTCTCAGCAGCCGGGCCCGTCTGTTCGCCGGGGGAGAGAGAGGGCGGAAAGCTTAGGGCCGAGAGCTGCTGGAGTGACAGGCACAACATAAACTGCGATGAGTGTTACAGCAACACGCTGGGAAATCAATGCGCGGAGTGGCGCTGCCTCCATCCACCGCAGGAGGAGCAGGAGCCACGGGCGCTGGGAATCAAAGCACTGGGGCCTGAGTGAGGCAGAAGGGGCGGTGAAATCTCCAGGCTTGCGTCGTCGGAGTAGAAGATGTGGATGCCTAAGCCTCACTCTCCTTTTCTTCACTCGCTCTCTCACCCGTCAATAGGAACAAGCCCAAATACTTTGAAGAAGGGGGGGGAAATGTGTCTCTCTCCAGATGGAGGGTTCCTCAGAGCTTACAAGGGCAGGTTTGCAGGAGTGCTGCTTTGGCCCAGCGCTGCCTGTTAGACTGGCAGGTGATGGAGGAGGGAGGACAAGCAGCAGGACTTGCTCCTGCCTTCCCCTTGCCTGCATGCTGCCAGATGTCCCAGCCCATCATGAAATCCAGGGACCAGGAAGGATGGTGGGTGGCCCTCTATCCTGTCCAAGGCAGTGGCTCCTACTGAAGGTTCAAAATCATTCTCCTGCGATAAAGCATCACTCCATCCCCTCGCTCATGTAGCACAGCTCAGCCTCATTGCCTGCATTTGCATGTGGGGAAAAAGACTGGGGGAGGAGTACAAGGATGACCCGGGTTTCTTTCTCCACAACTGTTGCTAAAAAACTTCAGGTGCCAAACTTAGCTGTGTTTGTTTACAAAGAGGCAAGGAGGACTAATGGGGCATGGCAGCAAGATCTTTTGTCCTTCCATGTCTGTGGTTTGAAATGGTGCAAGATTAACAGTTCCCAGGTTCTTACGGTGATCATGCAAGGCACGCCCATCACCATTCACTGGTCCTCTTGTTAGCCACATCAGAGATGTCAAGAAATCAAACCAGCAACCATAAGGGAAAGAATAATGCATGGATCACAAACTGTTTATTAGCTTTCACTGAGGCTGATGGTAATGCTTCCAATAAGTCTAATGAAAAGCATTTGACTGTCTCTGTGAACTTGATTATTGATTATTAGTGAACGATAAGAGTCCATTGATATCTGGCTGATGCCATGTTCCTATTGCTTTGCAGTTAAAATGTCAGTTAACATGCCATTTAATATTCTATTAGTATTGAATTAGCACTTATTACACTGTGAAAATCATCACCATAAATCCTTATTAAAGCGTGATCCATTCAGCTGGGTGGCATCTCTGGCAGACTAAGAGGGTGTGTGTGTGTATATGTGTGTGTGTGTGTGTGTGTGTGTGTGTATATGTGTGCAGACAGACATACTGAGATGCATCATCCTCATGAATGCACGTTCAGAGCATGCCAGGACTTGGAATTTCCACATTTGTACATTGATTTTCCCTGACAGCTTGAGAGGAACAGGTATGGTAAGTAGAGGACTCAAATCCATTTCACTTACTCCTCCCATTTTCCTCTTTTCTTGTCCTCTTTTTTTTCTTTATTTTGGTAGCACCTGCTAACTTATTTCAGGGGCAGTTGCAAGGTTGTGTGACTGTAGCTATTGACCACTGTCCTAGGGCTGACCTGTAAGACAGGTTAGGACACATTTTCTTTTCCAGAAAGAGGAGGGAGGGTCCCTGGTTGAAGCCTACCCACAGGAGCAAAAGCACAAGGCTTTGTTCAGACCACACCACTGAACTGTTACTGACAAGACAACACACAGGGGCATATTTGCTTTCTCAGAGAGTTATAATGATCAGGGGCAGGGCAGAGCTGCTGAGTGCTTGCTGTAGCCCAGTGGAGATGGGAAAGCAGCCTGGTTGGAATGGTGCAGCGCCATGGATCTGGTGGAGTCCAGCAGCACTGATAGCTGTACAGGGGGATTTTCAGAAGTGACTGAGAAACTTCAGCTCCCACTGACTTCAGCTTCCACTATTAATCTGCTTAGCTTTTCACTGCCAAAATACCTAGCCTCTGATTCTTGGTTCTGTTACAACTCTTGCATTTGCAAGAGGCTTCTTGACCCTAAGGCAGCCAGCTCTGGAGACAGTCTGAGTTTTTCTACAGGGCCACTGCTCCCAGCCCTGGAGCACACTGCACTCCCTGGGTCCTCACTTTTACCTTCCATCGCTGGTGATTACTGCCTGGGATGGCCAGTGGAACAGGAGCAATGCCTCATTGTAGTGGTGCTGGTTTCTACCTGCAAGTGACTGCTCACAGATTCCCCTGTATCCTTCTTTTCAACAAAAAGTAGCTTTTTGAAAACAACTCAGATCACACCTGAGAGTTCACCTTGGGGACAAGTGCCTGCCTGGCCAGAAGGGTGGGCTCTGGCCTGAGGGACAAATTCTCACTCCCTTGGCTGGACATTGTCAGTAAAAGACAGGATCTGTTGGGCTGCTCTCTAAAGCAAATGTTTGCCAGATCAGACAGAGCTGCTCACAGCTTGGCCAGCAGCATGGCATGGCTCCCATGGATGCCCACGCAGCTTGGCTTTCCTCCTGCCCACAAGTAACCCCAGAACAACTTGGACAGCATCCATGGGCTAGCCAAAAGAGAGTGGGTGTAAGGTGCCGGCCATAATGGTGGGGTCACATCACAAGGGAAGGCAGCTGCAGCAGCCTTGAATGAAATGCATTCAAATAGAGGAACTTGGAAAATGTCTGACCCATGCTAAAAGGCTTTATGAAAGCCTACTGTCAAATATTTGTCTTATCTTCAAGCAATAATCTTTATCCTCTTTCTTTCTTCCTTCAAATACAACATATGTATGAATAGTGAATAGGACACAATCCTGTGCAATGCAATCTAGGAAGACCCTGCTGAAGCAGGGAGGTTTGATCATACAACCTCACTGTGGTCCCTTCCAGTTTTACCTATTCTGTGATTCTGTAATAACAGTGGCAAGAGGTGCTGGGTCATGTGAATGCTGGGACACTGGGCAGAGCTCTGAGAGGTGAAGGAGCAGCAGTTCTGGAGACTGAGCTTCCTTGTTTATCTAGAGAGCTAATGTGATGTGAGTGGCAGCAGGGCAAACCTGCTCTCAGCCTCAGCCCAGCCCTGGGGGTGCAGCTGCCAGGGTGAAAGAGGAGTTATGTCTGCCTGTCTTCTTCAGCCCTGGGCCTCTTGAATGAGATATAGCTGAGAGTGAGCAGGACATGTCTCCCCAGTGGCAGCTCCTCCTCTTTTCTGTGCAAGTCTCTTTCTGGTGGTGGGAAGTGGTACTGAGCAGGTGCCTTTGCCAAAAATGCACTTGTCTTCACAGCACCTACTCTGCTCTCCACCAAGAAACAAAATACTTGTCAAGTTACAGTTGCAATGGGGTTAGTTTGTCCTCTGACTTGGGAAGGTTGGTACTCAGGGCCCTGGCAGCTTCTGGTCCTCCTGCTGTTCTTCTGCTTTCTACCCCTAGCTGTCATTCCTCCTCTCCCGTTCCACCTGAGGTGTTCACAGGATGTGCTGTGTATATCACAGGGATGACAGTGACACTCCCACAACCTCTCATTTTCAGCCTGAAATCTGCACTTGCCTGAACAAACAAGCAGATGTGCATCAGCAAGTGTGTGTGTGATGGAGGAGCTGTGCCCTGAGCTGACAAAGCTGGAGCCTTGAAACTTCTCCCTCCAGGCTGGAAGGGGTCTGGCAGTTTAACTACTGTATACTCAACTTTTTGAAGGTGAAGGAGAAGCATGGGAAGAGATACTTCCAATCTTTCTCACTGGCAGGGTTGGAAGGGATTTGGTGATCAAGATCTCTTGTGGCCTTCCAAATTAATTTTGGTACATATGTAGGCCACAGGCAAAAGGAAGAGAGAACAAGTGATATGTCTGGTTTATTAACCAAAGATTCGTGAAACTCTTCAATAGAGTTAAATTGTTAAGTATTTGTCCATGGGACAGTAATGGTGAGAAGATTCTGTGGTTCACTGGCAAGGCAGGAGTGTGGTGTGAAGTTTCTCAGCAAAGCAGTAAAGAAAAGAACAAAAGGGAGATGATGGAGAAGGTTGTTAATCTCCCCCTTACCTGTCTCATCCTCTGCAGGTGTTATGTAGAAGACAGAAGCTCCAAGGTGGCCTGGTTAAATCGTTCCGGCATCATTTTTGCTGGAGAGGACAAGTGGTCCCTGGACCCTCGAGTAGAGCTGGAGAAGAGAAACCCCCTGGAATACAGCCTGCGGATCCAGAAAGTGGATGTCTATGATGAGGGGTCCTATACGTGTTCAGTGCAGACACAGCATCATCCCAAGACTTCCCAGGTTTACTTGATCGTGCAAGGTAAGCAACATTCCTGATAGGAGAGCAAAGAGCAAAAGACAGAGTGAGTGGAGGGAGCTGTATTTTTCTAAGAGAAACTCGAGACCCAGTAGCCTGTGTGTCCCTTATGTTTACACAGGAGCCAGTTGGACTCTTCCCTTGCACTGTGGCATAGTATGATTTTACTCTGCTGTCAGTTTATCCTTTTAAAAGTGGTGACAGAGCAGGGGACACCAGTGATGCCAAGCCATATTCTAATATAATGCAAACCTGGCTCCTGACTCTGGTTGTTTGGCACTGATGGGAAAGCATTTGTTTATAATGACACTTTTTGGAACATTGTGCCTTATCTCTTCCCAGAGAGCCCTCTGGTGTCTTCGCCTCCTTATTCCTCAGGTTTCCTTTCTTTTTTCTTGTCAACAAGCTACTGTGCTGTGTTTTTTGGCCTTCCATAGTCAACTCTTTGCCAGGCTAAGGAATTAATTTTCCTGTGAGTTTTTTCCATGCTGGGTCTTGGTTTGCTGGGTGCACCATCACTATGCATGTGTGAAACCTGGTACCCGAGGTACTTGCCACATACCTTATGTTCCTCTTCCCTTTTTTAGCTACCCTTCTCCTGTGTATATTATAAGGAATAGGAGACTTGGCAAACCAGTATTATCTTATCTGTCTGCCTGCATTTATGGCATAACAGAGAGTAACAAATTAAAGAGTTCACCAGTTATTGGCATGGTCATTAGTGAGTTTACTCTTGTTCCATCCTGTCCAGACCAGAACACCAAACAAGTGAGTTTACCCAGTTTTGTTTAGTTGTGCTTTAAATGTTCATGCCATTTTGTCTATCTGCCTATTTATCTAAAATATTTACAGAACAGCTTAGTTGATAGATATTTATGAATGCATTTGATACATATTACAGGTGCGTTCAACTTCTATATTGTCCTTCAGGCAGGAATTTGTTATTTCTTCTGATTTGTCTACTGACTCATAAAGCTGCAGAGTTTATTTCCCCCAACAAGTTTTTGAATTGCTCTGATTATAAATGCATGCAGGAAAGGACTTTTCCTCTTGCTGGCACTACTTGGCAAACTGGGGACTAAGTAGCATCCTAAGTGTTTATCTGCAAGGTGAAGAAGTCTGGATGTGTGGTCAGAGGTTATGCTTTACACACAGGTGTAGTGAGCCAGAAGGCTCCTGTTGGTTTTCTTGCCCAGAATCCTCCCCCAGCAGCACAAAGAGCAGCCCACGCCCGCACACAGAGCAGTTCTCCCAGCCTGGCTGAGTGCTTGCTGCATGAAATGCATTCCCCAGCCCTGGAGGTGTACCCTGCCTTGCTGCTCGTTACAGCAGAGCAGAGCCAGCCCTCTGTAGGTGGTTTATTACTGGTGAAATCTCACAGCACACAATTTCCATTTACCTGTCAAGAAAAATATAGGGACAAATGAATTCTAGAGCCGTGCATATGTATTATTAATTTTATTTGTGCCTATTAGATATGGGCCTAAGCAGCAAAATTGAGTTCTCTAGCTTAGCTTTCACTTAAATACATGGGTATCTGGCTCTGAACTACTGCCACCTTTCTGAGAATTAGAAAATTTAGGTTTTGACACTCTTAAACTCTAAATGCCTGTAAATAAGGTATCTGTGGGTAATCTTTGTTCTAACACCTGCCACAGATTTCTTAAAAGACCCATTGTGATATTGTGCTTACTGTATAATCCTGTAATTAGGTAAAACTCATAGCTTTAATTTTTTTTAACTAAATTTAATCTGGAAAAAAAAAAAGAAGGAAAATATAAGTACAAAATCCTTTCCAATTTGGAAGAGTTATTCTCATTCTAAACATGTTTTAAAAATAATATTAACTAATAAAATTAATTCAGTACAAAACAATGTATGTTAGAAAATAATCCCTGTAGTCTCAGAGTATTATTTTCTTATATTGATTGCTATTTTTCCAAGATTTGCAGGTTGTCTGCCTGAAAAATAGTCTGCTACTAGTACAAATTAAAGGAGTTTGGATATTGAGTCATACTAAAATATTTGGTTTTATTTATTTATGTAGTTTTTTTTACTTCTCTTGTTTTTGTATTCATAAATTTCAGAACATAGACTATTTGAAGCTTTGGGCATCCCAAATGTAAAAATAAATAAATAAAAGAAAATAAAACTCCTGAAACATTAAATGACAGTGTAGTCAGCTGGTCTGCCTGGTAATCTGGGAGGAGAATTTCCAGAATGATGGTCTCCTTTGAACAAGCTCAGGCAAACAAAAGCAAGCCAGGATCAGACACTCATTGCTAGCTTTGCGCACATGGTTGATGCCTGGATTTGCCAGTGGAAGATACTGCAATGATAGCTGCTCCTGCCCTGGAGACAATGGGTTGGTTTAGGGCCATGCCAGGTTTCCTATTCTTCTCAGTGTTGTCACAGATATTCCTGCATCCAGCTACCAAAGGCAAATCCTTAGTCTCTCACTCCCTCATTCGTCTAGCCCCTGTGATAACTTCTATTAGCCCTAGACACAAATGAGATAGGTATATCTATATAAGTCTCTAGGCTGATCCTAGAGTGCTGCTGGAGCCCTTAAAACTAGAGACTGGACACTCTATGTCCACAATGCCAGCTGAAGGAGGCAGCTTCACCGTATCCTGAATGTTTTCTGTGTTTAGATCACTGCAGTCTAATGGAGTTGCATTCCCAGACCAGGTCTTTTCAAGCCTTGAGAAAATCAGCTTTCCCTGGGGTGAGCTCTGCTTGGTGAACTCTGCTAGCCAGAGCTGCAGAAGTATATCATAGAAAAAGGGACATCACCTCTCTAATGTATATGCCCAAGTCCTTTAGTACTCACGTGGGAAGAACTACTTTGTCAGCCAGCACCAATCTCTTCAAAAACACCCTATGTGGTCTATTCCTTTCCTCTCTTAAGTGTGTATGCCCATTGATAAGATCCCTCTCAACTGGGATTGAAGATCCTTCTCAACTGGGCATATTGCAGAGGTCTAAAAGGGGCACAATGAAATGACACTTAAAAAAAAAATCAGAATTTCATGGACAGCTAAAAGTAGAAAAAGTTGTCCTCGTAAGTCTTTCCATCTTTGCAAAAATAAGGCTTGTAAACATAAAGCTTCTCTGCTAGTAGAAGTAGGCATTCGCTGCCAAAATATTCATTAGTACAACTGTGGCCATCTCTCCCATCTTTCTGACCCAGGTGGGCAGCACTGCTTGCAGCTCTCTAGACTGAAGGTGATTGTCTCTGCCCAGCTCAGTGGCTACCAGGTGCCCTCTCCACTGGGGTGAATGCACCAAGAGACTGCTCTGAGCCACCACCTCACTCACAGCATTTTGTACTGTTTCAATTTCGCTATAATGGCCAGTTGCAAAGCTTTCTGTTTACTACCCCAGTTATTTCTGCTGGTGTGTGATCAAAGACTAAACACTTGAATGGACCTGCAAGAGATGGTCTGGTCCTTCCCCACGCAGTGACACAAGATCAGCTCTACAGTGGCTGCCCCATACATGTATTTTTTTGAAGATGTGCCTGGTGCATGTCCATTATTTCACTCTCCTTGCATTTGGAAAGCTTTTATTAACATATGATCCAAATTGATTTTGCTGCCAATTATTTCTTGGCCTTCCAAGACACACAGTGGTTATTTCTCCTCTTCCTCAAAACTACCTTTTATCTGCCTGAAACCCCCAAATTTCTCTGTCTCAGAGTTCTCTAGTGCAGCTTAATAGGCTCGCTGCTTTCCAGAGGTCATATTTTTTCAACCCCTGTGGCATATATATTTCACTACTGTTTGATTTGTCTACATATTTTCTTTAAATGTACTGTCCAAAACCAAAGCAAGAGTTCCAGTTCAGGATTCAATCATGCAGATACAAGTACCAGCCATGTTTTGCATATCACACTTCACTTACCTAACCCCAAAATGAAATGAGATTTACCTTTTTTATATGAGTGCCTCACTGCTTTCACTAATTTAGTCTTTCTACCTTTTTAATCCTCTCTTACTGGTCTGCAGCTCATTCTTCACTTTTGTGTTTGAACATTAATTGTTTTCCCCCCTTCCTGAGAATACTGCTTTGTGCTCGCTGCTGTTGGATGCCATCTGGTTGGTCTCTCCATGGAGACCACTTCAGTTTACTTATGATCCTGGGCTCCAAAGCACTTGCAACTGCCCCCAATGTAATGTCATCGACAAAAGTCAGGTGCCTTATTTCTGTTCCATCATGAAGGTGTTAATTAAAGTATTGAAGAGATCAGGACACAAAAGCAGACTGTGGCAGCAGCCCACTAAACCCTCTGTCCCTGGTAGAGAGTGATCTGTTGATTGCAGCTCTTTGAAGCATCCTGATGGAGATTTAACATCCACTGTATTCTCTTAGCTTGTTGAAGACTGTCAGGTCTTCTGAAGTCAAGATATATCACATAATCACACGTATTGCTTCTGCATTATCTGTTATGCCAGCTATCATACAAAAAAAGGAAAATGAGGCCTGGGTAGCATGATATGTGTTTGCCAAAAGTACATTGGTTTTTTTCCCCCTTTTCTCCATTATTATTCTCTTGGTGCTTATAAATGGGATGTTTAATCATTTGTTCCAGTATGCTGAGTGACTTGTTCCAGGAGAATTGAGTCGTAACAGGGACATGGTGGCTGCCCCTTTCCCAGCATTACCTTGGGTTCTTGTTCTTTTAGTGCTATAACCTCAAGCCCTTCTCAGGCATTAGATAACAGTGGAGAAATTCCTATGGTCCTTAATTGTCTCATCAGGATGACAAGCACAAGGGCACAAAGATCTTGGCATTCATGGGGTTTAAAAATTTCTGCAATAAAGACTTAGGCCTATCCAAGTCAATCTGGAGGAGTAAGTCTAGTAGGAGGAAGCAAATTGTTGCTGTCCAGAGCCTTTATATATAGGCATAATTGTGAATGGCAGTAGTTGTAACTTTTCAGTGAAACAAAAAGATTCCATTGTTTTTGAATTTGATTAAAATTTAATCAGGAAGGTTTTACAGGTCTCAGTTGCTTTTTCTGGTCAAAATTATGAAGACATAAAGATATAGCATTATCACAGCCCATCTAAAACCTAACCATACTCAGCTGCGGTCTGAAGAGCTCCACATTCACATTTTCACTCACAGCTTGGGATTCCTGCAGACTCAACAACATTTCTTGTGATTCCCAGTTATTGATTGTAAAGACTGTGGGCTCTCCCTTGGTTAAATGTTTATGTCATGAAAAAATAAATTATTAAGAGTTTTGTCATTTTGGCAAAACAAAAAAAAATTTGGAAATATCAGCAGCAAATGTTCACAAAGAGGAGTGCTTGTTTACTGGCCAGCCCTAACCACAAACCCAAAGTCAAGTGCATAGCAGCTAAGGCCAAATTCTACAGTTTTCTTTCTAACTGATAGGCATCAGCATGTGAAAAGAAGTACAGAGTGTAGTCTTTCTCCATTATGAATTGCCTTTGTGGTACTCCTTGCTTGCAAAGATTCAGACTTGCTGGTCATTGTTTCAACATGATATAAAGATGTGTTTGTTGTTGCTGGGATTTAACCATAGAGAGTTTATTATTAACTGTATGAGTAGATTAACTGTGCACTGTCTCTGTCCACTCTCCTGAAATTAGACTTTCTGCTGGTGACTGGTACAGCACAGAGAGATCCTTCATCCAGACAGGCAGCTGAGGCCAGTCTGGCTTCCACAGCACAAACTGCTCTGCCAGCAAGACCCTTGGTTAGAGCTGGGTCTAGGGCTGATGTGGGAGGGTGTTGTCCACCATCTCTGGAAGAATTCGAAAAATGTGTAGATGTGGCACTTAGGCACATGGTTTAGGGGTGGTCTTGGCAGGGTTGGCTTAACTTGATGATCTTAGAGGGCTTTTCAAACCTAAGCAACTCTGTGGTTCTGTGATATGCACGGCCCTTGCCTTCATTTCTGAGGACAGCAATAGGGAAAGGTAATGCTTTGGACTTCTGGACTGTGAGAAAGATATCTAAGCAGAACTGATGGAAGGCTCAAGAGTATGTTTTCTAGGGGCCTGAAGTCAGGTGTCAAGTGGAGGTAATTTCTGGCAGTCACCAGCTTGGCACCTGATACAGAATGAGGTTCTTCTGACCAAATGTAGACGATACTGTTGCTGTGGGTTGTCTTGGACTCCCTTTGTCATTGGTGAGGAGACAAGACTTTTCGCAGGCCCAGTCCAGTTCATCCTTAAGTAAGCATCCAAAATTCACCAGACAGACTGACCAGTGGAAATGCCTCTCCCTGGCTGTAGAGAGGAACTCAGTCTGCGCAGTCCTTTTAGTGCCATGCATCCTTTTAGCCTTTCCACACCTCTTTCTGTCAGTCCTCACTGGCATTTATTCCTGACAAAATATAGCATTGGTAGCTTGTGGTGGGTTGCTGAGAGACTGGAATGGGGCTGGTCTTGAGCTCAGCAGATCTGTGGTGGGAGCCTACCTTCTCATGGCATTCCTGGCCTTCCTACCACTTTGGCCAGCGCTGGAAGCAGATCAGTTTGAAGAGAGCTGAAGCTATTTTTCCTTTGCTAGCTAGACAGCAAGGATGTTGGAGTCAGATGCTGTTCTCTGAGAAATGTTGGCTTCCCTGCTTTGTGGGCGCAGAGCCCAGAAATCGGAGGGATCTTTCTGAGCATTAACACTGTAGCGTTTTTCATTCCAAGGAGCGTGTAGTAGGTAAGAGCAAGCACAGACCACTTTGTCTTTTTCGGAACATAGCGCCAATGGGAAAATGACAGCGTATTTGGCATGCTGTTGCAAAGAATAATGAGATAACATGGGAATATGAATTTTCTGGGAGGAAGGAAGAAAGATCATTTTACTGGGAATGGTGGGGGAGGAGAAAAAGAAGATTGAAGGGAGGAGATAAATTCAGGTTATTAGAGGAACTGGAAGCGAGAAGTCCAGTACACTTGGAAGGAAGTGACAGCAGTTTGGTGGGGAAAATAAGCTGAGAGAGCATGGAATAGTCTTGAGCAACTGAACCATGTGAGGTCTTGCTGCACCACTTTTGCTATTACCATGGACCATACATTTCTACCAGAAAAGTAATTCCAGAACGTAAGGCACATAATAGTATTGGTGGCAGTTTTTCTAGGTTTTCTGTGCTGCTTTGTTTTGGCAAACTCGTAAAGTGGAAGAAAAGGCACCTGGTGTTTCCTAAGTTACCAAAGAATTTCCTTTCACTCCCCATCCAGTATTTTTATCGCATCCCCATGGTGTCCTGACGCCTCTTAACTTCTGTTTTCTTATCTCCAGGCATGTTTGGAACAATATGATGCAGCTTAGGCTTTGGCTCTGTTATATTGGTTGGAGCTTAGCACTTCTTAGTGCATAAATCAGGAGGTTTTTCTGGAAATATTTTGGTGCTGGCTTTGCAGGTGCAGGCAGGAGACAAAAACAGAATACTTCAAAAAATGCTTACTCATTTTTTGAAAGAAGTAGAGCACAAAATACATGGAATACTTTCCTGCGGCTGGGAGGAAGGATCTTGATACGACAGTCCAAGTCCTAGTGATATAAATCAGCTTAGCTTGAGTGGACTCTTCAGAGTGGTATCAGTTGATATTGTGTGATTTTGTCTGATCAGCTGATTCTAGATTCACACAGTGCTTTGAAAGGTTTTACCATGTTATTTCTCAGTTTGATGGGCTCAGTCTGTAGTCCCAAGGCTTAGCTTGGACTGTAAGAAAGGGGAGTAGGGACAATATTCTGCTCTCAGCTCCTAACACAGGAAGAACTTAGTTCCACCACCAAGTCTGCTAACCCTGAAGAAAGCACAAATAACCATTAGCTGTCGGAGTGCACATATCAATCCATTTTAAAGCAAGTGTCTTCCTGCTCCCACTGCTTAAAAAAAAGGACTGTGGCAGCACAACAGTTGCCTTGACTTGTTGTGAGCCTTGAAATTTGACCGAATTGGCCCACAACAAGGTATGTCCCCTTGGATGCCCTAAGTCATAGATTCCACTTGCCTGTTCCCTCCATGATGGCCAGTGTCTTATCAGTAGTAACTGAATTTTTTTTGCCACATCCTCTTGAGATTTCTTTGCAGAAAACTGTTGGTAAAATCAGGACTAAATATCTTACTCATTTTACATCGCAAGCCTGTAACTCCTTAGTAGCTTGAAAATTAGCAAAAATCTAGGTTTTTTTATAAAATGGTTCTCAAAAGATCTGATCTGAAGTTTTGGATTTCTAACACAAAATAATGAGAAAAGATATACAGCTAGTCTCCATTAGAAGCTTTAGGGTCAGTTTGTCTCCTTACTTGCAATGTGGGTGATAGCTAAGGTTAATCATATTCCTTATTTCTCTGACTCAGATCAAACTTTTCTGTAGCTTTACTGTCCACAACTAAAACCAGTCAAGAGGTCTGAAGGCAGGAGGCAACAGGACCTAGGGCACACAGCTGTGGTAACCCAGGCCTTGCAATTCCAGCCTTCGTGGAACAGTGTGTTCCTTTTGCCTGTTTTTCTTATTTCATCAGTTCCAGTTGAGTCAATGCTGCAAATCTGCCATGCTCAAAACTCCACATGGGATGAAATTCCAGATTCCTGGGGTCCACCAGCTCGTGTTCTTTGGTTTTGGCTGCTGTGTTACCGTCTACAGTCATCATAGCTATTTGTTAGTGGGTGAGAACTTGGATCAAAATCTAGATTCCACAGAAATTAGAGGGAATTTTGCTCCATTGGAGCAAAGATTTCATTAGAAATTGGAATTGGCTAGAAACAGCTTTTAAAATAAACCATCCAGCAGTTCAAAACCAACATTAAGTCTTATAGAAAGAAGCACATTTCTTTCCTACCTTAAAAGCTTTCAATTTTATTCTTTAATATTAATTAATTACAGAAATAAGGAAATTGTCAGTTTGGAGAAGGGAATAAGGAGATGGTGTTTCTAAAATGAGAGTGTGGAAAAGCAGGTGTGCATGGTCTCTGTGCTATGCCTAGTAGCACATCCTTGTGTCTGTATGGTGCAGCTTGACCCCAGCTGACCCACGGTAACTGTGTTCTCCTACCATTTATCTCTATCCAGTGCAGGCTCTCATCACTCCTGAATGGATCTGTAGTCTGTCCTTTCAGTGTGTATGCAGGCTGTGCCTTGTAGGATAAGCCTCCCGCTGCTTTCCACAAAAACAACAAATGATAAATCATATTAGGTAATAGGTTTTCAAGGTTTGGATTTTGATGGTTTTTTTTAAGAGCTCCAGCTCTTGTTTTTATCTTAAAAAACATTGAAATTGCTACCCAAGTACCAGCTCCTTATTCACCAGAAAGTGAAGAAATTCTCTAAGAAAATAATTAGTTAATATCACATTTCCTGTATAGCTGCTAAAATGTCAGTAGTTGGCTGCTTGAGAATAAGAAAAACACCAAGAAAATAACAGAATAGCAGTTTCATTTAACAAAGCCCAAGATGTGATAGTTAGAGGGGGAAAATCACTTGCCAAATGTGCATACAACAAAATAGACGAAAAGGAAACAGATACTTAGACATGTGGCTTCCATTTACAGATTATTCAGACAGAGAACACTTTCTTAAAATCCAACCACAGCTTTTTTTAAAAAATCCCAAATATTAGGTTAAAAACTGTTAATCTCCAGCAGACAGTAGGAAAGAAAAAGGTTGTTCCTGGGAAGGGAACAAAGGTTGCTGTTAGCAGTCTGAGGGTGCACAAGCACGTGTCCACTCTTGCTAGCAGTTCTGGGTCTCTACCAGGCTCAGGCTATCAGTGAACAGCGCTCTGGGTAACAGGAGCCAAGTCCTGAGTGAGAAGTCATAGCGCTGTGTGAAAGTCTGAAAGATCCCATTGTTTTTCAAAAATGCATTTGGGAGTGCCATCATTTGTCTGCCCCCTTTTCCTGAAAGGGCCTTTGGAAATCCCCAAATGAGGGTTGTGAGTTTTCTCAGTTCTGATACCAAAAGCCAGAAGCTACTGAGGCTTCAGCTATGCTGCTTATAAATTTCCCTCCATATTCACGTATCAGATTTCCCTTACATTGGCTATTTGATTGCATGATATTGTGTGTCAACAGTCTTTCATAAAATCTTCTAGGAATGTCCTTATCATGTGGACACATATAAGAATGAGGAACAGTTCTTCAAAAATAAAACTTTTGGTGCTTCTCAAACAGAAAAGCAGACTACAACTTCCCTTTTTTCCCCATTTCAGGAAGGTTACCTTTAAAAAAATCCATGGAGAAAAAAAAAAGATTATTAGAGAGGTCCTCTTTAATGAAATGAGAATTGGATTTTGGTGATAAGTTTTAATTTAGGGCAAATAATTTAATTGGAATGATTCATTAATTTTAGGGTATGTAAATTGGGCCTCTGGCAGCCTTTTTATTGTCTTCTTTATTCCATTCTGTGTCTTTTCTATCAGCAGTATAAGAAAATTTTGCCTTATTAAGGTAAGGAGACACTCCCTTTGAATGTGTGGAGAAAGGACTGTCATTTGAACATAATGGCATCTCACATTTAAGTGCCCTCAGTTTGTGAGGCACTCAGGCTGCAGGACCAGTGAGTTTGTTTTCACATGGCCTGGGCATGTGGATACTCAGCTCTGCATAGGAGTCAGTTGATGTGGGGCACCTGGCCATGGTTGGCTTGGTCATAAGAGAGGTTGATACCACTGTCTGGTGCTTTGGAAAATTTCCAGGAGGACACCAGAGAGATGTCACCAGAAGATGTTCTGTGTTAGGGCTAGAGTACCGTAAACTGTACTCTGAGTCAGAGGCTGACTAGAACATCTCCTCATGTTTTGTTAACTGGGAGAATCAGCTCTCATCTTTGGTATACAGCAAGTATGCCATTAATGTGTTAAGTGTACAGGCAAAGTAAAAGTGTAAGGAGCCTTTCACAGGGAGAAAAGCCAAGAAGCAAGATCCTAAGCATCAATTTCACATGGCCCTCATGCAGGTGCTGCAGCAGCAGCTGTATTCTGGAGAGTCTCTTCAAAATGATTGTCCCCTTGTTAGACTAATGGGAATGTGACTTTTTGGGTATGTTCCTGTTTTGAATGAATAAAAAAAAAAAAAGTCTTTGGGAATAAATGTGATAAATCTCCCCAAATAGCTACAGAACAGACTGTGCAAGGTAGAAGCCTTATGACCTTGACTATACAAATCCAGCTATGGTTTTAGGGATTATTACTGCATAGAACTCCCAATTCATAATTTTGCCTGGAAGATTAATCCACTTGTTGACCTACAAAACAAGGTTAAGAACCAAAATTCATAGGGATATCATCCTTCATGATCCTGTTTCAAGGGAGTGCTAACAGGGTGGCAGTGACTGCTTCTCCTACTGTGTTTTTAACTGTTGTGAATATATTTCACATAACTCATGGCATGTTTGGTTTCCAGTAGAATATTTATAGCTGTGTAAAGCCTGTGGACCACCTTCATAATTCATGTAGACACCTTGGTTTTGTGTGTACATGCTGTGTGGATAGTATCAGGGAAAGCCCTGGACTCCAAGCTAGATGGCATAGAGTGGCTCGTGTTTGTGCTACTTGATGACACTACCTTTTGGAATGGACAGAACATGTCCCTAGTACACTGACTGGGGAGGGCTGGTCTCCTCTGTGCTCCCTGTAGTGACCCTGTAGCCCTGAGACATGCTTCTTTTTTGGTTTCTTAGTTTATTATATTTTCTGCTTAGAAGTACCTAAAATAAAGCAAGGGCTGGCAGTCTGGTGCTTTTATAACATGATGCCAGTGTGTGTTCTGTGGCACAAGAACATATGGAGGAATTTGAAAGCCCAGGGTCTGTGGGGTTGGTGTTGGAGGACTTTCACTGGTTGAGGAAGCTGAACTTGGCATCATCTGCATGTCTGGAGTCTGCTGTCCATATCAGCTGTGCCTGCTCCTGCTCTGAGAGGGGATGCACTTGTTCATTCTGGGAAAGAGCCCGAGAGTGATCTCATGGCTGTATCCATAGTAGTTCAAAGGACTGGAGCAAAAACAAGAGGCCATGGCTTGCTCTCCGGAGCAAAAGAGGACAAACCACATTGGCAGTATAGGCTTTGCCATTCAAGGTCATTAAAGGTTTATATTTTTTTAACAAATCCAGGGGGTTGTATGGTTCTGCAAAATAAATTGCACAGGAACCCTGTCAGGGACCGGACTAAATCCCAAGTCCAGAGGTAAACATCTGTCACTTGGTTTTTTAAGTACGACTCTCTGAAGGTGTTGCATCTCCTGTCCGTATGGACATTTAGTCTTGCAAACAGAAGTGGTGCACTGCAGCTGAGATTCATCACACTTAATCTTAGACATCTGAGTGCGGCTAATGCAAATCTAAACTAGTCATCTGGCCTCATCTGTAGTCTGTTGTGAGAAGGTGGCATCTTACTCTTTCTGTTGTCTGCCTTGAGATAATGTGAAAGATCAGCCCCCAGGAGTCTCTTTTACTTTGGACTACAAGCGGAATGCAAATTACTAATTTAGATTTACACAGCAAACATTTCAATGTCTAAAATTTGGTGGCATGGATCCACCTTGTATGTCTATGCAGGAAAGATGAAACCATGTAAAAGACTAGTTCTGGAGACTGTCATTACCCACAGTCTGTGTTCTCAGCTGCATTGACAGGTCGTGACTATTCCTCTTGCCATAACCTGCACTGTGTGACATTAAATAGTATAACAATATATTTTGTTTTAGTCTATAATCAGTTCTTTACTGGACAATGCTTTCAGTTATAATCCCTGACATATTTACCTGTCCTTGTGAAGGGCAGCTCCATTCCCCTCCAAATCTCTTTCTATAAGCCTGGCATAAATTCATACAAGTTCTCCCAGTGAAAGGTTGCAATCTCCTTGATTGGATACTCCTGCCTGCTCTCTCCCACTGAGCCAGAGAATAAGGGACTACCCTGAAAAAATTTCTGCACTTTCTGCCACCAGCCCACCACAGCCTGAGACACAGGCTAAAATTTTTTACAAGATGAGTATTGCTATTCTGGCCCAAAGTGTTCCAGAGTACTTAATTTTTCTCTCAGATTTTCTGCTGTCCCATCTCTGTAGTCCTTGAACTCCTTTGAGATGTCACTTAGTGGTATACCAAGCGCTTCTTACCATCTTCTTTCTTCTTCCTGAAGACAAAATTATATAGGATTTTAAAAAGAAACTCCAGGTATTTATTGGTTTGCACATGCAGTTCTCAGGAGCTGCAGTGCCTGTTGCATATCAGTGCTGGGTGCTGCTATGTGTCTGGTGCTTCAAAGTCCATTACTTTCTGTGGATTTCACAGTGTAATCCTCTGTCATGGTTTGAGGCTGGCACAATGCCAGCACTGCCATGAAAATATACTTTCCCTAGTGGCTTCTGTGAGATGTGATCAGGAATAGAGCAAAGCAGGCTCCAACTTAGGAGTAAAGGAAACAAACTTTATTAATTACAGTATCTAAAAAGGAATAGACAGTGCACTAAGAATGAAAACCCTCCAAATACATTCCTCCTCCTCCCCCCATTTCTTCCACAGCATGAAATAACGCCATAGATTTCCACCCCGTCACCATCTCTCAGATAATCAACTTTCAGTCCATCACCCGCCCTTAGATAATCGACCCTCAAGTCCATCAGGGAGAGAGGATTCCCCCCTTGCACCACAGGCTTCCCCCAGAAATACAATTGAAACCTCTTGTGTTTCCGAATCACTCGTGGCACTGCCCAGAGAACATCGGCCCTTGTGACTTCTTCCCCCCCATGTCCAGTGCTCTCACCACTGCACATGGACCAGAACTGGTTTTAGGATCCCCTTTTAAGGATGCCCTGCCCAGTTCCAAAAAAAGCAGCGATCTCTCAGCTTCGGGACACCAGTCCCCCCAGATTTAGCCCCTGGGGCCGAGGGGCCTCATGAACAGAGATCTTCCTTTCCGCTGAAGACAGAGGGCATCCCACACCCTCCTCAGCCGTCTCTGTTCACGCCACTGCTTCACCACACTCTCTCTGGATTCATGGCACTGCCTCCTCCTAAATGCAGTCTCTGTGTTACAGGAAATACATGGGTCTGTCCATGGCCATACAAGGAAAGAGTCCAGCTCAAGGTCTCTCCATCATCTCCTCCCACCTAGGATTCTTCTCACCTCTTCTGACATTTCTCACATGCATCAACTTTCATCACACTTGCTCATTTCCTCCTGCTTCATGTCTCTCTCCTCATTCAGATTCAGGAGGATAAGTATTTGTAAGGTTTCCATTATTCTAGGAAGGGGTTACAATCTTCACCTCTGTCTGCCCAGAACTCCCACAGCGGCCGGGCACCTTCTCGCGCCACATCCCCCACTTCTCCTTCTGGCCGGCCGTGCTGCCAGCACGACATCAAATTCCAAGGCAGCACAGGCACTAGGCACTGGCTCTCTCTCTATCTCTCTCCCAGGGGGTGGGGGGGCGGTGCCTCTCAGGGCTCTCCCACCCTTCCATCTTGCAAAGCCTTCACCCTCCTCCTCTGCCTACCTCACCTGTCTGCTTGGCTTCCCCTCCCCAGCCAGCCCTGGCTGGACAGGGGAGCTCTGAGCTCCTTCACTGACCGGGAACAAGAGAGTTCTCCTGGGCGTTCTCTGATTTTAACCCCCTGTGTTCTCAGAGGCAGTCCATACCTTCAGTGGCCAAACCAGGTGCCAATAAATCCAAGCACTGATTGGTTTGACCACAACCTCCCAAAAAACTCATTTCCTTCTTAACCTATGACATCCTCTTTCTCCCCATGTTCAAGGACACACTGTGGTCTGGTCTCCCAGCTGTTTCCACTCCCTTAAAAAAATGCAACAAACAAACTTTCCACCTTCCAAAAAAAACACCCCCAAACACCTCTCCATCTCCATTTATCTATTCATATTGGGTTTGTGGGCACGTTTCTGACAGCAATCACAGAAACTCTCAAGTCTACACCTGAACAGCAGAAACTCCTCTCTTTGGCTCCCAGATCAAATCAAATAGGTGTTTATTTCATTGCCCAATAAATTTTTTATTAACTGTGTTAGAAGTCTGCAAGGAAGAGAGAAGGGGAAGAGAAGAAAAAAGCTGTTCAGGAATGTGGACTGGGCAAAGTGCCCACAATTAATGGGGTAGCAGCAACCAGCGGGTATTTGAAAATTGGCCAGTGCCAAATGCCAGGAGGTTTCTTCTGCCTGTGACAGCTGGTCATCATTATCGGACGACTGCTTCTGTATACATCTTAGATCTGTGTCTTTGTCTCTGACCAAGTCACTCTTGGTTTCTGTTTTGCAGAAACATACTGAAGCAATTAGGGCATGTTGGATGATTGTAGGGATGAGTGAACAGTGTTGGGTAATATACAAAAATTGCAATTTCTCCTCTATGCAAGCCCTTATTCCCATATCGCAAGATGAGCTTAAACCACCATCCCAGAGATAGGCCTCCCTCAGCATTGTATGAATTTGAATTTGGGTTTTGCAGCTCTGTCCAGCTACTTGGTTATTCCTTATTCATTGCTGCTATAGGGCACTTGGCCTCTTCAGAGATTGTTACAGGCCATTCTGAGTGATACCCATCTTTAAGGAAGTAAATCCCAATGCTTGATGCACCGTTTATGTTGCTAAGTGTCTGCTGTCCCACTAATGAAGAAATGAGCACATATTCTTGGTCAGAAGCTGCAAACTCATTTGAAAGTACTGAGGACAGACTAAGACTACTGATATTGTGCCACCCAATTTGAGGAAGAGAATCTGTAAGGGTAAATTTCTTATGTATTTGCCAGAAAACCGCCTAAGAGGCATCGGGTCTCCTAGGGAATGCAGTAAATCCAGCAGATAAGCCAAAGCAGAATAATTGATGTAGAGAAGGATCTCTGAATAGAAGGGCTAAGTACAGTGCAGGCACATTCTGTTTGGAGGCAAGTGGCAATAGCATTCATCAGTTTGGGGAAAAGTCTGTGGAGATAAAAGCTTTATATCAGTTCTCATTGAAATTTTTGATCTGGAGGTCCCAACAAGGGGCAGTTACTTGACTACATTTAAGTTTTACATGCAGGAAGACTTCTTAAGGATCTAGAGCACACCCAGGCAAAATGCATGGACAGTGTCTGACTGAAGGGAACACATGAAATATAAAATTGTCTTGAGTGCTATACGTCCCAGTTTTTTGTAGTTTCTGTTTCTCCTTGATCTAGGACATTCAGCCATTGGCATGTGCTGCAAGGGGCAGGTCAGACCACTGATAGAAAGAGGAATCTTGAGCTCTTAGGAGGTGTGCAATCATGCCTTCTCAGGAGCTTTCCAACCCAGTACTATAGAGCTAAAAGCTGAGTGACCTGATTTTTTTGCAAGGCATATCTGGGCCACACTTGACACCACGCAGGGAGGGACGGAATGTTTTTGGGTTTTTTTATTAATACCTGTTCCTTTCAGGCAGCCTCGGAAACCTCAAATGGGAAGAAATTGTGATTCTTGAGAAGGATGTGCCTTTCAGTTGGAGTGGTGACTGAAGTGTATCTTTAGGAAGATAGTTCAGCTAGGAATATTGAGCTTGGGAAATAAAGTGAATAGTGAGTCCTCCAGACTAAGGCTCATGTGGTACACGGCACCTCAGCAGGGAAGTACAGTAACGGAATTGTTTACTTTCTTTAGGTATGAATAGGTATCCATGCTGTGAACATTTTAACTTTTTTTTTTTACTTTCACATTTCTGCAGTTAAAGGTAGTAAAAATTACTGTGCCAAAACCCAAGTATCAGAGATATTTCAGACTGTGTCCCCATAAGCCATTGTGAGGCAGCATATGAACCTCACAAGGTAGTAGTTGGCAGAAGAACTCTCTAATTGGATCCCAGACTGTTGCAAATCAGTGGGAAAATACTTCTCATAACTTGACTGGTATTTTAGTTTATCATCAGTTAATGTTGCCTCTTACAGGGTCTCAAAATATGCCACAGTGCAGGTTCTTCAGTGAATTCATTCATTAGAGGACCAATCACTGCCAATAGCAAAGCAGGTATTCATCAGTTTTCTTCTACACTTGTCTTTTGCTGCTGGTGAGTTCTTGCCATCCCCATCGTGTCTTCATTTCAGTTGTTCACAGTGACACAAAATGTCTCCTGCCTGAGGTCAATCTCCCTGTGATAAAAGTCTTCCATAGAAGCAGTCAGGCTGGAAGACAGACAGGTATCAAAACATTAGCCTTCAGAAAACGGTGGCAGGCTGTCAGTTCCCATTAGCTAATGCTACCCGGGCAGCCTGCTGACTCTTCACCATTTTAGGTGGGAGACTGAAGTTTTAATGAGCAGCAGAGGGAGTGGAGAAGGGAAAAAGGAGAAAGTAGCTTAGATCAGAAGTGATACTTCTGGTAGTGGGTGATATACATGTGTGCATGTATATGTCCACGTAGTAGTTGAAATCTGGTTTATATCAGTGCAATTTCACTGTCTTCACAGAAGTTGCTCCTGATGTTTTCTGTACCAGTGCTGGGGTGTGTTGGATTGGGTTTTGGTGTAAAAACACTCTCAAACATCTATCAAACTCACCAAGAAAGACCGTGTATACTCCTCTGTGGAGGTCATAGCTAGGACTAGCAAGAACAAATCAGGAATGGGATGTATTCAGCTGTGAAATAGCCTCCCAAGGGCAAAGGTAGAAGAGTCATTTCCCAAAAAGTTTAAAGACTTGTTGGCCAAAACACTATTAGATATGCAGCAGAGAACAAACCTGCCTTTCCAAGTGCCCCCAGCCCTGGAATATAGAATAAGTGTGCAAATGATTCTTCTGTCTCTAGAGTACATGAACATCTGAGATCTGAATTGCTGCAGGTCCCATTCTTCTCCCTAGCATTCGACCTACATTTAAATTCTAATTGACTTAGAGTGAAGACTCATAAAGCTTTCTCTGTTTTGCCCAGATGCTGAATCCTCAATGAAAGTATAAACTGTGTCATTACGTGTTGGGCGGATGTTGAGCATAAAGGAGCAGGTTTAAGCTGAAAATTGCACAGCTTATTCCAATTAGTCATTCTGCATATAAAGTGCTTTCAGTGACTGTACTTTTAGAGAGGAAAGACATTAGTATAACTAAATACATGCCCACTGGATATTTTTATTCCCACAAAAGTTAATGTTGGGCTAGTGATGGAGATGTTGTGTGCATTGTTTGGTTTTCTGGACAGGTGCAACATCTTCCTTCCTATGGTGAGCCATTTTGACTTCTTCAGGAAATGCATTGTCTGCCAGGACCCTGAGTCCACTAACTGGACCCTGACCAGTCTCTGCAGGGGTACCCACCTACTTTCCATGTAAGCTCAGGTCTCGTGTCCCTGTCTTCAGCTGGGTCTCTGGTGCTGCCTCTTGGATGGACCTTTGACCTGGGTGCTAGGTAGCATATCTCTAACTTTATCCCTGGCCTCGTTTTCCTGCATGGACGCTGGATCTGGTTCACCATATTTGGGGGCTGTTGAAGAAACATGACACCAGCATCTGGTGTTGCTCACAGTCTTCATGTCCTAGGGAACTGTGCTGAACTGGTGAGGACACAGCCAGGGTCATGCCCAGCATACTGCCAGTACAATCTATGTGACTGCGAATTTTGGCTGGGACTCACCTCACTTAGCTGTATCCTTCTAATAGGTGTCTAACCTGAGGAAGTCTTGAAATGCTTGGAATGAATCTGTCTCTCAAAATCACTCTCTATTTATTGACTGTGGAGTAAGGTTAAAAATAATAGAATCATAGAATCCAAATATTTTGGGTTGGAAGGGACCTTGAAGATCATCTAGTTCCAGCCCCCATGCCACAGGCACTTCTGCTAGACCAGGTTGCTCAAAACCCCATCCAGCCTGGCCTCAAACACTTCCAGGAATGCTTACATAAAATGTTTTATTTTGGGAGGGTAAATTAACTGAACCACCATCCTTACTAGCTTAAAATTGATGCGTTAATTCTTCTGTAGTTTGTTTTCTTAAGAAAATTGTGTTTATGCCTCTACCGACAGCCTGATTCTGATTATCTCTGGAAGAGCAAATAAGGTTATGATTGTGTAAGCAGGAAGAGAGCTGGATCATCATGTTTTGAGTAACCTGAGACAAAATAGCTTCTTTCACATTACTGTCTGTCACTAATAAGGTGCTTGTGGGCCTCATAGTTCTTTGCTAAAAACTCCAATTCAGTTTTAAGCATGAGAGGAAACATTGAATTTTGGTGCTGCTTGCTTCATGTATTATAAGACATTATTAGAAGCATTTTTCTCTGTTTTGCTGTCCATCCTCAAGGGTTTCCCCACAGAACATTCGCCACAGAGAGGGGATTCTAGCATGCTGTTGGGATTTTATTCATTGTTTGACCATTGAAGGTTGGGGTGGAAATTTGGATTGTAAATTCTGTCTCTTGAGTTTAGAATGGTTTTGACTCTTTAGTTATGAAGAAGCATCCCCTTTCTTGAGCCAGTAGAGCTCTAGGCAGCTCGTGGCCAAAAGCAGAAAGATGTCTTCAGCTGCTTAACTGGAGCTGTCTACATACAGTACTATAGTGCTGGCAGTAAGGCTCAGGAATGATCGGGGAGATAGCTCTCTGAGCAACTCTGGTAGCACATTTCCACTTCCCTGGGAGACATGGGATTGCTAATGCCTGATCTTCTGGTGTTTGGCAATGCAAGGCTCTCAGTCCTCTTCATATCCTTTGGACCTGGACTTCTGAGAGGTTTGACTTCTTCCTTGTTTGGGGTGTAAACAGCACACATTCAAAACCATTGTGTTTGCTCCCAAAACTGCTGAAGATCAACAACCAGTGGAAAGAAGAGAAGGAAGTAAGTATTTTCTTATGTTAGGCTTGCCTTGACCTGTTAAGGGCCCCAAGAAAACTCTGGGGGACTTCCATGTTACTGTTGACTGTTGTGGAAGATAGTCAAATACTGTCACAGACAGCAGAATCAAAGTCTTTAAATAGGTTAAAAAAATAGGTTGCACCTCATCCACAGGGCATAAAAAAAGAAAAAAAGAAAGCAGCATTCTCCCTGTTTCTCCAGAGCAAGTAGCTGGTTGTTGGCAGAGTTTCTCTGCCTGAAGGCATCACAATATAACATGTCTCATAATGGCTGCACACCTCCTGCTGTGAGCAGTGAGATTTGGAAAAGAGGTACCCAGACTAGCCAAGAGAGCAGCACACACAGCGGGCTTCCAGCTGCTGTTGTCATCCGGTTACCTGGCGCTGCATTCTCATCACCTCATGAAGGTGAGGCAGAGCTCCTCTGTCAGCCAGGCTGTCCCTTGCTCATCCCACCATGCCGTCTGTGGGTGAGCTTTGTCTCATCTCTAGGGGAGTACAGGAGCAGAAAAAACAAAATGCTTGTGATGGGCAAAGAGTCAACACTCCTCCTGCTAAATACTCAGTGGGGAGCTGTTCCTAGTACAAAGCTGTGGGAAAGCTGAGGCCAGCCTGACTGAGTGGATCAAAGGAGGCAGGAGGGAAAGAGGACTTTACTCTCCTTTAGAGTAGAGAGGAAGGTCACTCCTGTGTTTGGTACTTACTGGGGATGTCTAGAGCCATTCCTATACTGTGCATCAGACTTCCAAATAGCTTTCGTGGTAAATTCTCTGACTCTCAACTCTTTACTTGTAAGGCTGCATGCAAAGGCTTGTAGACCTTGCAGAATGGGGACATACACCTGTCAGGTTCTCAGAAGTGATATTGTGTTATCACAGGTAATGAACATACAAAGCTTCACTGCACAAAGAAATGGTCTTTTCTGCCTTAACTGGAAAGCTGCAGCAGAAACAAAGGATTTGATGACCAACCTCCTCCAAATTTCAGGTCAAATACCACCCTCTTGTTCCTGACTATCTTTATCTCTCTCTTTATCCTGACTTTCTTTATCTCCAGAAAGATTCAAATTGGAGGAGTATCCCAGGGAAGGAGTACTAGTGGTACTAAGGCTGTTATTTGGATGGCAGGGACAGGGAACTAGAGTCTGTATGCTGATGTGAGCAGGGCAATGATTGTTCTGTATTTGGCACCAGTGAGGCTGCACCTTGAATTCTGTGTTCAGTTTTGGACCCCCCACTACCAGAAAGACATTGAGGTGCCAAATCATGTCCAGGGAAGGGCAATGGAGCTGGTGAAAGATCTGGAGCACAAGTCTGATGAGGAGCAGCTGGGGGAGCTGAGGTTGTTTAGTCTAGAAAAAAGGATGCTCAGAGGGGACCTTATTTAGAGCTATCTGTAGGGAGACTGGAGTGAGGTTGGGGTCAATCTTTTCTCCCAGGTAACAAGTGGTACAATGAGAGGAAATGGCCTCAAGTTGCACCAGAGAAGGTTTACGTTGGATATTAGGATATTATTTCCTGACTGAGAGTTGTCAAACCCTGGAACAAGCTGCCCAGGGAAATGGTTGGGTCACCATCCCTGGAGGTATTTAAAAAACATGTAGATGTGGTGTTGAGGGACATGGTTTAGTGGGAGGGTGGGAGTGTTGGGTTAATTGTTGGACTTGATGATCTTGGAGGCCTTTTCCAAACTAAACAATTCTATAATTCTGTGGTGTAGCTAAGGAAGGAGTGAGGATTCAGTCTGCTTTGTGTAGCTGGGAAACTCAGCCAGAGTCCCTGTCATGGGGAGGGTGCAGGGGTAAGAAGCAAAAAAATCACCTTGAGTGCAGAGGGACAGTGGAGAAAATCTCTGCATTTTACATCTTAATTGAACAGCAGGAGGGTTACACCAAAGATCCTGTAATGTCATTACTATTCTGTAATGCTGTAAAGAGTGAGGAAAAACAAAGTGCTTTTCCCTCTCTCACTGATACAAAATCTTGGCTGTGTAGGAATCTGTTTTTCCAGGGGAGGTTAACAGGGAGAGGCTCGGCTCTTTACCTCGCTCTGTTTCCTTTAATGAATTGGGGTCTTCCTTCACCATACACATAGACAGAGAAACAAGGGAGCGTGTGCAATCAGTTCTCACTCAGCTGGCCAACGAGATGTGAAATAGGTTCCAGGGTGGATGATACCCTTGAACGAAGTCACACTGACTTGTTTGCTGTGATAATGTATGGACGCTCCTTCCTTTAAAGGCTCCGGTGTAATTGAGCCCTGGCGCCCGGTAACTGGGAGCGAGTGAGTAAATTGTTACGTCCTAATGCAGGTTAAGTGCTGCAAGCCTTGTTCACAGCATCTTATCCAACTGTCCCAACTGCTCTTCCTGCCAATGGAAACATGCCCTTCAGGGAAGCCCTGAGGCATGCAAATGTCAGAGGGACTCCTGCCTCCTCTACAGGTATCCCAAATGCAAAGTGTTTTCTACTGTGGAAGTCATGGTAGGCCACTCTGGCTATTTCCCATTTAGTCTGAGGCATTCTCGCTCTGCAGCTCAGGCTGTCACTTCCATTTTTTGCTTGGCATGCACTGAAGCAGCCTTTTTTCCCATTGACAGTTTCCTCGCTCTGTGTGTTCTCTCCTTCTCATCTTGCACTTATTTCTTCCTTTTCCTTCTCTCACTTCCTGTTGTCCATTTTTATTTTTTCACCTTCTGCTGAAGTACAAGCCTGGGGGGTTTGCTGCTAGTTACCCTTCCTAGTGTGTCAGTCATTCATATTACCCACAGTAAGTCACTTTTCCCACCCTATCTCATTAATACTTCAATTTCTGCATGGATCTATTTAGGATGATAATTAGGTGTTTCACCAGTGCAGGAATTACAGGGCTTGAACAGCACACTTTGAGGTCCTTGATAAACACTGATAATGAAGCCCATGCAGTCAGGCTGTGGGAAGACACACAGTAGAATAAAGGCTGCCCCTGGCACAGACTAAAACAAACCCCATTTTCAGTTCCCTTTCATGATGGACTTCACAGACTTTGGTAGCCATGGTGTCCAAGTAGATAATGTAAGGGGGAGAAACAAATGCCAGACTTTTCCTCACCTTACTGTTCTTTGAGCAGCCACATAAAGCTTTCTCTTGTCAGTACCAGCTGGTTCTCAGAAGCCAGCCTGGGGGTTGGTGTGTGCAAATTAGCTTAATTTAATTTAATGTCCATTAACACAAACTTTTAATTTAATGTTTGGGTATTGAGAAACAAAAGAAAAGAAACAATGCTATAAACAACAATGGAAACTCCTTTCCAAATGCTGCCCCAGACTCAGCCTCACACCAACACCTCTCCCTGTACCTCGAGACCACTCCTGCCCTCTTTTACCACTTTATGTTCAATCCCAGCAAGTCCCTTGGTTGACAGAATACCCAGTGCAGGAGACTGAGTTGGTGTGTGATGGTTTCTTGTTGCTGCTTCTGGTTTCCTACCTCAGTTTTCCCTGCTCCTTCCTTCTTACCCTTTTCCTGCTCCAGTATGGATCCTTTATGATCTGCAGTCCCTTCAGGAGTGTCACTGCTCCAGTCTGGGTCCCCCATAAGCACAGGATCTCCAAATTACTCCCCAGCACAGCATGCCTACATCTAAGAGCTGTTCCCAGCCCTTTCCACAGCAAAATCCCCTTTCACAGGCATCTTTCTGTATCTGCTTCTCTGTCCCCTCCTCTGTCTCCTTGTGTGTGTTCTCACACCTTCTCCCATGCTTTCTCTTGTTTCCCTTGTCACACTTCCCTATATGTCCCCTCTGGTGTCCCCTGGCCCAGTGGTGCCACCCTCCTCTATCCCTGCTGGGGCAATAGGGTTGGGACTACCCTGATTTGCCATGGAATTGGGGTGCAGTGGATCAGTGCTAGCTGTTGTAGAGCTGATGGGACAAACCAGGACAGATGGGGGGTGACCTGTTTCACCCAGGGCATCTGGTGCCCTCCCCCAAAACCAAAACTTGACTGTTAGGACCAAAAAAAGGTGTACAGCAAAAAGAAGGACAAGATGCCAGCTGAGCACTGCTTACCCCAATGATGCAGACAGATATCTGTGTGCACTGTGTAGCTGCTGAGCAAACAAAGCAAATCTGAGTGGGTCACTGGCTAATTGCTCAGTTTTATGGTTCCTCTTACAGCTCTTCCCATGTGCTTTCTGTCTCATCAGAGAATCAAAACCAGGGTTTTGCAGCAGTTTCCTGGACTAAGAGCTGCTTGCTTTGTATTTTGCAGGCAGTCACTCTTTTCGGGTGGGAATATCAGCTCCCATTTTCCCCTTTTGCCACCCTGATCAGCACTTTGTCTAGTGGGATGGAGTTTCTCAGCTGGCAGATGCTTGCATGAGAAGGGCGGTTTTGCAGAGGGCTGTGCAGATGTTAATGTGTCAGTCCTTCTCCAAAGTGGAAGTGACATGCCTGTCAAAGTCGGGCAGAGCACGATGCCTGGGAAGGTGTGGGAGCAACTCTGCTAATGTCAGCTGAGCTGTGCCAAAGCAAAAACAGTGCAAGAGAACGGAGGATGAGACACACTGAGAGAAAGCAGAGGTACTACACACTAGCTGGGAAATGAGAGCTTCATTTTTCATCCTATGACTGACAGGCTTACCTTCATCTGTATCATCCCTATAATAGATGTTGACCTCTTCACTCCATCAATGGAGTTTCAGTTGACAAATCCTTCCTCTCCCTCCTTCTCAGGCAGCGTGTTCAAGAAAAACAAGGCCGTTTCATCAACTTTTGGCTTGTTGTTTCAAAGAAAATTAATATTGCATGGTCGTGGTGACAATCAGTCCTCTGAACCCAAAAGCCTGTTGGCTAATTTCCACCACAGTTGGTGGAGGAGTTAAAGCCTCAAGGCTACTAGGGCTCCCATGCGTTTTGTGCAAAGTATGACCCAAAAGGAAAGAAAGCCTCTTTTATTACCTTCATGGAGCAAAAACATGAAAGAATGAGCTTAGTTCTTTTTCAGACATCAGCAAATCAATATAAAAACTCCATCTTTCACAAGAAAGCTGTGGGAAACCAGAAATATGCCCAGAGAAACTTCACTATGCTCTTCATCTTTACCTTTGCTTCCATGTACATGAGCAAATATCACTCCAACTAACTCCTTTCCCAGTTATGCAGATCCCTGGTGTTGCCAGGGCACGCTGCCAGCAGAGCCGCAGCACCTGGTACACTGCAGAACCCGGGATGACTGCAGCAGCAGCCACTCCTGAGGGGAGCATTGCACTGTGGGACTTCAGCCGGGGAATTGCTTATGCAGGCTGGACTTGGATTTGAGCACACGTCTCCATATTGCTGCAGTGACAGCAGTCAGAGGATTTACATTGCTCCTGAAAAAAAAAAAAAAAAAAAAGTTGGGTAGGAGGATGTTTTCTTACTGGTGGACAAGTTAAGCCATATCCAGTGGTGTGTTTGGTGTGCACGCAGTTGTAGCTGGGGGCTGAAATTATTATCTCCCTGGCCTGTTAGTGTTACGGGTGATTAAAATGACCTGCAGCCACTGAGCTGCAAAAAACAGTCCTGAGGAAGGTTGTGAAGGCTATTGGGTTTTCTGATATCCTACTGTCTCCCTTCTGTCCCATGCTTCTAGCCGGGACTTTTCGTATATAATTCTGCTTCTCCAGTGGAAGAACTCATCATATCTGTAAAGCTTTAAATATAGAACACGTCCAGAGCAACTTGACACCATGCAGGATTAAGGTGAGAAAGGTAATTTTCTCTTGTCTCTTTCTTTTGACTCTGAGACCTCCAGTCATAACCAAAGAACCTGCAAGCAGCAAAAATGTGGAGGAATACATGTTAGGGCTCCTTGTAGGAGCTCTGGCTTTATTGCCTGTGTGCTGGTGAGGACCAGGCCCTTTGAGGCATGTCTGTAAATGAAACAGGCGTGCTTGTCGCTCGGGTAAACGAGTGTAACATATGCGACTGTTTGGTGGGAATGTTCTGAGGGAGCCAAGTCCTTCCCCTTTACTCCTAGCTCCTTCCAACTATTCCAGCCCTACACAAACATCTTCTCTCTCTCGTCCTTTCTCTCGCTTGTTCTAGCATCCCAAACCAGGGCCTTTGAGCTCTGCCCCTCCCTCTGATCTGTGCTTCCCTGTCTAATGGCATGCGCTAATGTGTGCTAACAGATGTCTGAGCGAAAATTAGCTGTGGTGTCCAAATCAATTATACTGGAGAGGCTATGCAGGAACAATTGCTCAATAGGCTGTGTGGGTTGTTTTTTTACCCCTTTCTTTTCCTTTCTTTACAAGGGCTGAAATTCTGCAGCCAAGCGCTTGCCTTCCTGCCTTGCAAACTCCACTTCCAAGCAGTCTCCTACCTCTGTGCTTAATGGGTTCTGATCTGGTCTCCAGATGGAGCTGGCTCCACCAGCTGCAGGCAAAGAGCAGCTGCTCTCTGAAAGGAGAGGTACATGCTTCTCCAGAACCTCACAGCATGGCTACAGCCGGCATGTCAGTGGCAGCTAAATGATCCTGGCGTTTTTCATGTGTTTGCCTGCTTTGCAGGAAAAGCAAATTAGTTTTACAGAATCAACCACTTGTGGAGCAGCATTTTGCAGCTCAAAACAGGGGATGGCACACATAGGCATGTTGGCTCAGAAGTGCTTGAAATGGCTGGGATTCACCCTCTGTGGGAAAGGTTCTTGGAGAGGCTGGGAAGCAGAGGATAAGAATCATTAAATGTACTTCCCACACTTCTTGGGCAACAGAAGATCTGCTGCTGATGCGTAATTCTTTGTGGCACTATTGTATACTGTGACAGAAGTCTGTCTTTTCAAGGACCTCTCAGTAAAGCTCATGACAGGTAGTTACAGATGCCCCATGGAAGTTTTGCCTTTGCTTTTAATTAAACATATTTCTCATTATGCTTTTCAAAGAAACTCAGAGTCACAGGCCCAAAATCAGCAATGTTGCTTGCCAGTGAAATACTGAGATGCTATAGAGATTAATATAGGAGTATTGTAGGGATATATAGGTCTTCCCCAGCATTCACTTTCCTATCTAGACTGGCTTCCTAGTAGCTGTTGATGGATCAGTCCACTCTGGGTGCTGGCCATAGTTTTGAAGTACATCTAGCTGTAATGCATGTTCCTGGCCAGAGAAGTCTGATTTCCATAAAACTTACATCTTCTGGGTATGAACTTGTAATTTCACAGTTTAAAAGAAACAAACAAACAAAAACCCCCAACCAATAAAAAAGCCACTTTTTCTATTAATTTGAAGGCATCTCAATAGCATTATTCATATACATATTCTTGCATTTCTCCAAAGGCTGTGGGATATTCCAGGCATTACTGTGTGCTTCTGAAGGCTAAGCTGCATTTTTGAGGATGCCCAGCAGTCTCTTTCTAGGCTGAACTTACCTTGTGCATGGAATAGAAATACATGACTTACACTCACCTATAGAAATAAACAATGGGCTGTATTCCTTTTCAGAGATGGTATGTCCAAAAGCACATACCATCAAGAACAGTAATGTACTTAACATATTCATGGAGTCTTTATGAAGTCCTTAATAGTTTCAACCCCTTTCCTTTAGCTGCACCTTCTTTTTTTGACACCATATAGTTCTTTAGTCTACAGGAAAAGTTTTGACAGGTAATTCTTCATCTCAGCTGCTGCTACCTCACGAGCGCATTTCTGCCTGCTCCTACCTCTTGCTTTTCAATACATTTCTTGTAAGATGTTGCTGCATGAGGTTGCCAATCAGTGAACCACAGAAGTATTTACTTTAAGTGAGTAAGTACATTGACAAAAGGAAGTGCCTTCAAATAATTTGTGTGCTCTGCTGAACTGTGGCCTAGGTACATTTGGTCTCACTCAAGCTTTTTTCATTTCTCTGGAAGCTTGTGTCTGGTTTCCTGCCTTGTGTCACCTTTAACTCCATTTTGCTATCACAGTTTCCTGGCTTTCTTCCCCCCTCTCCACAGTTAAGTGTCTGTGTTTCAAATGGTGTTTCTCTATTTTTTACAGTGTGGTTTTTTTTTTCAAACTGCATCTTGTTTTTCTTTGTCTCTCACCATTCACATCTCACTAAGCCTGTTTTTATCTTGATCTTTTGAGGAGCCTATGCTACAGCAGTGTAGCTGTCCTGTTGAACAGACCCCCTGCCTCTGCTTTCCCTCCTGCCTGGCTCACCCCCAGCCCCATGCTGCGCCCACCTCTTGCCCCCTTCTGTGTGTGCAGTGATGGGCTGTGAACACACACTAGAATTGCACTTGGTTCTGTCAGCCAGGCTTCCCAGTCACATTTATCAAAATTATCCCACAGTTCCTTGCAGAGTTGAGTATTAATAGGGTTCATTTAAAACCAAGACTGTCTCTAATGCTTTTTTTCTTATGCGCTAAATGAGAGGAAACAAGAATTACCCAAACAAGCACACACACAGAAAGTGGAGCTGTTGGGAATAGTTAATAAGGCAAGTGAAATTGTTGGCAGAGGGGACACAGAACAGTAGCAGCAGGGCACATTTGTGTCAGGCACTCCAGTTGTTTCCTCCAGACCTGGTATCAGGGCTGGTAAAGTGCTCCTCTGTTGCCAAGGGTTCTTCCTGTCCTCTGGGCTCTGCTTCAAAGCTGGGAGAAACTTGGTGCTCCTCTTGCTGTAAAGGCTGAGGGGCAAAAATTGGAGGTGAACTCAAGATGGAGATGAGAAGGGAAGCTGGAAGGTTAGCTAGACAAGGTGCAAGAGCAAAGAGATGCCCCCATGTCATTCACTCCCACTGTCAGACAATCTCTTTTTTTAGAGCTCCTTCAGCCCTTTGCTGTTCCCCACTGACAAGCTTGAGTGGAAGGAGATAGGGTAGGGGGAGAGAGAACTGCACTTCATGGCAATACTGAGAATTGCCCATGCCAGTGAGAGTTCACCCAGCACTGCTTTCTGTCCCAATATCTCATGTCACAGACCTCTCTTATGGTGGCCATACTTGTCTACAGCAACCCCAGTGAGTTGAAGAAGCAGCATCATTTCCTATGGCTTCTAGGAGACAGCTGCTTCCCATGCACTCTCCCAAGTCAGGTGGACACATATTCTTGGGTCTTAGGGATACCCCACAGTTTGAGAAACTTCTCAGCCCTTTGGTGCCTTCATCTTCTCCCAGGCAGCTGGTGTCAGGCACCCTGGATTTTTTATCTTACCTACCCTTGTTAAGAGATCAAACAGTGGTCAACTGGTTCATAAAGCATTTCCCTTCTGTTCTTTTGGTTTGTCTCCAATGGCAGCACCTGAGCACTTATTTAGTATTGTGTTATGCAGCAGTCAGGGATCTTAACACTGTTCATGCTGCTATGTTTAAGAGCACAGTTTGACCCCCTGCCTTTTGGGAATGGCCAGATCACTGTGCTGGAGAGAAATCCTGTGATGCTGCACAAATTCTTCATGCTGAGCTCTCTCCTCCTTTTCTTCCTTGCTGTCTTGACCTTTGCTGCTTGGCCAGCTGTCATGCTTAAAACAGCCCAAAGTGCTCTGCACTTCTCACATGGATATCTCCAGAGAGAGGCAACTTACGCCAGCTGCTTTACCCAAGTTTTTCCTCATTCTGTTCTGCCTAGCCTGGGGAGCTATCCCTGGCTCAGGGAAGTGGAGGATCAGAAGGAACATCTCAAGTACATAAAGGCATGATGATCAGTACCTCTGTGCAATTAAAAAGGCTGGTCCAGCCTTTCAGTGCTGTGCTTTATAGTGGCTCTAGCAGTAATGAAGCCATAAAAAAAAAAAAGCTGATGTAATTGGCATCAGTGCAGGCCAGCTCAGTTCTGGGAAAAAAGCATTAATTCCTAGGAAAAGGTAGTATTGCTTCTGCTATCTTCAGCCTTTGACATATTCAGTGATAGGAAAGGGAATGGGAACTTAGGGAATTTCATGGAAGCCTAGAGAAAAGATTTTGCTTTTAATTAAAGTTCATGTGACAGCAAGGGCTTATGAAAGGTTGTCCAGTTCCACAAAACCAGAAATGTCATACATATATGACATATATGTGCTAACAGTCCTAGGAATGAGTGAATGAAAGGGTTTCCATTAGTAGTCCAGAGAAAGGTGGTCTTTGCTTCTAGGGAGAAGAAGGCAAAAAGAAGGGAGGCATGAAGATTTGGCTTCAAAAGGGGGAACAGCAAAGGAGTCATTTATGACATGAAGGTTTCTAGCGAATTGTATGTAGGGGAGGTGTCAGATGAGAGGAAACAAGCAAAAAGCCATGCGGAGCTTTATGGAGCAAAACCAAATCCTGAGCAGAGTTCATTTAAATTTGCAGTTTTATAGCTGTTAATGTGATTCCTGGGGAAAAAAAATTTAAAAATTAAAAAAAAAAAAACACCACAAAAAAAAAAACCCCCACAGAGTGTTAGCAGCAGTGAAAATAAAGGAAATCACTTAAATGGGAGCAATCATGGTCCCCAGCCTTCCTGCTCATCAGTGGGTTTGACTGCTAGTGTTTGTAAAAGGAACAATGTGATGATTTTGATGCTCCTCATCTCAAGATTTTCCAACACAAAAGTTCTTGGGTCTCCTTTCAAGCCATCTTCATTTAAATCTCCAGCAGCTCCATGGTTCCATCAGATTTATACCTCTACAGCTAAGACTTAGTGGTCTCCAGTACCCCCATTCCTTCTTCTTTTTTGAGATGAGTATTTTAGGTATATAAAACTACAGCTTCTAGACTCCTTTTCATATTATACTGTTCCCAGCTAGTTTTACTCTGTTTGGGATTCTGCTAGGATTTCCAGAGGCTGTTTTGACCAAGAAGAACGTGGTCAAGGGGGAAAAAACAAAACAAAACACAAGACCTTTCCTGCACAGTTGTTTCACAAGAGGACAGAATTTAATTGCAAAGTGAATTGGGGAGATCAGAGCAGCAGTGGCTGCAGGCAGTGAGGGGGAAGTTCAGTGCTAATAAATGAAATGTCCCTGATCCAAGGAGAGAAAATAATCAGCACAGCTATAGGACAAACTTGGGACATGACACAAGGCAGCAGCACCTGTCAAATTAATAACGCCCCTTTAATTTTGTCCAGCCATCCTATTAAGCCCTTTTCCTGTAGCTGAGTGCTGTGAGCCGTGCTGACTCAGGAAAATAAGGAAGGAGCTGGGACAAAAGAAGGAGCTCAGGGAGGAGGTTCACAGCATGCAGAGAATTTTTGAGAATCTTGTTATTAACTTGTTGTGTGCTGAGAGACATTACAGGCATTCAGCTAGCCTTGAAGTTATGCTGGATGCTGGGACAGAGCCCTTTGTCAACAAACTCTGCAACCCTGCTGCCTTGAGAGGACAGTGCTCCCCAGATACTGCTGCTGGATTTATGCTGTCAGAAACCTTGGGTGGTTGAACTGCTTCTTGGCATGTCAGGAATGCCCATTGCTTGTCTACAAGTCAGTTGTGGATGGGGAATCTGCGCTTTCTTTCTCCCAGTTCTCTGTGGCTGATGTGCTGTACTCCTTATCCTGCCTCTCTACCCAAACCCTCTTCTTCATTTTGTTATGCAGTGTGATAAGGCTTAGAGCTCTGGCTTCAGACAGAGCAGAAGAAAAAGAGGACTAGAATTTTTTTTCAAGCTGTGCGTAACAGAGCAGTAGCCTTGAGTACACCTGCTCTGTGAGTGGGGGGCATGAGGGCAGCGATGGGAGGGCAGTGATAGGAACAGACAGACATACACTGGGCACTGCAAGCGTAATTGCTGGCTTGCCTTTAGGTGAAGAGATTGCTGCTGCCATTCCCACTGGGGCCAATTTGCTGTTGCTGCTCTTATCTCCGATGTTCATCAGGCTGCAGCTACAAACCTCCTTTGTCCAGGAAGTCATCTGAACCTTTCTCTCTTCCTCCTATCCTCTGCTGTCAACAGAAAAGGGGACAATGCATGTTTGCCTGTCAGGACAAGGAAAGCTGTTCTGCTCAATTGGAAACCTAGCTTGAGAAGAAGAAAACCTTAGGTATCAAAACCAGTGGTCCACTTACTGCAGCTGGGTGCCCCATGGAGTTCTTATGTCCCTGAAATCTGGCCCCTTGGGTTACGCTCTGAATTTGTTACTGGATATTCTCTGTGAGTGTTAAAGCACTCAGTTCATAGTGTTACACTTTTAATGTGCAAAAAGTACTTCTTCTCAGACTCTGTGACCCTGGGATCTAAGCCCAAAATTGAAAGCATGAGGCATCCTGACAAAATCACTTATGTCCTTTGTGGTTTTCAGCAAGTCTCTTAAATTCTCTGGGATCCATTGCTTCTTCTTTCTTCATCTCACCAACTTTAAGAAAAGGAGTTATCCTAACCTATCTTAAATAATGTTATTTTATTTATTCTGTATATAATTTTCTGAGGGAAAAATATATTTCAGGCTGAGTTGCCACATTTTATTGGAGCCCACTTGCAAGTTTTTTGTTTTGTTTTTTTTTTTTAGTGAGGGTTTAATATGTAATTTTGCCATTTTGCAATAACATCACGCAGAGTTAAAGCCATACTTTTGCAAGTGAGCTAATACTTCAGGTTCCTTATTTACCTCTTACTTTAAAAAAACAAACCATTCTTTTTTAACCTTGCATTTGGCACATTTGTGATGCAGACTAAGGAAAATAATTTCATTTTGCTTATTCCAATTAAAATTAGTATACTGGCCACAGGTTCTAGTAAGTCTGTATAAGATTGCAAACGAAGCCTGAGAAAGTGTCTGCTCTATAGAGTCTACAGTTAAAATGGACCTGATAAAAAAGGGAGTGGTACAAAAAAAGATTACAACTCCCAGTGAGCTGAGGCACATAGAAGCTTGCCCAGAATAAGAGCAAATGAGTGGCAGGGCCTGGTTCTGAACTGCTGTAATCAGTAGAATATTCTATTTTTGATAACTTCCTTGTCTTTTTTGTCCCTTGACACCCCCGTTCATTCAGAATTTTTTAGCATACATAAGCATACATTTTTTAACGTACATACATTTTCTTCTTCTTTTTTTCTCAGTTAAGTTTTAAAGACCTTAAATTAAGGAGCTGGAGTAGTCACAGATGGACCACAGGTGATGGGAAAAAAGGACAGATGAAATTACTTACTTCTTTTTATTCCTGATAAGTAATTCTCTTTGGATTGCTCATTCTGGTTTGTCTTCCCTTTTTTTTTTTTTTTTTTTTTTTTTTTTTTTTTTTAAGTACAGGTACTAAATGTCAAGAAGCACAGCTGCCATGAGGGATAAGGTAGTCTTTTGGATAAGGTAGTCTTTTAAGGATCATGGTCTTCTAATAGGAATGCAAAATTGCAAGGATTCACAGCCATGGAACAGTTAATGTCTTCAAAAGCAGTCCTGTGACCTTCTGTGTTTACAGCAAGGACAGCAAATTCTGGCCAGGCTTTCAGGAGTACAGGGGGAACACTCCAGCTTCAGGTTACTTGGGGAGTTAAATACCAAACTCTTCTCTGACTAACAGCAAGTGGTATAGATCAGCCTCAGATGAAAGCTTAGCCAAATTGTGGAATAGTATGGAATGAACCTTGGTCAAGTCAGTTTTTCAGGTTGCAGTGAGATGTTGTGCAGGAGTTGTTGTATTGTCCATTCAGATTTAGAAAGCTGAGGAATGCCTCTCCTGCTTGTTTCCACATCTTTTGGGTGCTGCAGCAGAATAACTTGTGCTGTTGAATTCTTAGCAATGCTAAGGAGGACTGTTCTTCTACCATATGGTGTCTTTTTGTCTGAAACTTTATTTTTCTGTGATGTCATTTGTCTTGGTCCTAGGGAGTTTTCTGTCACTTTTTGTATCTTCAGCATTACTGTTAAGCATACTGAAATAAAGGAATTTCAGTGTTCTCCTTTCCTCTTCTTCAGCGTGGCTTATTTTCTCTTAAATGAGGGAAACATTATATTTGAAGCATTACTTAATTGATACATTTTAACCCATCTGTGAAGATAGGTATGGGCTGATGTGCCCATACAGATATATACTGTCCCCAGTACAGATGTATTCTAGATTGGGCCTTAGATGACATTTCCATGTAGTTAATAGGGTGCCTGGATGCTTTACCATTTATTCTTGTCTTGAGTTTAGACCACCCACAGTTTTACATTCTTCAGTGCTTTGAGTAATTTCATCCAAAGCTGTGCACTCATCCTGTTTGAAAAGATGTGCAGGTCTCTTCACCTCCATGATCTTTCCTTACTATGAGCTGTTTGGTTTTTTCTTTTCTGCTGTAGAGATAATGAATTTGTTCCATTATTTTCTTTCTGCTCCTATGACTAATCCCTGTGTACCCCTTTATGTTTATCTGCCCTTATGGATGTTTGCAGCACCTCCCAGTTGAGCAGCATCCACCACTCATTAGCAAGCTACTCTTCAGTCTCATTAATGAAGATGTTAAATGAAAACAGACCTCTCATGGTTCCTACAGCCCTTTGCTTACACCTGCTTAAACCTTTGCTCTTATCTGCCCCCTGTCATTATCCCTTGTTTATGGTTCTTCAGGCAATTGCCAATCCATGACAGTGCTCCTAACCCAAGACAGATTGAATTAAATTTGCTAGCAGGAGTTCATGAAGCACTGTATTAAACATTGCATCCACTGAATTCCCTTTAACCATGAATTTAAGAAAACAGTCTAAAAATAGTATCATAGACCATGCACAGAACATGCTGGACCCCCACAAGTTACAGAGTTGGGGGTTTAACGATAGATAGTAAATACTGTTAGAGTGATGAATCTGGAAGACTGCCTTGGCTCAGGTCTCATCATCTCCAGAAATGACATTGCTTGTGTCATAATGTCAGGCCTGAGATACCTAATTTGGAAGTTTTACCAGGTTTATAAGCCACACTGGTTTTCCCCTTTGAATTAATAATTTAATTGCTGGTATATGTGCTTAGCATTTATCCTTACTCCAAAGGTGGATTCAAAACTCAATGCTACAGTTCAGGGTGAGACTTGCACGAATGAGGTTCCCATTCTGATCTCATTCAAGGAAAAATCACACTTTGGCACTAATCTTTCCCTGGTGATCAATTAATTCATCATTAGTATTTATTTATTTTCTATATATTCAACAATCTGCTGACTCTCCAAAGACATGAGTTTAAAGGAGTCCCAAGGGATCAATATATGCAAAGTATAAGCTTAAGGGGAGAGGAAAAGTAGTCAATATCTCTGTGATCATTTCCTAAATGGTGTAAGCCAAAATGGAAGTAGTCAGGAAAATATTCCTGTTAATGAAAATTCAAAATAAAATAGTGAAAGTAGTGATCAGAAAATGTGAGATTACTTCCTATCAGAAGATCAGTTCTTTTGGCATGAGAGCATTTTGCAGGAGCATGGGGCATGCAAAATATTTTTTGGACCATGAGTGTCACAACAAATCCTTTTAACTTTCTAGTTTCAATCCACTAATGTCAAAACGTTTAACTGCAATGAGGCAAAAAGGTTTCATTTTGATTGTAGCATTACATTTAATTTTGTTTAGATTGGCATGTTAATTTTGATACCATATATTTATACCTAATGTTGCAAATTGTTATAAAGCAATGAGAGAGAACCCCTCCTTTCCGTGCTTTTGAAATACAGACTTCAAACATTTGCAGAGTTAAATGTTATTCAGTGACAGTGACATTCTCTCACTGGGGCAAATGTCACACCCCATAGTGGCAAGAGGCAGCCTTCAAATTTTTCTACCAGCACTGTTTTCCTTTGAGCTCCATAGACTTCTGGAGTCTGCCTGCCTTGTCACATATAATTAGCAGCTGTTGAGTGAATTGATCAGTTAATTTCCATCTCGCACTCAGATGCATTTAATCCATTAGCTGATGATTCGTAGAAGTTTTTTTCCCCTTCACATTTCCTCACCTGTGTTTTGTCAATAGTTAAATGGATTGGGTCACGATTACTCGCTGCTTTTCTAAGCCCTTTTTCTTTTATTGCCTTCTTCTGGACCACATGGTACTTTAACAAACACTTGGCATCTAGTCATTTAAATGTCATGATGAATGTCACCTATTTTCATTTATTTATTAATTGGTATCTCTTCTATTGAACAGTCTTTCCAAATAGAAGTCATTCTTCCTTTCTGTAGCCTCTAGCATGATCTAAACACTTCCTTACCATACTTTTTTTTGCTCAGTTAGACACAGATAAAGGCAAGTCACCTTTGAGGTGTCCTGGAATCCTGAGCAGTTCCAGGAGCTGGTTCATGGTTGGTTTTAAGTGGCTTTTTGAGGAAGAGAACGTTCTTGGCTAATACTGTTTCTTCTGCAATGTCTCATATATACAAATTAAATTTTCTAAAAAGCAGCACAGCCCTCCTACAGCTGTGATCACTGCCATCAGGGCCAGCATCCAGGTGCCAGGACACTATTTATGGTGTCGATGTTGTCATACTCTCCTGACATCCTGGCATTCAGGGATTTACATGTGTGTCCCATTGTCCTGTTGTGGGAGGGATGTCTAGGCAATGCAGAGTCATCAACGATGTCCATGAGGGCATGTGTGTGGTTAGAAGTGATTTCTTGTGATTGGAGTGATTTCTTTCTTACAGGATGTCCCTGTAACCTTTCAAGGAGACAGGGATGCTTAAGTGTACCACAGGCCCCTACATGTGGCAAAAGGTCCCCATGTCTGCAGCTCTGTCTTTCTACTCCTGTTGCTAAAGGGGACAATAATCAACTCAATACCCCTGACAGAAGAAGACTGTGAGCTGTGAGACTTTTTTCCTTCTTCCCTATAGTAAGTGAAAATCCATCAGACCATCATAGTCTGTAACTCTCAGGAAGTCTGCAAACTTCATGAAAACCAAACCTATTGTTAGGAGAGTTACATTCCCTGTACAGTACATGTACCTTCCCCAGGAAATTACTAGGTGCCCTCACAATAAGAATGATTGGAAGCCACCAACTTAGATCATTTAAACTAAGTTACACAAAGACCACAACTCCTGGAAAAGAACCGTCCACTTTACTCGAATGAGGGACATGCTCGTAATTTCCCAGTAGGCCAAGCACAGCTTCCACTGTGCAAATGGTAAAGCAGATTAAAGCTGCCCTCAACTTTAATACAGTGCCACAGCCCGAGGGCACTACAGCTGAGCTGATCTGGGCACCAGTCAGATCAGAACAGAGCTTGGCTCAGCGAGATCCCTGCTCTCATTTGATGTCAAATTGAACGCAGCCAGCAGAGCTCCACCACACAGCTCAGGGGACCCCACTCCGGACAGCTGTGTCGTGCTTGCCTGGCTGCTTGCAATGCAGCAGCCAAACAAGAGCTCTCAAAGACACTGGAGTTTCAGGAGCAAATGGCAGTATTTGTATACCTGCATATATCAGTATGTATCTAACTATAAACATATACACATTCTAAGTATGTTTATGTTTTTAAATGTATGCGCACAGATATCCACATAAGTTAGTTTTATGCCATATGCGTTATTACCTCTGCATGGATTTGTGAAATGTTATGCATGTGCACACACACTTCTATCCAAACTTTCCAAATACTCTGAACAGTTTTAAGTTTTCAATGTTTCACTCAGGCTGAAAAGACTAGCTTTTCTACTTGTGTGGTTGAGTCGGAATTTCTCCCTGATTGAAGGAAATACCACCAATACTTCTTCCTGATGGACAAATCTAGGTTTTTTCCTTTCTCCTTCCTTCCCTCCCCTCCATTCAAGCTCAGGGCATCAGTGGAGCATGCAGCAGCAGAGGCCATGGGATGAATGAATCTCAGAGCAGGAGGTGGTGTCCTTCTCTTTCCTGCTGCTGTGCCTGGCGCTCGGTTGAGATCAGCTCGTTGCCAGGGTCAGTGAACACATCTTGTCACATGAATGTAAACATCTGTGGATGGCTACAAATGAGGTCACAGGGGGTCTCAGGTTGCCTTGGAAATCAGCCTCTGCCACTCAGTCCCTGGGGCTGATCAGAGAGTTTTTGCAAGGAGCTGACCATCGTCTGTGAGCACAAGAGTTGCAAAAGCTCCTGTGTGGGAAATGGTGAGTTGGATAAAAGAAAGGAAAGGAGTAAAGACACAGATGCATTTCTCAAATAATTGGGTCAGATACTATTCAGTTTGGGAAGCTGTAGTTGCAGGAGGAGAAAAATGTATTGGGTGAGGGCATTGTAACATTGGTTTTCCTATTCCTTCAGTCACATGCAGCAGACTTCTGGAGTTCTGAGGAATTGGATGGAGCCTGTGAGCTCCTCTTTTAAGACATATGTGGAATCCTTGAAAAGGTTGGTGAGAATCTCCTTAGCTGTGCAGGAAAGCACCTTGTTTCAGTACTTCCCTGGTACCGCCTGTCAAAGCTGTTCCCATCTCAGTGCCATGCTTCCAACTTCAGAGTCAGCAGAGGACTTTGTGTCCCTCCTGGCTTTCCAGCACAGCCACCCCTCTGTGCCAGAGCTGTGCTCTGCTTTCCTTCTCTTTCCTTCACATTGCCTCAGTGCTGTGGTTCTGACTGTGCTCTATGCTCTTTGTCTCCTTTCATTATGGGGTACCTGGCTTCTTGTTCTCAGTGTCTTTCCTCAGCACCTCAAGGGAATTCCTGAGGCACATATGCCAAGGCATGTGCCTGCCCTGCTCCCATTGGACCCCCAGTAAGCCTCTCCACTGACTTTTTCTTGAACCAAGTCTCTGTCTCTGTCTCTTTACTGTCTGCAGCATGACTGGGTGGACAGCTTGAATCCAAAGCAAGCTTTCCTGCCCAGCATGATGGGGAAGCACCTCTCCTTCCCCATTGTCACTGCTTCCCTCCTGAGGTAACTCATAAATTGCTCTGAGTCTTTAAATGGGCTGTTATTTCTTTCTTCCATCAGCACTCTCTCACTCTTGACTCATGGTGCAGGTTCAGCTTCAATGAATTTATTGGCATGACAAGGTACACAGGTGATGCCAAAGTTGACAACTTAATTCATCAAGCGCTACTGTCTTTCTCTCATCTGCACTACGCTATCAGTCCTTCCCTCTTTCCCCCTCCTCAGCTCTCCTTTCTGTCTGTCTGGCTGTCCCCCTGTCTCCCTCCCTCCCCCTCTGATTGCCTCCCCAGGTGATAGTTAGCTATCTCACACTCAAGACAGTCTGTCTCTCTCGACGAACAGAGACGTCAATCAGAGGGCTCACTGCAGAGGGAGAGGAATTGGTCTTTACAGCATGTTGGTTGTTTTGTTGCCTTTGCAGCTTGCATGGAGGCAAGAGCTGAGGGCTGCAGTATTCAGACCAACTTACAGAAGCCACGTTTGCTCTAGGGTTGTTTGGGACTCCAGAAGAATGAAGTGTCGTGCCAGAAGGTTAGAAGAAAGGAGAGAAGCCTATCAACCTCAAATGTGTATAGGCAGGTAGAAATATAATTTAAGAAGAAATCCAACATCTTGACAAAATTCCCCCAGAGGATAAAGTCTCTTTTAAACAGAGTAGCAAATGATCTCTCCTTCTCACCCCCCGGTCCCATAATCCTTTGTTGGCATGGCAATTGCCAAAGTGTATAAAGGAAGAGACAGATCCCTCAGGTATCTGTCAGCACTAGATACAATCTACCCAGGACAGTGTGTGTGTGGCATTTAATCCTCCATACATCAAGCATATGCCCAGGATATAGTGTCATACCGTATTTGTGTTGCATCCCTTGTGCCTATTTGTCATGAGTGTCTGCGCCCAATCCAGTGGCAGGTTGATCCATCGTGTGATGCCATCTCAGCTATATCTCTGCTTTTCTTCAGGCTTTGGCAGAGTTTTCAGAATTGTGTTCTGATGCAAAGTTTCTTTGTATTCTTTATCACTCTTCGTGCTTTGGGGAAATAATTTTTGCAGACTCCAGTATATCATGACCATCAGAAGGGAAACTGTATGAGTGTATCCTTATCATTCATCAGTATCCCTAACTATTGATTACGTTTCTATTCCTGTTCAGATTGCACAGTATTTTGAGGGGCCAGCTTTTTACCCTGCATTTATGAACCACAGAGCTGATTCTCTCCTTCTTTGCATTTCTGTTCATGTAAGAGTATTTTGTGTTCTCTTTAATTTATACCAGCAGTGAAGCATCAAGTCTGTTTTGTCTGTCTTGCATTTGCCCTTTTTGTTCTGCCAAGGAACTTTGTAGCATGTTAATTCCTCATAAAGAACATGTGGGTTTTTGCATATATTCTTCTCTTACTCTCCTACTCACTTGTTGGAGCTGTTGATGGATAAGGCATCATACTTCCTGTGACACCAATAAGGCAACATACTTCCTGTGACATCCCCAGTCTCTGGGGATGCCATATATCTTGCACACACTAGTTCCCTAAGAGTGAGAATGAAAGCTGAGTCTTAAAAAGGTGGAGCACAAGTGTGTAGAACAATCACTGAATGTGGAGTACTGGACCACCTGAGTGATTCCTTCAGTTTTTTAGTAGTGTTGCTTACCTTGATAGCTGTGCTTTTACAGAGGCTCAGATGTGGATGTGCTGTCACAGTAGAGAGACATGGCTTGTCTTTTACATGGGACTTAGTTTTTGATTCCCTACTGCAGTTGGAAGTGCTTCCAGTTTTTTGTTTGTGTTTTTTGTTGAAAATCAGAGGAGATACCTCATTCCTGCTCTGCAGCCAGTAGCACTGGATTTCTGAGGTGGCAAGTATTTGCTTGCAGCACCTTAGATGAAAGTTGTTTGTAAAGATGTTGTCCCACTAAACACAAAGGTGCTGGCAACCATTCTGGATGTAACCTCATCCTCCTGAAAGGAAGGTGTAGTCTAGGATGATACTTTAGCAGGAAGGTTGGACCAGATGACCCATTGTGAACCCTTCCGACCTTATCCATTCTGTGATTCCCTCAGTTTGTAACACTGAGACCAGCAAACCATTAACTTTGAAGTGGGCAGCCTTGAACCACTCTGGGGGAAGAAGGCAGTATTTTTATATGTCCTAGTAAAGCTGCAGACTACAAGGAATAAGCCTTATTCCTGGCAGTCTGGGAGAAATTCTCCCTTAATTGAAATGGCACCAATTCAATGTCATATGTTAACAGAGCAAAGCTCTTGCGATTCATCCCTTCCCTCCCTTTGAGGTTGTCTGCATGTATGCAGCACATCTTTACCACACAGCAAAGCTCAGAAAGGGAAACAGTGGGAAAATTCCAAGATGTGAAGGTGTCCTTGCACATGGCTGAATCAAAACAGAGCACTCTCTTTTGACAGGGAAGCTCCAACTGCAGAAACTGTCCTTCTCAGAAACCTTGGGTCTTGGTTGCTTTGTGGGAAGGACATCACCACGATCACATCTCATGTCTAGCTAGCTGCCTACTTTGTTCAAAGATACCTTTACTTCAGGAGTACTGCATTTGTTTTTTCTTCTTTTCTGCTGGATCAGACTTTTGTAGATGAGCATTTCTGGCAGGAGATATTCTTTGCCTTGAGCTCTTTGGCTTTCCCTTCTCAGATGGCTGACAATAACACCCTGGCCTTTAGAAATGAGGCGCTGCTGCAGCTATTACCAAGATCAACAATGGCTGGCAAATGAAGGTCTCATAGCTGGCATTTCATGACTGTGTGTGGTGGGAAAGGCCAACATCTCTGGATCTATGAATAGTGACAATGCAATCCAGCAATGCGTTCTTGTAGCCTAGAAAGCCAATTGTATTGGGTGGCACCCAAAGCAGCATGGCCAGCAGGGCGAGAGAGGGGATTCTGCCCCTCTGCTCTTCTCTGTGAGACCCTTGCCAGGAGTGCTGTATCCAACTCTGGAGTCCTCAGCACAGGGAAAGCATGGACCTGTTGGAGTGAGCCCAGAGGAGGGATACCAGTGTGATTAGAGGGGTGGAGCATCTCTTCTACAAGGAAAGGCTGAGAGAATTGTAATTGTTCATCCTGGAGAACAGAAGGCTTCGAGGTGACCTAATTTCCAGTGCCTTTCTGTATCTAAAAGAATCTTACAAGAAAGATGGAGGAGAATATCGACAGGAGCATGTAGTGACAGGTTGGGGAAATGGCCTCAAACTGAAAGAGGTCAGGTTTAGATTAGGTGTTAGAAAGAAATTGTTCACTGTGAGAGTGGTGAGGCACTGGAACAGGTTGCCGGGAGATGTAGATGCCACATCCCTGGAAGTGTTCAAGGCCAGGTTAGATGAAGCTCTGAGAAATCTGATCTAGTAAAAGATGTCCCTGACCACAGCAGGGGAGCTGGAACTAGATGATTTTACATTTAATATCCATTCCAACTCACGACATTGTGTGATTCTGTGTAAAAGTCCCAGTATGGGATTATTATCTTTGTCCTTCATACTTTTGACTGAAAGCAAATCCAGCATTTCCAAAGTGCTGCTATAGCTTTCTGCTCCTCCAGAATCCTGAAAGAAATCTTGAAAGGTGGTTACAGCAAGCTGTCCTCCTCCATTTTGCTCACTTCAATGTGTAAGAAATGAAAGCCTGCTAATAAAAAATATTCTACGTGTACCACATGCATTTGATTTGAGTGAGAGGCTTGTCACTGAGTAGCTGCCTCAGTTTGAAATTGAGCCAGATCCTTGGGTATGTGGTATCCACAAGACACTTTGAAAGCCATATTTATTACCCTGTGGCTTGTCGAAGAGGATGTGGGGTAAACCATGGGCAGTCAAGGGAATCTGAGAACAACCTTTGGGGAGAGATGGCCTCTGTGTGGATGTTCATCAGTGCTTCATGATGGTTGTTCTGTGGGTTGTACTCTGTCCCTAATGAGCTGAATATAAGCAACAGCACAAGATCTGAAAACAAACATACAAAAAATTTGGCTCTGATTCTCCAGCCAGGGTGGGGTATTAGGTGAAATTAAATTACTCCCACACTTGCCTTATCAGGACCTTCTCTGGACTTGTACCTCTGGGCCTGGAATGACATAGGCTTTTCTCTGTCATTTTTTTCTCGTCATACCTGGCTAAGTGCTCCCTAGTCAATGTCCCAAGGAAGGAGTTAACAGGCAGGAGCCAAGGGCTGCTGGGACTCAGTTGAAAACCCATAATCTTGGGGATTTTTTTCTGAACTGTCTAATAAAGCATCCCTGTTCTGGCTGCAGCATTTCCTTGAAGCCATCACCCATTCTTGCTGTAAAAGGACTTGTTCAGAGGTAAACATCACAGGAGAAGCTCCCTTGGCTCTGAATCAAGCCCTAGAAAGGCTGCATATTAGGACTCAGCTGCATGTCATATACATCCAACATACTCAATGTTCCTGTGGAAAAGTTATTCTTAAGAAAATTCTCAGAAATGTCTTTGGAGGACCTGGACACTAAGGACAACTTTTCTCAAAGGATTTCTCTTCCAGGATGGCTGATTATGTGTGCAGAAAGAAAGATTTTTTATTGTTTCAGTCCCATAAGTAAATACTTACCAGATTTAAAAAGAACAGTCTAAGGGAATATGTAAACACACTTGAAACAAAGACCAAAAGCTGTGTACATCTGCAGTCCTTAAAATGTTTGGGATTAGGTGGCATTCCAAGAGTTAATCCTTGGGGATTAGCATGGCAAGCACTTCTGTTGTTGTTTACACATGTCCTGTGAGGAAGGCTGTGTTGTCACAGCAGGCTCCTTTAGGAGGGTTAGCCATAAAGCTCTTGAAGTCAGTTTTACAAGCTAAAAGAACCGTAGCAACACAAACAGCAAGTGCACAGAGCAGTGCTTTAAAGACAGAACTGCAGATGAGTGGCATAAATTCAGTATGCTAATAGAAAAAAATGGGAAGGTTTGTAGCAAAGAACTTCATATGCAGAGGTGCAAATCTGGTGATAAGCAGATATTGGGCACATGCCTGGCTTGTGTTTTGCGCTTTTATTTACATGCTGAGCACATAACTGAGAACCTGCTGTTCTGGACTGCATCAGCATCCAAAAATGTGGGTTCTGTAAACCTGTGCTTGGTGAGGGCACACCAAAAAGCCAGGTGTGGGTGAAATACAATAAGCACTGGGTAAGAGCTGGAGCTCAGGCTCAGAGCTGGAGCTGCTTAGAGTGCAAGGCTGGCATCCAGTTTTCAAGTGGAGGTGCTGGTCTACGAACAGGAGTGAGACTGCTTTTAACCCTGACTTATACTGTCACTTTAGTGTACTGGAAAACAAGGCTGGATTGAGATTTAAGATATTCTTTTCTGTGTTTCTCTCAGTGTGGAAGCCAAATAATTTCTCTCCTGAAAATTTCATGGAGACAAGTTTATAAAAAGTAAAATCAGTGACAATGAGTGTAAGAAATTGAGACCAGTTCTGTGCTGTCTTTTCCAACAGCTCAGGAATGGGACAGTGCAACACGTTCACACACTGTGCTGCTCTCTGCTAAGAAAGAAAGAATGTACTGGAAGAGCTTCCCATGCAATGTTATGTGGAAAAAACACTCCAGACACTATTGGATGAGCAGAGCATTCCTTTAGACAAAATGTTTTGGCTTGTAAGCTCTTACTCTCCAGTGTGGTGTGCTCTGACATGCTACCCAGCTCATGGGTAGCTTTGCACATGGCTTTGATTTACAGGATCCTGTCTGCTTCTCTGCTCCCAGGCAGTGCAATACGCACAGTCCCCATCTGGATTTTAAACAATTTCCTGCCTGGCGTCTCAGCGGGTGAGGCTCAGCTGCATGATGAGGGGAGCTCACCAAGATGCAAGGCCCAAGCTAGCAGCCCCTGTGCCTCCTTCTGCTTGGCCTCTCTTGGCATCCACAGTGATGCTTGATGGAGATCAGCTCCAGTGGTGCAGAGCAGTGGGGGAGAACACCATGGGTTGGGAACTGCAGATCTTTTAAAGTGGTTTCCATGCTCTGGCTGTCACAGACTCTTCCCTAAAGGCCACATGATGAGGCACTCCCTTTCAGACAACATAAAGAGGGGATTTTTACACCTTATGGAAACTCTATAGTGTATTTTGAGAGATTTTTGGTTCCCAGGGGATTAAAAAACAAAACCAAGCCTTCAGCGTTTGCCTCTACTTCACAGAAGCTTTAACGCTGAGTGAGGCATTGGCAGAGTGAAACAAGCCTAGCAGAGTGGAAGGTCAGAATGCTCTTTCAGAGTCCACTCTCTTTAATGAAGTTCAACAACTTCCCTCTCTGCCCTCTTGCTCTGCTGACAGTTTCGTCTCCCTCTGGCTGAGGCTGCAGCGTGAATCAGACCGTAAAAAACACATCTTGGGTCTGATGTCGCATTTCTTCTGTAGAATGCTTCAGAAGCATTACCATGCCGCGTCCCAAAGGGTGTCTGGATTTTACTTTCCAGCCCTCAGGTTGCTCCCTTTGCGGACTTTAGCATCTACAAACTGTTTCTTGTTAGGGCTGTAAAGAGCTGTGATTAGCCTGCTGCACACATAAGAGGGAAATTAAACCATTTAGTTGTGTTTAGCAGCTCAGCCCCTTCTTCAGGTTCTCTTTTCACCACTAAACACTTTAACTAAACAATGACTAATGAGACCAATTTGCTGTCAATTAATTACCCCAGGAAAGAACCCCTAATTGTGGTGAGCAAGGTGGCTGCTCTAAAGCATTGAAGAACCATATGATGGTCAGCATCCCCCCTACCTCTGCCTTGGGGCTTATTAGCGTTTTATATAAAGTACTGTTAATTGGGATCTGGGGACAAGGAAATAAGAACTCTCAAGGCTAATTGATAGGCACCTGGGGAGGGTTTTAGTGGCTGCAAAGTTCCTTTGACTTTGGAGAGAAGTCCTGATGTTTTCCTTTTTTTCTTTTTTTTGCCCTGAGAGCTGGTGACTCCTGTGTATTAGTGGGTGGGAGTCTTTAATTTTATCCAACAGATGGGGGTCCTACTTGCCTATAGAGAGGAAGGAAATAGGCTGAAGGAAGCAACTAATGAGGATATATGGAAGGGATTGAGAATTTTTCCATTTGTATCCAAGGTGCCCTTTTTCGGACAAGCAGTTAGACCACTTCAATGAAGCTTATGGGCTTTTTTAGGCAGCTGCAATACTGTTTGCATCTGTGTCTTGGAGGTATTAAATAGCTTTTGCTGTATTATAGGTCTGTAGACTGGGAATAAGATCTGTATTTTTTTAATGTATTTTGTGACTTACTGACAAAATACTGTACTATTGAGCAATATTGGAGTTGGAGATTGGGAAGTAGCTGCCCCACAGTGGAAAGCTCCATCCAAGGGTCTTAGATGTAGGACATTGTTTACCCAGAGGGAGGAATCCAGGTGTCTGACTGAATTGCATGTGAGTGCATTTACATGGCTCAGAGTTTTCCAGCTAGGTGTCCACTCTCCCTTTGCATTTTTTTATTGCCATACCTGAGTTGAGTTCCTAGTCCTATGCTTCCTGCCCTTTTCTCACAAAGCCATCCTCCTGCTGCATTGAGGTGTCATGCGAAGCATGATGAAAGCAGAGGGCCATCAGTGCAGGAGACAGGAGCTGCTGCCTCCAGCCTGTAAGTACCCGTTCTGCTAAACAGTGGTTCCCACTCCTGCCACTTTATGCCTGTGTCTAGGTGCTCTGATCAAAAGGCAGGGATCTGAACTGTTTGGGAGCTGTGGCATAGGTCAGGTTCAGCATAAACAACATTAGGGAAAGATCTCTAGAAGCAGTGCTTTAGCAAGGGTGGCCTTGATGCTTTCTTGTTCCATCCCCCATTGCACTCCTGGAAAGGTACTAAGGAGCTGGTCTCCTGTGTGTGAACTCGTGTCTCTTAACCTTGGGGCTCACTCATTTACTGACATTAGGGGTGTAGCACTTGCCTCCTTCCATAGCCTTGAATCAAAACATGGATCCAGCTCACCCAGGTAATATCTCAGGAGGAGTTTTGAGCTCTGAAGGGCTTTGGTCATAAAAGGCAAGGATAACAGCAGCAGATGTTTGTGTGTTTGCTTGTTTGTGGTTTCCTTGCTGCCTCACATATGCAGCCCCTGGTCTGTAATAACTGCTATTGCGGTGTTTTTGTGGAAACAAATCACCTGCTTTCATCTGGAGAGCAACAGTGATTGTGCTGGGGGAGCATGATCTATTTTTCATGTCTCAGTCTTTCTTATTATTTAAATTAATGTGAGTTGCAGTTGTCACAAAGTGAAGGATTGATGGCAATTAACTAGAACAGCCTCGGTGCAAGCTGTTTCTGCACAAGCCTGTTCTACCTAGCTCTGTCACTGTATCTTTCTTGGGACTTAAAATCTCCCACACCAGCTCTGACCTTGTACCCCTCCTGCCCTGCAGCCCTCCCAGTCCAGGGCACCCTACAGTATCTCTGCCCTTGTCTCGCTCTTGCCTTGCAGCTCTCTTTCTCTTCCAATGTGAGCTTCTCTCGTGGAGAATGGCTGGTTACTTTGGGATTTGTTGTTTGCTGTCAGTGACGTGGAAGATGAGATGCTGGGCTGGCATCAGCCTTGTCCTGTAGATGTGAAATGTATAAGAAACAAATATGTGAGTTTTAAGACATTCTTCTCAGTGTTCATTCCCATCTCTCCCGAATCAGTCCCTGATGTGGGTGGGGCATCCTCCCTCTCTGGGGATGGAGGAGTGAGGTACTACAGTGTGCTTCCTTTCATGTCTGGCTCTGCTCCCTACCCCAACCAGGGACATCCTAAGCACATTGTAATGGATACTCCATATGATTTACACTGAAAGAGCAGAAAAAACATGTCAATCTTATCTTTTTTAGCAGTACCTAAGACCCTGGCAGTGCTTTCCCATAGTCCTTGGAGCCAGAGGGGTCCAGCAGCAGCCTGGTTTCCCCTTAAGTAAAAAGCTGTTAGTCAAAATATGAAAATGCCTGTAAGTGCTGTTGAACTATAGAGCTTGCTCTGTTGTGGGGCTGCAGCCTGTGGGTTTGCCTCTGCTTACAGTTCAGAGAGGCCAATCACAAAAGAATTTCCCACTTGAGGGTCAACAGGAGATGGCTGGGTGAATGGAGACTGTGACACCCAGAAGATTCTGGTCCCAGGAGATTTTATTCTCAGCAATCCTTCTTTCAGCAGTCTGGGACCTGTGAAAACATAATACAACCCACACATGGGGAAAAATAATAAGGTCAAAGCTTCTCATTTTAAGGTTGTCCTAAAAAGGTGTGTGCAAAGTAATGACAAGTGCCAAGGAGGCAATGCTAACTGTTGCTGGTGCTGACAGTTTTGTCATTTTAACATGCTGGCTTGACGCCCTGAAAATTAAAAGTCTCTGACTTTTTATCTGAGTGAAATTATTGTCCACTGGCTTTGGATTCTAAACAGATGAAGCCAAGCCAGGTTTTAAATTTAGAGGGAAATTATTTCCTGCCCTATTCCCCCTTGTCTTAGCCTTTCCTTGCCTTCTGACTGAGGTGGCAGCTGAAAGGAACCAGCCATTATATTCCTAACAAGATTTCAGCCTTGGATGTCCTTTTCAACTTCATCTAAAAAAGTGGCAAGACAGATATGACCATCTGGACACATGCTCTTCCTCTTGGGCATTCAGTAGGCATGGTCAAAACTGCTTGTACTGGCTGAGTTTACTTGATCCTCTGCGAAGTAAAATGTCTTTGATGGCTTTGGAGAGCGGCAGTTTATACACGTCCCAGCTGGAGCTCTGCTGCTGCCCTGTAGTGGCTTTTGCTTCTCCCTCCTCAGCCATTTTTTCTGGCATTGCAACATTCTATTAGGGCTTCACACTGGCCCATAGCTTTACCTGCTAGTCCTGCTTCAGTTTAGTCCTTCTTGGTTTGCTGTACAGCTTTTTTACCTTATGCAAATGTTAACCCCTTGAGGTTACGATAATATTCCCCAAATGTGGTATAGCCACTGGTTTTACTTCTGGGCTCTCCTTACCCAGGTTTGCCAATGCACCATGGAGATGTTGTGTTGAGGATGATCCAAAGTCACTGTCCTTGTGTCCCCTGACAGAACACCCAAGCCAGAACTTTTACAGAAATAGCAGCCTCTGATATTCTTTCCCATGCTAAGCTCCTCTGTCCTCTCCTGTGCATGTTGGTCTTCTATCAGGACTGAGTTGGCCCTCCAAGTTGCTTTGTTCCCAGTAAGTAAGAGTAGCAGTGTGGATTTTGGCACCAGAACTTTCAGGGCTCTGCCAGCCTGCAGATCTGCTGGCTGGAGCAATGAGCAGGTCTGTCCTGAGCCATGGGACAGGATGTTTATCCACTGGAAAAGAAAGGAAGTTCTGTATCTCCAGGGATAAGTTTCCACCCCCTCTCTGAGGAGTCCTTTTTGAAAGTAAAAGCCTTTCCCTTATTTTGAGTCAGAATTTTCCCTACATTGCAGCTCATGTTAGTTGCTTTTCAGTCTTCACTCTGCACCTTTGAGAAAAGCCTGCCTCTGTCTTTTCTGCACGTTCCCATTCACTTTTTGTAGAGAGCAATAAGATCTCCCTCAGCCTTCTCTTCTTCAGACTGAACAGATACATCTCTCTTAAGTTCTCCCATCTTGGGAGCCTTCCAGTGGACTTGCTCCAGTGTGTCTATGGCCTTCTTGTCCTGGGGAGCCCAAAACTGATCTAATGCCTGAGATGCTGTCTAATAAGCACCATGTAAAGGGTTTTAGACACTTCCTTCCACTTGAGGGGGTTATGCTCTTGCTAATACAACCCAGGACACTTGGTTTTTACTGCAAGGGCATACTGCTAACTCATGCTGAACCTGAAGGACCCCCACCTGTGACTGCTTGAGCCTAGCACTTTCCTCCCTTCCAGAAAATATTAAAGTGTTTGGTCCCTAAAGAGGGACTGTTATTGTGAGGCTTATTCTACTTGTCTAAAGCAGTATTGCCTCTTCCTAATGAAGTAGTTGGTACAAAAACACAAAGGAACAGGTGTGGCACTGTGATATCCCCTGGTCTTTACATCTGAGCTAGTTCACCATCCAGAGCTGGGTACATGCCAGCCAGTGCTTTGCATTTCTTTTCCTCTCCTTTCATACCTATCTTTCTTAGAAAGTCTGTATCTGAGTTACAGGCCAATCCTAAGAACTGTCTCACCCAGCTCTGTCATCCCAATGGTTTTTCATACACATCCCACTGTGAATCTATGTGAACATCTGATTCCTGCTGTTTTTCCACCATGCTACTTGCACTGGTGCACAGGCATTTGAGATGGGCCCCCAGCTGTCCTGCTTTCACAAGGCGTGCAAAAGCCTTCCCCATTGTGTTTCCCCCTGGCTGCTCCCTCACTGCCCTCTGCATTGTCACTTCTCCACAGATCATGGCAATCCTTCCCCAATGCACCTGGCTTAAATCCCTCCCTGCCTGGGTGAGTGAGCCTGTTGGAAAATAGATGTCTGCCTCACTTTGCTCAACAGGTTCTCTTCCTCAAGGGGGTCCCATGGCCATAGATACTCAAACGTTGTCCGTGAGTTGGGGCCTACAGAGACGGGCTAATGAGCTGTGGGTTGTAAACAACATTCCTGTGAATCCAGCAACACAGCTGGAAGTAGTGAGTTGCTCTCTTCAGGCTTCATTTCCTTTTCCCCACCTAACTTATAGGCAGTGTTGCCTCAAAAGGACCATCAGCCACTCCTGCCAGGCAGGGGGAAGGGGAAGCTGCTGTCTGTTTACTCTGTGGTAAGCAAAGCAGAAAATGATGTTGTTTCATTCCTCGCTACACACAAATTTGGAAGCTGAAATTATATTAAAAAAACAAAACTAGAGGATTCCTTTTTAGTGAAAATCCCTCACCACTTGACACGGGGTGTGAAGCATGGAAGCAAGACATGGGTGTAAGAGAGAAAAGACTGCAACAGCTAGCACACCCCACACCTGGAAGTGCCTGTTCAGGTCCCAATTCATGGCCGCTCTGGTGCCATGACACAAACTCAGCTTGGAAAGTTTTTAAGGATCTTGAATGTCCAAGTCATGGCTGATCTTGTGAATCTTAACTATTCTACTGTGCCTTTGGTACTCTGCCACGTGCAGAGTACCAAAGTCACAGTCATCCAGAAGCTGCATACTGCAGGTAACCCATGGAGGATCCCTCTTGGCTGAAAGGTATCACAGAAACCAATAACTAATACACCCTTTGAGGCAGTGCCTTGAAGCCTGGCATCCTGCAAGAGGATGTAGACCTCCATCTGGGACTCCCTGGAGTGTAAAAATTAGCTGGGGTGATACTTGGAGCCTGCTGATCCCTTGCATGCAGCCTTGAGGTAGGCAGGCAAGTTCTGAGAGGTCATTTTATGAAGACCCCCAAACTTGTCCAAACACAAAGCATTGCAGTTACAGCACAGATGATTTTTAGGTGTAGACCCTTGAAACACAAACTACACAGCAGTACATACTACTCTGGTGTAATTTCAGAAACCCAGCTAGTAGTGAGAGGGGTGCAGTCTGTCAGGTGAGTTTGTGACTGGCTCTGGTTAATAGGTAGGTAGATGATTAAGCCAGGCAAGCTGCCCTCCATAATTCTGCTTGTAATAAGGTCAAATTTTCTTTTGTCTTCACAGTTCCACCAAAGATCTCCAATATCTCCTCGGACATCACTGTAAATGAGGGCAGCAATGTGACCCTGGTTTGCATGGCAAATGGGCGTCCTGAGCCTGTCATCACCTGGAGACACCTCACTCCTACAGGTAAGAAATCCAACTGGATTAGATTTGAGAACTGTACAGTAGTTCCCTTCTCTTCCAGCATCAAAAAAAATTTCAGTAGCAATATAGGCAGCTATAGAAAAGTGGCAAGAATCTTAAATGTACTTCAAGCTTGTTTTGCAGTGTGAATTCCTAGACACAATAACCAGGTTTTCCAAGTGAACAAATGAAATTACTTGAATAGATGCTCTGCAGAATTGGACCTGTAATTCTATTTATCTTAGGTCTTCATCTAGTTGTCCCAGTCTCTACTGCTGGTAATGCACAGCACAGTGGAGATTAAATGCTGCTGGTGCTAGACTGAGGGAAAAGTATTTCTGTTGAGACAGTGCATAAAAGAGGTTCTTTCTAAAAACCATGGGATTTGCTTCCTACTGATTTGCCTTAAAAGGGAGAGGCAAACAGCGGCCCAGTTTATTTCATACTGCTCTCCACTTTGGCAGAAGTCTTGTGTCTTCTGAGATGAGTAAAGAAGGCAATTGATCTTCAAGGTGAGTGAAGAGCAGGATGGTAACAGAATAAAGGAGAGCTTGCCATCTTTGTTCTGCTATCTGACTGTGCCCTCCATGCTCAAGGATGTGGCAAAGTTGGGGGGAGAATGTCTTTTTAGTAGCCAGACTCTGTGGGGTTAGCAGCTTGGGTTGCAAGAAAATCTTCAACCCCTAAAGATTTAACTGTAGGATGAGAACAAGAGGTAGGTTTCTATCCTTCCATATCATGTTCCTGGAGGAGAGAAAAACTCTTTAGCTGATTTATTTTCCTATCAGATATTCTTTAACATAAAATACATGGGGAAAACATTGATTAGCCCCATATGAATGATCTTCTGTGATACTCCCGTATATGTAAGGGGTTAAAGAGGACTTCAGGAAGGCAGAAAACAAACATTCTGCATGTGCTACATATAGTCCAGCTTTCTACTGCAGTTCAGCAGCCAGAGAAGGGGAGAAAAGTGGATGAGAAAGTGTTGCAGAAAGAAAGTTAGAAAGAGAAAGGTAGAATGACACATTAGAACAGAGCTTAATCTAAGGGCTACATCCAGAACCACCTGGATTTGGAGCCTGTGGTTGAGATTGGGGTTACTTAGATTTCCTGTCTTGTCTCTTCAGCCAAACCAAAGTTCTCTTGACCTTTCATGTATATGAAAGCTAGATATGCAGTCTGTATTTCTGGCCCATTTCTTGCAATGCCAAAAAAAAAATGGGGAAAGACCGCCAGGAAGAGGTGAGATCAGGGCTGATTAGGGAAACACTAGTCCTCTGTGGTATTATCATCACTACCTGACTTTTCTCTTCTGGTTTTTTTATTTTCAGAATCAAGTATAACTGTGCCATTTAGAGCCATAGGAGAAGAGAACTTATTTTTTTAATGTTTAATTATGTATATAGAATCTTCTAGCTCTGGTATTTCTGTTCTTAAGGTTTACTTCATACCAAATCTTCCATATTACTGCTGCATCAGTCTTTCAGTTCTCTTTCTTGTATCCAACTAAAAGATTCTCCCTAGCTACTCTGTGAGCACAGCCTAAAACTGAGTAGAGGGTGTTAAATCTTCATGAAATCTAAGACCTGGTACACATGAGATGCTTTCTTCAGAGCAGTGAGAAGATTCTTGTCTTGACTCATCATTTTGGCTGTTGCTGCTTTGTGGGAGTTTTTTATTTTTCATTTGTACTACCTATTTCACTGTACCAGATGCAGGTTTTTTTTTTCCCTTTTTTACAAAAGTCTCCACAGAACAAATCCTCACTCTGGCTATCCCCTCTGGTTAGTAACAGAACTGAAGAATCCCATCCCTACTGTGACCATGGGGACAGTTTTCTTGGCTCTGTTGTTCAGTTTTCCAGTATGTCCCTTCATATTTTTTCTCCCTATGCTGTGTGTCTCAGAGCTGTTGCCTTGTTAGCATCCCTCAGCACCATCTCACTGACTCCTTTCCAATCCCTCCTCAGTCCTCCTCCCTACAGTGAAGCCTGCCAAGCACCTCCTGTGTAACAAACTAGAGGTTATGATGAAGGGCAGGCAGTCCTCAGTCTGTCACCTCCATGTGTTGCTGATTGTGGTTCTTTTTCCCCATCTGAACCCATCTGCTGTCTTTTACAGATACAGAGGAGCTGCTTTCAGGCAGGCATCAGATCTTTGAGCAGCATAAAGCCCAGTAAGACACTTGTCTCAAAATGGGAGACAGAAGGGCTTCTTTTAAATGTTTTCTTTAAGGTTGACAATTAATATAAATTCCAAATACCTTCCAGAGCTGCTGCAGTTGGAAACATGTCTTATCTTGGAATCTCCCTTTTCCAGAACTGCAAGGCATTTTGGCTTCATTTATGTGAGTTTTGAAGACATCTGCTATGCATCAGAGCTATTTTAGATCATTGTAAAGGTTTCTAAAATATATTTCTCTCCTTCAATTTTTTTCATGGTTAGACTTGTACCTGCAGAACTGGAAGGAAGAATGTTATTGAGCTTGTGTGGGAGGTTTTGAATGGCCAGGTAGTGGAATTAAACCCGTATCGGGGGCGAGAGGGCCAAATTATTTTTTGCACTCTCCTCAAAGAGTTCATTAGCAACTTTGTCTGCTGTTTCTTTCATTCATTGACTTCATCAATATAGTTTGTTGGCTACTTGCCTGAGTTAGGATCACAGAAATGATTGAATTCTTGTTGGGTGGGAAGTGGAAGATACAAATGCAAAGGGAAGGCAGTGTTGGTACTTGTGCAGAGAAGTTAGGGATGCATGTGATAGTTCATTTAAATGCTGCAATCATAGCTTACTTATCTGTCTATTTGGGAAGTTAAAAAACTTATTTATAAATTGCTATGTTGCTTCCTGTTCTGGTTCTTCAGTGACCAGTTGAACCAGACATTTTTCTCACTTCAAGTGAGAAAGTACTATAACTCCTGATGCCCTCAAGCAGCCCACAGGAAAAAAACCTCTCCTAACCCTGTGAGAAAGCTAAAGTGTGACTGAGGTTTACGAATGTAGCACTGACGCCTGAGAGGAAGGCAGGTAAGGGGAATGATACTTTAATAATTCAATGGCAAATGACAATACAGATCAGCTTTAATTTGATGAAAGCAGGAATGACATTCCTTGGAACGATGCAAGTCCTTGCTCTCTTCTTACATTCCTCTTCAGATGATTGGCAGATTGTATTTTTACAGAGCAAGTGGAGACAGTCACCAAGATCCTTCTCTTTTTCACCTGAGAGGCCATTGTTCTGTAGGACACTGGCAACCTGGTCTGAGTAGTTGTGGATAATTTAACAGGCATTGTCTGATAGCACAAACAGCTTCATTCGCTCTTCTCCTCTAGCCAGCAGAGCTCTTTTCTGGGATCAGTGACTTGCACCTTCCAGCAGCAAGCCAGAACATCCCTCCCTGCTCATAGTCTGATCCATTTCCTGTGATTCAGGACACAGCTGCAGGCTTGTTAAGCCTGCCATACCTGATGACTTTTGCCACCCTGGTTTGTGATGGTAAGACAGAGCAAAGGCCATAAAACTGAACATCTGAACTGGCTTTGTCAGGAAATTGTGATGAGTTAGAGTGGGGGTGAGTATTGATGATGTCCTGTGCAGTCTGCATGAATTAGCAGTTGTCAGCATTAGTAATACTTCACTAGGAAACACTCCATAGTCTCATCTCTTGAAACAGACAAAACGCAGATTCTTTCTACCAAGAGTAGGCAGTGCCCTATTTTTTTATTCTCCTTAATATTATCTCATAACCTGCCTAATCCATGCCCCACAAAGGTATAGATTATTTTTTGTCACTGAGTGCAATAACTTCAAATATCTCATAGTTGCACCTATACAGGACCTTTTATCACTTATCACACTGAGGGATACCACAAGCAGCCTACCCATCTGTGGGTAATTATGTTAGAAGGAGCTCTCTTTTCCCTGTACCTTGCATCGGGATAACAACCAACACAGTCAAGAAAATGCTCCAGTAAAATAGGTCAAATGGTAGCCAATGCCTGCTTTCAAACCCATCTTAGTTTTACACAATGTTTCTACTGACTTGTCTTTATTCAGGCTAATGTGTTTTCTCCGTACCTGTAAGCTGCTGAGATCACAGTCCAGAGTATAATTTATCATTTCTCATCTCTATGTCTTATTCAGACCCAAGCTAGGTGCCTGGTTGACTGAAAAAGAGCTTTCTGGGAAGAAGAAAAATTAATGTACGTTCATATCCTTGCCAATAAACTCTCAAGGGAAGCCCTAAAGAGTGGCCTCTTGTGAATTAGGTTTGCAGCAATATGAACATGAACAGTTGTTACAAGGTCTCTGAATTACCAGAGATTTCACTGCCAATCCTTTTGCTGTGCATGGGCAGGCAAATGCAGAAGAAAAAGCCATCTCCTGTGTTGAGAAGCTTGTACTTGAGGTCACAAGAGTAGTACCACTCGTGTTTCTGCTTCTTTGCTGCAAAGCATCAGTGACTAAAACCTTCCCAAGGGCCTTGCTCATGGGGTGCTCTCGCAAGTGCCTTTAGCACCCATGCTGATGGCAGCCTGAGAGCTGGAGACAGGGAGACAAATCTGTATTGACTAAAGTTGAGGGCTTGAGTTAGCAGCTGAGGAACAAGCAATTCCCTTTTCCTAGAGAAGCTACAGAATAGGAAACATGTATTAAGCTACTAGGTATCCCATTCTGGATCCCACTTCCTTGGCCTCAGCCCAGCAAGGCCACTTGATGCAGAATAAAACACTCTGGATTCTTCCAAATTCCACCTGACAGTCTAAAGAAACCCACTTTGGCTCAGAAAAAGAGCTTAGTTATTACAGTGGTAATCACAGCATAAGAAGAGCCAGTCTAGTGCAAAGCAGATAAGTATTGATTGCAACACCCAAGTTTCATGTCACAGCATAAAATGAAAGGAGATGAGAAGGCTTGTCAAATATGCCAGTCTGATTCTCCCTAGAGGGTGCTAGAAATTCACATTGAGTCTTAGGGAATTTACCATAGCCTGGGAAGTTTAGAAGGGATAGAGAATACAGAAATGTGCCTGCATGCCCTGTGTAATTGAGATGGTATACATATAATATGTTCATAAACAGCTATAGAACTCATTGCCATGGAAAGTTATTTAAAGACGAGAACTTGGCAAGGCTCAACCAGCTTGTGTATTCCTGAAGATAATGTGAACAAATCTGGATATTCTTGTTATTCACAATAAAAATATTGAAAAGGATGTTAAACTTCATGCTTTGGGGCTCAGAGATCAGGATAAGACCTAAAGTGAAAGAGACAGATTATCTCACACCCCCGCTCACTTGTGTATTTTCCTTCAGTGCATTCCAGTTTCCTTGTAGAGCTGAGCATTGAAGCAAGCAGAGACAGAGAGCTTCTGAAGGCATGAGTTAAGAAGGCCGTATTGGTTTACAATGGACAACTTTGCTCATTATGCCCTGTGTTGGCTTGCTTCTCATTGCTGCCTAAGTTCAAAGCCTTGTTGCTTCATTTTGTGTTGCAAAGAGAAACCCAGTTTATGCCCAAAGAAAGTAACAAACAGAAAACCCTCAGCTAGAGTCACCACAAGTCAGCCCTGTGGTCAGTAGGTAGCAGTGGGAAGCAGATTTTCTGGTTATCTAAAGCATTTGGATTTAGCCCATCTTTCTGCTACTCTCCTAAAACCTTAGTAAAACAGTTGTAGAGAAAAGCAGCCTTGTTTTGGGAGGCATGGGGTGGGTTGTTTTTTTTTTTTTATTTGGTGGGGATTTTGTGGCATTAGTATGCCAGTTCTTCTTATTTCACAACTTCCTCCACATGAAACTGTCTCAGGAAACTTGAGGTTTGCAAGGCATTTGTTTAACAAAACAACTAAGGCAACCGATGATTTTTTAAACAGGTCTCCTTTTCCTCTCTCTTTTGTTTTCTTTTTTTTTTCTTATTTTTTTCCTTTTTTTTTTTTTTTTTTTCCTCTTCTTTCATGTTCAAAATACTTCCTGGTAAAACATCTTCCACAGAGACCTTTCACTTTACCTCCTATACACTCCCAGTTTGTTTTAGCACGCTTTCTGAAATGTCTTTTTCTCTTGATCTAGTCTTCATCTTATCCAATATGTAAGGGGGGGGGGGGGGGGGGGAAATGGAAGAGGATGCTGGCTCATAAAGAGCCTGGGAAACAAGCCAAACTTTCAACTTTTTCAGGTCCTTTCCAGAAGGCATCCAAAGTCATTTCAACCTCTACTTGCTTCCCACTAACACTTTCTCCACATTTCTTATATTTTTAGAGGTCTGTTTTTCTTAGGGCCCACAAGCTAGATCCACATTGCCTCCTTCCTCATCTGTAACAGACTTAAGTTGTCATGGTTCTCTCTCCCCAGCACACTATATCTTCCTTCTATGCCCAGCAACACATGCACTGCACAGGGATCCTTCCTCTTGTAATAATCTTGATCCTTCACCTTGCAATAATGCTCCATTTGGTTACTCGGGCTGTGATCTTGTTTCACACTGTTTATGCATGAAATGCATTTTTTTAATAGCTTTGATTTACCTCTACTGTTCCAGGGCAGAGAGAGAGAGAGCAAGGCTTCATAAGTACTTTGGCATTTCTGGGGAAATAGACGAATAAAGCTGTTGTGAGCAGGAAATTTACCCTGTTGCCTACAGCAGTGGTTGGAGAGGAACATGTGGAGTCTTCTGGTCAATGCTTGTCTGCTCCACCTCTGGCAAGATTGTCTGTGCTGCTGGCAAGATGTGGCAGTTCTGTACCAAGTTAGTTGCCTTCCTGCCACATAAAAATGTTGCTCCTTGCAGCAAGTTGGAGTCTAGTAAAGTTGCCTCCTTTTTATCTTGTCCCAGATGGGTACCAATTCTAGTCGGTCATGCTCTTAAAGTCTTTTCCATAGCATTTTAAAGGCTGAGCTGGATTGTGTCCATATGAAAACTTTCCTCCACCTACAGAAAAGCAGCATTTTTCTAGCTCACTGCATGCTGTAATATTACTGTCTTTGCAGTGCTGTGCCTCTACCCTCAAGCTTAGTGATACTCAGCGGGGACACTCCTGTTTAGCTGGGGCATGCAGGAACAGCTAGCTGCTTTTCCTCCCCTACCTCCATGAGCCAGTCTTGAAGGATCCCAGAGGGCTTAGATGTGGGAGTGAAAACTGAACACCCCAGAAGATGAGTATTCAAAATATCCCATAATTAATGATGTCAGGAAAAGGAATCACCATGTGCTTTCACAAGCATATCACAATAGCAGCTTAATGAACTTCCCATTTCTCCATCATTCCTACCCATTCCACAGCCCCATTAAGATCAAGGGACTTTTTTGTCCTGACTGGGACAAAAATGGGAGATGTCTCCCAGGCCTGCCCTGCTAGGAGTGGTACATACAGTCCATCTGGCTGTCTTCCCTATCAGCCCTCCTTGTTCTCCAAACACACCATTCAGCACTCAGGTAGTCAACTGCAGTAAAACAGTGTCTGAACAGAAGGTTACGGAGTACAGGACACTGATGAGGTGTGGATGTGTGTGTTGCTGTGTCTCCCTCTAGTGATCTGAACTCACGAGTTTGCTTTGGGTCCTTTGTGCTTGGAGCTGCTGATTGGGAGACAGAGCTTCTCTGGATTCACCAGAGTAAAAGGTAGATATTTTAGGGCTAGGTCCCATTCCCCCTGCCATGTGGAGGTCATATTCCTCATCGGCAGCTCTGTGTTTGCAGCTGTAGTTTGCATCTGGAAATTTAAATGTGCTTTTAAAGATACAGAGAGGTTGATTGTGAATTAAAGAGAGAAAATACCATAACATGTTAAATGGAATAGTTTCAATTCAAACATCCTTAAGAAAGCTAGCCTAAAGAAGAAAATGAGGAGGCTGCAATTTTTTTTCCCTTGTAGCTGTAATCTATAAGTGGTTTCACTTAAGGCAAGCATATTTTTCACTCTCTTCACAGTAGGAGAGAGACACACTAATAAAAAGGGAAAGTTAAGGTAGTAGCTTATGCCTGGTCCATGCTTTTTTTTTTTTTTCCTCCTCCATTTAAAGGGAGTGACCACCATTTTGTTATTATGCTGTTTTGTGACTACAACTGATCTCAGTGGATGCACTGACTTCAGTGCCTGATATATTCTGCACTGGAGCCAGACCTAGTGTCTCAGGGCCACAGTGTGCATGGATGACAGCATCCACTGCAGCACACGGGTCCTGCTAGGACAGGATGTCTGGAGGGAGCTTCCCTCCAGACAGCCCCAAAGCCTTCACCCCTTCAAGCACTTCTTGCACAATTATCCTACTGTCTCTTGCCTCCACCCCCACACCAATCTCAATCATGAAGCTGCTTATATATTCCAGCTCTAGAGATAGCTGAAAAATAGTGTGAGAGAGAAGAGCAGAGAGAAGAGCAGAGAGAAGAGAATAAACAAATTATTTTCAAGAGTCTTCTGTATATGTAGATAACCTAGGGCAAAGACAAAGCCAGCTTTAGGGGCAAGATATCCTGAAACAGCTTCAGCAAGGTCAGGTGTCACTCAGCCTCCTGCAGTGTGGAGCTTTTCTCCCAGGCCTGAATACAGTCGTAGTGGAAGTGGGAGTCTCCCAGCTGAAGGCACTGAGCTATTTTGGTAATGCCAGGCTGTGACAGACCCTGTGAACAAGTTGTGAACACTTGTGCTCTGTTTGCTTTGTCAGCCTCTCTTCTGAGCCTTTCAGAAATATGTCTTCACAACATTCCTCCCTTTCCTGTCTGAAGGAAAGCATGAGAGACTGGAAACATGATTCAGGGGGTTATTTTTTTTTCTTAGGAGGTGCATGTACAAAAGCATTGTTGTTATTTCTTCTTCATATCCTCTTTTCTTTCGGAACAGCACCTGAAAAATACGACTCTTCTGATGTACTCAGTATTTTTTCATGCACAGGCTGAACAAATCATCCTTTCTCATAAACTGCCAGTGAGTGCCCACCGCAGTGTTACTGCAGCAGAGGAGCAAAGCAGAGGGGCTGGGAGGCGCTGGGGAGTGCAGGCCCATCCAGGGGAGCAAGAGCTGTGGTCTGATGCAGCCTTTGAATTTCACGCCCCGTTTGGAGTGACTCGAGCTGTTGGAAAGATAAGCATATCCTGCCAAAGGATCAGTGCAATCTGCAAGATAGAAAAGTGTAATGCAGGTATTGATGGTCTGTAAAAGGCAGTGATCATGGGATTTCAGTTGTATTGGCTGAGGGCAGTAGCAGATTGGAAGGGTCATGGAATGAGGACAGGACCATATTTATGGCACAATATAACACATTCAAAGAGCCCACCCATTGTCTGGGGTTGTATCCCAGGAAAGGCACCAGTGGAAGATCAGATTGCTGCAGTGTGGGGAAGGCAAAGGGAAGAGCAATGCACTCTCCCAGAGGCTTCTTAGGCTCCTCGTAAGGGTGCCTGTGGGTCACTGCCCTGTTGCATGTGCCTGGCTGAGAACTGCTGGCTGGATGATCCTAATTACGAGCACTGTAATGGTGACCATATGTCACTGACACCCTCCTTACCTGCTGTGCAGCCTGTAGGTTTGTAAAAGCTGCATGAGTATGCAGGTGCACAGTGCTGCATGCATTATTTGTGAGCACTTGACTGTGTGTTTATTCATGTATTCACCGTGCTGGTGTGTGTCCATGCAGTTTGCTGCACAGATAAGCTTTTTGATGTTTACCTGCCTTATCCTCCAACCTCAAAGGCTTGCATTTCCTTTAAGGTAGAATTGTGAAACATAGCAGTAAGCATGAAAAGTAAGAGCAGAGTATCAGCCATGGTTCTGTACACCTGTCCAAACTCTGGCTGTACATGCTAAACTACAGCTGCATGACAGAGTCAAAGACTTAGTATTTTTAGAGTCAGTAATGATAGGAGACAAAATTTCAGAAGTTCCCCAAACTGCAGAAGCTCAGGTCAGTCTGCAAACTCTTCAACTCCAGCCTCTCTCTGACATGCTTGCTTTTATCTACTGCATTTATCTCTGCTGTACTTGGGCATCTTCCAAGCAAATAAATAATTGGATCCTGCTTCTGTCTCCCCTTCTGCCCAAGAGACTTAAAGTTAATTTGTGCTGACTGTTGGGCTTTGGGTATGTGGTGGGTTGACCTTGGCTGGATGCCAGACGTCCACCAAGCTGCTCTATTGCTCTACCTCCTCAGCAGGATGAGGCACAGGAAAAAATTAAGATGGAAAAAACTCATGGGTCATGATGAAGGCAGTTTGAGAAAGCAAAAGCAAAGGCCACTTACAGAAGCAAAGGAAAATAAAATATTTATTTTTACCCTCTAATTGTCACCAGCAGGCAATCTTCAGCCACTTCTCAGGAAGCTGGGCTTTAGTACACATAGTGGTTTCTTCAAAAGACAAGCATCATAGTAATGAATGCCCTCACCCCTTTCTCTTGGCTTTTATTGCTGGGAAAATGCCTAATGGTATGGAATATTCCTTTGGTTAGTTTGGGTCAGATGTCCTGGCTGTGTCCCCTTCCAAGATCTCACTCATCCTCAGCCAGCTGGTGAGGGGGAAATGTTGAGTCAGCCTTGATGCTGTGCCAGCACCCCTCAGCAGTACCTTTCTAGATCCCAGTGCAAAGCACACTGCTCTGAGGTCTGCTGTTGGAGAAATAAAACTCCATCTCAGCCAAACCCACTACAGGGGAGAGGCTGCTGTGACAGAAGGAACTCAGGGCACATATAGGTACATGGTCCTTGCGCTGTGAAATTCAGTGACTCCATTTCCTGTGGGGAGATCTGCAACCATTTGACTGCTATGAGGAGGATTCCTTGTGGCTCTTTGGAGCTCTTTGGGGGATGACACAGGGACACCCATGTTTCCTAGATATTTCTTCAGCAAGCTTCACCTCTGATGCCTGGAGCTGCCCGTGCCATAACTTGAATGAAATACAGACCCATGGAGAGGCAAGTCAGTCCTTGCAAGAGGCTGGGATGGGTCTTGGAGTCCATGCACAGAGCAGAGCCTGTAAGGGACTTGGGAACAAAGAAAAGTCACATTTGCCGTACAACATCTCCTGCATGAGACCCAGGGAAGATGAGGGAAGGAGACTGTTAACTTGAACAGACAAAAGTAATTAGAGGACTAAAATAATAGATTAATGAGCAGGCAGTGTCAGGGGAACTTATTAATTATCAGTAGAGGATTTCCTTCAGTGTGCAGCCTGGCCGAGGGCATGCAAGATAGCAACTCAAACTCAAGTCCCATTTAAGGGAGTTGCTAAGGAATTAGCAGCACTGAGTGTCTGGAGAATGATAGCAGACTTAAATGCTTCCTTTGAATCTTGTGTTCTGTGTGGCTCAGGTAATGGCTGGGGATGAGGGGGATCTGGGAAACACTAGATTGTATCTAACCAATGTTAATAATGGCTCAATAAAAATGCTCTGATAAGAACACATTAAAGTTGCACTGTTAAGCACTCACAAGCCTGGTAAGGTTAGATTTAAGGTTACAGATGCAACCTTAACTCTTCTCCTGCTGAGTGTACCTTAGCAGGCAGCCTCTAATTAAGGGGCATTGGGCTTTTGCTCAAGTAATATATCATAACATCAGTTAATGCTCTCTTTGGCTTTGGAAAGGTTCACACAGTGTCTCATAATATTGTGGGTTTGTCAGTGTGTGCCTGATGAAAAAGAGTCCATTTTAATTGCGGCACTGAGCATACTGCTTTAGTTGTACTGGAACAAAGCTTGGTGGTTTAGAACATGAGGTCCATTTAGACTGTTCAGATGCAGGGCAATCCACCACCCATTCTCTCAGGTCAACATTTCACATGTCAGAAAGCTGTAGTCATGGAAGATGTTGACATTAGTTGTGTTGAAAATGGAGCTTTCCTTTCTAAGGACTAATTTCTGCTCATGTAGCTCAGCATATGGTGGGTCTTTTTTGCCTTTCTGAAGCATTCAGACTGTTCACATGGTGAGGTGGTACTCTGTCCTGTCAGACTGTGACAAAAAATAATGCCTTTCATCTATCACTGAGGAGGCAGCTGTTCATATATCAGTGTGTTTTCCATTTAACATTCCTACATTTACAACTGCAAGTCTCATTGCATGCACTAAGGTTGTGATATAATGGGAAAAAAGATAAAATGTAAAGGGAAAATTTGTTCTTGGGGAGAATTGCAGAAGTGAATGGATTCAGTGGTTTAAAACCAGACATCATAGATCTAACATCCTTGCTTAACAATGCAGCAATGCTGAGTTGTTCGCCTGCTCACTGAACACAAAGTTCTTTGAGGAGAGCCAATCCTTTCTGCTGTTTAAGTCTTTGAGAAAAAACCTCTGTCCTTCCCTGCATACCCTTACTGTGGCAGCCTGAGATTTCTCAGAAGTCACCATCCATGCATTTGGCAAACATGATCTGCAGCACTCCTGTTATCCCACTGCTCCTCCTTGCAGCTGTGTAGGGAGGCCTGCTTTGGTTGTGTTTGGAGTAAGTAGTCAGCATTGTTGACTACGAGTCAACTATGAGTTTTTCAAATCTGTTGGGCATCATGTGAGTTGGGGTGCAGACTTGCATGTGAGTTTAAGAGCATCTAAAGCAGTTCAGATGCCCTGAGCTTTATTTTTTGCATTTTGGATCACTATCTAAAGAACAGATGGGGATGGCAAAGGCAAGGGCAGCAATTTTAGCAGCAGCTAGAGATCTGTAGATATTTTTAAAGGTTTGCAAATGTGCTTTGTCTGTCCTCAGCAAGACACAATTGCGTTATGAGAGCTGCCCCTCAGAGGTGCGGGCTGGTCAGAGTGGAGCAGAAGCTCATCATGAGCATTAGGTGTGAAAAATAAAGGTCACATAAGCCCAGGTGGCCCTCCAGGAGACAAGCTGGGTGACCATGGGAGGAACAGATCTCTTGTGCAAAGTATGAGAGAATAACTGCCAGGAGGAAAGGTAGGGAATTGCATAGAAAGGCCATAGTATGGTGAAATATGCTGATTAATTTCCACAGACCCGCACAGATCTGAAGTGAGCTAAAAATTTCCTTGCTCGGAGACTTTGGGGATCACTGAGCAGAGTTTGTTTAAAAGAAATGAGCTTCATTTGAGAGGTTTTGCAGCTTGTGCTAATGAGAGTCTGTCTGTCAAACTTAAGTGGCATCAAGTGGCCCAGAACAAGGGCTCTTGGGCGTTAAATGGTTCCTACCAAATACCAAGCCCATTACCACAATTGGCTGTTGTAGCCCTCTAAACGGCAAAAGTGATTAAATTGGTCGTTATGAAACACTAAAGATGCATAATTATGAAAAATAAGGTTTGAGTAAGAGGATATTTCAGCTCACTCACTGCTTTGTATCTCAAGGAATCAATGTAGAAATGTTTTAAAAGCATCCAAGGGTTGCCCCTTGTCTGGTTTTCTCCTGACAGTCTGGAAACTATGAATGTGTTTGGAAGTGAAGGTGTTTTTCCAGTCTGTAGGTAGATGTAAAGGCTGGAGACTGAATGTCCCAAGTCTCCCTATCTGCACGAATGTGTTTCATTGCCCATTCTGTCCCCTCTCTTTGCTAAGGTGAGGTCCAGTGCACAACTTCCCTCGCTCAGCCTGGCACATCAAGCACTCTTGCTTTTTGAGGGAGGGAGGGAGGGAGGGAGGGAGGGAGGGGGGGGGGGGGGAGGGAGGGAGGGAGGGAGGGAGGGAGGGATTTAAATGCTCAAAGTGTCAAGCTCAAGCAGTGCTGCTGGCATGGGCACAGGTATGTTTTCTTCTCCTAGGAAATCCTCAACTGTTCCAGAGTGCTTTTCTCCATGCCATGGTGAGAGGCTTTCTAGGAGGCAGTTTAACAAAGGTCTGTTGCAAAAATCGAGTGTTAGGCTTTGGTCACTATGCATAAGAGGGCAGGGTGCACTGAGTATTCACGGAACTCTCTACAGATGGGCAAGGGGGTTGAACAAAGGGTTGCAAAGCTGTTATGCATTGTTGACCATAGGGTGTTGTAGTGGTATTGCTTCAGAGCACCCCTCAGATGTTGTTCTCCAATTAAAGGCTGGAATAGCACCAGGCACAGAGCAGAATATAAGCACAGGGGTTCTCTGGCACAGCTCAGTCTACCCAGACTTCCTAAAGTTCTGACGTTCCTGGTTTGCACAGACCTTCAGCAAGAATAGATTATTTATTCCTTTTCCTTTCTTTTTAGTTCTCTCCCTCTTTAGTTCCACCCCAGCCCTAGAAGAGTTTTATAGCCTCCTTAGAAAGAGTAATAGTGGCTCTGAGTTATGTACAGCCCCTGGGGCCCTCTGTTCTTCTTGGGCTGCTGCTTCTCACCAGGTGTGCAGTTGCTGAGCCACCGAGCCAAGTGCTTGTTTCTCTTGTCGAAACTAAGCGGTCACTGGGGATGTGCTGGTATTTACATTCCATTATTCCTGTATGAGATATGTAATGTACTAGGAGATCATACCCAAAACTCTTCTGACCATTCATCTAACTCGTCTGTCTGTCTCTGCTCACCTTCCTTTCTTGTGTGACAGCTAATGTTGAGTATCTTTCAGGAACTTGATTTGTTTGTAGATCAAATGCCTTTAAAAATGATCAGACATTGCTTAACATCAGAATATGTCATTTAAAGCTGTAGTTGCTTTTAAGAACATACTCTCTGTGTGTCATTTATGGCATTATTCATATCCCAGAAGGCAAGTAATGTCATCTGCATATCAATGTGAGATTGTGCAGGCCAGTAGTCTGCTGATTTGCCATATAAAGTTGTGTTTTCATCAGTACTCCTGTGGCTGCCATAGTCAAAATTAAATGTATTGTGTCTTAAATGAAAAGCCAGCTATTTCTGCCTTTTGAAGGGGCTGCATTCTTCACAGAGATAGAGTTGTAACACTCCTCTTGGCACCTACCTGTGCCTCCAAACCTAAAGCTACTCAGCCAAATCTGACCTGTCTAAAAAACTACTTGAGTTAATTTAAGTAGAGTGAGATGCATCCTGAAAAGTTTTAGGTCACTCTTGAGGTGCTGATAAGAGGACAAGTTGTGAAAATGATCTGATTTCAATCCTTAGATGTTTTAAATTTTTCTCTAATTTTTTCACAGCTTCTTGAAATTTAAACAAAGTTGCTGGCTTAAATCCACAGTTGTACAGGAAAAGATTATTCTCTGTAAGGGTGAATGTTTCCATGAATTCTGTTTATGGGCATGCAAAAGTATTTCATTATTGCAGCTGTCTTTCAGAAAACATAGTGACCAATAGGAAGTTTTTTGTCCGCACAGTAGTTTGTAGGCCTTTCTTAAAATGTCTGCACTTAAATTCCTCTGAAATCATGAATAAACTTGTGTAAATTTCCCATGTTATTGGCCTAGCTTATGTTAAGTAATGATAGGGTTGTGGTTGTCATTGTCTATGAATTTGACACTATGGGTGTTTGTATCAGGACCTAGCTCACTTGAAGATTAAGCTGTCTCACTGAAAACACTTCATTGCAGAAAAAAAGAAATTGGCCCAGATGCCTTGAAGGCCTTAATTTGTGTTCAGGGACCAGTTTTTCACAAAGTTATGTACTAGAGATCTTGAAGGAGAGAATGAGTCAAAAACTGATGTGGATTTCACATGTGACCTTTTCCCAGCTTATTTCATCTTATAACTTGGCCTGTAATCACCAACTGCATGTTAGTCAGTGGCTCTTGACAAGGATGGCTTGGATGACAAAAAGCGTGTATGGGAAACTCAAGTTTTTAACCAAAGAGATTTTCATATCATTTGGAAGGGCCTCAAGACCTCAAAGTTTATAGCCTTCATGGCCAGGATTTCAGTGTCTGGGAATTGTACCTAGGTGAGGGAAGCTGCATGTTTTCAGCCCCTAATTGAATATACTATTGGCAAACACTGCCCCGTGACTGTGGTTTTACTGACATTTGCTGTCATTTTGCTGTGTTTTATCGCATAATTCCATTTTGCAATTCCTGTTTTAATCTAGTGGTTATACAATGTCAATAAATCTAGGCGGGAATGTTGCAAATTCCTGTTTCCGCCTGTCAAACCCTAGCTTGGAAATTCAATTTTAAGGTTGTAAATAGAATCCACTTGGACCTATCTTCACATTGCTGTGGCAAATGGTGTGCATTGTCTTTATGATGCTGGAAATAGCTTCACAAGGAGACAGCTTCGTTCTAGAGGGCTGTCCAGGAGAGACTTTTTGAAAGTGACTTTAAATATAAAAGTACCATCAAAATACTAATGACAGCAAAGGCTATTCATTTAGCTAGATAGTCTGCAAACTCAAAGACCCCTCCTACTAGCTCTTGTTTAGTAGACATCAACCTAGCAGAGGAATACCAAACTTATCCCTCTGTTACTTGGCTGTTCCCTTTCTGACTATTTGTAATGTAGGCTCTCTCCTCTGCAGAATTCCCCATGTCAGGAAAAGCAAATGGAGAGAGGTACCCTTGTCGATTGCTCTTCCGTCAAAGCCTGCCTCATTTATATGCAGACAATAACTAAATGATGCCTGTGGGGAAAGGCAACAGAGACAGGCCTGGTTGAGCAGTTTTAAGCGATCCTTTCCCATATGCATTTTTCAAGTGTCCTGAAGGCCATTTAAAAAGGTAACTTTGCTTTAAATTCCTGAACTTGCAGGAGTGAAGAAGCAGGATTATTAAAACCATGCAGCCCCCTTAAGTATCTGAAAGAGAGTGCAGCTTTTACTGAGGTGTTGCACAGGAAGATAAGAACATTTGCTGCCTCAAGATGCTGTTCCCTAAATGGGTCTGGCAGTCTCCGAAGCATTTGTCCTATAAATGTGGTGCTCAGGACAGGAATGTAGCTGGAACCTCTTCTCTTGCCAGAAGCTGGAAGTTTTAGGGCTATGAGAGTGAGGGAGTGATAATTGTCAAAGAGCTTGGAGCAGATGCCCGTGGGGGAAAGAAGGCTTTGCTACAGGATGCCTGTCTCAAGGAGAACCCTGCACACGGCGATTCACAAGCAGCATCCTCAAGGGCGCCAAGAATGAGGCTCCCTCTGCTTCTGCTTGCTTAGGCCATTAAATAAGCACTGTTCTGGCACCTGTCTTTTCTCCACATATCAACATCAGAAACCAATATTCATAGCCTCTTACATACTTTCCCCCGCTCAGTGCTGGCAGCTGTTCTCTCACCCCCTTCCTGCACTTGAGATACCTGCTGCAGTAATGGGATCCTCCTGCAAGCTCTTTAATTGAAAGGAATTTCTGTCTGGCCTGAAGATGTCAGGAGGCTGACGGAGACGTGTTTCTATAAAATGAGGCTTGATCTATGGTGCAACAGGCAGCATCTGGATCACTGAGAATCCTTCACACTCGCTGGCTTCATCCAGCTTTTCGAGGGTGGGGGACATTAATTAAGGTGCATCTGTCAGGGTGTGGGTGCTGGAGACCCCTCTGGCTCAGCTGCCAGCTCTCCCTCTGCAACTCAGCCTGCGAGGTGCCATTGCTTCCTTTCCACATGGCGCATCCCCATGCCTGCTGTGCCACTTCCATTCCTGATTCCCATCAATTTGAAACAGAGCCCTGCTGACCCTGCTGACCGCTGCTCATACATCTCCCGGCGTGGTTAATAATAATGGCCTCTGTGGGAAATGATGGGCTGAGACAGAGAAAGGACATAATGATGCTCTGGCTGGGGGTAGGGAGAAGGAGGAAAGTGAAGTGACAAGCAGCTAAACAGCAAGAGAGGGGTATGATGATAAAAACAAACAAACCTGCAAATGTCTAAAAATCTACAGAGATGGCATCCCTGAAACAAATGGAGAGAGACAAGCTTGAGTCCCTAAGGGAGAGAGGAGGGGGAAAAAAGAGAGAGAGAGGAAAGCAGGCAGAGAATCAGCCAATAATTGAAATGGCATCAGGAAAAAAAAAAAGAACTGGAAAGCACAGACAGGCTTGGAATTGGCAGGTGGCAAAGAAAGAGGATGAAAGACAGAGAAAGAACATGGAGGAAAGAAGATGTGGATGTATGGAGTGAAACAGGGGAGTGGAGGGGATGGCTATGTGGACCTAGCAAAAGAAAATAGGCACTGAACAGGAGGCGGGGGAGCATAGAGAAGAAGAGGGGGAAGAGACCCATGCATTGGCAGAGGAAGAAAAGCATAAGGGCACTGAACCAGGGTAGAGAAAGGAGAGAAAACAAGGTATTTGAGCTTAGAAAGAGGGATAAAAGGAGAAATAAGTGGAAGAAAGAGTTAAATAGCAAATTGAAGAGCCCCAGGTCTTTGCCAATAAAGTTCACCAGAGACACAGAGAACAGGGTTTGGAAACCTGATGGCACCTGATTTTGCAAGGCTTCATCAGTCCCCATCAGCTGCTTGGGTGCCCAGTGTAAATTCCAGGGGAGTGTATTTTATTTTTGAGTAAGCAGAGTTTGATTTTGATGGAAAAGCTTTTGTCCCTGCATTGCAGGCCCTCCACCCATGGCAGACAACAGGCAGATTTTTTGTGGGTATTACCATAGCAATGCAATGACCCCAGCAAGGAAAGCAGCAGGCATCTCTTGTTTGGGCAGACCACCCACTTCCCTGCTCAGTGTTTTCTGGGTAAGTGTCCCTGGTGCCTGATGTTGTGGCGGAAGAATGTTTCCTTCTGTTGGTAAAGCAGACCAGTGCTGACATCATGGACTGTCAGAGATGTTGCTCTGATGTGCAAACAGTTGCTGCTGCCCTTGGCACTTATCAATAACCAATTATGTGTTCATCTGTGTTTCCTGGCTCGCAATTTTTTACCCCCACACAGAGGAAATCAGAGAAGATGGTTAAATTTCCTCTCCATAATTTCTGTCCCTCAGCTGTGGCTGGAGGAAGCTGAGTGGCAGTTGTTGGAACCGCACTGCCTTTGCTGTGCTGCTGAGAGGTTAGCCAAAGCACGGGGGTGAGCTGTGGCTGCTCAGGCAGAAGTGTGTGGGCACATCTTTGGCAGGGTTCACCGCTCTTCTTAGCTGCTCACGTGCTCAGTAACTGAAGGCCATTTTGCAAGCAATCTTCTGTGGTCCTTCACTGAAACAATGACACTTGCGTCTTTGGTTCTGTGCTCACGGCTGGCCCTGCCCTCCTGTGTAACACTGCATAAGCCAAGGATCCTTATGTGCACCCTTTTCTCTTCCCCAAAAGAAATGTCTCCATCAGTCATGAGAATTTTTAGATTTAATGTATTTCTAAGGCACTTATGGTTTTTTTGATGGGATGAAACAGATATGCGCTTATAGTGCGCACAAAAACAGAGTCATAGAATCATCAAGGTTGGAAGAGACCTTTTAAGATCACTAAGCCCAGCTGTCCACCCAGCACACCATTGTAACCCCCACACCAGTAAACCATATCACCCAGTGCCAGACCCAGGCACCTGCAGGGATGATGACTCCACCACCTTCCTAGGCAACATTTTCCAATGTCTGACCACCCAGTGGTTTGGTTTTTTGTTCCTAATGTCTCATCTGAACCTCCCTGTGTCAGTTTAAGGCTGCTTCCTCTGATCCTCTTACTGCAGGCATGGTAGAAGAGACCAGCCCCCTCCTGGCTGGTGGTACCTCCTTTCAGGCAGCTGCAGAGAGTGATAGGGTGCTCCCTGAGCCCCTTCTTCTCAAGACTAAACAAACCCAGCTCCCTCAGCTACTCCTCATAAGCCTTTCACAAGTGTTTTTGCCCTTCACTGGACATGCTCCAGCACCTCAATGGTCTTTTTAAAGGCGAGGGGCCCAAAACTGAAAGCAATAGTTTGGTTTGGGGTCACAGGTGCAAATGCGTGTAAAAATACAATTTTTTCTTACATCAGATCTTCCATTTGTCAAATTGAGGCAAAAGAACAAGTCTGAAAAGCAACAAGAAAAACAGCACAAATAGAAAAAAAGTATTTTTTAAAATATCTGCATCAATATTCATGGAACTATTTTTTGTTGCTACCCTTTTTCACAGCTTTTTTTCCAACTCCTTAGAAACCACTCTTACCCCTCCTATCTTTGCCATTTCATCTTCCACCTCTCTCATGCAGTGCTCAAATAAGCTCTCATTATTTTTTTTTTCTTTTCTGGAAAAGATGAGACTCGTTAGTATCAAATACAAGTGGTTGTGGCACAGAGAAAAAGAGGAACCTGGGTGAGCCTCCTGGCTAGCATTCAGATGCAGAAATTTGGTTTTCAATTAGATAATGCTCTCTGAAAACAGGACTGCTGGAGCACATGGGACAATATTGACTGAAGCACAAACCAATTCAGTGGGTGACCTTCATGCTCTTGCTGTGTAGCCAGTGAGGATGCCTGGCGTGTAAATGCCACCCTATCGGTATTCATTTTGTGTGACTCATAACCAACCTGCACCAGGGAATGGATGAAAGGCAGCGTTCAGGTATGTAATATGATTATCAGCTGATACATCAGACTGTGATTCCACAAAGCCAAAGGGTCAACAGGACTGGAAAATGTATTTTGCAGCTTCTGGGAAGATGAATTTTTTTAAAGATTACAGTGTCCTCGGTATAAAATGAATAAATAAGTACCTCAAATAAATAGATATTGTGTAACATGGTTCCCATCTCTCCTCAGCTGACCAGCTGGCTTCCAGTGAAACTACTAAGTGTGTAGACAACATTGTTCATATTTGATGTGGTTTGTGTTTGCACATATGAAATGAGTGCAAAGTTTCAGCCCCTTCACCATTTGGGGCATAGAGGAACTGGGGGGTCCATTCCCACTATTTTTCTTAGCCCTTTGGGATGGTGGTCTCCCTCACTGAGATCTCAAGATACTCTTCTGTTGGCAATCACTGTGTCTGGACCCCCAGGGGTAAAGGCAAGGCTGCCAGTCTGTCTGTCAGTCCTGGCTCCTCTCACAGAATGCCTAGGAAAGGCTTTGCGCTGGTCATTTACATCCCTACCAGCCTGCCAAAAGTTTGAGTCAAATCACCTTTACCTCACAGAATAATGTACTTTTTCTCAGCAGTCAGCCTTTACTTGACCTTTGACTGGATGACCTGACTCCCTCACATATAGGAGGATGAGAATGGAGACTGTTATTAAAACTGGCTGAAGTTGTGCTGATTAAAGTTTTAGCAAAACACACTCAACTGTTTGCTCCAGAGAGACTACAGCTGCGGTAATGCTATAAATCATTAACGTCAACCTATTAAAATGGGTTCCCAGGCATTTGCACTGCTTCTGCTGAACTCCAGTGTGAGGAATAGCCTATGATGCCAATTCCTGTCTCAAAGATCATCTGTGTGATCTCACCAGTACCATTGTTCAGGCTGCTCGAGTAAAACCACAAGGTTCAAAAAGGGGGAGGCAACAACAGACACAGACAGAAGGTTTCTGGTTTGTAAATGGACACAGATGCCCAAAAAAAGCTGGGATCCATTATCACAAGGCACCCAGAATAGCTTTTGCTGCAGTCAGTGAGAGCAGCTTTTAAGACAGACACTTTCTTTTCTCACAGCTCAAAGAGCAAGTAACAAAAAGAAGTAGACCTCAGAGCAGAGAAATGACCTCTGAATTTTCTCAGGAAAAAAAAAAATGGATCTCTTGAACTGAAAAAAAGATGTGGCTGAGCTTTGTGAAGAAATACTCCTTCCATTGAGGGGAAAAAAGAAAATGTGATAAGATTTTGCTGTAGCTAAATTCTAAGGCCAGAAAGGATCATCTAGTTTGGTTTCACACATAGCACAGTCCAGGAGGATCTAGCATGGCAATTTCTGTATCAAGCCCATAATATACATTGGAAGAGCAGCCCACCTTTCACAAGGGTGTAAGTGGCACACTGTGGCCCTTCTCTGTGGCCTGTGCATGTTCCAACAGAGTGCCCAAGCACTGTGTCCCCTCTCAAGAGACTCCACGAATCCTGGCATCCCAAAGGCATGGCCTTCTGCCCTTCCAAACCAGGTTTTCTTTCCATGGAGAACTTCATGCAGCCTGTGGGGTGTACGGAGGAGCAGGGGAATGAAAGCTAATGAGGTAAAATATAATCATAGCACTCCTTCACACTCACAAGTTGCTCAGAGCAGGTTCTGGGGATGGGCTGTCATTTGTCTTCCAAACTGGCTTGAGCTGGCTCACCTTTTCCCCACTGAAATGCTCATGATTTGAGAGCCTCAGGTGAGAGACACGTAACAACTTCACTGCACTTAGGACATCATTGTCAAATTGAAGGATTGGGGAGGAGCCACTTCACCTGAGGAAAGCATTTGCATTCAGAGACTGCTTAAGTGCAGACAGCTTCCCCTCCGTGGTCTTGAAGGGGAGCCAAGCACCCTCTTGCCATTTGCCTGTTCAGGGAAACACTTTAGGTTTTAGAGTGTGGACAATGAGGGGAAAATGAGCAGGTGGTTCCTGGGAACGCACAGCTTTCTGTCCCACTGCAAACACTCCAGCATGGAAGCTGTTCATTTTTACCACTTCAGGTGTAACTCTGGAGAGAGAGAACAAAGTCCTGCAAATAGGTGAGGACAGGAAATCCTAGCCTTGAGGAGGGTCCCATGTAGCCAACAAAAGATTTTGTGTAATGTTTCCAAGTTACAGAGGGTCTTTTAAGTGAATGCTAAATAGAGTTGGAAACAGAACATTCTGAAGGGAGCATCTGGTTGTGTTTTGGACTGTTTCACTGCATTTATATGTGTGCATTTCATGAGAATCTGACTTCGTATCTTCATGTATCCTAACTTCGGAGCAGCAGGAACTGCTGAGAACGATAAAATAGAAATTGGAAAAGAAAGTGCAGCTGGGTGTGTGCTGTGCCCTGAAGAGCCAGGGATCAGACAGTGCACAGGAAAATGGATCAAACAAAAAAAAATCAAGAGCTCCATCAAGAAGGGGACAGGCAGGAAGGCTTTGCATAAGTTGGAGAGAAATTTGATATGTTAGATCGTTGGAAGAAATGTTCATTTGTGTGCAACCAGACACAGCTGATACCTGTTCCAGCTTGCTTAAAGAAATGGAACAACTGAAAAGTATTTGATGCTGGAAAGTCAAAGATGGCTCTAGGTTGTCATTCTTAGCTTTATCTGTCAGAGCTGCCCAGCTGTTAGCCCTCTATGAGCCAGGGCTGTCTGGTTTTTTTGTGGGACAGTGGAGACCAAGGTGCATCCTCTCATGTACACAAAGGTCTCATGAATCTCCCTGTCTCACAGTAATCTGAAAAGGGGAACACTTCTTTGAAAGTGTGAAGTGTACTGACTCCTGAAAATCTTTGCAGCTTTCCTTCTGAATGTTTGGGTTGAACACCACTAGAAGGCAGAGCAAATCATTTGACTGGATTTCTGCGATGTCACTGGGCAAAAATTGTTATTGTCACAGTTCACTGCTACTATTTTGTGCCTACCTATTTATTTATCATCTAGGGATCTCAGAGTGGTTTACAATAATGTGCTGACTACCAATCCATAAGACTATCAGCCAATTATTTCTGATTCTAAATCCAACTCTATGCAAATTTGGAGTGTCTCTCCAACAACTTTCTTCCCGTTAGTGCCTCTGGAAGAAGGGACTGTTCCCTTGCATCCATCTAGAGCTGACCAAGCCCCTTGGACAGGGCATGCTCCTACTATCTAGCACAGCTGGTATGGAGCAAGGAGAAGCTAGAAGCTGTGGTCATTTAGAAATCCCACCTATTCTGTGTATTTTTCATAGCTACATCTCACTGCCTTAGTAGCAGTATGAACAGCTGCAAGGAAGTGAAGTGAAGCTCATGACTATCCTTTAGAATCTGAGATGCTCCAAAGGGCCAGCTCCACTTGAAGCATATGAATGATCTCCCCATAGCCAGCATGGAGTCACACAAGTGCTTACAGTCATTCCCTGGATTCTGGAAATGCTGTGGACCTCATGGGAGGGAGCAGGGCTGGCATTTATGCAGGTAGTTTAAGCCTGATGGGACAAACAGTGAAGACATTGAAGCAAATGTATCTGGGTAGGTCCAGTTTTACGTGGGCACATTTAATTGTGTTGCCTTAAGCAGGTTCAAATCCCAGGTTTTATACTGTAGTTTTTCTCACTGTGTGATAATACAATTTAGTGGATAGACTTAATATAAAGCTGTTAGCTAATTTGGAATTTTTAGGGGCATTAGCAAATTTGAGAATTAATCTATTTTGAAGATTCCAAGCTTATTAAAATTTGGGATTTAGGACAGGCTTGTCACAAGTTAGACAAATTATCTTGAAAGTCAGAAAGTCAGAAGTAGAAAAGGATGTTCAAGGAGAGATGCATGTTACCATACCAACAACACAGAGAGCCAGTGTTGAATGTGTATATTCCCTGTCTCCCAGATCTTCTTCTGAATTTGAGGGAGATGTCTGAGTGATAAGAAATATGATATTTGTGGACCACAGATCTTACTATACCATTCACTTAAAAAGGGCAGAAATAGCTGAGACATATTCCCTGATTTAGAGTAATATTTGTAAAATGGAGATTTACAATCTCTGTCCTGCAAATTGTTTTCAATAACTGAGTCATGATGGAGAATGCTTAACAACTTGAATAGAACAAACCTGCCACTATTCCCACATGAGGATTTTTTCCCCTGTTGTGTGACCACAGACATTCCAGCAAGAGCATTTTGAACAGATCTACAAGTCCTTTCCCACAAGCATTCAGACTGCTCAGAAGCATACTGTAGGGGTCTGTCCAAAGAACCATGGAAGAAATTGATGATTTGAAGGGATTCTCAGTGTTAGCAGAGTTACCATGTGAGAATTCAATAAGTGAGTAATCAATCAAAAGTTAACCATGGCACCAGAAGCTGTTGGAAAGATAGGACAGAATTAGAAAGACCCTTCAGGTCTTTGAAGCAGAACGTTTCTTGCAAAGAGTTGCCTTCCCTTCAGGTACAACAATAACTTTCTAAAGCTGTAGGTAGATGATAAACTGTGAGAATTCTCAGTACTATCCCTGGAAAACTGTTTTTTCTTCAGGCTCGGCCTCTGAACCTTAGAGAGTCTGGGCAAATACGGGTTTTAGTATTTGGTATGGAACTTTATGTTCAATAGATTACTTTTTTCCTAACCAGCTGGACTTCTACCACTGCCTCCCCAGGAAAGCAATCAGCATTTTTTTGTTGAGTGATTAGGTAATGAATGAAAGTGGTGAATTGGAGAAGAGAGGATGGTGGCTTTTTTTTTTTTTTTTTTTTTTTTTTTTTTTTTTTTTTTTTTTTTTTTTGAGAGAAGGAAATGCCTTTGACAGGTATTGAGAGAAGAGCGTAAAGTCTTTCATCCAGAAATAATGGATTAAGTACCGAGAGAAGCAGGAGAGTAACACTTACCTAGCTTTGAGAGAGAAGCAAAATCCCAAAAGGGATGCAAAAGGGACTTGTAGCAGGTTGTCAGCAAGCTGAAAACAGCAGCAATGCTTGATGACAAGTGATACTTATATTTATTTTAGGCTAAGAGATACAGGAGAAGTACTTTTTTGTGGTGGTGGGGGTTATGGCTTGGTTTTGTTTTCTTTTAAGAGGATTAATTTCTTTTCTTGAAAGCTATTTCTGGTTTGCAAAATTAAAAATGGAGTGGATTCTGTTATTTTATAATACTTTGAAAAGGAACTTTGAATAATATTTTTTCTTATTCATATTTTTATTTCCCTCATCATTTAATGTGGTAAAATAGTAATGTATGCGTGTTCTGTATTTGTATATATTTACACTTTCCACTCTCTAATTTTTTGGAACATCTCTATTTCTGAATGACCTAAAAACTATTCATTATGCAATAACTTCAGAAGTTAAGAAGGTTAGAAAGCTAAAACCAAAATATTTGAGTTGGAGGAAAAAGCAAAGGTGAAAAAATAGATGTGTATGGATTCAGCATCAAATAAAATTGGAAGACTGGCAAAGGGCAAGAGAAAAATACAAGAATTATATGTTTCATAATTTTTAAATGAGTATTTTTAAAAATACTTCTGAGCTTGCAGCAAGTTTTCTAAGAAAATAGCTTTCCTTGTGGAAAAAAGATCATGCAAGTGATAGTACATCAGCTGTAGAAAATCAGGTTTTTTCAGGAGTACCCTTCTGCTGGAGAATTTTATCTGGCTGTAGAGGACAACAAGGGCAATGAAGCACTGTGTGTGGCCTGAGAGGCTGCAGTAATTCTGGGAACAAAATGGCTTTAAAGCTGTTAAAGGACAGAAATAGACATTATGCTTTACTTCTACATGTTCCTTCTGTGGAATACATATCTAAGCCCTTCCAGTGTGCATTCAGCTGTGACAAGTGCTCTATGCAAAGGTACCTGGTATTGAACTAGGTAGCAAGCCTTATTGTACCTGTGCAAATGTTGAAAATAAAGAGAAGGTGGAGCATGGGAAAAGAATACATCAATACAGACACAGCCCTCCTGACCAGGGAAACCCATACCTCAGCAGCAAGGTGAGATTATTGTTAACCGACAAAGTATATTGGGAGAAACACCGCAGAAATGGCATAACAAATCATTTTAGCATAGCATGGTGGGGCTTGAAATAGGAAGGTGAGAATCCTGACATCTGCTTTTGCATCTGCTATGGAATACATGACCCCATATAAACAGCGTCCCTTCTCTGTGCCTCAGTTTCCTCAACAATTAAAAGATACTAGCTCATTTTCAGAGCACTTTGGGCTGCATGTCTGAAAAGCCCTTTGCAAGAGCTACCTAAGAATTATTTATCAAAAATGACAGCAACTCATGTTTGCTTTTCACTTTCCTCTATTACCAGCCCTTTCTTCACTCGTAGTTTTCCTTATTTATGTCTTTGCTTCCCCATTACCTTTGTATTAAAGCTTGCATCTGCATTGATTTTACATCACTGCGCTGTACTGCAGCCATTACAAGTTTACACTTCTGAGAGATCCTTCTGAATCTTTAACCAATTGCTCCAAGAGCCCTGACCACAGCATATCCATCACCGGATAACCCCAACTGCGCTTACTGTGATGGGTGTTAACTGACCACTTACTATCGAGGGAAAGGGGCAAATACACTGGCCACAGCTGTGTTCTACAGATTCTAAGTCACTCTTCCCCAGTACATATAAGATCTTTCAAAGCAGCACACTGTTAGTATTAAAATAAAGTACTTCAAAAAGCATTGTACTAACTTGGAAAGGTTGAATGGTGTTTAACATCATCAGGAAACTTTTATCTGTAAGGAAATACAGATCTTCTAAAAAATGAGCTCACTCGCTCCATTCCTCTGGCTGAGCATTGCTAAATTACTTATTTAAAGCCATACATATATGGCTTTCCAGAGTCCTGCTACAGCAGCAGCAGCATTTTCCATTGACTGTGGAGAGAGCCAGGCATGACAGCCCGGGAGGAGAGGATTTCTGGTTTGCTCACTGCTTTTCTGAGCATGGATTTGCCCGGCATACCCTCAAGTCCTCATCAGCTGTCCCGGCAGGTGGACAGAATATAGCTTTTAATCTTTTTTTGCCTCCATTCCATTTATGCAAAATTTTATTAAAACACCTCTTTATAAACAAAGTTTTATATTGAGTGTGTTCCCACACAATAAGAAAAGAACTACTCAAGCATATGAGATGGGTCAATAAGACTCTGAAAATATTTACTCAAGTTTACCTCTGAGTTGTTTCAAAGGGTGAGCTTGCTATTACAGTTTGTTTAGGAGGGGTAACTAGAACGACATAAAATATTTCTCACTGATTTTCTCCAAAGTCCAGCCTGACTCATGTGACAGTCTCCCTTCAGCTGGCAGGAGCTTAGGGAGAAGGCCTTATCTCCATATCATCCAGCCTTACAAAGACAGCAGTAAAGTGTTAGTTATTGCCTTTTTGCTTGTGGAGGAACAGTTTATACCCATCATTAGTCTGCTGGGATGAATTGAAAGCCTAAGTGACCTGTCAGTCAGATTTACATTGACTAGAAGGCTCTGCAAATGATCTCATCACCTGAACAAAGCAGACCTGAGTCCCTTCACTACAAGTGTAGGTATTAATCAGTGTTTCTACGTTTAAGTTGCTGTATAACTTCAATTGGTTTTCACATGTTACTAAAGCACACCTTTACAATGATGCTGGCACATAAGTAAGTGCTTAGAGACAGCAGGGCATAGGAAGCAGAGGAGCAGGTATCCTTTTTTTGAATTATTTGCTGGACTTACTTACCAGGAGTCCTGATGCTGGAATAACAATACCCTGACATTGGCATAACTATGTGCTGAGTCAAACTGGATTCCTAATAGACATGACTAGCTGCTGAATGCAGGGGGTTTGAGTAAACATCGCAGAGTAAACAGTGAGACTGGAAAATAAAAGGTCCTGTGATTAATTTACTAAAGAGCAGAAGAGATCCATTTTCCATCTGCTTAGTCTCAGTGTTCAAGGGAAATTACTCATGCTGTTGTTCCATTTGAGAGTGTGATCGTTTAGTGAGGATGAAAGCTTGGGAGACCTGGAAGTTCAATCAGAGCTTTATTTGGGAAATAGCGATTTCAATGTTATCCAAGTACAGATGACTTAGCAAGACTGAGGGTATGCATTTGGATGAAATGCTATAAAGGACATTTGATTTAAACTAAGGAGGTACTCCTATGTTAAATATTAGGCAGAGCTATATTTCAGTTTCCCTAAGTCTGGCCAATATTAGAACACACTGTCAGTCTATTTACAGGCAAAAGCACCTGGCCAGTCTTAGAAATGTCCAGAAATGTAGCCTATGACTATAAGTTGTACTTCACATTATCAGATTTTTGGGACTTGCTTCTGTCCTTGGGGTTGGAGAGTTGTTTGAATTACTGTTTTCACTTCCATTTGATTTTGTGGATTGGTTACTTTCTAAACAAACTCAATGTGACTTGATCCACTCTGAGTTAAAAATTAAGAAACTGCAGACAAGGTACAGTCCGAAGCTGCACTGGTGCATGCCAGCAGCAGGATCTCTTATGGTGGAAATGTTACCCGTGGGTTTTACATCCCTATGGGCTCCCACCAGCAGTCTGGTATGGTGGAGGAGTGCCAAGGTTCAGCAGGGCCTTGCAGTTCTGTATGGAGACCCTAAGAAAGTGGTGTTTGGAGAAAAGTGCAGTGTGGATTGTTTACACGAATGAGCCTTTGGCATGATTTATGTTCTCATTGTGAGCAAAGACTAAAAACTGGACTCTAGGGACCAAAGAACAAAGGTATGTGGCATAGTCTCTTGTTTTCTGTCTCCCTATAAGGCTGACTTTGCATAGGAAGCCTGCCCACAAAGATCTGGAGAGGTGTACTTCCCTGGTAAGGAACAGCTCTGGTTTCTGTCGCCTCCCTCCTGCCCTGGGAAAACTAAATGGAGCTGTGTGATGAGGATGAAACAGCAAAGTAATGCCTACGGCAGAGCCTGCTGCTGCCAGTGAAGATTCTTCAGTGCCCTGAGGCAAAACTGTTTTTAGCTGGGACAGGGGACTGTTGATGTGCTTATTCAAAGGAAATGTTCATTGGAGCAGGAGGAGGTAGATTGGTTTAAGAGATGTATCAAAAAAAAGGTATTGCATAAGGAAGTAGATAAAGATAAGAACCTAGATTTAAAGAAAATTACTCCAGTCCATTCTACCAAATGGTTCCAATTAGCTCTGTTCTGCTGGCCCTCTTCCTCCTTTTCAGTGAGCACATCTGCAGGCAAACAGCTACTGTTTCTCCAAGGTGAAATCCAGCTTTCAGGAGAGCTGTCTTGTTATTCCTGAACTCAGTATTGCATTTTAATTGAGAAACATAGGGTTGTTTTTCCTATTCCTTGGTTTCAGTAGGCCAGTGTATTTAATCCCTGCCTCCGACAGAATGAGTAGATGTGGAGATACTGATTGAATCAGAACTTGGACACACATGCTGATTTCAAGTACAAATCTGCTAGAAGATTTGGAAGCTTGGGGGCTAGTTTCTTTTAAAATGATCACTCCCTTTTACTTGCTTAGTTGCTTCTTGATTTCAGATTCAACAGGGAAAGGAAGTGCCTGACTAGAAGGAAACAGACAACCTCAAGCTATTTCTTCACCATCTCAAAGAAGAAATCCCCTCAGAGGGATCATTCAACTGAGATTTCTACCTCCATTCTGCAAGCTGAGGCCCTTCACCTTTTAGGGGGAGACATGATACAGAGGAGATAGGAAGTTAAATTGTTGGTCTGGGAGGTTACTCCTGTGCCCTGTGTGCCACTTCCTCCATCTGTAAAACACAGACAAAAATGCTTATTAAAGATTAGGGTTGGGCACATGTCCAAAGACAGCTGAGAGTGTCTCAAACATCTAACTGCTTCTCTTCATGACCTTTTTCATTCCTTCTTCTCAGCACTTATAGCATATAAGGCTTTTCTCACCTTAAGACTGGTGTGTGATTGCTCTTTGTTCACCTGTCCAAATGAGATTGGAAGCCAGCGCACAAGTGTGACACAAATATGGTCCATTCATCGTCATCCTCACTAATGATGTTCCCATTTTTCCACCAGGGAAGCTAAATGCTGTCCTGTGACCCAGGGCACCAGTCACAGACCTCAAACTGCAGGGGTAAAGAGCTTCATTCTAATCTAGTACAGTGACATTTGTTAACGTTGGCTGTTCATTAAAAACTTTGGAGCAGCAGACATGTTCATAAAGCTCACAGCCTGCTCACAGATAATTCATGAGCATAATAAAAGGATTCATTATTCATGTAAGATCTTTGCTGTGAAAATTAAACTAGCTCTAATACCTCACGTGCTTCGGTGCATGTTGGGAAGGTTTATTTGTGGCATTTCACTTGTGCTTTGAGATCCTGGAATTAAAGTTGCTATGGAGAGAGAAAGCAGTGTGGACTGAGTTTACAGCTGTCATTAATGCCCTCATTAGCTGAGGCCTGATGAACACATCAAGTGTAACTGCATAGCTGTAGTTCAAGCAGTGCATCCTTACCTAATGCCCATTGTACTAAAGCAGTGCAGCCAAACAGGACCAGGAAGGCTATCCCAGTATATACACGTATATGTTCCAGACATTAACTTTATGAACATCAGATGCAAGGGTATTGCCTCCTATTTCACCCGTGTTCTTTCTTAACTTTCTCCTTGCTGAACGTTGCAGTTCTGTATAGGCAGAGGAAGGGATAGCATCCTACTTCTCTCATCTGCTTTAGTGTAATGTCAGCTGAGATTGCTGAGGTAGCTGTTGGCTTTTTGCCTGAGGTGGAGCAAGAGGTGCTGGCATGATCAGCAGGAGCAATAATCTCTAACCAAGAGCTAACAGGAAACGTTGGGAAGGGATGATGTCTTCAGATGTTAGGCCTGCAGTGAGCACTGACCACAGCCTCCCCATCAAATCAGACTCTTAATAAATGGATACCAAATGAGTTGTAGACCAGGCTTAATACCCCTAATAGATTCATTTCAATGCAAGCTAAGCGATAGAAGTGGTACAGAAATCAATGACTATTTCTATCCCACCTGACAGTAGTGTAAGCTGTCTGTTATTGCACATTTGAAAGGGATGTATTGTACATCCTGAACAGAAAACTATGCACACTGAATGGCCTGTGCACAAATGGGCACTTGAACTGCGATCAAAACAGACTATTGCATGTAAATGAATGTGTGAGCATGGAGATATTCCCCTGACAAGCATCCACATGCATGCCAAGGGAATTGTACCAGCCAAGCATTGTTGGTAGTAGCAGTGGTATAATAATTTTCATCAGTATAAGACCCTAAAGATCCCATAGACAGTGAAAGATGCTTAAAGAATAGGAAAGCCGTTATGTTTTATTTTTGCTTTGTGGACTTTGGCAGTGATGAAATTACTTTTTAACCATTTCTTCCCATTCATCTGATGCATTTTTAGTGATAAAATCTATTGAGCAAACACCAAGGTGAAACTGCTAACAGGTATGAGAGGAAATGTCTTTTGTACAATGTACCATTTACAAACAAACATGTTTGCACTTGTGCACTGATCCCTGCAAATTGCTCCTGGTTTAATTTTTTGTCACTTTTCAGTCTGTCCCCTGCAGGGATACAGTGGGAGCAGGACAGGCATAGCAGTATGAATATAGTTGATAGACCCCTTGCAGTTCCTGAATAGGCAGTGTGAGAAGGGATGTGGAAGTGAAGTCAAGGAAAAGTCTGAAACAAGAGTTTGAGAGACCTTGCTAAGGCAGGAGCCATCTGAAGAACAAAGCAGGTTCTGCACAAGTACCCTAAGCACTCTCATATTGCTGTATACGTAGTAAGTCACCTCTGGGACAAAAAACTGTTTATGTGCTAGCCATACTGGTCTGCTTGGGAGTACAGCTACAAATAGTACCTTCTTGGAAGAGCCTGCTGGCACCTTATGGAGTGCCCTTCCTTTCTGGGTGGCGAAAGATATTCAGCTCCATCCTCCAGCAAAGGCATTAAGCAGTCCTGCTGCATTTCTGCATTTTTCACCTCTTGGTTAGGGAGGACAGAGTTAAACTGTGTTCCTGCCCCACCTGAAGAAGGTGTGAAATGAAAGAGTAGAGTACCTTGTCAGTGCCTGGAGCAGAAGACCTTGGATTTCATCCACTTTCAACCTGCTCCTTTATTAAATATCTCCCTACTGTCACTGTGACCTTCCAGAGTGAGTGCCTAGAGGAAGGTGAGTAGTGAGCTCAGGACAGCAGTGCTTTTCCTCTCCTTTATTCTGTACCCCTGTGTGATCAGCCTTAGGACACTGGCATGGCCAAGGTGTGATCCTGATGATGACCTGTTTCTAGGCGTGGATGAAGGTCAAGGCTCCATGCTGGTGCTCCTTGATATGTTGGTATCCTTGATTGTATTGATTGAAGAATTCTTTGAGAGCCATCAAGGACCCAGCAAGAGAAGGTGGCTCCAGCCATGTTTGCTGGACAGAGAGCAGAGTCAGTATTCTTCCCTCCCCTTTGCACCATTCTGTGCACAGACGAGCCCAGAGCACCAAGAGATGCAAGACATAATGCGCTGCTTTGCCAATAACACATCAACGTGGTTCAGTTCTGCACAGCCTTCCCCACTGAGGCAGTCTCTGGCAGCCTCACTGTGATGTTTTCCTGCCTGGAGGAAAGAGGGAGATTGAAAAAGGACTTCAGCTTCCAACCAAGCACAGAGATGGTGAAGTGTTTGTGACAGGAAGAGCATACCCACTATACAACATATTTCACCATCAGTTTGAGGCATCTGACTACCAGCCCTCAAAGCAGACACTCTCCTGCTGGTCATGCTGAACTGCTGGCTCCTCTTGAGCACACAGAAAAAGCACTAAGAAAATATGCTGCTATGCTTGTAGAGCTGGCCATACACAGCTTCTTACCTGGAAGAACTTATCTTGAAAGCGAAAATCTTACCTCCAAGCAATGAAGATATACTGCATTAAATTTCGGTTTGTGGCTTGCTAATAATTTATGGGTTTTTTCTGGGCTTTTGAAGCAACAGATCTGCTCCATAAAGCAGGTCTCAGTAACTAATTGGTCAATATTTAATCTGTAATTTCCATGTTCACATCAGAATACTCCTCACACTTGATAGTGTGGTCTCTGGTACACTGGAAGAGCAATTTTCAAGTAGGATTCAAAAGGGGAGGCACTTTTGTCTTGGGAAAGCTCCCTTGAGCAATAGCACTCCTCTTCAGTAAGAAGTACAATTGTCTTAGCAAATGGCAAGGAAAAGAAGAAAAAACTATCTCAGCAGCAAAGTTACTCTTGAGGAGACAGCTATTGGCAGGAGCACCTGATCAAGGTGCCTTAGGAGTCACCAGGATGGATGATGGCCAGGTTAAATCCATAAACTGGACCTAAAGCAAATGATAGTTGGGTAATGAGTGTGTTTGAAAGTTGCTTTAGTTTTGTCCCTCTCAATCTGATTGGAGACAGGGCCTGAGAGAAGGCTTGAGTCTCAAGTAATGCATTTTTCTGGTCTTTAAAAATGTCAGGGAAAGACACAGTTTCCCTGTTTGGTTTTGTATGGCTCAGCCACAATCCATCTGTGACAAACAGGAAGGGTTTGTGCCAGCTGGAGAAGTAGCATGTGAAGAGATGGCCACCTGCCCCTGCGTTAGAGCAGCAGATAACGGGGATGGCCTCTCCATGCCAGAACTGCCCACCAGGCATGCCACTTGTCCGTGGTGAAACAGCCAGGCTGGAGAGGAGGTCACACCATGTGGGTGAGAGAACATTGACTCTCCCCACACTGACTGCCCAGACATGGGTAGGGGTGCCAGGCCATGTCAACTGGGATGGCTTAAGGAACCATTCCATGAGCCTCCCTTGGGTCTGCTGCAGCTCAGAAACAACCTTCAATCCTGCAGAGAGCCCCTTAGAGAAGGGCCAGTGGCTTCCCCTCTGTGTACACACCTTCCTGGTCAGCGTGGCTTGTACTCACACTTTCATTTTAACTCCTCAGCTCCCTGTCACTGATGCCAGCTGGCTCACCTCATTAAGTTACAGAGGAGGAGGCCCCTGGATTGATGGCAGGCAGGTTTAATGTGGCTCTTTCTGAGAGTGCAGCATGTAGGAGGCTGCTGGAGAGATATTCCCACAGGCTCCTGCAGAACTGACTGATTGAAGTTGCTCTGAATTGATGGCTAATGGGGGAGCTTTCTTTGATAGCTCTTTCATTCTGGGTGCAGCTGGATAGAAAAAGATATCTTCACATGAGGGAGTGGGGGTTTATTCCCCCTGCCCCTTATTAACAGATGCTTCTGGTGCTCTCTAGCAGCAGAAGGAGATCTGATGGAAGCCTAATGGTGTAAATGATTCTTAACTCCTTTTTCATCAGTGGCTTGCTTATACACACCAAATGACAGTTAGGTCAGTTGAAAAGTTGATAACTGTGTAAAGTAGAAAATCCCTTGGGAAAGTTCAGGCCACTGGAGTTGGATGCAGCCTCTCTGTGGCTCCAAAAACGGGTCCTTGGTTTGGTATAGGTGTTATAGCTGCAAGTAGAGCTTAAAGCCAAGGGTGGTTAGGTAGTGATGGAGTAACTGAGGGCCACAGCTGGTATAGGGAGCCAGAGGGCTGCAAGGCAGGAGGGTCCAATATTAATAGAGACTTAGAGAAGCTTTCATGGCACCTGTTCATGTTATGCATGGTTTGAGCTGCTGTGGCAAGAATTAGACACACTAAGACAGAATTCTATCAAAACTGATTAACAGAAACTGGCTAATGGTGAAAATGCTGTTTCACCCACCCTTTGGAGACCTCTGTTTAACATGCTCATTGCAAGTACTTTTCCACCTACATTATCTAATATTTTAATCAAATAATGGATTTCTTCCCAATGCCATAAGTTCTACATCTCCTAAAGTTTCTGTCAGCCAGATGTCCCTGCAATCTGTGTGTATCCCTGAACTGACATATTTGTGACCATGCCATTTCTTATTCCCATATACAGATCAGGGTGTGTGATAGAGAGGCCAGAAACTCCAACAATTTGATCCAGTTTGAGATCAGCAGGCCAGATTTTGGTTGGTATAAATCAGCGCTGACTTGGAGCACAGTCATTTTGCTCCATTTGGGGATCTGACTCATAATTTCCAATCTAGGCCCTGGCATCTGGCAGAATCTATGGCAGGGCACTAAAGAAGCTGTTTGTGTAGGGCTTGCTTTGCCCATTTCCTCAGCTTGACACAGAAGCCATTTGTCTTCAGTGATGTGTGCTGGGCCCCATCTTAAACTGCTGAGGTAAATTTAAGGGAGTCAGAAAGTAACTACACTCTTACCTGGGAACTTGGCCATCACTTTGCAGTTAAAACCCATTTGCTTTTACAAGAAAGGACTTGGATTGCAGTGACTTTTATTTGTGGGTGATCAGAAAAAGCAGTTTTTCACCTCAGAGACAGAAGCTTCTCTGTTTAATGCCATGTTGAAGAGCAAGAGCCCTTGAGCTGTCTCTTAAAAAGAGGTCATTAAGTTCATGTCATAGCATGGATGGAAATGTCCATGTCTACTTAGCTGGGACCCAAGAGAAGATTTTGACCTGTGGCACCTAACAAACTGACAGTAAATTCCTGGGCAAAACAGGGAGGGTGCATCCTGGCCTTTTTCTCCGGAAAGATTCTGTTCCCCTTTTAGCTGGAGGTGTCATGCACAGCCCCAGTTACTACAAATGGTGTCATTCCTCCTCTTCCCTGCCTGTAAAATGCCGTCTGGGAAGGAAGGCTTCCACTTGTTTGCAGAGTGTCTGGCCAGCTAGGGTGATGTGCTGTGGCTCAGTGCAGCTGCTGCTGCAGGCAATCCCATATCACTCCATCATGACACCCACCTGGCTAGGCTAGGGCTGGGGAGCCATGGGAGAGGAAAATGCTGGTTTAGGTTCACAGTGGCTTTGCATGAATGCGAGGAAGTCCCTCACATGGGAGTTAAACTCAAGTGCATTGATGTGTCCTAGCAGTTTTAATGGTAAGAATTCCTGTATGCTGTTCCCTTCCTTTCCTCCTCCCTGTTTTGCCCTCACCATCAGAGAAACACTAGCTACTGGAAGCTACTGGCTGGACTCTGCTGTTGCCAATATGTCCTGGCTGCACAGTGCTTATCTTACAGTGGATAAATGGAAAACAGGCCTGCAAAGAACCTCACAAGTTACCTATCCCATATCCCTGCCTAATGACAGAGTCAGCTCTTCCCAAGTCATTCCTGATAACTGTTTCTCTAGTTTGTTTGGAATGACTTCACACCCTCAATACAACATACAGGACAATGAAGCTTGTGTTTCATTATAGTTTATGTTCTTCTAAGGTTTAACTGAAACTTCCCCATTGCAGTTTGCAGTTTGAGACCATAGTTTTTTTTCTTGTCTGTTGTGAATCAAACACAATCATCTGTTGCTTTCTTTATTTTGTAGGAAACTTGTCCATGATTTCATCACTTTTATTGTGTCCTACTTCAGTCTTTTTCAAGCTGTCACAGTTCCACTGTTTTTTCCTTTCTTTGTAGCTCATGCATTCTAAATATCTGATCATCCTCCTGCTCTTTTCTGGACCCCTCAGTTTGTTCACAACCTTCTTGTCCTCACTCCCCCACACTTCTCCTGCCCTGGTCTTTCCAGTGTATTTCCAGTTTGTTAGATAAGTACATTGCCAATCTGTTGACTGCGACTCAGCCTGATTATAGGTAATGTAAATATGGGAAGGCATTAATGATTCCATCAAATCTACAGATGTCAGCTGATTGTCTGCTGATTTCCCATCGTGGGACTTTAACCTGGAACTGGTCTGGCAGCCGGTTGTTCTCAGCTGTAGGAGAGACACATGTATGAAACCAGCCGTCTGTCTTTTGGCCAGGGTACAGATGGATTTGTGCTACTGCCAGTGCAATTCCCATCTGCCTCCATCATCTCCAGCAACTATGGAAGTCATTCCTGGCTGCTAGTCAATAGCTGAGCCACAAGTCTGAAACAAGATCATTTGAAACTGGAACAATTACTTTGTGTGGTGCCCTAGTTTTACCTCGATGGTGCTCCAAATGCTGTTTCACCAATAGTTTATGTTATTGCTGCTACTTAGAAAGTGCTCCCCAAGCTGAGCCACCCAGGGTGTAGGGATCATTGGAAGAACACCATAAAGATTTAGGGCAAGCCCAGCCCTTTCCATTAAAAAAATCCCTCCATCTATTTCAGGGATATTCTTGGTGAAAGGGGGGAAACGAAAAATCTTACTTCCATATGCACTCTCCAAAGGGAAAACAGATCTAGTTGTAATAACCTTCACATGAGCCCTGAGCTCCTAAGATCCACCTTACACAGCTGCACTGAAGTCAGGGCATCCCATCAATTCCTGTGCACTTTGGCACAGTCACGGCAAGGACAGATCAGGCCCTGCTCCCTGAGCTTCACACAATGCTCATTTGAATCATTGCATCCCAGTCAGTGTGTCTGCACAGTGAAGGCTGAGCAGGCAAAAAAGGCTTAAGGTCTGACAAACTACCTGGTATTTCTTCACTTGGACACTCTTGTTCTCCCACTCCCTTTCCACGTAGCCCCAAACTTTCTTCATGAACTTTGGCCTTATATTGTCTATTATTTCTAGAAAGAGATATTTTTTAATACCATTTTCCCTGCTGCTACTCACTTTAGCCTGTTATTAATGACCTTTGAGATACTAGACTGGGGACTTTGCTTTTTAAAAAAGCCATTTGTAGCGCTGATTTCTTTCCCCTTGTGTTTCCTCCTCCTTTCTTGTGTTTCTTTTGGGGAAGTATTGACTGTTTGAATGTATGATGCTGTCGGAAAATTGGCCATTTTTGTGTGTTGGGGAGAGAAGGAAAAAGCTAGGTTATTGCCTGCCTAGCAAGATGGTCTGGCAAGCTTATTTCTTCCCATCAGTGGAATTCACAGTTCAGTACAGGAAAGCTGAAGGGTGAAAGCAACTGAGAGAAGCTGGGGCTGGAGGCAAAGGGTGTGAGCCTGTCTGTCTGTGCTGCTGCACTGTCTGGGCAGCCAGAGATGCTGGTTGCAGGAGAGAGGTGGCTGGGAAGCAGGAGCACAGGCAGGCAGACCAGACAAATGAGAGGCTAGAGAGTGTAAGCAGCCCATTTCAGCTGATGGCTGAGAGGTACATAGAGTGCATATGAATCCAAATCCATCTGCACAATTAGCCAGGATGGTTGGGCAGAGCAGGAGTCTCAGCTGATTTGCCAGCACAGAGTGAATTTCTATGCTGTCGGGATCCCATGTTGGGCAGAGCAGAGCAGCTGGGCTAGATGACAATGTACCAAACAGCATCTCCAGGAAAAGTCATTGACATGGTAGGTGACATTCCCAGCCTGTGTGAATTGCTCTTCAAACCAGATGAGCTGATGCCAGCTGTGAAAGTGACCATGAGAAGGAGGTTCTCTCCAAATCAGAAGAGACTTCATTTGCCTCCTTAGACTTTCTTAAACAGTGGTGCTCTGAACAGATTACCTTCCTCTCTCTTGCAGATTATCCCCTTGGTTTAAAAAAGAAAAATAGGGGGGGAAAGTGTCTTTGTTTTAACTTCTATTTTGAGAGAAGGGGGAAAAATGCAGATGTTCCCAGAACTGCTTATCATAGCTCCAGAAACTGAGCAGCTCATGGGTTTTCTGTCTCTTACATGATTATTTTCCTCCTGAATGAAGCAAACCTTAATGTTCTGCTTAGGGACAGGGGACTAAGGGAACAGCTTTACTGTGATCTTATTCTTTGTTCTCTCTGGTCCTGGCAAGTGACCTTAGCCCCTGCTTGCCTCACTTCCCATTTCTCTTGTCCTTCCTGGATGTCAATAGAAGGAATTTATAAGCACTTTCCCACTCCTGCTGTGTGGTATTGCTGTGAAGCTAATACAGGCTCTCTTGCAGCCACTCTGCCTTGGCTGCAGTACTGCATTTGCAGTTCAGCTGAGTCCAAGCTCCTCATTCATCTCTTTTCCTCTTATCTAAAATTTACAGGATCCAAAGCTGGTATCTCCCCCTCTGCTTGCCCCTAGTTCCCATGTTAACTTCCAGTTCTTCCTCTGGAATGAGCAGGGGGAAGAATCTCAGAAAAGTTCAGGTTCCCAAGTCATTTTGGCTTTAAGACTGACAGCCCAGCAAATATACTGCAGTGGGAAGGAAGAGATATAGATACAGGCTGCTGGGATCATTTGTCCATCAGTCAGCAACAATGTAGTGCTTTATTCACTTACAGCATCTTCTCATGTCATAAAGCACAATCCGAATAAAGGACTAGAGAAAAATGGATTTCATACTCCATAAAGAGCCTGTATCTTTCACTCCTGGGTAAGATGATGAACTTCTTCAAGTAGGTTCTGCTGTGCTGGAAATTAGAGACCTGGATGTCTGGCAGTGAGTGAAACATTGTCCTGACCTAGGTCTTGCCCCTAACACTATGCACTGAAGCACCTAGGGACAACACCAGAGCCTTTGAAGGCTCTTCTTCACTTAATAATAATGACAGGATACTTCAGATGTCATGAACCACAGGGAAACACATTCATGTTTTCCAGAGAAGTGTGGGATGATTTATCTAGGGAGTGTAAAACCACTACCTATCTTGGGTTTGAAAGCATGTCAGGATTTCATTCTGGTCATGATCCCTTAGCACAAGAGGATGAAAAAACAGAGAGGAATAGAAAAACATGAGTAAGGAGAAAATATAAGCCAAAGCTACATACACAGTGTTGGTCTTGTGTGTGAGTGCTCAGGAAGTGATGGGGTATTGTTTCAGTGGAGCAGGACTCGGTGGGTGTGTATGATGAGTGAACTTAACTTCAAAGCTGGCAGGAATGGGTCACAGGAAGCTGTAGTGGAAGAAACAAAATAACATCAGCTACTGCAGTTCCCCAGAGCTTTTTTATTCCCTACCCCTCTCTGCCATTGGGCTATGTCCCCTGCTTGTGGATTTTGGCCACCTGTCCTCGATGCTGACACACACTAAAGCATCCCAAAAAGATTGGTGTTAGCCCCTGTAACCAGCTCCAGCCTGAGAGCCTTTGCACTGTCCCTTCCCACTCCACCTTCCAGTGAGCAGGTTATGAAGGTGTCTGACACCACATTCATTCTCTGTAAGCATTTTATGCACTCAAGGTGTTTTATGGGGCTGGTTAAATGTTTGCAGTGATAAAGGGGATGGAGAAGTGTGCCACATTTAAGTTAGATTCATCCAGTTCATTCAGAGAACACCAAACTTGTCCTACACACTCAGGTTTTCATCTCACGCCGTCTTTTTCCAGCTATTTTGAGCCTGATGTGTCCATTATCTACAGCTTATTTGGTTGCCTGAATTAGGTTCTTGTCTGGGTAGGCACAAGCCTTTATGTCACCAGCTCTGGCCAATTTTTTGTCAGCTAAAATAAATGCAGCATTATTTGAAATAGGCATCCTGGTAACAGCAGGACATTGCCTGCTCAGAAAAGAGCTCTGAGCTTGAAGAAGTCTGCTTCTCCTTGCCGCCCTCATTCTCAGGGGGTATCTCACCTCTAGCACAGCCCCAGTGCACACTGCTGTTGTTCAATGTACTTCCAAACTCTTGGATTCCACACAGATTTCCCATCCCCAGCTCGGGGTGCATGACAGAGAGCAGGAGCTAGGCCCAGCTCACAAAAACACCACCCAAAGCCTGCAATCCCACAGCTTGCTCCTGCTCCCTGTAAACCCACTGGGCCTCATGCTGACCTGTCTGAGATGGTGTAAGTGTGGAGTTAACCCCATCCATCACAGCAGTGTACACCTGGCATTAGACAGGTGTAGCAGAGGTCAGAGCCTGCCTGTGCTTTGTGTTTGGGGTTACCATGCATTGACCCAGTGCATACACAGCAAAGGGCACTTCCAAGTGCATTTCCAGTCTCCTTTCCAGGTTTTGTTGTGCTGTTTTGTGCATGTACCAGCTTCACAGATTCATTTCATACTGCCAAATCCTTGCACTCATTTGAGGATTATCTCAAAGTGACAGCAGCTTGCACTCAGCAGATTTAGCCATTTCAGTCTTTCCTGTAAACTAGGTCCTCCCAGAACTGGCTGTGTGTGGTTGCAGGCTCCTCTGGCACAAAAGCAGAGATGCTGGTAGCTGACTGTGTAGACAGTGGGAGTGAGGGACTCTCCCAAGAGCTGAGTTGCCAGAAAGATCACTCCAGCTCACTTTCACAGTCCAGGACCTTAGCCCAAACCCACAACCAGCAGTGCTCCAGTGCTCTAAACAGAGACAGTTGATGCACAGGCACATAGTGTGGGTATTCCTGACACTGTCAGAAAGCTGGTAATCTGCACCAGGGCAAGTGCTGGAGAACACAATGTCATAAATTGTCTGAGATAGGTCACCTCTGTTCTTCTGCCAGGGCCCAAGTCTCTACAAGCCAAGCAGAGGAACCAGCCTGTGCTGCAATGAACTGGCACCTCTAGGACTCAAGGAGAAGCTGTATCAATTGTCTGATCACATCACTGTTTCACCTGTCAATTCTTAACCTCTTCAAGTTGCTTGAAGAACACATGCTGATTTTCTGTGTTTTGGAAAAAGCTGTTAATTCTACCTTAGGTCTTTAACAGAAATGTCTATCTTGAGCCTCTTCTTCGTTTTCTATCAAATTTCTATTCCTGAAGAAATGAAGAAAGAAAAATGGCCTGTGTGAAGCTTAGCTCCATATACCTGTGAGCAGAGCAGGAGCCAAATTGCTGAGAATGGTGAAGACCACGTATGTGAATGAATTTGCATGTAGAGATGAACTGGGAGTAGTAGTGAGTGTGTGGTGGACTGTGCAAGGATAGTGTAAGATTGCACAAGAAGGACTAGGGGGAGGGAGGTGCACCTCTGATTCTGCACAAAAGAGTTTGAAAGAGGATTTGCATATATAGCATGTGTATAAATGAGAGTGGAGCAGTAATTAGGAGTAAGTGAAGGTGAAGCTGAAAGAGGAATTTCATGTTCAGTGAAAGATCTTTCCATGTAAGCTATTGTTCAGAAAGGTTATTAGCAGACAGCAGTACAAACTGTCCTGAGCCACATGCTCTGCCTTTGTCTGACTACAGGATTTTTACAAGCCTTTTTCTCTTTGAGAGCTGACAGCATAATAGTCCTGGACAATGCCAAATCATCATCTGCACACTCACTAGGGGAGCTGGGCTTTTATATGAGAGTGAAGAAGATAAAAACAGCACACTCAAAGCAAGATAGAAATGACTGAATAAGGGAATAAGAGAAGAGAGAATTTAAATGCTGTTTGCTGGGCTGGCTGATTTTTTCTTCCCTTTAATTTTTTCCTCTCCCCTGCTCATTATATTCTGGATGTCCTGTTCCAAAACTGTTTCAGTCATTTTGTGTGCCTGTGTTTGCAGAGCATGAAGGCTCTGGCTTGGAGGTAAATACCAAATAGATGCTTTAAAATATGGCAGATGGAAGAGGGAGGAGAGAAGTGAAGTTTAGGACAGATGTTGTTTCTCCTTCCCCAAGCAGCATTCTGCTCCTGATAGGGAACTCTACAGACTGCACTAATGCTTCTCCAAAAGTATTACATGTGTGAGACCCCTTGGGTCAGGTCCTTACATTGGACAGGTAGCCAGTTTCAGCCCAGGAAAAGGGACTTGGTTGTGATTACTGCCTGCTGGCCAGGACTGGATTCATGTTGCAAGACTCAGACAGAAAGCCAAAGTTTTCTAACACTCAGGCATATTAAGAGAGATCCTCATTCATCAGATTCCCATAGCCAGGCTTAGGTGGGAAGTGTATCTCTTAAGCCTGTGTTCTTCCCCTGTGTTCCTTTATCTCCCTTCCTTGAGGCTTCCTGCACATCCCTCCCTCCGCAGTTCCTTTTGTAACATGGCAAGAGCTGAGTGACAATCAATCTCCTGCCCCTTCTTGGCCACTTCCCTTACAAAGATTGCAGAAGCTGTTATAGTCATTAAGACTGAAAAAACAGCCGCGAAGCATTTTTGCTGCCAGTCTGTGTTTGGTAGGAGGAGGATTTCCTTCAATCAGAGGGCCCTTAAGTTGCCCCAGATATACGATGTGTGCTGGCAGGGATGGCATCTGGCTTTGTCAGCTCTGTTGAGGGATACAAGCTCCATATAGTAACCCTGTCATGCAGGAGTAAGGCAACATATTGCAATTTGTGTTGGTAAATCCTTTATGCTGTTGTGTGTTACTATTAAAGACATGATTGTGTCTGGCACTATGAAATGTTTTGGAAATGGTTTAGGACATTTTAGCTCACTGTACCAGTCACATTGTCTGCATGCCTTCTGCAACAAATCCAGGTGCCTTACTAATCTAAAGTCCAGCTTTACAGGGCTGAAGCAGTCCTCGAAAATAGCATCATTCTCCTGCATATAAAATCATCACAGGATTTTTCTTTTACGTATTTTATCTTAGATTCTTCCAAGGTTAGTACAAACTGAGGAGCAAGATTTTTTTTTTCCTAGTGAGTAAGACTTCTGCTCCTACCAAGGAGTGAAATACTGCAGTGTCACAATTTAACATGCAGAGAACTGGAAATTATGCCATGAGCAAGGTGGTTTTGGTGGGAAGGCAGAGAGATATTTATCTAGATAGCTGCTTTGCCTCTCCCTACTGGTTTGTGATGGTTGTGAGCATGGGGCTGGGGTATCACAGATGGAGACATTCTGGGTGTCTTTATATATAGCTCTGCTCTTTGCCAGTGTCCTTTGCCAGGTTACCAAGTTAGCTGTTGGGGCTGTGTTGTCAGAAGACCTGGAGATCAGTGTGAGGAACCTCACCTGAGGACTGGAGCACTCTCTGGAGACTTTTCTGGCTTCTTGTGTGCTTCCTTGGGAACAGTATGCTTTCCAAAGAGCCTCAGTTTTGCTTTATTATTTTATTGCATGTAAAGAGCTATTAAAAAATGAGTAACAATAAGCATGTAATTAACATTACATTTATTATCATCTAAGTCCTGTATTGACTATTGGTGTTTGGCATAGACACTGACATGCAATTTAAAAAAAAAAACAAAACAAAAAAATAGACTGAATGAAAATTTAGCTTTTGGAGACTTTTTTTGAAGATTTCATCAGTACAGCAAATTGATGGTGCCATATAAACTCTTTCTTGGGACTTGGATTGAAACCCAGTAGAAACTAGTCAGTCTAAACTAATTTTCTAAAAAGAGGTCAGGTACTGGGGCTCAGCACTTCCAGAGACTCTCTTTCTCCTTTCAGGCTCCAAAGGAAGTAATCATTTTTCTTGCCCAGTGTTTGCTGCCTATTTTGACCTTCTGGCCTGAGCGCAGCACACACTGAGTGTAGGCTACTCTTGGGAACGTGCCCTCCTGCATGAGCTGCACTGTTCAAAACCTCCTTCGTGCTCCTGCCCCCAAACCAGGTGGTGGAATTGAGAAACAGAGGCAACTGAAACAGTACCACAGCTCAGAACAAAGTGTGTTGGTCATCACTGTGTGACTGCAATGCACTGAATAGCAAGGTACAAAGTCAGCCTGCTCTCCACCTGGCCATCACTGTGATAGTCCTGAGTGTTCTGAGGAGGGTGATTCTTCCCTGTGTTGTGACTCATGCCTTTGTGGCCTAGGGTCATGACAATGAGATGAAGAGGGTGTGTGAGAGCAGGACTGCCAGTGTACACCTGGGTCTTCGGCCAAGTGGCTTCTGCTTCCAGAAAAGTTGTGTACTGCAGACCCAGCAGGCATCCCCTGGGAGCCATGCCAGCTGAGAGGCTATACCATCAGGAAAGAGTAGGCCAGTGCACTCTGTGCTCCTGCATAAAAAATGAATTGTATAATCTTTTATTTATCAAAAATATATTATTTTTGCTTTTTTTTTCTTTTTTTGCTTTTCCAGCATTGCTATCCCGTTCCTGTCATGGTCTTTGCTAGTCTATCCTGAGCAGGTCAACTTTTAAAAAATTCTGACCATTCTTTCAACTGTGTAGTAGAAAAATCAAAACTGAGGGGGTTCCCACAACCTCTCTTTCTGCTTTCTGGCCTGCAACCAGAGAGCAGTCCTTCTCCAGAGCAAGCAGGGAGACTATTAAGTAAGGGAATAGAGGGCTGAGCCAATTCTGTTCAGTCATTAATTTCCTTTAGTACTGCTGGTGTTCACCTCTGGAGCAGTTTTCTGAAGAGGATGCAGGGGATACATAACCATGGGGGTGCATGGCACTGCACAGTTACTAGCAAGTACAGCCTTGCAGTACCAACCAGGAGTACCAGGAATCTTAGCAAAAAAAGGAGGAAAAAGAACAAAAAAATCTGAGGTTAATAAAATGGGATGAAAACCACCAATTTACTGTTCACAGACTGGGATGGAAGGAAACTGTTTCTAGAGAGCCCAAAGAGAAAAAGGGAGACCTCCCTACCTAACAGCTCCCACTGAAAGCTTGACTATAAATTCAGGGTGTGCATTGTGCTCTCTCCACTGGCAAGCTGGAATGCTGCTGGACTCATCAGGGGAAAAAGGAGCTGAGATGAAGGCAGCTCTGCTGATAACAGTGGCCTGTTCTAGCCTCCCAAGTCAGCACTATCCACAGAGAAGGAGGGAGGCAGGCCCTGGGCTGCCCAAGGTTTGTAGTAGAAAGGAAGAGATAAGTCAGAGATGAAAGGGAATCCACTGGTCAGTTGTAGTAGCTCAAAATAAATTGCTGCATTCTTCTCAGCAAATTGCTTTATTCTGCAACCACAGCCCCCTCCTTCCCACACACATAGATGCCTTCCTCTCTTCTTCCTCCATCCCTCCTTAAACCTCTTCCATGTTTGCCTGATGCTCCATTCTGTAGCATCAGCTGAGCATATTGTAAAGCTTACAACTGTGATTTGTGACTCAGTCCTTGAAATGCCAGAGATCAGATCCACTCCCTAGAGTGCCCTGTGCCATGTCCAGAAAGCAGACATGCCAGTAGCTCTACCTCCAGCACCCCTCAGTCTCTCTCTCTTGATGGCAGTTCTGGCAAGCTTTCCAAGAGGATGACAATATGCTGCCATGGGCAAAGAGGGCTGTGCCACCATTTTTTGTGCCTTCTATGTAAACAAGAAACTTTTCATCTTATGTGTGTGTCTCCAGTCTCTGTCTCCTCATTCTCCCCCATGCAACTCTCTCCTTCCCTCTCTACACCTCCCACATATCCATCTCTCAACTCTGATGGTGCTACTGCTCCTCTCCAGCACCATGATCTGCACAGTGGAACCAAATGCAATTTGAGTCCAAATAACCCAGTGTCCTGGGGCACAGGTGTGACTGAGGACTGAGGAAATGATTGTCTTGAAGATGTAATTCACATAGTTCCAGGAGGGTGTGCACACACCTGCCTGGTTGTAGGGGCTCACTTTGGGGGTCCCATTAGAAGAACAGGAGAGCTCAGAAGCTGTTTCTCCACCTCCTGCTAACCATGGCTGTGGAGCGGCAAGTTTGCTGACAGAGGGGGCCAAGGAAAGGCCAGGTGGGCTAAGAACAGTGAGTGAAAAATCAGCATGGGATGGAGTGAGACTTCCTTTACCTCAGTTGTGCTTGCTCCTGATTGCAGGCTTGATTTTTGCCTTTGAGACCCCAGGACTGGGCAGACATCAAACAGCATGTCCTGGGCTGTTGCAACAGCTGTCCTCTAAAACCTTCCTTCACAGGACATACTGGAGCTGTGTTTCAAGGCAGCCCAAGGCAATGAGATACTTTCTGTAATACAGATCCAGTTCAAGAGCAGGCAGCACACAGAAAGCAGCTTTGAGAAGGCCAGAAGAAGTGTGCTGTCCAAGCATTGCCCATCAGAGAACACGGCAGGGAGCAGCTCGTTGTTGCTGCCTGAGAACAGGGCACACTGCTCCTCATTTGCCATATGCCAGTGCAAGGCACTGTCAGGGAGCCATCTGTGGGTCTGCACCCAGTTAGTGCTGCCTCAGCCTCTCCCAGAAAGACAGCCTTGGAGTGATGACTACAGAGAAAATAATTTTAATGGGAAAACAAACACACTGAAAAATCTGCTCAGAGCTCCTGCAGCACTGCAGTCTCTTCTGGAAGACTATCATGTCAGAGGAGAGCAGCTTTTGACCAATGGAAGCTGATTTGTGTTACAGAAAGAACATGTAATGTCATGTTGGATAATATCATCCCTTTCTCTGTGTCTGGGTAAATCTCTGAGCTTTTGATTTCCCTTGGTTTATCCTGCTGTGACAGTTCCCATGCAGAGGCATGGGATAAGCTTCCTCACCTCTACGCTGCTTGAGGGATGATTTTTTCCTTTATCAGAGCACACTCCAGAAAGACATTGGATACTGGGCTAAATATGCCCTCTTAAGATTTTACTTAGGAGAAAAAACAACGTAAAAGCTTGAAAAAAGCTTAGATAGATAGTAGGCAGTGCAGAGCTGTGCTCCTTGGCCTTATCTCCTGGGTGATGCTGGCTGCAGTACACTAGCAAGCTGCTGCAGCCTGTGAAAGCAGTTGCCCTCAGCCTGCAACAGTAACCACCATTAAAAAACCCCAGAAATAATCAGAAATTGCATTTGTGACTGTACTGCCTGTTCCAGCTGAGTTGACCATGCCCTGCAAGGAGCCACAGGAGCAATGACAGGCAGTTCGTGGTAAGGAAAGCAGTGGAAACTCATCAGAAAGGGTTGTCTGGGTGGAGAAGAAGCAGCACAGCCAGGCGTGGTGGGGAGTCACTCTGGATCAGACCCTGGGCAGAACAAGCTGAGAGAATCACAGCTTCCTACCTGGTGGGAGTAGGTTCTGTCAAGCCACCCTTGAAAATCTCGTTCTCTTTGCTTCTTGCCAGGAAAGAGATGTAGGCAGCCAGGGAAGCAGGGGGTGTCTGTTCACCATGGGAAAGGGAACCATGAGGACCACGCTGAGGGAAAGAGCTGTGAATCAGTAGTGTACACTCACTGACACACAGGAGGGCCTTCAGTGGTGGCACTCTCTGTTGCTTTTCCACACTGCCCAAGAGCCATCCCAGCCCATAGCTCAGGGCTGTTAGACAGACAGGAGATGTGCTTGGGCTGTGCCAGACTGGGCATGTGCTAGGGCTGTGTTCTTGGGATAAGAAGTTGTGTTGGCACCAGCTCAAACCTCTGCCAGCAGCTAAGAGAGTGCAGGGGTGCCTTGTGCCATCACCCTGACCCCCACGGGGGCTGGTTCAACCATGCAGGCCTTGCCCCTCTTCTGTGTCTAAGCTGGACTCCATGCCTGGGGCACTGGGAGATGGGAGCCATTGTACTGGCTTGACATTGGCATAAGGGGCTCCCTGGGCACTTCCCCCTCTCCACTGCCTGCACAGGGAGACAACGAGACACCTTGCTCAGGCCAAGCATGTTATTTTCAAAAGCCAGTGCCAAAGTGAGACAGATATCAGGCTGCTCAAGCTCTCCTAGATCAGGGAAGCTACTGGAAGCTCATCCTGAGCAAAGGATGTGGCCCTTTCCCTCTGTTTACTGTCCTCCTCCAGCACACAGTACTTGTACCTGCACCCTTTTCAGTGCTAAAGCAATACCTCAGCAGAGACACTCAGTTTAGTCTTCCCTTCTCTGCCTTCCTGATCTTTCAGCTCTTCCCTTCCCTGGGCCAGGATTGCAGCTGCAGGACAGAGCAGGTCCTTAATGTATAGGTCAGGTAGGAATACCCACATTGAATTTTGGGGGCAGCTCTGAGGGTGGAGGCATATAAACCTCATCCTTCTCCTCTGATGCCCCTAGCTGAAGGAGAACTGTTGCATTACACCAGCATTTAAGAAATAATAATAATTAAAATCTTTCTGATGAACATGTTTAATTTCCTATTCTAAAAAGCTGCTAAGGCAGCGCCTTTCGTTCATTAGCATATTTGCAAGGTTAATGTAGTGTACTTAATAAGATAAATAATGCTTGTCATGATATTTCAGGCCAATTGTAAGGGGAGGGAATAAAAAATACTTTGCTTAACATCTTAAGTTTTTGCCTGGTCAACTTCAAGTTAACTGCTGAGCTACCACTGAGTGTTGTTTGCTTTTCTCCTTGGCAGGTGCTCACCAGCACTAGCAGAGGGTTAAAGGAGTCTGTCATGGCACAGATGGCATGGGCAAGCTTGAAGTGGACTCTTGGTGTCTACTGTGATAGACATGAGTTTAGGAATGTGCTTAGGAAAGCAGCAGTGCCATAAAAGTCTAAAGGAAAAGGATATGGGATCAGGGACAATGTCTGACTGTGCAGGAGACAGCAGTGGCACCTACCTGGAGGAGAGGGTCTGAGGCCGCGAGCAAGGATGGAAAGCAGATGGCAACAGCAATAAACAGTGACTGATGCAGTGGGGCCACAAGGCTGGAAGAGGTAGCAGTGGTCCTCTTATTTTTATCTCCTACTTCAACTCGTAGTTTAAGACATATTTCCGTATGAACATCCAGAATCAGGGAAGCATTTGAAAAATCCTCATGTAACACCCCATGTGTGGGCCATGGGAGACAATCATAAACCTGCTTGCAAGCTGCCAGCCCTGGGCAAGTGTCAGGTAATGATTAGCAGAGAGCCCCTGTGTTCCTAATGGCTTCTCTTGGCTCCTCTTCTGCAGAATGATTGCTTTTTTAGGCTTTTTCATAATGTACAGTAAAAGCTGCTACATCCTTAGATAAATGAGGCCACAGTGGGCAAGGAAGAAAAAGAGGAAAGAACTTTCCAGGCAAACAATCCAGGGCACCTGGCTTGTTACTCCCACATGCCCTTCCTTTCTCTCCCCTCCTTCCCCCGACCAGTAAAACAGACCAAACAGCTCATTATTTTCTCATAATGATGAGGAGAGGGAGAGAGAAGCAAGGAGAAGAAAAAAAAAAAAAGCCAAACACCAAACCTGCTGATATTTTCTATATAGGAAATTAACAAATAGATATGCCACACAAATACATGTCACAGTGAAAGGCTGGGAGGATGGGTAGATATTTAACTGGCTTAAAATGCTATGCCAGTATGATGAAGGAAAGGATGGACAGCAGAGGCAGCTGATAGATAAGGGGGTGTGGGGGGGTGCAAGAAATAAAATGGGGAAAATAGAAAGCACAATGGGGAAACAAAGACACTGGAAAAAATGAAGGGGGGAGAGATATTTGAGTGAGGAATGAACAGGATGTGAAAGCAGATACAGCAAAAAGACAGATGAGTTTGGCAGAGGGTGAAAGGAATAATATGTTGTTGTAGGTGTTCAAGGGGGGTGGTAGCCAAGGGGTGGAGGACCAGCTACAGTGGGTAGATTGATTTTGATGTTTGCTATATTGCAGGTCAAACACAGTCCTCACACCACATCGGCTCCACATCTGTTTCTTCTTCCGCCTGCCTGTCAGCCCCCCACTGTGCCCTGGATATTTCCAGCTGGAGCCCCTCTCGGGCTTGGCACTGACTGTCAGCCCCAGGGTGGGGGAGCCCAGAGCACCAGGGGAGGCACGTACCAGCCCAGGTACCCAGGGGCTCAGGGCAGCCTTACAGAGCTGTCAGGGGCCTAAGCATGTTGCCACTGGAATTGCCCTCTCCTGCCTCATCTCCTGGGCACACTGGTAGCTGGAAGCCCATCCCAAAAAGGGAAAGGGGCTTTGAGGGCAGGACCCAGTGTCAGAGAGACTCTGGGGCAAACCTGAGAGACTGTCTGGCTGGAGAGATGCTGGACAAGCCATCTCACCCCACGGGACACCTGTAAACTGGAGTTGATGTCAACCTGCCTCTCTGAGTAACGTGGGGAAAGAGCTTTCACAGCAACTCTGCAGGCTTAGCCTCTCCAGTCATCTTGTTCCTGTGGTTTTGGCCTGTGAGGATAGCCTGTGTCAGGCCAGAGGGAGCCATTTCTTCAGCTTTGTCTCTACAAATGGTGTTGCTTAGTTGACCCCATTGTATTATGGGAATTTCCCTTCACCCTGGGCTGCTGGACTTAGATGCCTGGCTGGAGGATCCCAGCATCATGCAGCTCATGCTTCCAGACAGCAGCCCAGCATCCCACCATCTCAGCTGGCTGAGATGCACTCATCATCCTCCAGCACAGGGCACAGAGCGCTTAATATCACTGTGCTCCCTCTGCAGTGCAGCAGCACATTATTGTCTGAGAGCAGCCCCAAACCAGTCCCCTGCCTCCATCCCAGCTGCTGGTTTCTTTCTGTCTCTGGGGTGATACAAAATGCACCACTTACGACTGCAAAAGCAGCTTTGCTTTCCTGCCCAAGCACTGAGCAGCTCTGCAGGGCCTTGGCAAATGTGTGCTCTATGAGCTCAGGAGAGATCAGTGCATCCCAGTGCCTGGGCAAGTGGAGGGGTGGGCTGGGCTGCCCTGGAGATGGTGGTGGCAGTGTGGTGTCTCAGAAGCTGCCTGGCTGAGTGCTGCTCACAGCTTTCCTGGGGGAGAGCACCCCCCTCATCGCTCTGCTGATCCCAGTTGCATGGTAATTGTGACTGAACTAAGGGATAAACACCTCAGTCACAGCCTTGTTCCTTCCCTCTCCTCTCTGCTGACACCCATTGGTTTGCAATCATTTGCTCATTCTTTCTCCGTTTTCTCTACTTGCCTTCCCTCCACATTTGCCCCATCCTGTTTCTGTCCTCTGTGACTAATTCTTGGCAGTGAAGAGTGTTGCCACAGAGGAATTAAAGCTGCTCTAGGCAGTTAGCCACTCATCTAGGAGAGGATCCTGAAAAGCAACGAAGGAGGAAAAATTTAAAAAAAAAAAAAAATCAAGGTTTTCTCCATTCCCTGTCTCCAAAGTGCTTGTTAGAGCTCTTGGCAGAGCTGGGGGCAGGGTGCCCAAGGAAAAGGGTGAAGCCCCATGTGCTTTGATACAGCTTGAAGAACAAAGATGTAAACAGAAACAGGAGGAGAACTGCCAAACCAGTACGAAGCTGAAGATTGAGATAAGGAAGGCTGATGCAGCTGAAGACTGAGCTGTATTGTGTGTGATGTACCAGCCATCCAAGCCATTCTGCTCAATGCCATGGGCTTTGCTGTTCTCGGGAGCTCTGGGTCTTGCCCTGTGTGCTTCACAAACCAAGGAAACCTAGAAGAAATGCAAAAGAATATAAAAATGTTCTGAGTGGAGGAGGAAGGAAAAGAGATCATATTCCTCACCTTCCCATGCAGAGTCAAGCCCTCTATCACAGGCATTTATATGTAAATACACACACACACAGAGCTCTTTTGCAGTACTCAGAAGAGATTCAGGATCATCAGAAAGCTCCACACTGAACCTCTCCAAATTTTGGCTCTTGTCCCTAATCCTAGTTCTTGTCTGCCCTTCCAGAACATGTCAGCAAGGCTCCATCAGCTGCAATGCATCAGTGGGGCTGTAGTAGAGGTTAATGGTGATATCTGGGCAGGGTTTTGCCCATTCTGTGCATTGTGCATCAACAGAATATTCTTCAGTCTGTTTATGAAGGTGATCAGATAGCAAAACTTCAGAAGAGAAATCTCCCCCCAGAAAGCATTTGCACAGTAGTCATGGGGATTTAAAATGGTGAATGATGGTGAAAATGTGAGGTGGTATTTTATATATATATATATATATATATATATATATATATAATGGTTGCTCTCTGCTAGGAAATGAAACTCAGCAGGGGAGAAAATACTGTGTAGATTTCAAAAGTCTTCATATGTCCAAGCACTAAAGAGCATTTCTTCTCCTTCTCCTGCTCAACCCTGACACCAGACGCTTCAGACTTGAGCAGTCTGTTTGAACTACCTGCTGTTCAAAAATCTTGAGGAGACAGCTGAAGCTCTTTGCTGCTGAAGCCTTTCTTCCAAAGCTTCCAGGAACTAGATAAGAGGAGCATCCAGGCTGCTTCCTGCTCCTAGGAGAGAAGGCAAACTGCTGACTACCTCTGCACCCTGTTGGGCATGCTGGGGTGGATTAAGGCTGCTGAAACAGGGGTGTGCTGGCCTGTGGTTGTCCTGCAGTGCACTGAGTCAGTGATAAACTGACATTGCGTGGGAGGTGGGAGTTCTGTCTCTCCTCAGGAGATCCTAAAGGATTTCTGCTTTATTGGAAATTCTAGTAGTAGCTGGACTGATTTTTATCCATTAATCCCTGTTTTACTATGTGACCACACACTCATGAAGCAGCATTGTATCCCCTATATTTGGGTCTCATCTTCTTACCATGCAGATGTAAATGACTGCCTATTTCTCTCAGCGTCACAGACCCAGTGGAACAAAAAGTGAATGAGATTTTCTTTCACTTTGTGCATCAGCAGCCTAAAGAAAAAAACTATTTCCAGTGGCAGAATTGTTTCTGCTGGGAATGAGGTGGATGAGGCAGATGGAGCTTTCTCTGATGAAACTCCTGTGTTTCTGGCATTTGAGAAGAGCATCCTTTGCCTTGAAAAATTAGTGAATCAGTGGGAATTTCTTCTACTGTCTTATTTTTACAACCAGTGTTATACCTATAATCAGGATTTTTAAAGGCAAAAGAATGAAGTTCCTGAGGCAGAGGATGATGGGAATCTCTGCTGTAATACATTTTTGGACATGTAGATCAAAGAATAATCAGAAGAATGTCAGGATCTTGGAAAGCAGTCTGATTTTAGTGCACATAGGAAGAGGTGGCAAGGTTTCGTTTTGCACATGGCACAGTTTAGTATTGGCAGTTGCCATCAACTCTCCAGCCTGGGTGTAAGTAACTAAAAAAGTCCTAAAAGGACCTATGAGGATGGGCTAGAGTGTTTGGCTTGCTCAGTCAGAAGAGAAGATTGCAGGGAGACCTTAGAGCCCCTTCCAGGTACCTAAAGGGAGCTAAGAAGAGAGTTGGAGAGAGAATTTTTACAAGGGCATTTAGGACAAGGGGGAGTGGCTTTAAACTGAAAGAAGGTATATTTAGATCAGATATAAGGAAGAAATTTTTTACTGTATGAGTGTTTAAGGCACTGGAACAGGTTCCTAAGAGAAGTTGTGGGTGGCCCATCTCTGGAAATATTCAAGGCAAACCCAGGTGAGGCTTAAAGCAATCTGGTCTAGTGGAAGTTATCACTGTCCATGGCAGAGGGTTGGAACCAGATGATCTTTAATCTCTCTTCCAGCTCCAACCGCTCTATGGCTCTCCGGAGTTAAGCCATCCAGAGCCAGTGACTTTATGTGCATACAGAGCATCTAATAATACTCTTAAAACCCGTGACAAATACCAGCATTAGTTCTTATGCAGGTGGTTGCTACAAAGAAGCAGTTAGGAAGATGATCGGTACCCTTCCTTCTCTTCCACGTTTTAAGCTGCAGGGGGAAATGGCAATATTTTGGTTGGAGATAAGTATAAACCAAACCCTAAGGTGTTGACAACCCAAAATGCTTGCATTTTGAACTAGCATCTAGATTTGTATCTTGGATATGGTCCCTGGCTTTACTTCTTTGAACAGTAAATCTTTTTCACAGTTTAAACTGTGAATATAATTTAGCATTAATGTACCGTGGATGTCTTTCATATGGCCAAAAGGGACAAGTTATGTATCAGGGTTGGAGCAGAGAGACATATCACCGTGTTGGCAGGATCTTTACTGCTGGAACACTAAGTCCAAGAGTCTAAAACATATGAGACTTGGAGTATATTTAAGTCTGAAAAAATAAAGTATGTTCATACATCTAGCAATAGCTACCCCATGCTGGTGTATAGATCATATGAAGTGTTTCAGATGTAGAGCAGGTGCTGCCTTAGGGTGGTAGAGAATTCAGAAGAGCATCTGCAGTGAGGACCCAGTTCCTGTGGCTACACAGTCTGCCCCCATTAGGGGTCCAGCAATGAAAACATCCTGATTCTGTTTCAAGGTTCCTTCTTGGGAAGGTTGTTTTTCTTTTCTCTTCAGCTGAAGAAAGAAGAAGGAAAAAGCTTTCACTGTGTAAAATTGTTTACGGATAGAAAACTGAGCAGGAGTTCTCAGCATGATATAGCCTTATTAAGCAATGGTCTGGTTTTCCTCCTGTTGTCTTAATGGAGAAAGAAGGAAAGAATTAGGAATCCTCAGATCTGAACAGCAGAATTATGGCTGTAATTCACTACAAGCAAAACCAGATAACCATTTCTCTACTATTTTTAATTCTGTGTTTGAATCATAGTGTTTGTGAAACACAAGACGGGGTCTGAATTTCTAGAAATAATTTAATTTCCAAATGCACACATAGCAGAATTGCCAGGAATTGGAGAAAAAGTGCAGACAAACAACCTGATTTTTACAGGACTGAAGGGTTCCTCCGTTGCTTTGCCATTGATTGTATGTGTTGGTTGTATGGGGGAGGGATGACCAAGGTCAGAACAAGCTGAATCACTCAGTTTTTCTCAAATTTGATCTGTTATTTGATAGCATAGTCTGTGTTTTGATCTGTTTTTGATCAAGACTAACGGTGCATCTTCTTTCTCCTTTTTTTTTTTTTAAATATTTTTAAAATTTGGGAGGGGTGTCACCATTATTATTGCTACTATTGCTATTATTATTACCAGTTTGCAGTGGTTTTTTAGTCATCTGTGTTCAGCTCTCTTGAGAGCAATGAAAAGAAATCAAACTGCTTTTGTGAGTTGTGGCAGAAGAGTGCAAATAGATTGATTAAAAACGCTGTTTCTTTTTTTAATTTAAACAAAGCAGAGGCTTGTGGGTAATGTGCATAATGTATGCTCAGTGGTAACAAGCCACTATGGGGAGAGGGGAGGAAAATGAGGAAGAAAGAAAAAAAAGGAAGTGGAGCCAGTGTTGTTCTGCCTTTAAACACAAGATTGATTTTACATTTTCCCTGTGTGTCACTTTCATTACTAGCAAATTAATCCTTCTCTCTGAGGCTTGAAACTTATTTCTAGGGTTTCTCATAAGAAAATAGCTTTTGGTGTGCTACCTATTCTTAAAAATGGAGCTCGGAGCTTGGCTACAAGAGCAAGTTGCAGCCATTTAACCAAAGGTGTAATGTTAAAATTGACCCTGTTATGGAGTTGCACATGACTGGCTTATTATGATTTTTTACTTTACTTTGAATCTGCCTGTTCTGGAAGAAACACAACATTCTGGAAATGATAGGAGAATGCTGACTAGAGGACAGGTAACATCACTTTAACTAAATCGATAAAAAGTTATCCCTTCACAGCTATTTCGCCTTGTTCAGATAAAGAAGGCAATTACGGAGACCTATGGCCTGAAGGATCGAGTCCTCAGCAACCCTCTAGGGAGGAGGTTGTGAGATGTTTCTGACACTGATACCATTCTGCAGTGCAGCATCACTTCAAACCATGAAGGTCTGCATGCTGATGTACCCCTGGGGACTCAGGGAGCTTCCTGGACTAATAAAGGGGCAGATTAATTAAGCACTCATTTTAGCACAAAAATTACATGCAATTACATGATTAAATAACTGGACTGCCGAAACACGTAATTCTACTTGAAGTTGAGCAAACCATTTGGACGCTGTTGGGTTTCTAGAAAAACCATAATGCTGCATTGTGGGGCTGCTCTCTCTTCAGTCCTCAGGTCACGGTACCATGTGTAGAAACTTGGACTTGCTTTGTTTCTGTTTAAATTATCTGGTATACCTAAAACTTAGATCATCTGTGCTTCATTACAGCAGGGTTTCTTTCAGGTTTTGGTGGTATTTTGCAAGTCGTACATTTTTCAGATCCAGATTACATGTATGTTCCTTTACAGTCCTTGCTCAGTCTGTTTGGTAAACAGTCAGGTAAACACTGGCTGTTTACCAAAATCTGCTGCTGCTTTGTCTCTTTGGATGCCTCTGATGAAGTAAGAGACCTGTTCTGATTCAGTTCTGGTTTAGAAAGCTGGAGAAAACTGACTCAAAGCCACTTTTTTTACCTCAGTTAACACTGATAATTTCATTTCTGTTTAAGGTGAGTAGGTGTGTCACAGCCTGCCTCACCCTTTGGGGGCCACTTGCCAGGTGTGGCCCAGGTCTGTCCAGATCCATGGTGCCATAATGGGGCAGTAGTGTGAAATCTCCGTGGCTGCCTGGTGTGTGGGTTGGTGCAGCAGCAATTTTTCATCATCAGTTGCTGCCACAGAACATAAGTGTAAGAGCACAGTCGTTGGGGCTGACCTGAGCAGGGCCCTGCAGTCCTGTCAACAGCAGTGACTGGTAATTAGCTAGGAAAGGGTGGGAAGAAGAGCTCCATCTTTCCTGCTAAATATCAAACAGCATGCAAAAATAGCCAGTTGAAGCCACAGTGAAGACTTTCTCCAATCAGTGAAAATCCAAAATGTTTTTACTGACCAAATGTCAGGTGTCTGCTTGGATTCACAAACAAAAGAGATGCCAGGTGCAAGAACGAGAGTAACTGGTTTTATATCAAAAGGAGTCTTATTTTTTCTTTTTCTTCTGAAAACTCTAGTGGCAGTATTTCAAGTTGCTTAGACCATGTTTCAGTGAAAATTACTTCCTACTTTTCCTGTGCTGTGGAGTGGCCAACTCTAATGGAGGATCTGGTATGTGATTAGGTTTCTTAAGTGGCAGGCAGGGGAGTGCATCTGCTTACAGAATTATTGTTAAAGTGAGGATCTTTGGGGAGTTCTCTGCAGGAACTCTGGATTGTTGGAAGCATTCTATCATATTTCTCAAAAATGCTCACATTCTGAAAAACTGCAGTCTTTCCTGCTGCCTTTTGGATTTACTAGAGCCTTGAGCAAGCCTTTGGCCTCTCTTTGAGCATGCACTTGTTTAGAAACACCCATGCAGAACAAAGGGAGAGACATGACCAGGCCATATTTATTTTCATTTTGACTGACCTAAAGTGGAGGGTGCCTGTGAGCATCTGCAGGACTAGTTATTGCTCAGTGGACAAGAGCTTGTCAGAAATGTTGGGCTGGTTATCTGTTGTGTGAACTGTATGCTTTATAATTGCCCTTTTTAGTCCAGTGTTAGCAGAAGACAGTGTTATTTTTCATGCTTCAAACAGATGCAATTGAGAGTAAATAGATCTTCACATTGATACCTAGGATCCATCTCTGGTCCCTTCAGAATAATTGGCAAAAAATCCCCAAAATTATTTTCTGTGAAGAAAGAATCTCCGTTTGGATCAGTGGCATGGTTTTAGGCACACTTTACTAACCAAGTGCCTCCTGAAAGAATGGAAATTTTTATAGGCCTTGATTGATGCAGGAATGTCCCAGAAGGCAGCATAAGAGAAGACAATGTCCATGTAATGGTACCTATGCAGTGGACATGCGCATGGGTGTAGGAGTGACCTGATTTTGACCTGGTTTGGGAGAGCGGGGACTGCTGCAGGGCAGGAGGGAGGATACTGACTGAGCTGGAGTGTTCTGAGATTTGCCCTCAGTAGTCAAGTTTGTACCTTGCATGGTATAAAGCTCAATTTTCCAACTACCAAAGGCATCAACTTTGTAGACTAGGCAGAAAAAATATAAATGCAAATATCACAGAGGTTGTAGGGAGGAGGAAAAAGAGTGTTATGGTGATTTGTTTATCAAGAAACAGAACTTTCCTGGGACACAATACGAAACTACAAGCCTATTATCCTACTGCTTTTCCAGCTCCAGCTCCAGCTCTTTTCTTTTCCAGGTGAGGCATTATTGTGTTAATACTTGCAGGAGGAGGGAAGAAATGAGTCCAAATGCCCTGTTTGAAATGTCCTATCAGTGCATAAAATATGTCTGCGGATTTGAGAATTACGCTGACTTTACAACAGTAAATTTCAGATAAATAATTTATCTCCTGCAAACACATTTCTGTGCTCTTACACATCCATTTGTTTCTGGAAAGCAGCGGGGGTGTTGGGGAGGCAGAAGCAATTGGTGCTCACTGGGGAACTTTCCATGGAGCTGCCTGTAGCTTGGGTGTTGTTGGCCGCTGGAGGTAGGGTTTTGTTCTCACAGCCACCAGCTCCCACATCATAAATAAAGCCATTTTGGAAACAGGAGGCACCTTGAGCTAAAACTGGCATTTCTCACAATATTGGCAGATCAAGCCAGCAACTGTTGATTTTAAATGTTTAATGAGCAATATGTTGCTGATTCTGATCATAATGTTGTGTTTGCCTAACCTTTCTCAATGTGCTCCCTTCTGCTGTATTGCTGGCACGTTTCCAGGAGAGGAGGAATAGGAAAAAAACACAAGCCCCACCATGAAGGGTGAAGCAGGGCAGAGAGAAGAGGAAAAATTGAAAGACTTAAGGAGAAGGGGCATAAAAGGCAGGGATAGAACTTTACTAACAGGAAGAAACAGCAGCAAGATGTTGATCTCATGTCAGAGTATTAAACTGGGGATTGCACAGAAAAACAGCTTTTCCCTGCAGAGGTATTCATACTGAGAGAACTGGAAAAGAAAGGCTGGTTGCTAAAAGGAGATGGACAGGAAGAGCTGTGTGGAGATGAACCCCTAACCAGGGAGTCTCCTGAGACAATTCAGTGTGTTGTTTAAAAGCAGGTGAATTGAAAGAGAAGCAGTATTGCACAAATCAGTAAGATGCTCAGTCACTTTCCTGCCAGGCTCATAGAATGTTCACTGTAAAGACTGTCTCCAGTCTGCTGTATTTTTTCCAATTTGTTTTTGTTCGACTTCAAAACCCTTAGTGGTTCAGCATAAGCCTGTTTGACACTGGGTTTTGGGTTGGGCTACAGAAAGGCTTAAAAACATGAGTGGGTATCTCTGAATACAAAGGAGGCTTCACTGGCTAGCAGAGGCAGGAGTATGCAATGGAAACAGGGAAAGGCTGTTTTTATAGTGCTAGATAGCAGCTGTTTGTGCTGTTGCTCCCATCCTGGACCAGACCCACCATTTACTGGTGTGGGTACCGACCGCTGTTTGCTGTGGAAGACTGAGCTATCGCTTCATTCTTACCATGACTCATGCACTAGTGAAACTGAAAGGCTCCAAATACTGGGAACTGAACTCTTTTGCTTTCTGAACAGAGAGGTTTTGGGCAGCAGGGTCAAATATTTCCTACCTGAGTGCCTTGGACACTCCTCAGCAGGTGTTATCCAGAGAGCTATTTTGTAAAAACGTGGAAGATTTTTGTAACATGTTGATTGGGCTCTTGAATGAGACCAGGCATTTTTCTCATCTTTTAATCATTACTGTTTGGCTGATGTTTAAATCAATGAGTGCTTGCCAAACACTCACTGCCCTATTAGAAAGACGTTTCTTGTTTTACATGATGGCTTATTTATTGCTTCAGTTGGATGTACAGCACAATATATATTGTCCAAAAGGGAGATATAGTTACCAGGTCAAACTTGGTAAGGGAGGATTTTTCTTTTTTTAATGAGAAGCATATCAATTTTGCAGTGCTTGTTATGCTTTCATTCCAGGCTGCTGCATACAAATTCTGTTATATAAAGTTGACCAAACACAAACAGATTCAGTATGGAAAAATGTGTCTTGAGACACTGTGGGATAGTAGTGGAAAGAAACGGGACACAGAGGACTTGTCTAAGAGCAGCCTTGCCAGAAGAAAGGGCAGTGGTCCACTGAGGCCACTGTCTTTCCTCTGGCAATGAGAGAATTTTAAGGGCCCTTTATTTATATAACTGATTGATTCATAGTTTTTCCTTCATGGATAATCTATCACCTCCCTAAGTTACTTATTTAGTTGTTAACAAATGAGAGTGAAGCATGGGTATATGCTCCACACTAAATTTTCAATTTTTGAGAGCCAGTATGTATGGTATTGCTGGATTAACCTTCTCTCTCTCTGTGTGTTGGAGTCCCTCTTTTGTACTGCCATGGTATCTTCTGTTGTTTTCTTGCTTTCTTGTTTATGTGCTAACCATCAAAGCTACTACATGCAAAAAAATTTTAATTAGCCTTGAGTATCCCACTAGGGTCCTCAAGTACAAAGAGGCACCAGCCTTTACCAGTTCAAATCAAACACATCTTCAGTGGGTCATCTTCAAGGAAATCCCCAGCAGCCTAGGTTCTGTAAGTGAAGTTTTTTGCTGCCAACAGCTCCAAGTGATTTCTCTTTTGCTGTAGCATATTTCTTCATCTGTAGTGTATTTTTTTACCTTCTCTTCTCCCCACCCCCTGGTTCAGTTCTTTACAGCTTTGAAGTAAAAGGATGGAGTCTATTCCAGCCATGTGGTGCAATATGGCATCATCCCCCTTAAAGCAATTGCTGTGTAACAGGCAGCTATAAAAGCAAAACAAAGCTGCAAGTATGAGAACTCTTCTCCTCGATGTTTCACCAATACACTATTCCTGCACGTATGTTCTTTGTCATTGTAGGAGCTCAACTGAGTTGCAGTCAGGTTTCAGTCTTGTAGACCTATATACAGGTGGAAGGCAAAAAGAGTTCAAAGATAAAAAGGAGAATAATAGAGGAAGGGGAGGAGGGAGACATAGCAAGAGGAAAGTCTGGAAAGACAAAAGAGGTATAGGAACTGAAGATGGGGAAAAAAGGGTGGGGCTTTGATGGGTAAAAAAGCAGGAGAGGTGATTCAGACCTCTGGGATGGCAAGGTCTGAGGCTGAGAGCTCTTCTTGGCAGAGCAGAGCCATGCGGAAAGCAATATAATTTCTATCAGGGCCCTTCAGTTTAGAGGCATATAAATGGCGTGGGGTTTATTGCAAATTCTGCTTAATAACTTTCTCAAAGGGGAAAACTTCTGTATTCTCTTTGAAATACAATTTCTTGTCTCATAAATTGAAACAGCTGTGGCTGTTCCCTCTGCACACAATTGTTTTTTTCATCTTCTGCCTTTTTTGCTGGGTGTATGCGTATGATTTTGCTTAATGATTTTTCTCTGCAGAAGGGACCCATAGTGTGGTGCTGTATACAGGTTTGTGATCAGTGTCTTTGCACAAGCACAAGAAAAATGCCTTGGGCATTTTCTGCTATTAGAGAGGAGCAAGTGTTAAGCTATTAGTCTGAATCTAACTTAGACTGCGTTTCTCCTGAGAAATCTCAGTAAGAATTTCTGCAGCCTCATTCCCTAGAAAGACTAAGCTGAGATTTAATCTATCACCAGGACCAGGCTCTGGTCTTAGACCTGTAAAAGCTGCTTATACCTCCATAGTTACCATGTAGAAAGCAGAGCAAAGAACATAGGTGAGGATCTTGACAGCCCTTATTCCTGCCTCATCTCTTAAGGTATTGCTTCCTGCACAGGGATGGGGATGGGCACCACAGTGCAGGTGGGGAGAGGTTTCCCTGCCTGGAAAGGGGAGCAAGACCATTTTCCTCCTTGTGATTCTAAGCAGTGCTATGTATTCTCTGCCAGCATCAAACCTTCTCTGTCTCTCTGAGGACTCCTGAATGTCTCTTCTTTCTTTTTCTTCTTTTTTTCTTCTTTTAATTGAAAAAGCCAAGATTGTCTTTAGGCTTGTGAAGATACCAACCACTTTTGAGGATGACCGAGTGTACAGAAACACAGGGACTCAAACCTTCCTACCTTAAATTCACTATCTGCTCCCAAGCTAAAGAGGTCAAATCCCTAAATCATTAAACAAGTGATATATGAGTTAACATAGCATGCTGATGGGACCAGTGTGCACAGATGTCCCAAGGAGGTTCAGATTCAGAGGGCTATATGTCACCTTCAGCCAACTTCTTTTTGGAAAGAGCTCAGGAAGGCTTTGGGATTCAGTAAAGAATACCTGAATAGGTATCTCGGTTTTTCATTTCTCCATCTCTCTCCCATGGCTCCCTAGAAGTGCCTCCAGCTGGAAGAGGTAAGGGGTAGAGAAAAAGCCAGAATTCATCAGATCTGAGTGTAGAACTCTTTGCCCTCATAGCAGACCTCAGCCTTCTCATTTTATATAGCAGATGAGGGCCTTCTTGGGCAAGCTGCTTGTTCAGAAGATCAAGAGCAACAAAGCCATTTCTCCTGTTGGGTAAGAAGCCAGACCTGTGGTCTCCAGCAGGTTCAGTTTCATCCTCAACTCCTCTTGCAGCAGCTTCCTGCTTGCATTCCAACCCATGGGCTCCCTCCCATGCCTGCCCCAGAGGCCCAGCTCTGCTGTGTGACATCAGCTCTGCTGGTGGAGCTGGAACATGTGTCCTTTGCCCATCAGAACACATTTGTAAGTGAGGGCACCAAAACCTCAAATCACCCCGGTGACAAGTGACTGGAGAGGTTCTCTGTTTCTTTCCTCCCTGAGCCTCTCAGCAACCACATTCACCTCCAGTCAAACCACAGTGCGTTCACAGCAAGAGCCTAGAGGATGAAGAGCAAAAGAAACTCACAGGGGCTCTTCCAGACCTGCATGGAAAGTGCTGCAGATTATCTTCTAGGTCTCCTGCAGTGCTGGAATGAGGGAGGACAATTATGGTTTCTTCTTTGTCTTTTTGCTCCATGAATTGCAGACTTTTCAGAGGAGCTCTCTGTATTGGAGAAGGTAGCAACAAGAGCACTTGTTTGTCTAGAAATGGGATGGCTGTTCATATGGTGTATTTTATCTTCTTTTAATGAGATGAAGCAGGCAGAAAGTAAGGAGGGGGAGCTGGCACCAAACATTCCCACTCCATCCCAAGCCCTCTTTACCAAAGGTCATGGGAATTTACCTTTTTTCTCCTCATATGCCTCTGCATGTATACACAGCACATAAGCATCCAAGGCCCTCAGTGGTACTGGCAACAGCCATGAATTGCCTGTGAGCAGTGAAATTGCTTGTCAGAGATCAATATAACAGTAATACATCTGGAAGGCTCTGGCCTCAGTTACCCCTTGTATGTTGTATTCCCAGCCAACACTAACTGCATTCCCCATTGCTTTCCCATGGCAATTCACCTTGCCCAGGCTCTGCTTGTTTGCCCTAACCCTCTGCATCCCCTCACTTCTTTTTAATGAAACTTTCATCTCTATCTCATGCTTTGTGTCTCTTTCTTTATTTATTTCCTTTTCAGTCCTTCTCCAGAAGACTTGGATTTCACAAACTATCTTCTCCATGCTACTTTTTAAATTATTTGTTGTCTTGACAGTTCTTCCCCGTGTTCTCCATTCTCCTTTCTTCTCTCTTCTCCTTGCATCCCCCGTATAGGCAAGCTCATACTGCCTGAAAATTATGTCAAGACCTTCTACTCCTGAAGTAGTGAGAAAATACAGTCTGCAGGTGAATTTGCCATTTTAACATTCCTCCCATCCTTAACTGTTCTGCAACTGCAGACTGCTGAGATTAGTGGCATAAAATTCCACCAGGATATTGGCATAACCTACAAGCCAGGAAGTTGTTATAATCAAACCCAGCATCCCTTTTGGAATGCTGGCCTTAGAAATACAAGGACAGCAGTTTTGAGAGCAGTTGAGAAGTAAGTGTTTAAAGAGAGGGCATTTGAAAACCTGTTTTTTATTATTATTTCAATAGCTTATGGTCAAAGTTTCAGGATTTTTTCCCTACTGAATCCTAGCCTATACAGAGTACTCAGACAGAATACTGGTGCTGGAAAGGTGATAGAAAGGAATTTAACTGAAATCCTGGTAAATTAGAAATGCTATTATCCAGTAAAAGTGCCATAGGGCCTCAATCCAAGAGGCATAGATGATTACTGTGGATGAATTCTTAGTCCTTGGAGGCCAGGTGGGAGGGCACAATTGTTGTATTTTCCCCCACCCACAGTAAAACTTAGAGCAACCTTGGAGGAGCCACCCATAAAAAAAAAAGTCTGTTGTGTTCTTCGGAAAGCAGAGAACCAAAGAAAGGATAGAAGATACCCCAAACTATTTGTCATCCTCATATTCCACCTCTCTTTGTTTCCCTCCCTCTGAAACCCACATAAAGCAGTTTGTATGTTGTGGTGATGAGAGACAAGGGGAGATTTCTATCCCCAGCTGGTGATCAGTTTATTCACTGAAGTATGAGGATTGATAGCACTTGTCACTAATAGCGCAGCTAATATAGCTGCAGATGCTACATTTAATCATATAAACTGAGGCACAATTGCAGAACAAGGGCCTCTGGCCTACACCACTGGAAAAGGAAGTGGAGCAAATTCCTAAAGAGCTGATGGAGAATTGCAATGGTCCTGCACCCCTGTAACAGGAAAAAACAAGATGTGTCCTGCTACTGCATGACATTCTTTACAGGATGTGTGTCCATGCACACATGTAATTTACTGAGTGCACATCAGGGAACCAAATGAAAGGACCCTGTGCATGATAGCAAGATATGTGCAAGAGAAAGCAGAGAGCTCCATTGCATGTAGAAGAAATGAAGGGAGTGGTTGAGGTAGGAGGATGTGCCCTGTCACATTTGGCAGTCTTTCAAAACACCATATTCCTGACATCTTTACCTTGATATATGCAGCCAAAAGGAATCAGAACATTGGAGAAGACATGTTGCTGTCCAGCAGCACAGCTGCATAAAGCAGGGAGCAGCTTCCATGCAACTTAGACCAGAGCCCCTTCAGCAAGGATTCTGTAGTGCTGTGAGGACAAGTCAGGTAGAAAAAAGGGAAGGTTTGGGGTTTTTACGGCCCCCATCATCAAATGGCAGCCTCACTCCCCCTCTGCTTTCCAGGGGAGCTTGAAACCAGGTGTTACAGATTTTCAGCCATTAATGAGGGCTCTTTTCCCATCTGCCAAATGTGTAATGTTGCAGATGTGCATGAGGCTGTGTGGATGGAGGCACCATGCAACACTTGGGAGGCAAATGATACTCCATATTTCAGACCTCCACACACAGGTCCACAGACACTCCCTGTGCTCATCCCCTCACCCTCTCCCCTGCCTGCCAGCCTTCCTCCCTTCATATCCTCATCTAAATGCTCTGCCCTACTTCCAATCCCACACCCATTATTCCACGTGGTTTTTCCACCACCTGTAGACATGCACACATATGTGCAGTCTAATCCCCAGGCACCCTTTCACCCACCTGCATTTCCTCTTGCATTCCCACAGTCTTTGGCAGTGCTTTCCTTACAATGCTCGGCAGCTCTTGCCCACACACCAGCTGGTACTCACTCATGCTCACTAGACTCTCATGTTCTCTGTCTCTGAATGCCCCATGCTGTAACCAAGCTGTTACTTGTTCAGTTCAGTCATGTGTGTGTCCTGTCAGACACACATCTGCAGTCAAGTGGCCCAGAACAAGACCAGCATGTATCAGGGTTAAAAATGAATATGCCGGGAACATCCCTCTTCTCTAAACTCACACCCTGATATCATAGCCCCCAGGGGGTTCAGTCTGTGGTGTAAAGAAAGCTGTTTGTGGTTTTCATTGAAGGAGAGCACAGGGGAGGAAAGTCCAGCCCAACACCTAGCCCTTCAAATGAAGTGACTTGTCAAGTATGCAACTGTGGCGGGGATTTGAGAAGCAGTAAATTTAGCAGCACTCACTTCCACTGACAACCTGTCATGTGCTTGAAACATAAATAGTGGTGGAGACAAATCACTGCTGTTTTCCTATTAAGCTTTGGCCCACTGGCCCTCTAGCTTACCAGCAGCATTTCTGCCTGGCCTGCTTGTGTGCCTTGTCTCAGGGACAGATGTTCCTCCCCATTAGAGGTTTTGGGAGAGTCAGGACAGGAATTAACATGCTGTTATTTCTTAGGTGTCCTTGGTGTCTGGGTACTTGCTCCTCAGCTGATGGATTTCTCACTCAGGCTGTGTGCTGCTGGCACCTCCTACTTCCACCCAAGTTTGAGGAAACATAGACCCTTTCCTTAGAGGGCTTATCGTTTTCACCCCTGCCCCTGGTTTCTGCCACACAGGCTGGCAAGGTCATACTGATGGAGTAAATGAGGCACTGATTTGAATAAAAGGGTAGAGGTGAAGTTTTCCAAGGCACCTGAGTGACTTACAGGCACAAATGCCATTGAAAGCCTAATGGTCTTGTCTTGTGAAAGCATTAGTGGCTTTTGGAAACTGCTTTCAAATATCAATTATTATATAACCATTTAATAAAACATGCCATCAGAAGCTCACATTAATCTTTACAGAGATGAGAGACATCCCTTAGTGCTTTAAATTGAGGAACCAGGGATTCAGTACTTTTCACCTTCTTCCCTCTCTCTTATCAGTTTTGATGCCTCTTCCTCTCCTCAAGGAAGATGAAATCATGGCAGTGATTAAGGTGGCCTGCTCTGTGCTGTTTAATTAGAGCAACTGCTGTTTCAGTTCCAGTGAAATTCTCACAGGTGTGCAGTGGCAAAGGCACTCTAATGAGACTCCTGCCTCTCTGGGAGCTTGGCAGAAAGGAGCCAAAGAGTCCTCAACATAACACAGATGGTTTTTCATATTTTCTTGCGTCTTTTGGCTGACTGGGCCCCTGTTGGAGCAAGACATTTCTCTTCCCACAGGAATCAAATTCACTTGGGGAGTCGAGAGAAGAGAAATAAATGGATTCCTGTCCATGAAGGTAATAGGGGGATTCAGAGAGGCAAAGCCCAGTGAGACACATTTTGATTGACATGATTGGGCATGGTGTTCTCATGCCAGCATTGCTACAGTTGTTGGAAATTTTATATAATCATCAGAACAAGTATTAAGGAGCTGGTATGAAGGCAATGAAGTATCTTTTAGGTTTGTCTTCAGACCCCTTCCTAAATTTATGGGGTAAGCTGTAAGAAGTCAGAAAGGAGTTGTTATGATACTGTTTCTTCTACTTACAGTTTTCTGCTTTCTCCCATTCTGATGACTCCCTTTTTTTTCTCCCATATATTTGAGAGAGAAATCCTGCTTCACAGCCAGGATTTTCAAGTGTGCTGATGGCCAACAGCTGCGCTAGCAATGGGAGTAGCTGCATGAGGGAGCAACAAGACCTCAATATCAGGGTCTGTATTTCCTCTCTGCCTCCCCTGTAGGACTATGAAGGAAGCAATATTAGGCATGGAGCAAATGCCTTCCTTCTCCTTCACAGCCACTGCCTTGCAAGTTTGAGGGAGAGAGAGACTATTTATTCTTTGGAAAGCAAGGGAGTGGCTAAATGAATAAGAATTAAATATTCTGAACTGAAGTAATCATTTATCTGAACTGCTATCACTATGAATCAATGGCAGACACCTCTGATGATAATATCACAGGAGCCAGCCCAATTGATCAAAAGTCTCTGCAGCATGTGAGCCCAAACAATCTCTTCCTGGCACACCCCACCCTACCTCAAACGTCTGTGATTCTCACCTTGATAACTGGCAATATTTGATGTCTGCTGAATCCTGAATTTAGCTAGTTAGTCTCATCTCCTGATCCCTTGTTGTGCTCCCCACAAAGTATTCCCTTTTCTTCTTCCACCAGGAGCAGATATGGGGGATGGTGTCAGGAAATTACTATGCTGGATCTAACTGAGAAACAATGCAGCAAGGAGAGGGGTCAAGAGAAAAGTAAACAAAATGATTTTTGAAGAAGCTAATCCACCTATACAAATATTGGTACCAGGCATCACAACAATCTGGCATGTTTTTGAAAGGGTAAATCTTGCTAAGGGGTGGCTTAACTCTTTGACCTCATTTCCTCAGTTGAAAACTACAGCAGTTTAAAAGCAGAGTAGCTAGATCCAGGCTGATACAGAAATCTCAGTCTTTAGGTTTTGTTTGTGAAGTTGGTGTTCAGAGAAGCCTCAGTGAAAACAGGGATGAACTACAGGAATTACCATCTTGCAAAAGGACAGAGGATTCAGGGGCTGTGTTATCTGGTCATGAAGTGTTTGGCTCCAGCTTACAGAAAAAGAACCACAGCAATGCCTAAGCTTCTGAGTTAATGCTCTTTCCCATTTCAAGTAAATTTGTGCCAATTTGTAATTTCTCAAGACTTCTTCCAAGTTTCAAACATATAAGAACATAATTCTGTGGGCTAAGTTGAATCATTGAGGAGGAGGGGATCTTCAAATTTTTAAAAAATTTTTAAGTTAGCTTGAAGTTCTGGGTTCATCATTTCTCTCTCACCCCAAGAAGTACAAAGGGGCATAGGACAGAAGGGAACAAACACCTTATATTTAAAAACAGGGAAACATTCTGGTGGATGCCTATAAAAGCGAGCCACTTGATTCTTGCACAATAGTATATTGAGCATGTCTGGTGCTACATAAGATACAAGAGACTTTGTAAAGAACATGACAAGGATTTTTAAGGATGCCATCAAACACAGACCAACCCCTATAGTTCCTAGATTGAGCAACTGATACAGTTGGTACCAATGAGTGCCATCGCACGAGGTTTCCCTAAAATCTGGGCCTGACATAATGATTTGTGGAATTAAATAGGGACTGCTTTCAGTCCATCATTGCTCTTCACTGGCAGGACAGAAATTGTACAGTTCAGTCAGGCTTCTTGCCCCAGAAGAGACTTATTGTTGTCAGTCTTTTCTTTGGTCTTGTTTTTGTGAGGAGAAACTTGTCTTCAAACTGTACAGCAACGATAGCCCAAGCGCATTGTCCAAAATACGAAATCTTGTAGGAAAGTCTTGTAGGAGTATTACATGAGGCCAAATGAAAGGAAACCATCTTACAGAGTCACTAGAGACTATAAAAATAGTTGACTGCTTGCTGATTTATTTTATGCCATTCATAAGTGTCCATGACATGCAAGAAAACTCAGTCCCCTGCATCAGCTCTCAGCTTGCATTACCATCTTGTGCTTAGCACAGTGGGAAACACAGACCTGTTGATTACACACCCACACCCCCGCAAACACACCCTGATGTTCCTCTTGCCAGGGGCAAGTGCTGGCCCGTCCTCTTCTTGTAGGTGGTGGAGGAAAGAGGGCACAGGGCCCTGCAGTGCTGACCACACTGCTGGGAGTGAGACTGCTGTGCTGCCATCCACTTGTGCACATCGAAGAACTCCTGAGCCTCAGCTGTGATTCTTTGTCTGACCTTCTGTTTTCAACCTCCATTTTGTTAGCTGCTCCAGCACTATCCTCACAACCCTGATGAGTTATCAGCCCCTGCCTTCCTAAGGCTCTCAAAGATGTGGTGACATCTTATTGATTCGTCTAGCTGATGGTGACTCCTACTTCATGTTGTTTTAAAGTACCCTTCAAAAGGCAGCAGGCGAAAATTTTGCAATGCAGAAATGGTGCAACTATTGGTTTGTTCATGTTTATGTGTCATTTTCTTGGCAGTAAAATTAAGGCTTGGTGTTTGGTAGCATAGTCATGACAATTTGCATTGCAGTATGCAACACTTAGGGAGTATAATATTGTAGTTGTGACATTACATGACTTAATTTACCTCGTAGTTCATAACTTACTTTATACATTGGCTTCACAGCCAAGTTCTGTTCAAAAGTAATTAATCTATCCAAAAAATGCTGTTTGTGTTCATTAAAAAAGTGTTAACAAATTTAGGCTAAATTCAGTAAGTAATTTTGAGGAGAAAAAGTGATCTTCTTCAACATTAAATCATCTGATTTAAATTATATGTCAAATTGAGTCAGAACATTATTCCTTCTTCTGGTTCAGCAAAGAGAAGAAGAAAACCACTGGTCAAACACAGGGCTTTGACCTGAAGTGGGTCTGGATTTTTTTTCATGGGATAGCCCACTTTCTTTCTGGTGTTCACATGTGAATTTTGAATGGAAAATAGAATCAGCTGCTGAGATGAAGTAGTATATTGCACACCTGCTCCATGCCCAGACTCAGGGCTGTGTGTGAGAGAGTGTAATGTCCCTTAGTGGTCTTTTATAGAAAAGAGGGGGTAGAAATTCAGAGATACAGCTGATCTGCTGAGGCTGCCTCAGGCAGATGACCCCGACTGACACACACCCACAGCTGGGATGCAAACTGCATCTGAGCTGTCAGATTTTGGCTTCCAGCTCCTGGGTAGAGCTGTCAGCGATGGGCAAGTCATCCCAAGTGGATTGGTCAGTGCTGTCCCAAGAGAGAACACAGAGACATTGTTCAGTCTGGGGAAGCTGCTCTCAGCCTGGCAGGTTTTGTTTGCATGCTGGTTGCATGGAGTTTGAGACAAAGGAGCCCATGAAAATCACAGGCTCTCTTAACCCTGGTCATACCAGCAGGTGTTCATGTTTCCCCAGCCAGGGAGCTCCTTGAGCACTGCCCTTGGCTCGGGAGGCAGGGCAGGCAGTTTTGTACATACAGTGTAAATGTGATTGCTGATGAGCAAAGTCCTGGTGAACGCCAGGGGAAACCATGCCAGAGTGTTTCCTCCCAGTCTGACTCATTCTCATTCATAAAGCCAGAGCCAGGCCAGAGCCCTCCCTGGCACTGCTCTAGTTTTTTGGTTTATGTGTAATAGCTACAGACCTGAGGGCATGGGAGGCATGAGGCCAGCTTAAACAGTAAATACCCTGCTGTGCCTTGCTGCTTAAACAGAGTAATTACTGCCTTACTACATGTGACCCCTCTGTTTCTGTCCCTCTGGCAGTTGTTATTTCATGGCTCCCTTTACACAAGGGGTGGCTGTGCTTCTCTCCCAGCTGTACATCTCTCTGTCTGCTGCTGTCTCACCTCCCATCTTGCTCACTCACTTGTCTCAATGTGTTTCTCTTTGTCAGTAGCTGAATACCATTTTCTCTTTTTCTCAGTCACTGGAGTCTCACTTTTTTTTGTGTTCCTCTATCCCAGCCACTCTTCCTCTCTTCATTCTCCCTCTGATTTTTCTCCATCTATTTTTGTCTTCTCTCAAGCTTTCGCTGTTTTCACCACTTCCCATGCTACTCTAGGTTTTCTGCCTGCCTTCCTCACTCTAGCATTGTAGCACTAGTTGTCCCTTTGCTTATCCACCATCTGCTTCTCTCTACTGATCTCCTTGCTAAAAACAAGCGTTTTCAACAAAGGGATGGGAAAAAATGACAAGCTCATAGGAATCTGTGATGGCTGAGGAGACAGGAACTGATAAATGAAAACTTCAAAGTTTTGAATTAAAAAAAAGAAAACCCTCAGCTGGAGGTAAAACAAAAAAATCATGTCAAAGGCTCCCTTAGCTATTTTTGTCTTTCAGAAGCCCGTTCCTAGGCAATAGAAGGTGCAGAGGGAAGGAGGTAAGTTAGGTGAGCAAAACCTCAAACACTAAATGGAGAGTGCAGAGACAACAAAACCTGCAGCTAACAATAGAAGTTGCTACACACCAAAAACTTCAAATGGCATCCATTGATTTCCATTCTTTTTTATCTCCTTGCATCCTGTTTTAGGCCCAACAAAGATGCATAACCCATTCTGCTCCCCTCTTTTTACAACTACAAAGATGCTTGGAGGGAAAACAAACATAGGAGCAGGGTGACTGATCTCTTTCTCCACATGCCAAATGCAAACAGATACTTTCAGCAGATCTAAATTTCAGTTTAATTTGAGACCACAGCAGTGTTTATAAAATAAATAAATAAGACAACTAAAGTAATTTCTGCACAAGAAGAAGCCCAGTGTTGGATGCACAAAACAAAATGTGTCTGCCACCTCTGGAGATCAGCTTCCCCTTTGGAGATGTAAGAAACTAGGGCATGAAGGGAAAGGGCTCTCTGGTGGAGAAGGTGACTGAATGCAGTGCTGGCCCTGACTACCTGAAAGAGCTGTCTGCACACAGTACAAGTAGGATTTTGACTGGGTGTGGCTCATTTGTAGAAAGGAAGCATTTAGCCTTTGAGGAAAGAGTGATGGTATGTGGCAGTGCAGGGGGCCGTTTGGGTAGGGGTGAGAAGGGCCCATAAATGCCTGGGGAATATGTCAGTCTGTGTTTTTGCACACACAGGTGGATCTATAGATGTGAAAACAAGTAAAATACAGAGTATATAAAATACAGGATATAGCATATATATATATATATATAGATATAGATATATATCATATCTATATGAGAGTACAGGCATGTGTGCACAGTAACAAGGACAATATGCAGAGCCAATGGGGTTATACAAGGCTATTTCCAGAGGGTAAGGGGAAAGGAAGGTTTCTTGCCAGCAGGCTAGCATAGCCAAGCAGATTTGCTGCTCAGCTTCATTATTTACTGGGTCCAATTAGGAAGCCAGGGGATAGGAAATGTGGCTGAGGCAAGCAGGCCTTCAAAGCCTTCCTCCTGCACACATCAAAGCTGCTGCCGCAGATCCCTCTGCAAAAAAGGCTCTGCCAGCTCCGAGCGGCAGCAGCCGCCTGGCTCGTGATGCTCAGGGTCGTTCCCTCTTGGTTTGATTGTCAAGCCTCCCAGGCTCGTGCTCTCTCTATCTCCAGCCTCCAGAGCAGAAAGCTCTTCTTTCTGATTCAGTGGGACAGTGTTAAGGAGCTACAGCTTGGCAAGATGGTGTTTAATGGGGCTGTAAAAAAACCAAGTTAACTATGAACATGTGAAAGACAAAAACCTGTAGGGAAGCAGGTTGCCTGCAGTCATGCAAGGGGATGGTTTAGGATGTGAACAGCTGCACTGAGTGAGAAGTCATCCACCTAGGGAAACCTGAAAGGACCCTCACTGGGAAAGGGCTGTACTGAACCAAGCAGAACTGCCTAGAGACAACCCTTGTCAGTAAGGAAGCTTTGGCAGTACGGTCAGAATTTAATCTCTTGATAATCTGCTCAAGGCAAATATCTTCTCTTAATGGGAATGGAGTGGCTGTCTTGCCAGGAGTTGGCAGTCCCTCTTTCACCTAATAGAATATGTTCATTGTTATCGGTACCAAAGAGCATTGTCCAAGCCTTCTCCCTCCCTGCTTTGATAAACTGTAGAGTGACGACCATCAGTTCCCTACCAAAGCTGGCTCCCATGCAGAAACATTTGTAAATTGACTCAATGTATAAAGTTCTGTTCCTGCTCCCCTCATCCCCTTTTTGTCTTAGAGGTTAGAGTTAATATGACTCACCTAATCTGGCTGCCAAAGTGAATTAGTGAAGTCTCTACAGCTCTTTGCAAGATATCACAACCTGACATTTCTCTAACACACTGTGATACATCTTTCCTCTCCCTGCTCTGTACTACAACACCTCAATTTTATATAAATTTTTTTTGTTAGAAATGGTTAATGTGCTCTTAGAGGGGACAAGGCAGCAAGCAAAAGGGTGTGTCTTGAAATTGAGAGCAGCTCAGTTCTTGTAACAAAATGTTGATGCTCAGGGTCACCAGCGCAGAGACAAGAAGTGCGCTACCACTTATACAGCGAAAGACTGTCACAGAAACTTTCCCTGAAGTATTTTGCTTATATGTGTGTCCTAGAGCAGGGGAATGAGGAGCTGAATAGGGTTATTGATGTCTTTGACATGTCCTTTAGAACAGAAGTCCTGCCTTTCAGTTACTTCCAGGGCACTCCACTGGGCAAGCCAGCAGCTCATCGTGTCTTGGGAAGTGTTGTGTGTAGCTGTGAAAGCTCTCCTGTCAGACATGGTACACAGTACACTTCAAGTGCATGTATGTATGCAGGGGAGAAGCTCAAAAACATCTTCCCTTGGGAAGGTATCTACCCTTGTAGGTTACTTTGGAGCTCCACTTATGTAGTTCTCTGACAGACTTAACAGCACCCGTAATGAGGGTGCCACTCCATTAGAGCTGGTTAAGTCACCCTCAACCCTGTCTTCATTACGGTGACAGTCTTGTGACAAGGGCAAATTGCAGGAGAAGCAAGTCCCACTTGGAATGAACCTTGTGTATAAACAAGACAGAACTGCAGAGCAAATGAGTTGCAAAACAGAGGCAAATTATGTTTTAACCTTTTCTTTGTGAGTCTTTCCCTGATGTCTGATTAACTTTCCAGTCAACTCACTGACCTACCAACTGAGAGTGCTGCTGTGAAAGGAGACGAGTGTTGGTTGTCAGCTCAGTTTGGGGGCGGGATTTTTAAAGTAATTTATTAGCAGGTAGCAATATGCCATAAGAAAATCTGGGAATTAAGAGAGTTCCCCAACAGAAATTATCCCTTCTGTAACAAAACCAGAAACAATGTGCTGCCTCTACAGACAACAGCACGGTGCAGTAGTTGCTATGCAATCCTTCATCTGTGTTCAGCCATAGTAGCACCTCATCTGAAATGCTGTGTTCAGTTTGGGGTATCACACGTCCAGAAAAATGTAAACTTGTCAGAGACGTCTAAAAGCGAAGAACAAGAATGATCACGAGCCTAAAAAAACCTCACCTACAGGTTGAAAGACCCTGACAATGTTCAGCCAAAAGAAAGAAAAAAAAAGATGACAACCGAAGGAGGAACTAAGTGATTTAAAAGTTGATAAAAGGCTATTGCAGGGAAGGAGGGAATGATTTGTTCTTTTTGTCTGTAGTGGGTAAGACAAAAGTAATAGCTTTAAATTGCAGCAAGGAAGACTCAGGTCAAACTTCAGGAAACTGCTCCAGTGGTAAGGACAGCAAAGCACAGGGACGGATTGTCAGGAGTGGCTGCAGAATCTCTGCCGCTGGAGGGCAGAGGATGGCTGTGTCCATGACATGACTCACGTGTCCTGCCTTGAGACTGGGGAATGGATTAGATGGTGACTGAAGTCCCTTCCGCATTTCTGAGACTCACCTTATTCTGGTCCTACTGGGGTTAGGACTCCCTAACATGATCATGAGTTACAGAAATACAAAAAACCTGTGAAAATCCCACCCTGCTTCCTTCTCCACTGACTCTTCAAGCATCAGCCCCAGTGCAGAGCAGAGGACTGAAAGCCATGTTCTGGCAGCAGGAGCCAATTTTGCCTCCTTCCCTTGTGCAAAATGCTGCTGCCATGCAGGAAGGTCCTGCAGCAGACTTTTGGGATGCAAAAAACAAAGCAGTTGTAAATTTTAGACATAGCAATAAGATTTTTGCTACCTGAACATCTGGTAGGAGCTGGAAGAAGGGACTGCTGATTAGCCCTGCTGAAAGAGAGGGGGAGCCCTTGTCTTTACATGAGTTTAATAGGTACACCGCTGTTTTCATGCTGAGTCTCCGTGACAGGGGGTGGTTTTCTCCTAGAATGATTCTGAAAATTGCCTGTGAAAAATAAAAATTAAAAAAAATTATGTAAGATACAGAGTTATGAGCAGATTTTGAAGCTTCTGAAGTTCCTCTCTGATGCTGAAGGGAATTGCACATAGCTGGCATCACCAGGCTGACCTGGCCAAGACACTGCAGCAGGTCTGTGCCTCTGGGGTGGGGTTTGTTGCAGGTGGCTCCATGGAAAGTTCACCTCCAGAGACCAGACTTACCCACTGCTTTCATGCAGTGCCATAAACCAAGGCAAACAGTAGGCACTATTTGAGCTCTCTCAAAAACTGCATTTTTGTGAAGTGGGCAGGGTTTCTGCTCAGCACCTGTTGAGCAGAAAATACCTTCTGGGCAGAGAGTTTTTTGGAAAATCTGACCACTCTCTGAGGAACCTGAATGGGAGCTCTTGTGATGTGACCTTTTATTTTTTTTTTTTTTTTCAAATCTGTCTTTTAAACTTTTAAGGTTAGGGGCTGATTTCTCTAAACATAGACAGGCACACAACTGGGGCTTGCCATTTCCAATGCTGCAGAGCAGTGCTTTCCTCCTCTGAGAGAAGGAAATGTGGTTCAGATTCTTTCCAGGAGGTGCCTAATTTTGCTTTCTGAAGGAATAGGGTAGATATACCAATCCTAATATTTCATGCTTCCCTGGCAACTTTCATGGAATGAATCTAATGTGTTTTACATGGGTTAACCTCACTGCCCTTCTCTAACCAGGAGGTGATGAGAGAGGGGGTGCTATTTGCTGCAGTTTACAGAGGGAGAGCAAAGGAGTGACTCACTCAAGGTCACACAGTGAGTTAAAAGCAAGGCCACAGACCTCCCCTGATTCCTGCCCCCATCCATAAACCCCACTGACACTTAAGTCACTGTTTTCCAAAGTGTGTAAGTGAGGCAGCAGGGTTTAAATGTGTCATTTCATATGTACAGTAGCTCAGGGATGCATGATGATTATTGGTCTCTGCAGATCAAATTACAGTTTGTTTCTCTCAGTTTGGCTGTGTTTAACAGTAGCTTGATCTGGTCGATGGCACTTCAGGGTGGTGGTTGCTGTGGGAGACAGAAAGACATTTTTCACAGTTTTGCAGTGGAGAAAAGGGTGCTGACAACACATCTGAGGACCCAGCTAGCCCTGGGTCCAGCACATTACCCACAGCATGACTAACCTCTGGTGGTACTCAGCCATCACACTAGTGAACTTAGTCTCATCTTAAGTGGTGGACATTTTGCTTCTCAGCCTGGGCAGCCTGTGAGATGCTATGTATTGTACCACCTGTATGGTGCCTTCCAGATTTTCAGTTTTCAGCGCCTTCTGAAATAACTTTTAAACAGCTCATGACTGTTGCTTGTTTGCCTACTCCATGTTGTGATTGTTCCTCCATAGCAATTTCCTAAATCTGAAAGCCTAATAGAACCACTCTCTGTATTTTTCTGTCCTACCAGGCAGAGAGTTTGAAGGTGAGGAGGAGTACCTGGAGATCCTGGGAATCACACGAGAGCAGTCGGGCAAGTACGAGTGCAAAGCTGCCAACGAAGTTGCCTCAGCAGACGTCAAGCAAGTCCGGGTCACTGTGAACTGTGAGTACATTGCAGCTGGGGCAGGGCAATGTGGAGAGCTTTGCCCACAGGCTAGGGTTACTTCAGGATAAACAGAGAAGCCTTTCTGGGCTTGGATTATGCAATCTGAAGAGAGAGCGCTGAGAAAACTATCTGCAATCAGACACTTGCCACAGGGTAGTTTGTGCTTTAAACCTGGTAATATATAAGAAAAGGCTGGGGGAAGTGTGGTACAGAGAGACAGACAGAGAGGGAGAAAGAGAAAGAGCTGTGAGTTGCCCCGTCTCTCCCCTCTGAAACCCTGGCAATGCCTCGTTTTCGCTCATTGATATTCGGGTGAACAGTAGCGTGAAGAGAAGCTTCACCAAGGCAGCAGGGAGAGATAAGGGAGGGCTCAGCAGGCTCAGAGCAAACACATGCCTGCCTGCACCCAGCCATCTCTGCAGTGCCTACACGGCTATCACAGCTATCACAGCCAGGGCACACGGGGCAGAGGCACGTGCTAATGACAGGGTGCCAAAATTTAACTTTTATACTGGTTTCAGGTCATTAGTTTAAAGCTTTTTCTAAAAGACCCTTCATGCACCAGTGCAATACAGAAAGGGGTTTTGGCCAAAGGATACAGCAATCCCCTAAAAGCACCAAGTAAACTGTGGCTTACTTCCACAGCATGGATCCCATCCCATATGTGCTTAGACAGATGTCCACTTCACTCTGCTGGCATGCTCCTCTACAGGAACACAAGATATTTCAAACTGATGTTACTCTTTAATCCTACGCGTTTATATGTCCACCTCCATACCTGTATGGCTTATATTTGGCACTTGTGTGATATAAAATGTGCTATCCTCATGTACCTGCTTCCTTTCCTTGCTTGGAGGCTAACAACTTTGCATCAAGGATGGATGAATGGGAGGTATGTCCTCTCCCGACCTTCTGCAGTCTAAATTGAGACTTAAACCAGAATATTAACTTAAATTGAAATTGGAGATGGTTACAGACATATTTCTGGGTGCATATTTATGCCTTGATTCACAAGTAGAACTGCTAGGGAGCAGGTTAGGGAGAGAGCTGATGGCATCAAGGGTTTCAGGCAATACTAGACTTAGTTTGACTGTAAATGATTATAGTACCTTTTAATGCCATTCTTGCTCTTAATTTTTTTCCTTTGGTCCCATGTGGGCCATCACATCAGATCAGCTTTTCTGTCTTGCTTAGAATTTGAGGTTATAGGCTCCCTGCAGCATCTTCTGAATCTACAGATTTTATAGTTCCCTTAGAAATTGGGTGGCAGTGGTTTAATATCAGCTGCCTCATGGGCCAAATTTGGCATTAATATGAACTGTAGTAGCAGATTTTCTGCACTGAAAGTATGGAAGTGTCAAAAACAGCTGAGTTTATAAACTGGAGACTTTCCATGAGAACCAATTAATTGTTTCAAACATTTCCATGAAACATAATTTCAATGGTGCTTTAATGTGTTTGAAACAGATTGTTTGTATAAAGTCAGAATGTTTGATTTTGATTTAGTTTGAACACATAATAACTTTGCCACAGTAAGATCTTAAACATTTTAACTGTTGAAAAATATGAAAAAAGTTATGCTAATTTGCGGTGTAATTTGTCATATAAGCAACTTAAAATTCCTTAAGGACTGATTTTTTCTTTTGAAAGAGAAATAAATATAAGAGACCACGAGGACCAAGTAGGAAAAAAACCCAGTCCTATTAGGGGAATGAAAACTAGATATTTGCATACATCTTTCCTCATCCTGCTTTGTTAAACAACAACACAAGCAGCATAGTAAGTTTGAAAAATGGGGCCTGTCCAACCTCAGGGCTTCCTGGACATCTCTTATCATCTGCTGTGGAGCACTGTCAGCTTGGACTGCAGGAGAAAGCATCTCACTTTGCTTTGGTCTTACACTACCACCTTCAGGCTTCCCAAGTAATTGCCCTTGCACATCACAGACAGGGAAACTGAGGCCTGGGGAGGGTGGGAGGAGAACAGCTAAAGGAAACCCGCCCCTGGCTTCCCAGGCAGCAAACGGCTACACACAGAGCAGCTGCTTTCCAGGTGCAATAGGCTGGTTTGTTTGGGACTGCCACCTACCCCTTCTCCCGGGAGAGCACTGCATCAGCTTCTTAAAGTGGTGAATATGGGGAGTGCTCAGAGCCCCCTCAGAGGGGCTGGGCTCCCTGGCAGCAGTCTGGGAAGCAGATACTTGCTGTAGTCACTTTCCAGTACCATGGAAAGATGCCCATTCATTCTGTGACTCACCTCTTGTACCAGACTCATGAAATGGAAAGGTTTGTTTGTCTCACTGTAGACAGTAAGAAGATAGACTGCTCAAACCAAAAATCAAATAAGAATGGTTAAAAAATCACCTTTGCTATCTTTTTATTACCCCACCTCCTTTTCAAATTAAAACATTTACTTGAACCCACAGCCTTTGAATGTAGGATCCTATTTATGTAAACTTATTAATATTTATGATGTTAGAGGGCGCACTGCAAAATCCCTAAAGCCCTGCATAAAATCCCGATTAAGGTCAGGGAAGGGATCATATTGAGATGGCTAATGTGTTCACAAACAAATTTCCTTCCCTACATTCTCCAGACAGAAATATTTTTTTCTTTGACTGACACAATCCATTTTGCTTCTTTTCGGGGTTTTGGGTTTGTTTTTTTTTTTTTGGGGGGGGGGGGGTTGGGGTTTTTTTTGTTTGTTTGTTTGTGGTTTTTTTGCATTTCAGTTCTGGGACGGATACAGATGGCAGAGTGTGTTTCATGGTAACTTGGGTCTCAGCAAAGTATCTGTCTGAGTCGCAGCCCTGTAATCTCAGGGTAGGCAAGTATTAGTGACGAGAGACAAGGCACTTATTCCTTGATCCCTCTCAGCAGCCAGGTGGAAATAATTCTGCCTTTTAACATGTAAATCTTATCGTTTAATATTTTGAATATGGGGCTGGGATTGAAGATGCCAGTGCCTACCCTATCTGCTATCCAGAAAGTACTGAGACCAAGCTCCAACAGAGCACACCAATATAGTTTTCAAGTTGGGTTTGCCCATGGCACAACACTCAGACTTCAAAGTAAGCAGAGGTGGGAGCACCGTGCTGGGCTGAGGGCAAACTTCAGGCAGAGCAGTGACAAGCAAGCCCTTCTTGGGCTTTTCACAAAGCACCATATCCAGGTGATCGGGATTTGTAACCTTGGACACCTAAGGGAAGTGTCTCAACATTGGCTCTCAGAGTTGCACCCACAGCTTCTGCTAAAGTTTTTCTCTTTTAAGCCATTAATGTATTTCTGTTTCATTCATGTTGCCTCAGTCCTTTCTTATTATAGTTTTGGCATTAGGCAGAAAGTTTATATGGAATACAATTTTCATGCTAGTGTTAAACTCCTACTTTATTCCTTTACTTTTGCTGTCTTCCTTTACCCTTGAGGAAATCTTTCTCTCATCTTCTTCTCTCTGATAAGCCCATGTGAACTACAGATCCATAGGTAAATATTAATAAATTGCAGAAGTCCATCATTAACCTTAACTTTGGCTGTGTATGTCTTTGCATTTATGACAGGACTTTATTCAGCAGAGCTGAAGAGAAGCACGTGTAAGGAGTGCTGCTAATGTTGTATATCAGGGAATGTTCAAAGAGCAGCATTCTGCAGAGGAGCAGGGGGGAACAAGGGTCACAGCAAACAGCTGCCGTGGGCCTCCATTAGCCCAAACAGTTTGCATGAAGCAGGCAGCCCTGACATAGTTTCACTGTTTTGTTCCACCTGGAAGTGTGTGGATTGACCACGTGTTTCCTTCCTGCAGACCCTCCCACCATCACAGAGTCCAAGAGCAATGAAGCGGCCACGGGACGACAAGCCTTACTGCGATGCGAGGCATCAGCAGTGCCCACGCCTGATTTTGAGTGGTACAGAGATGATACCAGGTAAGGCCTTTAGCTCGCCTTTTCCCTCCTCTCTTCAGTCCATTCAATAGGGGTTCCTGTCATCCTCCCCAACTCCTCTCAAACAAATTGGTCCTTACAATCCATTTGAGTAGCAGTGTCCCATCAGTCTCAGCAGTGCCAGCATGGTCATGGCTTGAGGAGGCAATTCCTCTCTGCACTGGAGATGCTGAAGGAAGTGCAGAGGATGGAGCTTCTGCATTGAAGTCAATTATGGGCCAATGCCCAATTAATACATTGTTCATGTGTTAAGTAGCCCATGATAGAGACCAAAAAGTAGGTAGTATAAGTCTTCAACTAGGTAATGCTGCTCCAGGTTCATTCTTCTAAGGAAAGGAGCTGCTAAGGTATGAGATTCCCTCACCTGTGTGACCTGAGCCTTTCAGATTTGCATATGAGAATAAATAAGAAGAAAAAAATGATCTGTCCTTTCTACCTAAGCATTTACCTGGCATTAAGAAGGTTGTGTTATTACCCTACATTTTGGGGTAGCTAGACCTGAACAGCATGCCCAGGTTCAGGGGTGCCTATAGCATTGCAATAGGCACATATTGTGAATAAGTGTGTTTCACTAAGAATTTGTTGTTCAAGTACAGACTAGCCTTCAGCTGACCATGGTGTGTTCATTTCCAGAGCAACTCAATGCTGGGTAGATGCTTCCTCCCTTTCCTTTGTCTTTGCTTGGTTCTTCGCTGCTTTACTCGTGGCATTTAATCCCATTGAACTACTATGTTCCTTTCATTCCCTCCTCCTGTTTTCCATCCACGCATTATTTGGTCTCTTTCCTCTCACATCCCCTCCCTTCTTCCCTCTATCCTCACCTGCCAGCTGGGCTGAATGACTTTGCTGTGCTGTGTGCTGGGGAGGGATTTCCTTCCCAGGACACAGCTGCCATTGCACTGGACACCTCTTCTCCTGTCTTCCCAGGATAAACAGCGCCAATGGTCTGGAGATAAAGAGCACGGGGAGCCAGTCTCTGCTGATGGTGGCCAATGTCACTGAGGAGCACTACGGGAACTACACCTGTGTGGCTGCCAACAAGCTGGGAGTCACAAATGCCAGCCTATACCTTTACAGTGAGTACGGGACAGGGTGAAGGGAGGCTCTTGCAAAGACATGGCTGTGCAGGAAGCACACGGTGGCCAAAACTCAGGAAGGTATCTGCTTGACAACCCAGTCCCCTCAGACCTCCAGCCATGACCTGGCTTCCAGCACTCTGCTTTGGATACCTAAGTGTTCATACTTGCCTTGAAACACAAACAGCCAAATCGAAAGGTTTACAGTCAAGCCCTTTGATTGACTGGCTTTGCTGAAGAAAGATTTTGTTAAAATAATAAAAATGTGTTTGTTTTAAAGCTGGAAACAAAAAGCCCTTTAGAATGACAGCCCCTTTAATAAGTAGACAGAAGGCCAGGGCTCGGAGGATCCATGACAGCTGAGAAATGACAAGTAATTCAGAGAGATAGAGAGAACTAGCCACTGAGCCTGAGGAGAACAGTGACAGAGTCAAGAAAAAGAGAAATTGGTTTGAAACTGGAAGGGACAGAAATGAGAAAAGACAGAATGATTTTAAAGGGATATACCGTAGGGACCATGAGGGGAAAGGTAATCAACAGATGAAATATGGAATAAGGCTCCTTGGATCTCATTCTGCTACCTTTCAATTACTGAGTTTGTCTTAGTAAGTATAAACAGGCAGAAGCTGGGACTAGACCAAGCACTAGAGCAGAGTTACCTGCTGTTTCTGAATTTTGCAGCTGATTCAAACCTGACCCTAAACAGAGACCCTGCCCCTCACCTACCATCCACATGAACATACAAACTGTGGTGTACTTAAAATGCAGTTCCCAATTCCAGGTCTATAAATTGGGCTAGACTTGGCCCACATGTTATTGGCATCAGAGATATGCTGCAGCAAAATGACCCACTCACACAATGAACACATAGACACAAAAGTGACTGATGGCAGTGTTCCTGTGACGGTCCCAAATTGAATTACAACTCTCATGTCATGGTCTGCATGTCCTTTTAAACAGGAAAAAAATGTGTAAAGCAGTCAGTATGGGATGCAGTTTTGTCTAGTTTCTGCTCTCACCAAAAAAACACCAAGTTATGGTTTGGTTATTTTTAACAGATGTAGTGCAAAAGGATAAATCCTTGGGCATTCTTTGTTTACCACCTTTGGATTTATTTCATGGCAGCTTGAAGTTTCCTGAGTTTGGGTATATTTTGTGGCAGTTATTTTTTAAAGAACAGATATTATAATAAAAGAAAATATATTTGATTTCCTGTAGCATTGCAGCACACAAAGCAAATTTCTACTTTGCAAGTCTTTTCACCCTGGTCTTGTGACTGTCATGAGATTCAAAAAAAATCCTCAGGCAGCAATCTGGAACACAATTTTCAAATACTCCAGATTTGTTCTTGCTGATATTAATATAATTCTATGTTTAGAATCCATTATTTGTGACTGAATTCTAAATTTGGCCCTCTCTGTTGGTTCCTGTCACACAGATGAACTGAAATACATCACTGAAACAAAATATAAGATGAAATTCAATAATGTATATATGCACCTATGATTTTAGTTGGGGACTTAGTTTTGCTAGAGAAGCATTTTGTATGACTTCAGAACTTCACCTCAAAGGATCTCAAAGGATTTGCTAGCAATGAATATTTAAATATCATAAGTCATTTAGAAATAGGTGAGTGTTGTTAGCACCATTTTGCAGTAGGAAGGTACAGAGTGAAGAAGTGGTTTACCCATGGTCATAAAATAAGTGGCAGAACCAGTGAGAAACCCAGGGAAACCTGCAAAGTTGGTAGTAACTATTCCATGAGGAAATGTGGCAACTCTTAAAGATGGTTTGCAACAGTGAGGATCCTATTTTAGCCCCCTTTTGATGTGTATGAAGAACACTTTCTTTCAAGTAGTTGGACTTTGTTTATAATTTTTTAGAAATTAAAGGCCTGTTTATACTGGAGGACACTAGAGAACTTCACAAGAGCCAGAAGAATGGAGGTGCAGGAGCTGAGAGAGATTTGATGATTTTTAGTGAAGTCTTTCTAACTTTTTTTTTGTTGCTTGGTTAATCCCTACTTTTTCACTGTGCAATTGCTTCATATTGTTTCAGGAAATCTCTGTTCTTCTAGTTAGTGTGGAAGAAGGAAAGAGAGAGGAAAAAAATATATTCAGGGAGACTACAGCTGCTATTTTGAAGGTTAAGAAATCAGGGGGGAAATGAGTGAAGGGAATCCAGCTTCATAAAGATAGAGAAAGCTGCTGAAAAAACCTACAAGCCCAGATGAAAGAAATGTAGTAGTGATCACACAGTACCTGAAATAACAGGTAATGCACATTCCCAGCCACACACCCAGACAGAAAAATAAAGCAGTGACAAGTTTTTGCAAGGTACAGCAGATACTCAAATACTTGGGAGTGTTTTTCATCCCTGGAATCAGAGATCTTACTTCCTTTTTAAACAGAGAACAAGCTCACTGTAGAGCAACATCCCACCAGGGAGGTAAGTACAGTGATGGTTCCTCAGTGTCCCATTGCAGAACAAAAAAGAATGGCAGCAAGGAGTGAAGAAACAACCAGAGAGTTAATAATGAGCTACTGGCAGCTTTGCCTGAGGTGGAGGGCAGACAGGGAGCGAGCGAAATGATGTGAAAGAACAGTTTAGCAATAGAGAAAAATTGGTGGCTACCATTTCATGAAATCTCAGTCAGCACTGAAAAACTCTCAGAGAGACTGAGTACCTTAGATGTCAATGTCATAGATAGAAGATGCATTAAAATACAAAAGCAGCCTCCTTGAGCTGTATGAATAGATAGCTAGTGATCTTCCTTAAAGGATGTAGCAGCAGGATTGCCTGCTGTAGGTGGAGAGATTTATACCCCTCACTCCTGGAGACTGAATTTACAACAATATAAATATGTCCTACCAGAGGTTTAACTTTCCCAGGAGACTGTCTCCAACAGCAAATATGGAGTATGTTTGTAGAGAGGATACTCAGGTACAGTTTGATGCTACAACTGATCTAATAGCTTGCTGACATACCTTCCTCCCCAGTCCTTTTGCTCATCCTGCTCTCTGACATGTAGTTTTGTTGTTTCCCTTATTCTGCCACTCAGTGGACATCCCAGAAAGGCTGTCCAACCTGCTAAACCAGTGAATACGTAAATGAGCTTTACTGCTTATCTCCCTAAAATGCCCCACATGTTTTCTTTCACTGTAGTGAGCTGAACTAGTTCATGACTGGGCTCAACAGGCACCAAAGCCCATGCAGGAGAGGAAGCTCTATCACACATCTGTGGGTACGAAGAGTTGGAAGGCAGGACCATGTTTGGCAGCACTGGTGAGCCAGTAGGTTGATTCAGCTCTGCAGAGCCTTGGAGCAAGGTTTGTAACCCCTAAGCACAAAAAAAGGGACAGTAATATCCATCTCTGTGAAAATTACCTGACAGAGAGGCAAAGCCAGGGCTGCCATCACAGAGCAACAAAGGTGAAAAGCAGTAACACAACTGAAGCAAAAGGATTCTTCCTCCAAGTGTATTAAGAGGTAGGGAACATGTTTTATTTTTGTTTTACTCACCCAGCAGTACCATGAAAAGCATTATGAATCCAAGTCCCAACTTGTATCTTAACACATGCTACACAGAAGTGTGTGTGTGTGTATATATATATATATATATATATATATATATATACACATATAAACATGCTGGAGGAACAGATACACAGGTTTTTGTATAGGTGAGTATGTACACATAGGCATGAACCTCTGTGATGTGGAAGCAAACCCACACACCCCTCCACAGGCACACACAAGCAGATGCAGCACCAGGCACATTCTAGCAAAGCAGAGAAAAGAACGAAAAGCTTTTCCAAATTAGTCACCTTCTGCCTCCTGCTGAGCTAGCCCATCCCATAGGCTAAAACAGGAGACAGCAGCACAGTGTTGCACACCCTCATGCAGTCCTGCTGGCTCAATTGGTTCAATTATAGGAGACTGCCACATCAGCAGGTCCCCTGCTGCATCCTCTGCACCCTCTGGGGAATCAGCAAGCATGGAGGTGAAGCAGAAGCTGGCAAGACAGTGCCAACTCAAGAAGCTTCAGGTGGAGTCCTGCAGTTTTGGTTTCAGCAAGGCACGTTCCTAAAAGCTGGCATTAGCTTGTCATTATTTGTTAGCATCCTGCCACAAGTGTGCACACACTGACACCCCTCCTTCCACTCTGCCCACGCTTTGTTGTGCTCTGAGCATTTGGTTACAGTGGTGACTGCTGGGATTTGGAACCTTAACTGTGACCAAAATCCCTCTTAGTGGCCCTCAGTGCACACCCCCTGTTTTCCTCAAGGCTGTCAATAATGGGGAGACTCAGGAGGGTGGAAAGTGGTTTGGGCTGACAGTCAGAGGGGGCAAGGCTGAGACACTGCTAATGAGCCAGGGTGGAGCAATAAAAGCAGCACACAGTGGGAGAGGGGAACAGAGACAGAGTCCTTGAATAGAAAGCAGCATGATAATGAGGCCGTAGTGCTTTGCTTTAACTGCTTATGCTGTGCAGCCTGCAGCCTGCTGTGCAGGAAGAAGGTAAAGGGGAGTTGAGTTATTTAACCAAACTAAATAACAAGGAAGTCTTGTCAGCACAAACAGCCTGCTTTCGCAGAACAATAGTCCCCTGTTGCTACATAAACAGAGAGATTCAGGCTAGACTTGTATTTGATCTCCAATGTGCCTGCTGTGGATTCAAACAACTCCATTACCACTGTGAGGGCAGGAGTTCTGCCAGTGTCATAGGGATGGGCCTGACCTGCTCAATCCTCATGAGCTTCAGTGAGACACAAACTCACTTTTTGCACCAAGGATACTGTGGAAAGAGCATTGGCCTCCAAATAGCAGGGCCTAGATGATCAGAGAGTCATAGTGGCCTACCGATTTATCCTGCCAAGCTCTGTGTCCATCAGCAGTGATTTTAGCAGGTAAGCCAAGAGATTACTCATTGCCCTAGGCCTATGAGCTGTTGCAGATAAATGTCTACCTATGGATCAGTCCATGGGTAGGAGCTTGTCTCAGCCAGTACAAAGCATCCAGCAAGCCCTGAAGGCAAAGAAAGGAGACCCCATGATAATAGTCAAGCCTGGGGACCTTGTATTTTTGGGTTTGTGTCTGGCTCTGCCAACAGTTCAGCATTTGACCTTGGGCAAATTGCTTCCTTGCTCTGTGCATCACCTGCACCATCTGTGAAGCAGAATTAACACTACTGTTAGCCTCAGACTGAGGTCTCTGATACTGGTTTCCCTTAGTATTTGTGCAATTCTTTTGGGATCCTTTGTGGAAGAAGCAAATCATGAAGCCAGCAGCGACGTATATCAAAGTCCTGCTGTGATGCATAACGAGAACATGTTATAAAAACCCTATAAACAAGACAGCAGGCTCTGCCTACAAATGGAAGATGATGAATCTGCAAAAATTCTGTCCCTCTCAAAGGACAAAAACTAAAGAAGCAGAATACCCTTGAGGATTCGCCAGGGTGACTGCACATGCACAGATCCTCAAGGAAACTCTCATTGGCAAGAAATCCATTGTGGAGAAGGTTCTTAGGAGGCAACAACTACCCATGGAGGACTTCCACAGCTCACCTCTCTGCCAAGACTAGCTTCCAGGCAGAGGCAGAGGTGTAGCTGAGAGGATCTGTAGAGTGATGACATGAGTGGAGTTGAAAGTCAGAGGGAAGATATGGACCATCAACTCCAATTACCTTCCCTGCAGGTGCTTAATCCCTCTTGCTGTTTGGCTATTATTTGTTTAGTTTTTCAAATCACTTCTCCCAGTCCCAGGGGATGTTGATGTGTATTAGGCGTGTTGCTAGCAAAATGCTCTGTATATGAAACCTACTCTAGTTCATTTAATTTGGGGATGGACAACTCCATCAGGTTTGTATCTGCTGCTTGCTTGGTGTGAAAAGTGGCTTTTCTCCTGCATGTTGCTTATTGTTTTTTTTCCCCCCTTAGAACGAGTTTTACCCACACTCCCCAATCCTTTTCCAGGTCAGTATATGTTTTATGTTGAAGTAGCTCTTTAGCTGGGTCATTCTCCATCATCCTGACAAAGGCTCAGAGCTAGGCATGGGCAAAACAGCTCAGAAATGCAGGAAAATAAGGGCTCTCCTTTCTCATTTACGTGTCATTTTGTCTTTTCTGCTCACCTTCCTCATCCTTCTTTTCCCCCCCTCCCTCTTCAAAAAACCAATCAACTGAATAGCAACAACATTTAACCAAGCTTTGCGCCACGACTCTGAGTTGTCACCCAGGTGTGGACAGTCTTTAGTGAGGTTCAATCTCCCTGCAGACCTTCTTCTAAAACACATTCCCATCCAAAGCTCTCTTTGCCTACTTGTTCAGATTTGGATCAAAAGCATAAGCAGACCTAAAATTTTGCAGAGATGGTGGAAAGGACAAGTAGAAAACTAAAAATTAAAACACTGCCAGGGTTTTTTAGCTGAGCATCCACTGTGAAACAATTTGTTTTCTCATGCTTTTGTCCCTCTCCAAGTCTTCCAGTCACATAATCCTGCATCTGAGGCAGAGAGCATGAAAAAAGACACATGGTGAGATATTAGTGTCTGCTTTATTCCAAAAGGGAAGAAGGTATGAAGGCAAAACAGGGTCTTTATGGTTTTTCTGTCTCTGTGTTGCCCACTCCTGCCTTGGGTGCAGACAGCATGGTCCCAACATCCATATGAGATTTGGGACTTGGTTGTGATCTTTTCATTCTGAAAAACCACAGAGACCAGGCATGTCCAGAAAGCAGCTACGGCATTTGAAAGTGGTGTTTGAAACTAAATCAACAATAAGACAGCAAGTCCCTGTGTTCACTGAAAAAATCCTGGCCTACAGCTCCCCAGTATCTATGTTTTGCTGCCATATGAGAAGGATGCAGTCAACTTATGGGTTGCTCAGAGACCTAAATTCTTAATGTCTGCATAGAACTTTGCGATAGAGTGTTATTAGGAACCCATGTTGTTTTGCAAAAGAGCACCTGCCTGAACAAAGCACCTGCAGGTACTCCCATGAAAAGAACAATAAATGCTGGGTGTTACACATGCTCCGTTTAACTACTGTGCCGTTTTCAAATCAAGCTCTGCTCTCGGCACTTATTCAGGCTCAGGATGTAGTCACAATTGCCTATTTAAAAGGCAAATCCACAAATACAATTAAAGAAAAGTACCTAAAAAAAGAAAAGAAAAAAAAAAAGCGAGGTAGAAATCAAGCTACCATTAAAATTAAATCCCAGAGAGTGATTTGTAAATAACATTCAAGGAGCTGAGAAAAGGAGTAAAGTAGGCCATTGGGAACCTACTGTGGAAAAATAAATCCAATTAAACACCATTATCTTATGTATTGGAAATGAAACTTGTGCTTGGATATGAAATTAAAGTTGCTGAGGTTGTTTTGAATGTAGGGTTTTGAGGAGTTTTCCAATTTTTTCCAAGGTGCTCTTTTTTTTTTTAAGCAGAATTTTCAATGACAAATATTTTTGTCTGATGAAAAACCCAGGGCTCTTTGGTTTTATGATTACTTTTATTATATATCCTTAAATTCCACAGACAGGCAGTGTTAATTTTTTTCATAGCCAGCCCTGTTTACAGCTGGTTTTGAATTAGGAGCCCATTAAGCTAAATGATAAAGCAAAATCTGCGAGTGAGCAAGGCAAGCATTCCATTACAAATACCCCTCCTAATCAACTTGCCAAGGCCATCCTGTACAGCTTTAGTTGATCCTTTAAAACACTTTCCCCTCTGTCTCTGAAGCTGTTATATTTTTACTGCTCCCCAGTCTCCTGAGATTGTCTTGAAGGACGTCCTGGTGTGCCATCACTCCTGTGAGGAGTCTCCAGGAATTCGTGGTGCCAAATGTTGGTGTATCTCCAGTGACCCAGGCACCCCAAGAGGATTTTGCAGAGGGGGAAAGTAGAGTTTAAATACTCTGGGCCTCACTTGTTTTCTGAAAGCCCTTACCAGCTTCTCCGTTGTGGGCCTTTGGCACAAATGCTGGTGCTTTTCACATTTGCTTTTACTTTGCTGCCTTCAAAGAAACCTTGGGCATAAAATTTTGTTAGACCTTTTTCTTCCTCTGAGTTGATGTTCTGAAATGTAGTCCTCAGCCCTCAATTAAGCAGTTCTTCAATGACCAGAATCACAGCCTTCTTCCTCTTTCTCCCTCAATTTTCATTTCTGTTAATCCTCAATAACACTTCCCTGCCCTGTGGGGTTTTGAGCATTAATTTAAAAGGAAGGTGATTTGAGACGAAGAGCACTGCAGTCCTGCTAAGCATTGCTATCATTAGCTAGCTGCTGTGGAAACATCTTGCTTTCAGGCAGGCTGGAGACTCAGAAGCAGCCCATTCAACTAAACAAATGGGACTTGAATTTGATGAGACACTTTCCTAAAATGCTGGTGAAGCCCAGCTGATTCAGCTCTCAACTGAGTTGTCCTTGATAAATTTTCCAGCTCTCCTGATTTTGCAGCCAGGCACTCAAAATGCCTTGAAATGTCTTCTGGGATGATGCCACATCATCACATCTTTCTGTCTGCATTGTAACATCATGTTATAATGGGCTGACACAAGACCTGGCTGTCACAAAGCAGGGGCCTTACCTGCATCATCAGGTGCCTTTTCAAAAGGATTTTTCTTCTGGGAAAAGAGAATTTGTTCATTCCACACCATATCTGCCAATGGAAGGGCAAGCATGGCCACTGTTGAACCTCAAAGGGACCTGTCACAAATGCGGCACTAGCTTCATCTTTGTTCTTCATCATCCTTTGTCCTCAGCCCCTTGAACATTAACTCTGTCCCTTTGATTAGCATCTAGTGTCCGCATCAGAATGGCTTGGCCAGACTGATGGGCTTCAAAACCTCTGAGTCTTCCTCACAGGAGTTTTGTGATGAGGGCTTGCCAGAGGCTAAGTAAGGCTTTCTCAGTGTGGTTAGCTTGATGCCCTGGGAGCAATGCAAGGGGGATGTGGTGTTTCAGAAAGCAGCACATCCAGAACTGCCCCCAGAGCAACAAGTGTGTCAGTCTTTGGGGGCTGATCAGACTAAGTCACAGCTGTCAATAGGTTGGCACAAGATTTACAGCAGTAGTGTGTTAGCAATTAGCAGAGTGGGAGGGAAAAGGAGAATAAGGAGTCCTGCCTTTCTGCCAAAACGTGTACTGATCGGAGAATGACCCTGTGTGACTGTAGATTGTAGATAGTCTCCATTTAGCTGTAGCCTGTATAGCCTGTACTGTCACTAATGCCTTCATCAGGTGGGTGGGAGCTGGGGGAAAGGAGAAAAGAGATGTTCATTTGGGTCTGATGGCCAGAGTGGGAAACAGAGAGCAGCTTTCTTTCTAATACCCTCTCAGTCCTCTTTCCTCTCTCTGAGTGTCCTAGCTGTGCAGAAGAGAGCTCCTCTGTTGCAGTGGTCACCTACCACCCATCTCGGCTCCCCTTTTGCTTTCTGTAGTGCATGGTCCTGCCAGTTCTGCTGAGCTGGCTTCTCTCAAGTCAGCAGAGTCTGCTTTGGCAAAAGGGTGGACATCTGAGTCCACCAAAGCTAAGAAGAGAAGCTAGGGGGATTATAGCAGAGACTACAGGCTGTAAAAGGTTAACATTTTATGGAAGTTTGCTGACTAGGCAGTCAGGCCTGCCAGTATGGTGTGACCAGCTGAAAGACCCATCCACCTCTGGAGCCCTCTTCACAGAGGCCTGAGGGTGCTTTCTCATTTGGGCTCCAGAAAAGGGTCAGTGAAAATCCAGGCCTTCAGGCCTGAAAAACAAATTGGTTGGCAGAGCTAGGGAAGCCACAGCATAGACAGGCCAAAATAGACAATCTTGTATCTTTGTGATCCTGACAGAGAAATAGACAAAAAGTCTGACACAGACAGAAAAAAAGACCAGAAAAAAATAATGGCCATAGGCACCAAGCACATGAGGGTGTATTTGGAACCATGTCAAGACTGGTATTCCCATAAATCCTAAGGCATTTGAGGGACATAGTTCAGTTGTACTGATCCCCCCTCCACAGTGATGTGTGGCTGACTAGTCAGGGCATGCCTCACTTCCCTGAAAGCTGCCTGAGCCGCGGGCACTGGCAGCTGATCATGCCCATGGCTCTGGGTGGGAAGCACAACTCACAGCTCTCCTTGCTTCTCATGGGTGGTATCCACCCAGATTTTCCAAAGAGCTCAGTGTCCATTTGGTGAGTGCAGAAGGGATTGGCCCTGCAGGATGGATGCTCAGACAGACCAAGGTTGTGTCTTGCTGCTCAGGGTCAGAGTCAGTTCCTGCCAGGGCTGCAGGCACTCAGGGCTGGGTCTGAACTGGGTGCCAATGATGTGGGGCCTTCAGACCAAGGGAACAAGGAGGACAAGGCAGGGTGAGAGCAGGCAGCCAACATCACAGTAATTGCTTCTTGCTATTTTATAGGTACGAGGCAAGGGATGGCACTGTATCTTATTTTGGCTGTGTGGTTTAAAGCAAGGAATACCAAAGTCAGAGGTGATGATACTGTCTTCCAAAAGGAGGTAGTATGAATGTAGACAAAAACAGCAACTTAGGGAAAAGAGACATGCCAAGAATTGATGCTAAGCTACCAACATTGCTTGGTGGGTTTTGCTGAATAGCAACAGACAGCTCCTATTTGTTGAGATTGCTTGCAAAAATTTAAAACAAATCTTCTTCCACCACTTTCCCACCCCCCAAAAAAAAGTGTAGAGAAAAGAAACAAGCTTTCTTAGTGAAAAAAAAAGAGACACGGGAAAAGAAAGAGAAATGGCTTTACTGCCTAATCTGTTTCTGAACTTTTTGTTTGTTATTTTAATTCAGATTGATTTATTCCAGAATGAGCCTTGGGTTGTATATATTTGCATAGTACAGGGCTGTAGAGGATCCAGTGAGTGAAGAAGATCAGCAGCAGAGGGTGGAAACTGAGACTAGGAGTCCCAGAAAGACATTCCTCCAAGCTGAGCCCTTGCAGTGGATAAGGAAGATGCCTCAAGGTCTGTGCAGTCACTGGTGTGGCTTTGCATGCATGCAGAACAGCCCTGCAGAGCAGAGATCAGGGCACAGCAGTCACGTGGGAGAGTGGAGCTTGGGTGGATCCAGTGGGGGAGAAGACACATAACTGAACTGCAGAGATTAGAAGCAAACCTATGGAAGAGTGACTGCCATGGAAAATCAGTCGTCCGATAAGGCACAGTGATAGTGTTAGTGTTGTAGCATGGACAGAGTACCCTGCAGAGCAGAGCCGGGGGAGGCTCTATTCCTCCTGAGGCAGATATCCCCAGCCCAGAGGACACTCATAGCCTAATACCATCTGCATGTTAGATGAGCTTCTGAAGCCATCAACTGAACCTTGCCCCTTTAGAGATGCTGAAGACAACCTATCCTCACTGCACAGCAGGTGTACTTAAATCTTTGCTCTCTCCCTCCTCTTCTCCTTATTTCTTGTGTTGACTGGCTGACTGGAACTGTGGAGGCAGCAAGGAGGAGGATGAAAAACTGCCACTCTTGTCTTGATTTAATCCTTACACACACACAAAAACTCCTCCAAAAATGACCAAAGAGCAATTTCCACCTCCTCCTCCTCTTAGCCCTTCCATTTCCAGTGCAAACCACTCAAGAACTTGCCTAACAAGCTGGCCTCCCCTCTGGTTATTGTCCCAAGTGAACAGTCTCTCCATTCACTAACCCATGACAGTAAGTTGGTTTGGGAAACAGCAGGTTTATCTTCCCCGCTCAGGCAGTGCACTGGGCCCGCTTGTGAACCAGCTGCCATTCAGTGTCTGCTCTGCTGTTGATAAAGCACATTACACATGGCTGGGCTTGCATGATTAATACAGCTGTCTAAGCACTCTCTCTAAAAACAAAAACAACCAGAAAGGAGAAGGGAGGTGTGGGATTTGGGAGGGAGGGAGGAGGGAGGGTGTGCATGGGGATAAAACCCAACCATTCCAAAGAAATCAGGCTTGCAGAAAAAGCAGAGCGCTCTTGGAAGGCCTTCCCTCCCATGGGTGAGCAGGTCTGTCAGCAGAGCTCCCCTGCAAACGGGAGAGGCCTCGTGGCAAGGTGAGCAAGGAACAATGTGCGTGGTCCTTCCCCAGCACCGCCTGCATGTCCCTCTGCAGCCTGGGGAGTGGATGCATGAGTGGGAGCATGGCATCAGGCCCTGGAGAGGAATGTGCTCTGACCAGCACAGCTTCAGCAGGGTCTGGTCAGGCAGCCCCTCCGGTAGGTGTTGCAGCCACACAGGCACACTGACCCTTGGTGACACTGCCCAGCCACACACCCTGTGCTGAGGTACAGCCCACATGCACGGAGCAATCTCCAGGCAGCCAAGAACATCTAATGAGGAACAGGAATACATTCCTGCATCTTTCCCATTGCTCCTACTCATCCAGCTGAAGGCCTGCTCAGCAACCTGTGTAAGCTGTATTAGCTTTCCCTTTTTAATACTGGTCTGGGAATGGGCTGTGGGAAGCCACGATGGCTTCCTGCTCTGACTTTTCCCAGGCCTGGGCCAGGTATTAAAGCCATTCTTGCACTGTTAGGGTGTTAAGGTGACCAGGAGTCTCACTCTGGCATTGCACACACACAGACACTTCCATATTTTGATGAGAACTACAAAGAAGACAAGGTAATATTTACTTAGACCCCACACTTTAGAGACATATACCAGCACCAGGGCCCAGCCCGACTGTCATGACATCTCTAATTCACTGAAATACTGAGAGTGATATCCCCAAGTAGATCTCAAGGATAGGCTGGGAGGACACTTCTCTGCAGATAAAGATAGGGAAAGCAGAGGCTGCAGCAGGAGTGGATTTCAGTACCAGAGTAACCTCAAGCACACTGGCCACTCTCTGCCCCAATTTATTTGCTTTGCTGCTCCAGTCACCCCTTTGCATGTACCCCACCTCTTCATTTCTGTCCACAGCCACTCAAATCTTTCATATGCCATATATCCAGTAAAGCTTGTAGAAAACCATAGCAGGGATGAAGTGAGTAAACAGACAGACATGAAACTGATGAAAATATAAATTTTTCAAGAGATTCCAGAGCCTCCAATTAACAAACCTGCTTCTGTGCGTGCTCTGGGTGAGGGGAGCAATGTTGTTTGTCCTTTATTGTGACACTGGGTTATGTGCTTGGCATCACCTTTGGTCTGCTGTGCCCTACACATGTGCTTGAGAGATGAGCAGGAGAGGGATTGCTTTATCCTTGGAAAGCAAAAAACAGAAAAAGCTGAGATCATTCCCATAATGACTCCTGAAGAAAGTCTGTGCTATGTGGTTTGTTTGTTTGTTTGTTTGTTTTATTCTTTGCTTGCAGAATGAGAGTCTTTAATGTGTGATTTGAAGACAATACAGTTTTAAGTATCTGGTTTTGTATCAGTCGCTGGGGAAGGTGGGGTTTGAGGGGTGGTTGATTTTTTTTTTAAATAAACCTTCAGTTGCTAGGGAAATGAAAAAGGTGGGAGAAAAATTCTTCAGCTATGAGAAAACATTGAAACTTTTTATATACACAAGACAGAACTGATGATGAAAGATCTGTGTAACCTTGAAACAAAGGTGGTCTTCTATCCACCACCAACCTCACTGGTCAGGATAACAGTTCAATTTTAGACTAGGATTACTGTAAACCAGCTCCAGGATAAATGGTGTAAGCAGACATCTCTTGAACACCACGACCTTCTCAGAAAGACACTGAGAAATACAATTTTGGGGATATTCTTCAGACCTTAGAGAAGGATGGGTAAGCTGCATTACAGAATGAATCTTCATTCCTCTAAGAGATGAGGTATGATAGATGAGTACTTCGTACACCATGAATGAGCTCCAAAACATGGGGAAGAACTGTTCAGTGCTAAAAAAGCATGAGCAAATTCTGAAATACATTAAACCGTGTGCAAAGATTGATAGACACCAGAGACATTTCCTTAATCTTGTTGGAGAGTTGCTGGAGGGCATCCTCCCCAGCTTACACAGTGGTACTTGCACCTCTAGGAAAGCCAGCCTAGTGCCACTGCAGTCACAGTCAAGTTTTAATTACAGGAGCAGAACTGGTAGTGACAATGGGGAATGAGCAGGCAATGAGCAAAATAGCTTCAATACTGAGAACAGGGAAGAAAAAAAAGTGTCTTCTTCGAAGAGGAGGAGGGAGGAACAGGAAAGAAATAAGAAAAAAAGCCCCAAATGAACCCTAGTAAGTAGAAGCTAGTAATCCCTAAAGCCTTAGAGTAGAGTGCAAAGCCCTGGAAGAAAGAAATTAATAACTTTCAAAGTATGACCTTGAAAATGGAATTAACAGTATTCCTCCCTTTTAAGCCTTCATGATAATAAAGATTTCATCTTCTGAAGCCCTGGCAAGAGAGTCAACAGACTAGGAAAAATTGCTTCCTGCAGAGCAGCTGGCAAGTGCAAACTCAAAGACCCCTATAGGCCCCAGGGAGTGAGATGATAGAGACACCTGCATGATGCACATCTTCTTTCCCTTGTGCCTTCTGCTTTGGAGGTGGGGTCTGTTCATTCCCCCCCCCATTTTTGATCCTATTTTTTTCTCAAGAAGCAAACACAGAACTCCAGCCTTCACTGTAAGTAGAGTCAGCTTATACACAACATGGAGGCTAGAGCTTCTCAGAGTGGACAGCACCTGGAAAAACAGCAGGCTGGCTATACTTGGTTTATCATCACTCCTTCCTTCCCAGCACAGACAAGTTCTCCAAGCCCATCCCATGCTGCATTTTGGCTTCTCTTCCCTTCAGAAACTCACAGGGACCAATTACCCTCTAACACCAGATTTTACCTTGCACTCCCTGGCAGGATCCCAAGGGCAGATTCCTCAAAGCAAATCAAGAGCTGGAAGCTCTCTGATGCCCTTTGAACCTTCTCGGTGGGCTCTCTTCCATGAGCAAGCTGCAGATATGTCAAGCTCTGGAGCCTTGTTAATGTAAATAAGAGAAAAACTGCCATGCACCGTCTCTTCTTCTGCCTTCATTTTGGTTTACTCAGAGGATGAGATTGGCAAATGTGGATGTGAAACATATAGATGGGTGGATGATTTTTCACTTTAGGAATGTATCTGCTCTCTGCTTGTATCTCAAATGATCCTTTTTAAGGATCTGTGCTGGGAATCTTGAAAGTAATGGGTTTGATTTTTGCCGGTGATGATCATGGTGCACATAATTGGAGGTATGTCTCTGGTGAACTTGTGGGTTTACTTACACATCTGCCCTCATTTGCCTCTTGAGCAAGGCTTATGTGTCATGGCACAGTCTCCATCTCCTTCTCTAACAGGCCCCTTCAAGGGTGGTGCTGGCATTACAAAACAGAGCTGGGGGGAGTGGAGAGACAGAAGGGAGAGTGTGTGTGTGGAGGAAGTAGAATAATAGGGTGGCTTGGGTTGGAAGGGACCTTAAAGACCATCTAGTTTCAAATCCCCTGCTATGGGCAGGGCACCTTCCACTAGACCAGGTTGCTCAAATCCCATCCAATCCGGCACTGAACTGCCCACCAGGGATGGGATATCCACAGTTTCTGTGAATGCCTTACTACTGTCATCGTGAAGAATTTCTTCCTTATATACAATCTAAATTTACCCTCTTTCAGTGTAAGACCCCTTGTCCTATCACTACACACCCTTACAAAAAGCCCTTCTCCAACCCTTGTCAGCCCCTTTTAGGTACTGGAAGACCATGGTTAGGAGTCATAGAGCCTTCTCTTCTCAAGGCTGAACAACTCTGCCTCTCTCAGCCTGTCATCATAGAAGAGGTGCTCCAGCCCTCTGAGAATCTTCATGGCCCTTCTCTGGACTCACAGCAACAGGTCCACTTTCATGCTGGGGGCCCATCATAAGAATAAGTGTAATAAGTTGAATGGGTTGCAAATTTCACCACCACCCCCTGCACCCTCGGTTTCTGCTGCCGTAGTGGACAGATATCCTGCTTTTTTTTGTGTCTTCCAAAGAGATTTTGCGGAGGCTGCAGATGTGGTGGTTGTGGAAAGATGCAGGCTGGTGGGGACCAGATTCCGTGCCACATCCACGTGGCCGTCCGTGGCTGCTCGGCGGCGGTGGCTCGGGGCTGGCACCCTGCCCTGTGCCCTGGGGAGCCGGGTGTGCAGAGCCGCCTAGTCCGGGTGTCATTCCCAGTGTTTCCCGTGCCGTTCCCAGCCCGGAGGCTGCCTGGATCGCGAGGCAGGTTTGGTGTCCTTCGGCTGCCACCTCGCGGGGAAGGAGCGGCGCTTCGGCGGCGGCCGGGCGGGGACAGAGGGACAGAGGGACAGGGGGACAGGGGGACCCGCAGCGAGCGCCGGCCGAGGGAGGGAGGGTGACAGACATGACGAGTACGAGAGCTGTTCCCCTGCATGAGGCCACAGCCCTGGCAGCACACCTTCGCTTGCTGCCTGCTCGTTCCCTTTTCGGACTTGCTTGTTGGCGTCTGAGCTTCTCCGGGCACCACGTCCATACCCGAGCAGCCTTGCTGGAAACCTCACTTTTCCCCCTGCACTTCTGAGCCCGGGCTGATACTGCCTGCCTGCCTTTGCAGTCCTGGTACTGATGCCCTCTTCCCATAAGCGCCATCACTCTCCTCTCCCTGTCTCCCTCATCCTTGCTTTCCTCTGCCTGGTCAGGACCTAATTTCTTCTCTTTATCTCCCCTTTTCCCAGGACCTGTTCTCATTACTTACCTAACCTTTGTGCTTTCATAACACCCTGGCTGACTCTCCTCCCCTTGCCCTCTTCCATGTCGTGAGCTGAGCATTCCAATATTGCCATTTCAGCTGAAGATCTTCCCTGGTATCATTTCCTTTGCTGTAGCCCAGCATTGGTACAAGTGCGAGGTTCATCCTGTCACCTCAGTCCACATTACCCCCTTCCTATATCTCTCGTCATAGTAGCCTTTTCCCGTGCCTCTGCCCAGATGCCCTTATGTATTTTTCACCTCCTCATGCAGCCCCCAGCCCCCAGTGGGCACTGTGGGCTTTAAGAGGCCAACACAAGCCATGAGGCAGGGCCTGTGCAGGGCTAGCCTTCCAGCCTCCGACACTGCTGCAGAAGCTGGGTGTGTTGAAAGTTTTCATGACAAAAAAACTCTCTTCCCCTTTCCTGGGAAGATCTGAACAGCCCACAGCTAATTCTTCCCACACTGAGCAGTTTCCTTAGCCTGGCTCTCCCGTAGTCAGCAGAGGAGGCTGCAGAGCAAGGAGTGACTGAGACAGTTTTAATCTAGCCAGTTCAGGTAGCAACTAACAGCAGGCGGCGTGCCAAGCCACCTGTTAATGCCAAGGTCCTAAAGTCACAGGAGAACATAGCAGCCAAATTTAATGTGGGGCCACAATGTCATTGCTGGCAGCTGACTGCTGCTGTGCTTCTTAAAGAGTTGAGGGAGGCTGTGCATATGGAAAGCTCCAGGCAGTCCAGAAGTGACCAGACAAGTTCACAGAAGAAGAAATTAATCCCAAAGGGGTGCAGCTTCTGCTGGCTCATAACGACTCTGAAGCAGCTGAGGTAGGCCACTATGATGCCATGCTGGCCACATGATCCTGGCTGGCCCCCACAGAGGACAGAACTGAAGGTTAGACAAGACCTTTGGACTGACCCACCTTGTGCTGTGTTCCTCAGGCTGTTTTTAAGGATGTTGAGGATGAGAGCAGCTTTTGGCTTTGCCATCTGGCTGTGGTTTGCTCTGAATGCAAGCAGCACCCTGCTTTTCTCACCTTCCTCTGCCATCTAATCCAAGTACCCCCATCCCTCTCACTGTGTCTTACCCTACACTCGTCATGGGAGTGGGAGCATTTCTTGAACCATCACACACACACACACACAAGCACTACAGCTGTCCCACGCCAAGCCTGGTACAGTAGCACACACCCCATGGCCTCTCTAGTGAAACCATGGCTTGCAGCCCTCTGCACGTGGGAGCATGCACCAACTCTTCTGCCCCATGCTGAGTGGAATGCTTTGCCTGCAGGAGTGTTAGGCACTAGGTGAAACTACTGATGTCCCAAATTGAGGGGTCTTGCCACCCCTTCATTCACTCAGAAGTATGTGGAAGTTTTCCCAGAAGCATTAGGGGGGACTCCTGGAGCCTCTCTATGCCAGGCTGTTGTTCTGGACTGCTTAAGACAGGCAGGTGTGGCAGGAGCAGTGAGGTCACCGTGGCATGGCTCCATTTTTCCCATCATTAAATTTAAGAATGCAGCTAGGTTTACACTGTGTTGGGGAGAGGGGTTGGATGGGGGCAGCACATGGTCCCTTTCAGCCATGTGAGAACTACAACTCTCTAATTCTTGGCCATATCCTGTGGCATGGCACCAATGTAGATCACCCAGGCTGAACATGTAGCACCAATGAAGCCTCAGAAACACAGGATGCAGTGTCCCATGAAGCTGCTGCACAATTAGGCACCATAGCAGGGCTCCAGCTGCTTCTGCACCAGGTATCCAAATATATCATATTTGGAGCAAGGAAGAGCAGTGCAGTTGTTCTGCCCTTGAGAGTTTTCAGTCTAGTCCTTCTTGATTTACTTAATGGGATCTGACTCGGTCAGCATTTAGGGTCTGGGGTCCCTGAGGGGTTGAGCTGTGAAATGCTTCCAGATATTCATATTAGATCATCATCATCAGAAACCCAATTTCCTCCCCTTCAAAGCTGTTGCATGGTCACGGACTTGACAGTGCTGCCCAATTACCGGGGCGGGGAATGAATAGCCCGGGATATTATAGCAAATTCCCAGAGCACAGGCTCAAGGTCACCGAAGCGGGAGACCGCAGGGACAGCCCCGGTGCCAGCGGGCAGGGAGCAGGGGTGGGCAGCCGGGATCTTTCAGGAGGGGCTCCGGCGGGTCCCCACCGGGAGGGGGCGGCTCCGCGTGGCGGCCGCCAGAGGGCGCCGGAGACCGCGGGACCGGGACGGCGAGGGGATGGTGTGCGGGATGGAGAGGGAATGGTGTGCGGGACGGCGAGGGGATGGTGTGCGGGATGGAGAGGGGACGGTGTGCGGGATGGAGAGGGGATGGTGTGCGGGATGGAGAGGGGATGGTGTGCGGGATGGAGAGGGAATGGTGTGCGGAATGGAGAGGGGATGGTGTGCGGGATGGAGAGGGAATGGCGTGCGGGATGGAGAGGGGACGGTGTGCGGGATGGAGAGGGGACGGTGTGCGGGATGGAGAGGGGATGGTGTGAGGGATGGAGAGGGGATGGTGTGCGGGATGGAGAGGGAATGGTGTGCGGGATGGAGAGGGAATGGTGTGCGGGATGGCGAGGGGATGTGCGGGACGGCGAGGGAATGGTGTGCGGGACGGCGAGGGGGGTGTGCGGGACGGCGAGGGGGCTGCAGGGCGAGAGGTTTGCGAGGGGCTGTGCAGGGATGAGGGGTTGTGGGGGGGTCTGTGCTCTCGGGGGCTGCGGTGTGCGCACCTGGGGGAGCTGTGCCCACGCGTGCCTGCCCACATGTGCACATCCCGCCGTGCCGCGGGGGGGGCACGCTAGGGGAGGGCAGCGTGCGGTGCGGGGTGTGCGCTCACGTGTGCGGCTCTGCGGCGCACCGTGGCCGCCGTGGGGGCTGGCTCTGTCCCCCCAGCGTGAGCGCTCGCCCGTGGCCGTGTGGGTGCGGCAGGGGCATGCACAGCCCACAGCGGCAGCTGCTCGTGCACACACATGGAGAAGTCGTCATGCAAACGTGGGCTGGCACAGCCTGAGGTGTGCCGGGGAAGGGAGGGTGACAGTGATAGAATGAATTGAAAATGGATGCTATTTCCTGCAGAAAATCTCGCACAAAGAAAAGCATTTTACTTTCTTCCAGCACTCTCTTTCTTATTACACTTGAGCAGCTGTTGTCCTCCAAAACATTATTTTGTGATAGAATTATAACCTTCCCACATTTTTACAGTACTTGTGACAGTAAATGTAGCACCCACGGCGTGTACTGTAGCTAGCTGTGCTGTAAAACCCAGACATTCCATGTGGTCCCCAGGATTATGTGCAGAGGCCACACTGGATCCCAGTGCTCCCAGTTAGCCTAACACACTGCCCAACACCTGCACAGCCTGCTGGTGAGAACAGCTGCTGGTGTTAGCCTGTGGTGTGGCACAGAAGATGATCAGTTCTGCACATGGAGAGGTTTCTGCAGCCATCTGACTGGGACATGCAGGGAGCCATGAGAACAAGTATCATTTTTCATCTCTGGAGATGGAAGTTTTGGCTTTTCAAATGCCCTTCAACTTATACACACAAGCTGAAGCAGAAGAGAAGCTGGTGTGACTCTCTTCTGAGTCCTCCATCACACCACATGTCTTTGTGTGTCCTCTCTTACACCTAGACATTGCAGAGGCTCATCTCTTCACCACACCACTACCACACCATGCCATGCCTCTGCCCCCAGTCCAAACCAAGCTCACAAACTCTGGCCCATGCATTTAGACACATTTAGGCAGCAGTACCCAGCCAAGGCCAAATGTCCCCTTGCCTCTGCTGTGCTTGGTGTGCAGTGCTTGCCACCATTGGTGCAAATGCCCTTGCTCTGGTTGCAAGGACACCCTACAAAAGTGGCAAAGAGGAGGAATGGTTGTCACTAGTATGTTATGTACATGTCCGTGTATGTGTAAAGACAAATAGTATTTAAGCCAGATAGTAAAAATGTGGTGGCTGAAATTTTTTTGTGAGCACCACACCCTGGCTGGTGTGCTCTTGTTTATTTGCTGGGCCAGAGGAGTCATGTTTTGTGCCAAAAAGGGATGCAAAAGGTTCCAAACAGCCTCCACACCATTATTTGACTGTGACAGATACTTTTTCTGAAACATAGGTGAGGTAGGGGTAGTAGCTGAACTGAAACTTGTTCCCGAGTTTAGGGGAGGAAATAAAATGGGAAAAAAACCCAGTGTTGTAGGATTTGTGTGACAAACCACAAAAGTTGCATGTGGACTAGCTGAAAAAAAGAAGCCATGGATGGAACATAAATTTTCCACACAAATCAGCACATACTGACTTAATAATGAAAGAATAGAACTGGGGCACAAACAGCTACTCTAATCAGCTACCTTAGGAAGTAATCAGACAAGTGAAAGTGCAATGGAATTTGAGGGACTCTGGAGACATCCCTCTTGCATTTGCTGCCTTTTAGTCAGTCACCAGCTGGAGTTTAATAGTGACTGCACTGCGGAGCAAGCCTGTGGCACCTGTGCTCCGACCAGGAGAGCAGGGCTCTTCACTTCTGCAGTTGTGAGGGAGCAGCTGTACTTCAGTCTCATGGAGTTCTTCTGAACAGGGCCTTTTAAAAAAAATTTTTTGGCTCCCCTCTGCCATCAGAAACAGCTTTTCTTGGTAGTAAGCATGACTTCTTTCTTCCACAGCAGGATCAGTTCCAACATAAAACCTTATCTCCATCTCCACACTCCAGCATCTTACAGGCACATATACGTATAAATGTACACGTACATGTGCATGCATGCATACATACATGAGCACTTTGCGTGCACATGTGCATGGTGAGCCTGCTTTTACAGACCCATAGCCACGTGCAGCTCCCTGACCAGTTATAAAGAAAAGGCTGCCAAGGCTTGGGATTGCAGGGTGAATTTCAAACAGCATCACTGCTATTAAAGCCATCCAGAAAAGGCTACCCATAAATGAGAGGATGAATGAGAAGATGTCAGGAGTGTTAGCACTTAATATTCCCGGAGTGAGGCTGCATTATTTGTTGCTGCAGCAGCGCGCTCCTCCCTGCCCCCTCTGACAGTGCCTGCGGATGCGCATGCACACACGTGCAACTTCATTTTCCACCCTCATGAAAAATCAAAGTCCCCGGCATACCCTGCACCCTCACCCCACAGGTGTCGTGTCACAGGGCTGTAAGTGCCACAGCAAAGCCTTCCTCCACCCCGATTCAGAAACAAATCATTATGGTGCAGCCCTGGGATGGAGGGGAGGTGTTTGCTGGCTGGGCCCATATTTTATTGATCGGACCACAGTGATGAATCAGCTCCTGTGGAGCTGGTGTCTGCCTGCAGACAGGTACTGGCCACTGCGCAGAATTACAACGAGTCCTGGCATCTCAGTGCCACCACTGGGAAGGCAGCGGAGAGGGCAGGTGTAGGGGAGGTGACCAGGGGCTTCATCTGCAAAGGGGTGAACCATATCCCTGCACTGGAAGGCAAACAGCTCCCAGCTGGAGGCACAGCAAGGGCTGGGATGTGGTCAGCAGCCAGGGTTGAGCCTTTCCGCTTGCTCCAGGCCCTGTTCCTCCAGCATGGGTGTTGTTTAGGGAGAGCCTCATGCCATCGGAGTGTTGGGCTGAGGGAGGGAGGATGCTGATGAGCGGGCAGGCTGCAGCCTGTAGCTGGGCTGGAGGGAGGCTCACCAAGGTGGGAAGGTGGCCGTGCCCTGCAGCCCAAACCCACCACTGCAGGAGCAGCCTGGGACTGAAGTGCTGTGTTCCTGTGTCACCCACATCTCACCCAGCCTCGTGTAATCTTGTCTTCTTTTCTCTTCCTTCTCGCACCCTGCAGGACCCGGCACAGGGAGAGTAGACAACGGCTCCATGAGTTTGGCCGTCCCACTGTGGCTTCTGGCAGCATCCCTGCTCTGCCTACTCAGCAAATGTTAATACAAATCAGAATTAAAATAATAATAATATTAATAATAATTAAAAAACAACACGACAACAACAACAACACACAAAACAAAATGCGTTATACAGGAGACAGAGCGAAGAGAGGGGAGAGAGAAAAAAGAGGGGGGGAGAGAGAGAGACGACTGTTTCTTTCACAATTTTTGTGTGTTCAGGAGCGAAGAGGGGGGAGAGGAAAAATTACAGCAAAGAAGACTCAGCAACTTTTAATCCAAAACCTGAAAAGCCAGCTGTCAAGTCATCGACTGCCTAGGAGGCAACACGAAGCGAGGGAGAGAATGGGGCACCAGCAAGGATCTTGTCGCCAGAGGATGCTGCAATGTAAACAATCCAACAAAACCTGCAAAGCCAATCAAAAAGAAGATCCCTTTTCTTTTCTCTCCTCCTTCCTCTTTTCCATACTCCCTCACTTTCCTTCCTTCCTCCTCTTTCTTTCTTTTGCAGAAAGAGGTCTTTGCTTCGGTGTCTATAGCCATTTAACTTTTTGGATGCCCTGGGTCATTTTTGTGAGCTAATGCTCAGCCAGTTCATACTTTTAAAAACAAATTAAAAAAAAAAAAAAAAAGAGAAAAGAAAAAAAAATAACAGCCACAAACCAGAGCAAGTCACCTGAAGCTCTCTGTACACTGGTGTCCTGTGAAGAACCCCTTCCTCCTTCCTCTCTTCACTTCACCCTGTGCTCATATGCACCCAGCCCTTGCTAAACACCTTATTCCCTGTCCCCTCCTTCATGCAACATCTCCCCCACAGGCCTGACCTAAAGCTGTGTCAACTCTACTGAAAGCCTACTTTTCTTTTTTTTCTTTTAAAATCCTCTTCCTTCCCCCCCCTCAATTCAACCAGGTGTCTTTCTCTTTCTCCTGTGTATGCCTGTGTGCGTGCGTGCATGCATGTGTGGCTCTTGCTTCGTCTTCACTCTTTCTCTCTTTCTCTTGCTCTCTCTAAGCATGCAAAATGAACAGTCCATGTGTACATATGCTCATCCTGTTGTAGATAATGTCCTGCCTTGTAAGTGTGAGACAAGATGCAGAGAGATCACTTAGGCAGAGAAGAGGGGTGAGGAGAGAGGAGCAGCTGCAAAACAGGTTCACATTGTGTCCCCTCTCCTGTGTCCTCACTGGCTTTTTGTCTTCTGGCCACCTTGCTTGTAAGAGTCAGTCTGCACCCTTGTCTAGGCTTTTTCTCCTTTCCCACCTCCAACCTCTTTGGCTCTCAGCCCCCAAGTACCAGCATAGCAGCCCATGCTATGCATGAGTGCTTGCACACGCACATGGGGGTGTGCACTCATGTGCAATTGTCATGTGCAAGCAAGCAGAAGAAACGAGGACTGGCCTACAACACTATGGACTGAAGAGTGCAGTCACCATTCCACCTGGGGATGGGAGGCTGGGCCGGTGGGATATGAGTGATGAGACCTTGGTTATCACCAAGTTGCCATTCCTCTTAGGGACAGTGTGCATAGGAACAATACCTCAACATGAAAACCACAATCTGGTCATTCCTAACCATTTTGGTAGACATGCAAAAATAGAGCCATACCCTTTTTTGTTGCTTTGTTGTTTTTGCTCTTACTGTCCTCCCCGGTATAAAAGGAAATGTAGACTGTGTAAGGGTGAGTGTGTGTGTGCTGTATACCACTGCTATTACAAAACTCACTGCAAATTCCACATTCAAAAGAAATTGGGTCAGAAAATGTCCAGGACCTGTGAATGTAAGAAATAAAACAAATATCAGGTCCAAAATCCTGGGCTTACAAATAAAGAGCTTAAAATTATGCAGAAAAGAAGTGGGCAGCACAATTTCCCCTGCTCTTCTCTTATCTCAAGGGTGCTGGTCTTGGTGGAGAGTGCCCCACACTTCCCATGACAGCATCACATACAGAGGTGCCAACAAGAGAGGCTTTAGTGGTTCCCAAGGTGAGAAAAAGCTGTGAGAAACAGGACTGAGAAAATGCTGGGTAGCGGCTGGAATTTGCCACACCAGCACAAGGTTTGCTGCAGGAGCCAGAGTGAGCAGTACAGTGCAGTGCCCGTGTGTGGGTGGGGGCAGTGGGGAGAAGACTCCAGTGTCCCCTGGCCCATCACAAGCCATAGTATCCACCAGCAGCAAAGATGATAAAACACAGGGTTTATCAGGTAGGCCTTTGTTGGAGAGAGGGATGTACAGGAGAGAGATTGATTTAGCCCAGTGAAGTCAAGTGACCATCCCAGGACAGCAGAATGTTTTACAAGCAGCAGCCAGTTTGCTCCTCTGTCTTTGCCCTGGGCACTGAGGCAGTGGCCGCACGCTTGGCAGCCGTGCTTACATGCAGGCAAGGGGGAAACAGCTTGGCCTTGCAATGTGTGGGAGGGGATACCCGCCAGGTGGTCCCCTGCCAGGAAGGAAAGTGGGAATTGCTGCCTGCGAGCCCGTCCCACTTTTGCATGGGTGGGGCACAGTCCGGTCAGGCTTCTGCCTTGCACTGCGGCACTGCCGGCGCTGCTGAGCTCAGCTGTTCCACGAAGCAGCAGGCAACCAATTAAGCAGGCAGTCAAGGGCTCCTCCCAGGCTGCCCGAAGTGCAAGGAAATTTAAAGAGACGCATGAGAGGCTGAAATTTGGGCATTGCAAGAGCTGCTGTGGGATTGGATGGTGGTAATTTATGCTCCTCCAGACCCTAAAGCCATACCTGCAAGAGGGTGCAAGTTGCAAGTGGGCAACTGGTACTTCAAATCCACCCAAGGCATCCAGGGATGGCTCACTTCCTCCAAAATAGGACAGTCATTGATGGGACTTGGACATTTCCTTTGGAGACTGGTGTGTGTCAGCCTACGAAAAATATGCCCTGCATCCTTCAGAGCATTCAGACGTCCCAGTCCTTGTGCCCAACCTTCAGGAGAGCCATCGAAATCAGAGTCTTAGTAACAAGTCCAGATTTTCTGCTGCAGCAAGCCTCCTCTTTCCCCTGGTACAGCTGTGAGCTGATCCTGGTCCCAGAATCCAGGTCTGGGAGCTGCACCCTTTCCTGCACACTGGCACGAGGGAAAACACCACAGTGCTCTTTCTTGGGGCTGTACCTATGCCTGGATTTATTGCCACAGGCATGTTGAAAAAAGTGGGCAGCCTGCAGTGTCTTGCTGTGGCAGGCTGCTCCTGAGGGCTGAGTCAAGCCCACTTTAGGTTCTTTGGTGTCCCATGTGTTCTCTGCATCTGTTTTTGTCACTGTGGGGTCACTCCTAGGCACTGGGTCACACACATCAGACCCCTACCATGTGGTGGCGGTCATCGAGTCCCAGCACCTCATTATCTCACATCTACTTTGGTTCAAAGGAGTTTTGAGGGGATGTTTTTTTAGATGTTAAGGTGCATGGTTAAAAGGGAGATATCTCACTAAAAGCAGGGCATTCATTTTTTGAAGCCATCTGCCCATTAGTGGGGGAAATGGCCCCAGCCCCAGCGCTGGGATCTGCTCTTTCCTGCAGACCCTGGGCAGATCTTTGCCTCTATTGCATGGCTGTGAAACAGGGTGAAAGCCAGTTAATTGCAGGCCTCTCTGGAGAAAAGCTACCAAGTATGCCTGTTCTCTGCAGAAGTGCTGGGACCCTACTCCTGGCAATGTCTGTTCCTAGGGATGTTGTGGGTAGGTTGGAGCTTGATTTCCTCCAAGAATCTAACCCTGTGAGCTGCAGTGGGCCTCACAGGGTGCTGTAAAAATCCCCCTGTTTCTCCTGAACTCAAGCTCTCCTGAACTTTGAGGGTCTGCTCAAAGCACCTCTTGAGAGGTGAGGCCAGATGAATATAGGAAACACAGGCAAGATCTAATGCCTTTTCCCATTCTTTCTCCCCTCCATCCTCCAATGGAGATGTTGCAATGGCTTTTCTCGTGTCTCAGGCCCTTCTCTCTGAAACTCTTTATCCTTATCATCTCTTTTCCCCATTTGCATCACTGTCTTTCCCATTACCTCCCAAAAAGCTGTGTTCTTGCTTCCTGCTGCCTCTCAGCTGGTCGGGGACCAAGGAAGGTGGGTGTTTGGAATGGGACACCAGTTCCTTGAGCTTGTCAGTGTAACTGTGTTTGATTGATGGAGATTTAACATTTAGTGTTATAAAAAGATATGAACAAAATGGAAAAAAAATTGTATTTCTCCTACTGGTTTGTAAATATTACAAGAGTTACATGAGATGTCTGGTAATGTCAAAGCAGAGGAACAAAAACTTAGATTTCATATATGGCCCCATAATTGCTAGCAGATTTCTAACCCTTTTCGGATGACCGAGAGGAGGGGTGAAGGCAAGTCTTTCTGAAAGGAACTGGGCAGGGGAAATGCAGCCACCCCGAGCCACATGAACTCCATGCATGATTGTAGCATGTTGCTTGGAGCGTGTGCCTGGTCAGATGGAAAACGAAGCAAACGCCTGTCTCTGAACGGCTGGGAAGGGCAACGTGGGATGCTCCAGCCGGCCGACACCTGTATCTTGGCAGTTGTGTTCATTTCTGTTTGTTTGCAGCCCCGCACTCGTGAGCTCGTTGCTCAGTGATGCACCCTCTCCTCCTCCCCCGTACCCGATTTCCTCACCAGTGAAATTGTGTCGCCCCATGCTAACCCCGAGTGCATGTGAACGTGCCATTCATGGAGATCTCATTGGTGACATGCATTGTGTCAAGAGTTAGTCTTTGTCTGCACATCTTTCTCACACCACTGACTGTTCACCACTTGGGCAGATCGCTCGTGCACTGCTGCTTGACCCATTTGCGGTCAAAGAACATCCAAGCCCCACCAGCTCTTCTTAGCTCCAGGTGCATCCAGGCCATGCCCCCAGACCACCTGTCTGAGCAACCCTGTTCTCAAAGTCCAACCACACAGCACGAACAAAGCCACCATCAAAAGCCATGTGGTCTCCAGGCTGAGTAGAAGCTACACATGTGGAAGGAATTTGGGGGAGCAGCAGAAAGTCCTGATGAAACAAGAGGATCTGGGAAGTCGGAGGAGTTATGCTAAATCCTTCACAGACCCACCAGCAGATGATATTTCAGCTCAATTTTTGTGCAGCATTTCATCATTTTGCCCTTCCCTGGTGAGGGAATCTATGGGCACAGGGAAACACCTCTTCTCCTCCCAACCCCTCACACCTCTGCTTCCTCTCCTCCAAGCACACTGACCTGCAGCCCAAATCATCATGGTGCTTGATGTGATGTAGCAACTGACATGGGGGATGGCTGACCAAGACAGTATGACAGAGGAGATGCCAGGAGGGTGAGCAGTTCTCTCTCTTTCTCTCTCTCTCTCTCTCCTCATGGTGAACAATCTTACTGCTTCTCTCACTCAAGGACACAAAACTTCTTGAGTCAGGGATGCCGGGAGCAAACTGTCCTATGTGAAGAGCAAAACTTGAGGCAGGGAAGTGATGGAGAAGCTGGATGGTGATTTCCAAGCTGTGATGCCGGTGGAAAAAGGTAGGGATGAGTGCTGTCCATCATCCATGTGCAGAACTCTCAGGTTCACCAGCGAGGAGACCATGGCCTCTCAACGCTAATCTTAGAGTGGCTTCATTTCCAGTGGGATGCCCAGAAGATGATTTTTTTTAATTGCATGACTGCTGACTAAGAGCTGTGTCACACCACTAAAACCTCTTTCACTTTTCCTTCTTGTAAGTTGCTAGAACAGTGATCGGGCAGTTCCCACAGCCTCCAGAATTTTGCCTAATGGTTGGCTTCCATTAGGACAACATATGGTGCTTGCTTGTTGGTTCACTCGCTGTAACGGGGAGCAGAACTCATCTTGGTGAGAGTACATCGGTGTGGTCCTCTGTACCTCTGTGGGTCAAGGTGATGGAGTGAGGCAAGGAAATCTCCAAGCCAGGCCTTGGCAAGAGGAGCAGCTCTCTTAATTAGCCCAGGCAGGTGGAAAGCAAAGAGTCCTTCACTTGCTGCAGGCTTGGGTTAGCTGGTGCCACAGCAACTCAGACAGCCCTGCAAGCCTTGTAGAAGTGGAGAAGGAGGGGGCAGTGACAGGGGGACATGACTGCAGCACAGGTGGTAGGGGATGCATGAGCAGCAGGGCTCCTTGGGCAGCGCAGCTGGAGAAGGGGCAGAGATTGCATCCCAGGTAGGCCCTTCTTTCCCTGCCTGTCCTCATGGTCATCAGGAGCTCCATCCTGGCCTCTCAAGGCATGCTCACCATGCAGAAAAAGGGGCCTCAGTGAGTAAAGCAGTGTGGCACCACGGTGGCTCCAGCCGTGTCCTGAGGAAAGGCGTGTGGATATTTCTGTACGTAACAGAGGGCTCATGGGTGGAGACAAGGAGCAAGGCCTACCTAGGAGCCAGCCAGTGGGGAGAGCACGTCCCAGGTGGGGCTGTCCTTCTCCAGAATTGTGACATTTGCTCCCCATTTGGCCACACACAGGCGCATACGCACACGCCCGCCAGCTCCATGGCGCACATGCTGCAGGAGTGCTCCTGGGGCGCTCTCCTTCCCCACACCCTGCACCACACACAGCCAGGCAGGTGCTCAGCCACCTGCTGCTGGCCGTGGCTCTGCCTGTGACACACCGCTACGCTGTGACCTCCTGAGGAGCCAGGAGAAGGCACAGGCGTGCCTGTGCCCATGCCTGCGGGAGCACACGTGTGTGCCAGGAAAGGGAGGAGGGGGCACAGAGCAGGAACCTGTCTCCACAATGCCACCTCCCAAATCATTCAACCTTCCCAGCTGGAGCCAAGATTCATCCTCTAGACCTTGAGAATGAAGGCCAGTCCCTTCTTCTTGCTACACGGTGGGGTGGTTAGAACTCTCCTCATTAACAGTGTTATATACATATAAATATATATATATATCTATATCTTTATATATATTTTTCCCCAGCACCGTAGACATGAGCTGAACTTCTCTTTAATGAAACGAGAAAATGACCATTTTATTTTTTGCCATTGTTTTGGTTTTGAAACTAGCTCTGTAAAAGAAAATTTTAAAAGCGCAAGTGTGTGTGTAAAAGAACCAATCAAAAAAACTAAACAACCCAACAAACAAATGAACAAAACCCAGTGATGGAATAAAAATTAAAAAAGATGCTTTTTATTTTTTCTTTTCTCAATGTATTTAACTTCTGTTATCTCGTTTCTGTTTCTTTACATGTATGAATGCTCTGCTCTTCTGTGATCTTAAAAAAAATTACAAAAAAATACAAAAATTAAATAAACATGAAAAGGAGGCAATGTTTCTTCATTTCCCCTCCCTTCCTTGCATACTCTGGCTTGTCTGCTCTCTGATAATGTCTAGTGATGACTTTCCAGCCCACAGGGGGAACATGGGCCAAGATACCCCTTCCCTCACTATCCTTGGAGGGGCCAGGTGGTCCAGTGCTGCAAGTGGGGCAGAGACCAGTGGCTTGGGACTGAGGGTGCTGTGTCACCCCAAGCAGTCTGACCCCTTCAGTGCAGTGCCTGAGGAGGAAGAGAGCAGGCTGGCTGGAAATAGATGTGACATGGGGCTGCCAGGAGGAGATGCCGTAGACAAAACTGCAGTGCACACCCCTGAAGTCAGCACTTGCCTTCAGCTTCTTGTTTGGTTTGGGTTTTTTTAATTAGTTAAATTGCATGACTGTATGTGTGTGCACAGATAGAGGTTGGGATCAAGACTGCAGTCCCAGGAGGGGAAGAACAAGGAAGCTGATAGAAGGAATGAGCTGAGGCTGAGCTGCTTAGGCGAGCGCAGGACAGGAACAACAGAAGACAGAGCATGATGGTGGAGATGGTGGAGAGAGAGAGAAGGGGGCTGGAGGGCAAGGAGACATAAGATGCTGGCCAGAAAACAGCAGGATGCAGCACTAGAGAGGTCGGGTTTTATGACAAGGAGGGAGTGGAGAAGCAGGGGAATGGTGAGGGCATGGGGCTTGGAATGAGAGTGGTCAGGACAAGGGGAAGAGGGGCAGGAGTCTTGTGCCATGGTCACAAGCAGGCATGAAAGGAATAGGTAAGAAGGGAGCTGGAGGAAGAGGGCAGCAGAGTAGCCTGGGCAAGTTTTCAAGCAAACACAGCCAAAGGGGTGAAGAAACCAAGAAGCAGAAAAAACCTAGTCAAAGGGGAAAGGGGCACCTAGGCAATTTAAATGTGAGGGTTGGACAACCCAGGACATCTGCAGCCAAATAGTGGCTGTAGTAATTTTTGTGTCATGTAAATGCCACCCCACTGTCACAGCCTGGCATCACTGTCCTTTTCCCAGTGGGAGGATCTCTATTTCCTGGTAGCCTCAAGGACACACCAGGGCAGCAGCACGTGGCTGCACATGGCCAGGCTCAGCCTGGGCTGCAGGAGAGCCTGGCTGCATCTCTGAAAGAGAGATAGTTTCATTCTTGCTCACTGCTGGAGAATGAAAGACCAGGGCTTCTTATTTCTGGGTCTGCTCTGCCCACACTTATGTGTTGCCTTCTCTGCCTCTGTGTCACCTTCCACTGTCTCTCCTGTTGCCTATTTACAGTTGACCGGGACAGAGACTTGAGACCTCATACAAAGCAGGGGTATATTCTGTGAAAAGTTATAGCTAATTTTGAACATAGCACGTAGAACAGTGTAAGCCTTGTTTCCAGTAGAGTACAGACTTTTCTTAAATTGTATGAAATTAAATAAAACCAGAGCTGTCAGAGCTCAGCACAAACAGTCGGCTAAGCAGAGATACATCACTGAGCACAAGATGTAAGCAGGATGGTGAACATGAGTAGCACTTAACCACACCTTTGCTGTTTGACACTGAAGAGAAGTGATGGGTTCTGAACCCTCCATCATCACCATTGTTCCCTTCCATGGAGCTGGGAGAGCCAGGAAGTGCAGTGTGGAGGATCACAGCAGAGCTGTTGGGGAGAGTGCCAGGGCAGGGGGTAGCACTGTGCTCTATGGATATTCAGGTCAGTACTGAGCTTTACAGGCTGGTCACTGAGGTGGAAACAGGCCAGGTTTGTGGTGCTGTACACGAAAGACAACAGCACTACCAGGTCTTCACCTCCATGTGCATGCCCTGAACACACCTGGAAAAGCTGCTTTTGCCTTTTCACCTCCACCACCTTAAAGCTGAGGCTTAAAGAAGACAAGATAAACCCTGGCAAGAACACCTTCTCTTTTCATTAACATTTTAAATGGTTATTTTTAATGGTACATTTAACTAACACTAAGTTATCCATGGGAAGAGAATTTGGCTGTTAACACTGGCATCTGCTTAATAAACAAGCTTTGCATTTGGTGAGGCGTGAGCATAACACCAATAGTAATCCTTGCTAACAGCAAGCTCATTAACATTAATTCCTGCTTTTACCACCATGAAGAGCTTTTTGTATCTGTAAGAGCAATTATTAAATGTACCTCCTTCTCCCTGCAAAATGTACACAGGAAATTATCAGCAGTGGTGCAGACCTACCAGTAATGAGGATCTGAATTCTTAGCACTTACCATAACTCAAAATTTCCAGAAGAGTGGGAAAAGTGATGAGATGTTCTGGGGACTGTGATCTTCATCTTTCCTCACGGAGGAACTTGAACTATGTTCAAGCACTGCTAAATTGCAATTGGAAATTAGTTAAGGGTTATGGTACTCAAAGGCTATGGGAAAATGTGTGTCCATAAAAATATCTTGTAATTCAGCCAAGAGTGGCATTTGCTATCCAAAGCAGGCACGTCAGAATGGGCAAAGAGATGGATTTAGAGAGATAAACTCCTATGGAAAAAACACCAGAAGTTAAGGTGCAGCCTCACCAATGCCAAGTACAGGGGGACAATCACTGCCCTGGTCCTGCTGGCCATTCTATTGCTGACACAGTCCAGGATGCCATTTGCCTTCTAGGGGAACAAACTGGCTCGTGTTCAGCCACTGTCAACCAGCACCCCCAGGTCCTTCCCTGCTGGACAGCTTTCCAGCCACTCTTCCCCCAGGCCAGTTTCACTGCATGGGGTTGTTGTGACTCAAGGGCAGGACTCAGAACTTTGCCTCACTGAATCTCATGCTGTTGGCCTCAGCCCATCAATCCAGCCTCACCAGAATCCCTTTGCAGAGGTTTCTCCTCTCCAGCAGACCAATGCTGCCACACTCAGTGTCATCTGCAAACTGACTGAGAACAAGCTGAGCTTTCATATGAGAACTGGAAATTGCATTGATTTCAAGAGAACTGTCTGTACCTAAGACCTTTTTGTTGGTCTGTTGTTGGTGTTGTGAACTCTGTCCACACATGGCAGGCATGGTATCTGTAAAAACTTGAGAACACATTGGAGACTATGAGCTTTACACAATGCTTTCTGATTTTTAATACTTTCAGAGTATATGGTTTGTAGAACATTTACTGCTTCCTCCAAAAGTGTCACCTTTCCAGTTCAGTTTAAAAATGGTGCATTGACCAGGAAACTGGAGGAATGAATGTTTGAGCCATTATCACCAAGAGGAAGGCTAATTGAAATGCATAATAGGGTTGTCACACATTCCAATAACCTTGATGATAAATCTGATTTTAGGTCTTTTAAAATATTTCAAATTATTACAAAATGCTGACCAGGAATAATGTTGCTCTGCCAGTAGAAAGTGACTCCAAAATTTTTTACAGGGCTGGAGGACAGCAAGGCTTGGTTTGGAAATCACACCTCAGCACTGATCTGCTGCTGCCCCATTTTGGGTGCTGATGTTTTTATCCAAGTCTGTGCCCAGGATTCTAGGGTTGCAGTCCCCTGATATCTGAGTTGACAGGATGCAGTACTAGCAGTCTGAGACTTTGTGGAAGTCACTGGTGGAAGTGCACAATCCCACCTTCTTCTGCCAGCTCAGCAAGTGAATCTGAGTTTTCCATCTCTTGGAGCCCAGCCTCCCAGGTGTTTCCTTAGCTTGCAACCCATTTTGCAACCCAGTCCTCCCGGATGGAGAAATCACTCCTAGATCTGAGCGTCTCGAGGATGCCACACAGACAGAGGGTCAGTGAGGATGCACAAGACACTTGACACAAGCGTAGGAATCCAGCAGAGCTTCAGTCCCTCACAGTGCACCTGGCTCCCAGTCCTGTATTCCTGTAGGGAATATATTGTTCTCTGGATGTGGCTTCAGATGGCACAGGTTGTGGGAAACAGGCACTGAGCAGTCTGAGCACAGTTCGGTTGTGGGAAACAGGCACTGAGCACCCACAATCTGCTGGCAAGCTTGAGCTAAGGCTGTGCATCCTCTTTGAAATGTGGTTTGGGAAGCCTGCTCAAATAAAGGCTGCCTTGCCTGCCTGTGGGTCCATCACTGATTGTAGAGTGTCCTGAGAACTTCCATCCATGTAGAACCTCTCCCAGATGTCTTACTAGCTTCTGACTTTACATAACAGAGCCAAGACAAGCTCCTTCCCTGCACTTCCCAGCACCTGTGATTGTGTGCTGGTCATCTATTTAGTGAAGGGAGGATGGGCTCTCCACATCTGTCCAAGGATGATACTTTACTCAGCCTGAAATTCCTCTCACCACAGAGCCTCGCACACCCTCCGCACAGCCTCCTGCCTCTGATCAAAGCTCTTCCCGGTGGCACAGCAGTGAAGATGTGCAGAGGTTCATTGCTGCAGGCAGCTGCTGGTGACAGCCCCTGCTGCCCGCTGGTCCCTCTGCAGGCGTGTGGCCTCTCGCTGTGTGGCAGAGCAGGAGCGCTGCTGCCATTCCCACCCGCAGCATGCAGCAGGAATGAGCACAGGGCCATGCTCTTGAACAATCTGCTCTTGCTGCTGGTGGTGTGGGGTTCTTCTGCAAGACTTGTCTGGGGCAGCTGTTGGCACAGCAGAGCTGCTGACAGGCATCAGGGCAAGCCTCCCACGCTGCAGGATGGGGCTGCAGCTGCCACAGCCCTGGTACCCAGCACAAGGCACAGCGTGTGCTCTCTTGGGGGGGCAGATCGTGCACCAGAGCCCAGCCAGGCCTTTCACTGCCAAGTGATCTGGCAGCGAGCAGGCTGTGCAAGCACGGTCTGGGGCTGCTGTCTGCTTGAAGATGATATAGTGGGGCATCTCCCTAGAGAGATGCACGTCTTGGAGTGCTCGAGGACAAGAGGGATGTGCAAAAGGCGTGAGGATTTGTGCTGCTGGCTGCAGAGACAGATCCAGTTCCTGTGGGCTGAGGTGAGCACTCTCTGTAAGCTGGCAGCTGGGATCCAGCTCCTGACTCCATGCAAACCTCAATCAGCTTGAGGGCAAAAAAGCTCAGAGGACATTTTCAATGCTGTCCAAACCCTTCCTCTTCTACTTGTTACCCCCATTACTAATTGAAATGGAAATATAGGAAGATATTTAACATCTCTTGCACGGGGCTGTAACACTTGCAGATAAAAGTTCGTAAGTGCTCTGAAGCACCTCCCTGGCCCCTGCCCCAGGCAACTACCCCAGCAGCGATGTGTCCTTGGGAACAGGAGGGATGTGGCATCCAGAAGCAGCTAGACCAGACTAACAGCATCTGATTACCACTGAGTGATAGTTCAGTTAACAAACCAAGAGCTGTTAAGGAGAATGACTGAAGAAAGGGGGGAAAAAACACACTGGAGGCACTTTGTGCCTCAAATGATGGCTTTGATGTGGCAAATGAGGGAAAATTAGCACCAGACAGACAAATGGAAACTCATTTCAAGAGGCACCTAATGAAACAAAATTGCAAAGAGAAGCTCAGAAGATTGATTCTGTAGCAATAAAACTTTATCTCCCAGTGCTCTCACTCACTCCCTTGCTCACGGTCTGTACTCTGGGAGCTCTCCCTTCACGCCCTTTTAGTGATCCCCAGCACTCTAATATAAATACTAGAGCTGAGAAAAGAGTTATTCAGAGCAGGAGTGTGAATTTGCTTTGATGCTATCCTCCCTCCCACCTTTTTACATTTGTGTCTGCAGCAGTTTTTTACTGCATTGAAGGTGGACAGGAGCAGGAACTCATCACTACTCCGGTAGCCAAAATCTGTTGTGTTCAGCTTCACATAGCAGCCTGAGAAACTGATGGTCAGATCACAGCTAAGATCAGGGAACTTTGGTTTGGGACACAAGGAGTATGGCTGTGTGAGGTGGTTTTTGCTCCTATACCAGAGGGAACAGGCCCCTTCCTCAGTCAGTTGAGCAATTTAAATAAATCAATTGCTGAATTCTGTTCATCTCCAAAGCACTGGCAATGCCATTGCATTCTTTTGCTTTGTGTCTGTGACATGTGGTTGTTTGGTAGTCTTTTATCCTTTTTCCCTAAGAGACACAAGCTTGTCAAGGATGCGAAGAGGTGCATGTCACAAGGAGGGAGCTTGGGCACTGCTCCGTGCCTCTTTCTGTATCTGGTACTGACTCCAGTGTCACCTGTGAGCAAGGAACAAGGCTTGACAGCCAGGCCAGGGTCTTGTGTTCAGTCAAAGCAATGCAGTGATTTAGGGAGGGGAAGTCACTGTGGTAGCAGTTTCTGACCAGTGCTTACAAACAGCAGGGATTCATACCAGAGGTAGACTCATACCTGCCTAAAGTCCTCATTGACACCTCCTGAGCTAACTGTGCCAGATCTGACTCATTGCCCTGGATTAAGCCTCCCTTTGAAAGTTTGGCACCAGCTTGGAGTGAGAGGTTACTCAATGGTGAATCAGGCGCTAATGGGTCTTTTTCTTTTGCATTATATGCATGTTACCAATGTTTGTGGGTCACCCTAAGGGGAAGAGCACAGGGACACTATTTGTGTTCACCATCATCTCTTTCATGTGAAAAGGTCTGTCATTACTGTGCAAGTTTGATTCTCAGTACAGACACCTTCTTTAAGGACCAGGCACCCATGTGGTGAAAACCAGCACTGATGTACCAACGCCAATGGGTCTGCTGGGCTGGCCAGTGAGCTTCTCTCCCATGGCAGAGTTATTAGACACAGAACCCATAAAACAGAAGGGATTCACCTGTGTCACATAATCATGGGCCTCTGTGCTTGACACGTGCTACGGAGGCAAAGGACAGGTGTAACATCTACTCTGAAAACTTGAAGTCCCTCTATTCTAAGGTGGCAATCTTACCTCGGAAACTTAATTTGCAGGACAGCCCATTTAGCTAAGCTGCCCTTGAAAAAGGCTGTCTGGGCTGTCATTGTTCTGTGCACACCCTGTGTTTGCAGTGGGTCTCTGGTGCTGGGCTCACTGGTCCCTCTGATGCTGGTTGCACATCTATAGCCCTCCAATGCCAACAAATAACGATGGGCAAACCCGTCAGAGCCATGGGTAGTGGCCGAGTCTCACTCAGTGACTGGCAGGTACCAGACTACTCTAGTAACTTTCTTTTCATTAATAAATTACCTAAATCAAAACCAGCTTCCAGATACTTTGCAAATAAAGACTAAAGAAGGGTTTGACAGGTGCTCAGCTCCCTTCTTCTCTACTCTCATCCTCTTGCTTCTGTGTTTTCTAAATCTCCATTCCACCTTTATGGCATTTTCCTCGCTGGCTTAGTGTTTGTCTCTTTCCTTTCTGTTTCTCATGCATGAGTTTGTCGAGCAAGCACAAGCCATTTGGCCCACATTGATTATTTATGAAGGTGGGAACCTTTTATCTCGGCTGCTTAGTAACTTAACGCTGGTGTAGAGAGAGGCTGCCTGCAAGCAGCTGCATGTCTTGCAGGAGCTGGGAGACAGGGAAGGAGGATGAGGCGTTTCAGTATCTGATAGGAAGGGGGTGAATAAGGGAGACAAATAGGGCTGAACGCACTCTGAAGGGTGATTTATCTATAATGCCACCAGAAAGTAGGGGCAAAATGACACCTTTGGTATGTGATAATGCTTTGCATTTCACTTGCAGAGTTCCTAAGAAAATATCAGTAAAAAATGAGGTCCATTATTATAAATTTCAAAAAGAAGGGATGAAATTTTCAGGAATGAGGGTGAAGAGAACATGGCACCTCTGCTTTTGTACCCGCAGATGCCTCACTGTTGCCTGGGTGCCAGCTGTATAGTCTGACTTCTGTGAGTGAGAGCAGACCCAAAAAGAACAAAAGATTTCCAGTTCAAGCCAGGCTTAGTGGGAGAGGCATTGCAACCCTCTGGTGAGACTGCATACCGTGATTTCTGCAAAACCAGGCAAGTCACGCACTCCTTATGGGTCACTGGGACGTGGTCAGATGGAAACAGAAAATGTGTTTGCCTCCTCAGCCTCCACCTTTTCCTAGCCCAGCTTTTTGTGTTTTCTCTCTTTTTGTTGCCTATCTGCTCACAATGCACTCCACTAGTCTGGAAGGTGGGGAAGAAATACATCTGGCCAAATGTTCACAAAGACATTTGCAGAGGGTCACCCATATGAAATGTGCTGTTAGGAAGATCCATTCTCAGGATCCAACATGCAAATACAGGGCTGGAAAGGTGTTGTCCCTTTCCTGTATACATAAGTAGGCAGGAAGACAAATTCATGGTGTGTTGGAAACTGCTCTAGAGCAAAACAAATAGATCAACACCAAAGGACAGGAGCTGAACTGTTTTATGAATGGAGATGCTATTAGAGTGCACTGCAAACAGGATAATGGAATATCAGCTGAAATTTCATTTTACTGTTACTACTAAATCAAAATCTTCCACAGAGTTTAATATAGTTCTCCTAAAAATTTCCTGTCACTTCTGATCTTCCCTTCATCCAGCAACAGCTGAACATGTCAGATTCCAATCTGTCCCATGGCTTATGAAAAAAATGTTGTATGGAAAAAATATTTTATGGGAACATAAATTTAAATGCCGCTCCAGCATCAGTGCCTTTCAGACAGACCATGTTACAGGAGCTGCCTTTGAGGTGACCAGCCAGAACAGAGTATGGGTAATATGAGGAAAACAGGAGGGCACTCTGCCTCCTTATTTAACTGCCTTGTTGTCAGGATGTGCCATGATATTCTGTGGTGGGATGAAAATGGGACAAGGGTAGGGCATATCTGGGAGGCATCCGCAGTCAGCCAAGTGAGTACACATATTCACCATGGGTCTGAGCCTCATTTAGCAAAGCACTGGTCCCAAGGATCCCTGCCATCCTTTATGGCTCTCTCCACCATAAGCAGAGCAGCAGGCATAGCTGTTGAGGGAGGCTGATGTCTCTGTGGCAGGGACACAGTGAGCTCTCAGAGCCAGCTGTGAGAGGAGGAGGCTCAGCTCTTGGGGTCCCTCTCAACTGAGCCAATACCCAAGTGCAGGCACCATGAGTGGGTTCTGTTTTTCACCCGAGTGAGTCTTTCCGTGAGGCTGGCTGAACAAAAGGCAAATTGAATTTTCCCCTCCAGCAGTCTCAGTGGCAGCAGAAAGCAGGGCTGAGCTGATCTGAGCAGTGCAGGGATGCTTTGCTGTGGCTGCCATGCAGCCTGCAAGGCTCTCTGGCTGCCCCATCTCCAAAACCTGCTGCTGTTCCTGATTCCCCTATTTCCCGGCAGGGAGCAAGGCATGTATCCCCAGTCACTGATTCAGCAGTGCTTTGCCTTCCCTCTGTCAAGGCCTCCTAAAATCCTCATTTCCTTTCCTATTAGACCAGCTAGCGTGTCACCACGTGGCAAAGGCTGCCCAGTGCAGGTGGCTGTGTCACTGTATTGCTGGTTGAATGGCAGTGGCGTTTAAACCTGGATATTAACAGAAGTATAAGGGGTGACTGGCTGTGCCCATGTGCAGTGCCAAGGCAGAGCAGCTACTGAGGAGCAGGTGAGTGAGTTCAAAAGGTGTTTCTAGTTTCAAATTTGATCTTACGAGCTGGCTGGGGATGAACTTAAAGAAAGTCCTACCCTACATGTGCGGAGTTTTCTGTGACAAGCGTATTCCGAGCGGCAAGGACAGGATGCGCTATTTAGGGAAAGGCAGAGGCAGGCAGCACATCAAGCGGGAACGTGCTATCCCCAGGCACTCCACTTAGCGGAGCGCTCACCTACAGACACGCCTCCTGAGAAACCTCTTCCCTGGTGGGTGTTTTGCTTACACAGGCATTCCCCAGAGATCGTCCCTGGAGACAGTTTTAGCCTGAGAGGAGAGCTGTCTTTGTGGCATGTATTTTTAACAAGGCTTAAAGGTATGTGTTATTCCCATCCTCTTCCCAGCAGAATAAATACTTCGGGGCAGAGCAGTTACTGATCTGATCTGCCCGAAATCCTGAGAGATTAGCTCAGTTGTGTGTTCTGTCACAGCCTCTTCCCACACCCCTGGGCAAGAGGCAGAGCCCTCCTGCCCAACCAGGAGGAAAGTGGCACAAAATGTCTGGAAGGTCTAAGCCTTCACAGCCCTCTGTTGTCATAATTATCCTCCCTATGGTGCTCCAGGGGTTGTGCAGATAACACTGATAAGAGTACTGACAGCTCCCGGGTGCAGGGTGATAGCAATGCTGTAATGCCAAGGCTGACAGACTTCTGAGGTCTGGGGACATCACCAGAGACGTGAGACAATCCTTAGGTCTTGGCAATACTAACACCAAACCTGAACAGCTAGAGCTGGCCACCAGGCACCCAAATGCTGCTGGAGCATTTTATTGTGATGGCAGCCAACAGCCAAGTGCCTGTGTGAGCAAAGGCCTAACAGCTAATGAACTGGGATGTGGAAGATCTGGCAAAACTTAGCATTTTCCTTTATGAACAGACAGGAAAAGCCACATCTCCTTGTGTAAACATGCCTGGGTGGAGAAGTGAACCTGTGTTTGTGAACTCCCTCCTTGCTTCAGATCAAAATGCTGGTTTGATAATGTCTCTCTGACACCAGGATTTGTATTTTACATGGAAATTTCTTGCCATGTGATGACAAGCACAGTAGAGACAGAAAAGGTTTCCCTGGTTCTGGGCTCTGTGGTCCCCAAGCTCTACAAAAAGGCAGTAAATTATTAAGGTCACATTGAAGTGTGACCTTAATAGCCCTAAATGCTTCCAGTGTGTATAACAATGTGATAGGATCATCATGTGGGTTTTGCTAGTGCAGTGCCACAGGGAAGGAAATGAAGTCAGCAATAGTTGTCTGAAGAGTCCCAACCTTGTCAGACTCACAGATTGTAACTACAGAGTGATGAGGGGAAGCCTGAATCTTTCTTCTGCCTGTGCTTAGCACCTCTGTGAAATCACCTGAGAGGTTACATGAGGGATTGTTTGCTGTGGGGATGATAGAAAGCACACTGACTAAAAGCAAAGACGTGGCCATGATCTTTGTAGATGCCCACAGCCTCAGTCAAGGAGATTCTTCAGAAAAGTTTTGAAGAGCCATGAATGGTGCTCTTCCTTACAGGAAGTGCACTTTGCTGCCTCAGAAAGTGCTTTCTTTTCTTACCTCAGCAGTGTGTTTTCTGACTACCTCAGCTAAACCAAGCAGTCCTTAATTACTTTAATAAGTGCCTATCTGCTGAGCACCCAGATGTGCCGGGCTGCAACCCATGAATGGCAAAACTTCATAGTTCCACAGTTTTTGGTACTTGATTCTTGATTTTTGTCTTTTCTGCACAGAGAGTTAATAGCCAGACTATGGACCTGGCATGTTTAAATCTCTGGTCTAGCCTGGTTAAAACTGGGATTGCCCACATCTCTGTCCTGCGTGGAGAAACTGCTGCAAAAAATCAGAGGTAGCCAAGTCTCGCTCTAAGACACTCTCAGTATCTTCTCATGGCCTGCTGCTGCTTTACAAATGTCTCTCTTCTCTCTTGGAAACAAATAAATAGCCAGATGCAGTACTGCATTTTATTTAAATGCTATGCTCTGTCTCACCTCTCCAAAATGTATGGTATATCCCAAGCCTGTGGTCCTGCCCTGAGCCATCCTGTATCTGTAATCCCATTGGCACAAGTCTGATTCCGCGCCCACTTTCAATCTGCCTCTTAAACCATGCGAGCCAGACCAGTCGCCCTCTTAGCCTTTTCTCTCCTCTTAGCCCGTTTTTCTCCCCTCTTGTCCCTCCCCTAGGCTCTCCCTCTCCCCCTTCCTCCCCCTTTCCCCTTCCCCCTCAGTAACCACCATGCTGTTCCCGGGGATGGGACCCCCAATAAACCCCCATTTAATCATCACCCTCAGAAGCCGTGTGGAGTCTCCTTGCCTGCCTGCTGCTGCCAGCCAACTCACAGCCTAGGGGGGCCTCCAGGGACACCCCGGGCTGTCCCCCAAAAACGAATCACAACAGCCAGACAAACCCAGCAGTTCAGATGTGAGGGCCTGAGCTCCTGATCAGGAGCTGTGTGTGGCAGTGGAGGAAAAACATGCAGCCTCATTCATGGAGATGCTGCGTGGAGCTGCCCTGGAAGAGCCTGTGGGCGTTTGCTGAATGCTTCGTAATTAAACTGATTCTGGGCATGCTGATTATAATTTCAGGGAGATGTGGAACATCCTTCAAATACTTGCATAAACATCTGATTCCCAGGACACACGCAAGCAGGCGTCTGTATGGGTGTATGGGAGGGAAGGGGAAGCAGCCTGACTAGTGAGTGTTTTGAAAGCAAGAATAAATAGGTGCTGTTGCATCTGTGACATTGTTTTGGCTTTTAATCCAGCAGGGAGGAACCACAGGAAATGGTACTTTTATAATCTTGCCTTCTGTCTCTGTCAGCCAGTGAACAACTCATTAGGATGCAGATTTTGCTCTTTTTGTTCATCAAAGCAATAATGCAGAGAGAAGCCAAGTGAACTTGGAAGCCCATTGTCGAGCATCTCTTTTACTTTTTGCAGGGATAGCACTGGTGGAGTATCACTCTTTTTTCGTGATAGTAGAACATGGATAGAGCACTATCCATGTTCTACTGTTGTCCATGGAGTCCTTGACAAAAATTTTCTTAGGACTTTAAACTGCATGGTTTAGGAGTGTGAGTGCTGCAAAAAAAGTTTGACTCTGGAGCAAAGTTGTAAGAGTTGCACCTCTCCTACCCCCAAAACCATAAATCTTAGATTTTTTGGGGATGGAAGGGACCTTAAAGGTCATCTAGCTCCAAAACATCCTCTGCGATGAGCAGGGACACCTTTCTCTAGGATCCTAGAGATCCTTGGTTATAGACTTTGGTGGGGGGGTATATCACACTAATAGAGTCCTGGTTTAGTACTTAACAGGTCTGGAAAATGCTCTGAGATGCCACCTGCCCTAAACTTTTGGGACATATCATACATCATAAAGAGTGCAATCGCACTATTTATTACACCTTTCTCCAAACTTCCCAGTAGGATCCTTGTGCCAAGTACTGCAGACTACATGGGGCATCCATAATCCAGCTTCCGTGCTGTCTCATGGAAGCTCTGGACATTCCCTGTATCCTAGCACAGCATTAGTACTGAAGTGAGGAGGGAGCTAATTGCCTTCAGGCATTTTTGTCAGCCTGTGCCATTCTTACAGAGCTCTTGGCCTTGCACATTATGAAGACAGGCAGGGAGACAGACATGAGTGTATCTGTGTGACAGGGGTGGGGGCAGCAGATCCAGACAGTGCTCTCTGCTTAATTGGTTCCTTCCTTTCCCACTGTATTAATCACCTCCCTGTGCATGCTGCCCAAGGCTCATTTCCAGTTATTTTGCAGGCCTAGTGAGAGGGCCATGAAGCAGCCCAGGAATGGATTGCTTCTCAGCAGTCCCTGGGCAGAGGCACAGGTCCCTTTTTCTGTCTCCTTGGCTCCAGAGCAGCCTACTTTCCACCCAGTCCCTCTTTGACGCTCGTTAATGGAGAAGGAGGTGAGCATTAAATGGGCTGCTAAAACCTATGAATATTTCAGAGGAAAAAGTCAAGGGACTCCATTAAATCCTGTTCAGTTCTGCAAATGGAGCTGGAGGGCGGGTGTACTGCTTAATGAGAAACTCCAGCGCCGTATGACCGCATGATGCTTTCCAAAACCTACCTTTTGCAGCATTCTCATAGAGTCACCCAACACTGCTGCCATCCTCTCCTTTCCCAGACAAGTCAGACATCTCTGCTGTCAGCTGTGTCTCCTGCTGCTTCAGCCTGCCCCTGCATACCTCTCTGATATTTACCACCCAGTTGTCCTCAGATGTACCTCTTCCCCCATCACACTTGCAGCATCAGGGACCCCCCTGAGCTGCCTAGCATCCCAATGTCCTACAGCAGCCCACCAGCTATCAGCACACTGCTTACCTTCCCAGTCTTTCCAGCATCCTTCCCAGCTCACCTGCTATCTTCCCCCAGCCCCTTCCCAAGTCCCCATCCTCATCACAGCCTCCTCCAGACAGCTGCTGCCCCCCACCCCCCCCCCCCCCCCCCAGCAGCAAACAGCAAGAGCAGCAGCTTTCAGAGCAACAGACAGAGCCTGACAGCCCCATATGTTTCAACAGAGACAGTTCCTCCCTCTAATGGGCCCAGAGGAGTGCAGCTTTCAAAGGATTCAGCGTGGAAGTGACAGGCTGGAAAGCCTTATTAATGGTCTGTGCGCCAGCGAGGGGCTGCAGGCAGCACGTGTCAGCAGCCCAGAGGCCATGGCCAGGCAGAGCCAGCCCTCCCCAGCCACCAGCACCCTGCCACAGCCCATGCCCTGGGGCGAGCAGAACCCTTCCCTGGGTTGGTGATTGGCCTTTGGCTTTTTTCTAGAGACAAGTCAGCATGTGAGGTCTTCCCAGACCATACACTCTGCTCTCCCAGCCCTGACTGCCAAACATGCCCTGTGGAGTGTCTAGCACCAGGCTTGGCTGTCATGCATGGAGAAGAGCCTAGGGGAGACAACCCACAGCTGTAGGTCTTCTCTCTCTTTACTACTGAGAAGCAGTGGGGTCAAGGAAGCCAAAGTGATGGCCTGCAGGAACTGCTCATCCTTTTGCTGGGTGCTGGCATTTAAACTGGAATTGTCTTCTGATCTTTAAGTGACTTCTAAAGAAGGTGACCTGTCATCACTCACAGAGCTGCCCTTCAGAGACATCTTCTCCAGGAACATTTGTCTTCCACATCCAAAATTTCAAGGTGTCTCTGCTGTTAGACACCAGCACCCCTTTAGGCCACCAGGAAGTGTGGCAGTTTCTTAGCTTTCACTCCGTTTTTCCTAAATCTCTCAGGTCTGCCTCAGAAGGAAAGAGACCCAAGAAGGAGAGATTCAGGACCTGGGCAAACACAAGGAAGGAGCCTCTGCACCACAGCACCCACAGTGAAATCATCTCCACACTTAAACAATGAGCTGCTACACAGATAGGTGTTGAATGAGGCTTCATTGAAATTTAAGCTACAGACTGTACACAGATTAATGGCCAAGGATGGGGACACCCAGTGTAAAGAGGTTTCCATTAGAGGTTTCTAATGGAAACCTCTCCATTAGACCTCACCTCCAGTGAGAGAAACTGTTTTTCCCTCTCTGGCTCAAGGTCCTAAGGATGGCCACAAAACCCTTCAGAAGATGACTGTCTCAAGGTAAGAAAAGCATAATTACAGGCTCAGCAGAGAGATGCCTCACCAGCAGTTTTCAGTTCACCCCAATTAACTCTTCCATGTTATGCAGCCACCAATGACCTGTACCACCCTTCCTCTCTCTCACCACAGATAATGAAGCTTCTCTCTCTCTCAGCTTAGCATCCACCCATTGCTCCTGAAATACTAATTGCATTTTACTCATAACTTGCTTAATCAACTACCATAATTAAATTAAACAGTGCCTTTCTAGCTATATACAGCTTGTATTTTGGTTTGTAGGCTGATGCATTTGCAGAGACCCAAGTACCCCAGTCTGTCTTGTACAAGCTATCACTTCTCTGCAAACCCTGCTTCTCGGCCACAGTGGTGTTCCTCTGAGACAAATGGGCTTTCACTTCCTTGCTTCTCTTATTATTAATGTTCACGGTTTCATGCCAAGCTAGAGGAAAAGTATTTCCTCCTTAATATATAAAAGTGGCTCTACATGGAGAAAAGTAATTTCATTTTTAATAAACAAAAGTGATCTTAGGTACAGAAGTGCATCATTTCCTTTTGCTTTTTCTGCTCATCTTCAACAAGGGAGTAGCCCTGTTCAGACTTAATGGCAGCTCTGTATACTAGATAAAAAGGGCAAAGTGTTGCAGATTGGGAGACTGTAAATGTCTAGTACAGAGGGCTTCATAGACACTGCTGGGTAAAGGAAAGCAGACTTAGAAATTCAAGTGATTCTATGAGAAACAATAGCCTTTTGCCTGTGACCTAACTAGAGCAATGAAGGTGGCAAGTGTGCTGTGAAGCTGTTGGCATTGTCAAAAACCAGGAAAACCTGAAGTTCCTGTTGCAGTTTCCCCAAGGAAAAGAGGTCTCCCCCAGCCCAGAGTGGGGTAAGACAGGGGTACACCAAAGGAATGGGAAACACTTTGCTCACTCAGAAACTGGGAAAAAAGTTTGCTGTTGTACTCCATGGATGTGGCAAGATATCCAAAGGGAGTTCGCCTGGGCAACTGGAGGAGGTAGAACACCCAAAGTGAGTCATAGGTAATTTTCTACAATTCAGGCAGAAAGTTTATTTCTTTTTGCAGTGGCATGAATGTGACTCTGGAAATCATGCAGGGCAAACTTTGTGTGCCTTGTTAGAAAGTCTCAGGTGGAGATTTATATGAGGCTGAGCTTCAGCTGACCCACATGCCCTGGGCCAACTGTTGAGCTCCTGCCCTCCCCCTCTCCTGTGCCACAGCTAAAAAAGTGCAAGGCAGCCTTGCTACCTCAAGACAACCATTTACTTGGAGAGAGTTCCTTGAGTGTCCTTTTAGAGGTGTTTTGCCCCACAGAAGCAAAGCCAATCTGCCAGGGCTGATCCTTGCAATCTAGTGATGTGGCTAATTGAAACCACTTGATTTTGAATGCTTAATATTTGTTTGCACACAAGATGTAGTCCACGCCTTTTTTGGAGAAGCCACGAGGCAACTGATGATTACATACAAGAATACAGACATCTAATTGTGTCATTTGTAAATTGGCACTTTGTCCAGAACCCATGTGAGGTGCTGAGGCTTGCTCTGTTTCCCAGGCAGCTCCTTGGAGCCTCATCAAGAATTTTCTGGGCCCTTGCTAAGCCAGCTGCTGTATTTCATAGATGAGTTGCAAGTGATTTCTAAACAGTGGTTGTAAAGCTTCCTGGGATGAATAGATGTGACAAAAATGCTTGATTTCAGCTCTACTCTCAAGCTGCTGTCAGATACAGCTCAGGATTAAGTCACAAGCCTAGCACAGCCCAGGCAGCAATTCCTACTCTGTTCTTATATCATTGCACTTGGCACAAACTTGATACTGAGAGAAATAATTGGTGAGGCTTCTTCTCTGCTGAAATATATATTTCTGTCTCAAAAACTTCTGGTGTTTCCCAGTGAGCTACTGAATATTTAAATCCAATGAGGAATTTGATATCTTTAGATAAGCTTGCACAAAGTTGCCTAACTTCTTTCCATTGGGGGTGGCAAAGCTCTGGAACAGCTGCCCAGGGAAGTCATGGCTCTCCCTCTCTGAGGATATTCTGGCTTCTGTGCCACCTGCTCTAGGTGACTCTGGCTTGGTAGAGAGGTTGGACTGGATGATTCCCAGAGGTCCAACCATTACTGCTTGGTAACCCCCATTCCCATTTCTACATCCAAGCAGATTCACTGACTCAGAACATCCTAGGCCCAGATATTGCCATGGACATTTTACAGCCATGTGGTGCCCAAGTTTCTCAGTTCAGCCTTTTCCAGGCAGTTTCCAGGCAGCGCCCAGACAACCACAGGCCTTTCCTGGGTCAGAGCATCCATGGGGATGTCTGTGTCATGTTATATAAAAACCCAGAACTTTTGCACAGGCGACAACATCATCCATCAGGCCAGTTAGATATTCCACCTCAAGGGATATTAAGCACAATAAAAGCATACTGGCCTGTATGGCCTTTTACTTCACCATTTCAATGTAACATAGCTTTTTACCCAGACAGAATAAGTAGAAAGCATTTTTTTTCCACAGTAGTAGGACTTGACTGAGATGGTCAAGGGAGAACGAAATGAGATTTTTTTGTAAAAGAATCAAAGTCCTACACAAGGGAGCAAATAATGGCACACAACTACACATATCTATAAGTGAGAGACTTTATTTGAACCAATTTTTCAAATACAGACATCTGTATTATTCTCACTTCTCGGGAATGTTTTCTGCTCATTTTTTAAGCTTGCAACCTTAGGACAATATTCAGGACATATGTGTACATTAGATCTCTGCAGATGGACACATTCATAATGCACAAGTACAATGAGTGAGAGACTCTTTCCAGATCCTCACACAAGAGCATCGGAAATGGGCCGCTCTAATTGTCAAGTTCTGCTCTTTTGAGCTTCCAGACACATCACAGTTCTTGATACTCTCTAGGCTGTAGCCACCTTCTTCAGGCCCCGATTTATTACTGTGTTACTTCAGCTGTATGCCAGTGAAACTCCTCAAAATAGGGCTTAGGTGATGCACAGGGATTTGTTTTATTCATTGGGAACAGGCATGAGCAGAAAAACCAAGCTATTGGGTGAACAGTTCACCTGGGATTTTCTTTTATGAGAGTAGTCTAGGTCTCAGGCTGGGATTTCTGTTTTTCAGAAGTGACCAGTGGTTCTGGGTGTGTAATACATGAATCTTGATGTTCAGAGCATACAGGGGACCTGTGGCTTGGACCCCAGTGAGGTGTCTCTCAAGTTGGGCACTCCAGATGTGAGCCACTGGGGTCACTAGCCTGTTCTGCAAATCTCGACCTTCACCTCTTCTTCCAAGTATTGCTCAACAGAAGAATGTAGTAATAAAGCATTGTAGGTAAGAATGCAGGCTCGCACATGACCTGAGATCAACACCCTGAAAAATGGATAGAGGGTAGCGCTTTCAGGACCACCTAAATGACTCATGATCTTCAGTTCCATTTTGGGAAATGACTGGAGAATTTCAGGCCTGAGACCCCCAGATGTGCTGCAGAGAGGAGTTTGGACATCCTTCAGCATCTGGGCCTTAGGAACTTGCGTCTCTTTGAAAGCCAGTGAAATGTGTGCTCTCAAGTGCCCGTGTCACTTAGGTTATTCTGAAAACTGTACCCTATATACATATAGGTAGATAAGGGGCAGACTTTCACAGGCACAAGTGGCAGTTAGACATGTAACTCCCATTGATTTTTTTTCCCCCTCGGGGACCTGGAAAATCCCCCCCCCCACGAGGAGTTGAATCCTCCTCTCGCATTATTTTCACACCAGATTAACACCACTGGTTCCAGTGGAGCGACTCCTGAGTTACCCCAGTGTGAGCGAGAGGAGAACCAGTCCTGAGGTGCTCTAAATATCCAGTGAAAGTGCTAATGTGGCAATGCAGAAAAACAGGGAATCTGAGCACAGGCCTGGAAGAGGATCCCCAGTGTCACCTCTGGTGCTGCTGAGCTGCAGGTGACCACCAAGAGGACTTCTTAGCCAAGAGGAACCACAAAAACATTCAATCAAACCCTTCCCTCCACCTCCGCAAGCCGCAGCCACTCCATTTCCTTCCTAAGACACCTATGACAAACATCAGACCTTCAGTATGAAAACTTACAAGTGCTAGTTTGCCATTTGGAGACTACAGGAAAAAAGAACTAACTGCTGTGGGGAGTTTGGTATGAATTCCCTCTTCCTTTTTTTCTTATTTCCTTTTTTCCTAAACTCCTCTCCATCAGTCATAGCTATTTCTTTCATCTGGAGTAATATGTTTCCCAAGCAATGCTGTTTATGTGGTCACCACGGGTGAGTTCCTTCTGGCTAAAGCCTCTCACGGGGCTTTAGGGTTTAGGATTGGAAAACACTGGGTCTGAAGGGATCTCAGCCGGATGCCCTTCCCCTCCCTTTGGAATGTGGCTCATGAAAAAGCTCCTTGGCTGATGCAACTATTGCAAAGGTTGTGGGGTTTCATCTGCTATCAGTGCAGACAGTCAGAATGGCACAAGCATTGCAAAGCAGACCAAATTCATGCTTACAATCTACTGCATTGACGGGGAGTTTATGTTGGAATTTTTTCACTTTTTTAAAGCTTAGTCTAGTGAAATGTAGTCGTGAAATGTCAAGAACTGGCCTACAGCTGGTAGGAGCATTCAGGATAGCTGTGGGTCACTAGAGTATCTTACGACAGGCACATGAAAAAAGCCCCTCTAGGACTCTGAATTTCCACAGCACGCCATGGTGAGGTCAGGCACCATATTCCCAGTGTGAGTCACTCTGACATACCCTGCCCTTTTCTTACACAAAACAACCACAGGCACCTCCAGGCAAATCTATATCCTCTTCAGAGAGAGAGAATTAGGTACATACTCCCTGGGGAATTCCTGTAGGTTGTTGCAGCAAGAGTAGTAGAAAAGCTTCAGTTACTCTGCTGATGACTTTTTGCCCACTCTTTGCTTCTGGGACCTCCTGCCTCTTCTGCTTTCAGCTCACTTGATGTCTTGCTAGAAAAATCATTCCTCAAATACCCTTGTTCTCTTTCCAGTTTTTGTCCCGTGCTACATCTTTTATAGTGTTTCCTTTTAGCCTTTGGAAATCTGGCTGAAGAGGCAACTCAAGGAAATCCAAATGCTTTTCTCTGCTCTCTTCCTGTACCCTGAAGACAGCCCAGCTTCCTATACAAATCTTGTGTATTACACATTAAACCACTGCCTGCTCAAGGCAGGGCTTGTCTCTGTGCTCTCTCTCACGCTCTCTTTGCCCTGACTCTCTGGCAGGATCAGGACACGGTACAATAATAAAGATAGGGGGTGCTTGGTTACAGCCAGTAATTTTAAACTGGAACCAAGGGAGAGGAATTAGTATTTAAATTATTTAGGTTTGCAGTTGGTAACCACATATCCTGTTCTCTTTGTGGGGGGAAAAAAACCAAAACACAAAACCCAACCCTTTGATCTCTAAGCAACATGGCAAAGTATGTTTTTACAAACGGTGACAAAACACGCATGATGCCCCAACCATCAGCCAAGGGGGAGGCAACATGCGAAATACAAAGGTAAAACATCCCTGGGGAGAGAAAGTTGTTTAATTTTTTGAGGAGGGAGGAAGGCCTGTGTTCAGGAAGACATGAGAAGTGGTTTTCTTTTCCTTATAAAGTTAAAAATAGTAATAGCAAAGTGGAGGCAAGATGAAATCTTGGGGTCTGAAATCAGAAGAGCAGGGAAACCACATGGTCTTTGCAGAAACAGGCAAGACAGAAAACCTTTTTAAAATGGTCATGACAGGATATAAGGCCAAACAAAAAAATATGGCCCCTCCTTCCTGCCTCCTCCCAAACACCTCTCCCACAAATCCTGAGAGATGAGCCTCAGTTCTCTCAACTTGGTGCTAGAGACACGGGGTGTCTGCAGTGTCTGCGCTGGGCTGGCCCCTTGTGTGTTACAAACAGCAAACATTCTGTACACCTCTCCTCCCTACGCCTCAGCCCCCGTGTCCCTCAGAGCTCTCCCTCCCAAACACCATCCACATCCCGCTGCTGCCATGGCAGACATGGGTGGGGTGGTGAGACCTGACATACGGTCCAAGCAATGCCTGATGTCTGAGCTACATTTGCTGAATTGAGGTCAGGCTGGAAGGTGTCTCAGGGTTTACCACCCATCATGACATGGGAATATTAGCATATATATCATCTATGAAGTATGACACAATACCTATCTGTCAGTCAGCCCATCTTTCTATCTATTTAGTCTGTCTAATCTACTTTAGCTATCTACGTTTCACTATCTCTATCAATCGTCTATTGCTCCATATTATCTAATTTCTTCCTGTCTCTCTCTCATCTTTTGCACTCTAATCTTTCTTTCTCTAGCTATACTCCCCTCTCTCTCCCTATCATCCATCTATCCACTCGAAAATCTTTTCTCCCCTCATCTCTCTAATCCCTGTTTTTAAAAATCTTTGTCCAATCTATCTCCCACTCTCTCTTTCCCTCTCTTTAGAAAAAAAACCTCCCTGTCTCTCTCTCTCTTATTTCTGCAGAATTCCAGGAAGCACATGGAAATTAATCCTGACATGTTTTGATGGCAATTTCAGTGAGCAGTCTACGTTCAAAGTGATCAGTTCTGAGGAGACACTGTTCATCTTTTCTCCCTATTTCCAACAAAGAGATGGAGGAGAACAAAGGAGTAGGACAAGGAGTGCCATCCAGCCCTCTGAAGGCCATGGGGCCACCACTCCAAGAAGCATCAGCCACCAAAGCATGTTGGAGCTGTCAGCATTCCCATCTTTTGGTCTTCCTGCTGTGAGGACAATTTAATCCTGGTCCTGCAGAATCACACAGTTATAATGCAGGGTACTCTGGCTGTCATTTTCAATGAGGCCAGGAAACCATGCAGGAGCTGCTGGGAAAGCACATTAAAATAATCAGGGCAGTGAAAGAGCAGTAATTAGCTTTTATGAAAGCCCAGATATTACTAAATGTATTTTAGCTGTTTGCTCTCACAGCTCATAAGGACAGCAGCACACCCACGTGGCTGCACAGGCTCAGGGTTTGGTGTCTGTCAGTCTTCCACTAGGACAGGCCAGGTGGCACCAAGGAACAGCCCTGCAACCTGTGGGAAGCACTGGTGGACATTTAGGAGGTGGGGCTCTGCCCACAGCCATAAATGACAGCTGAAAGCCTTGGCCCTCATTAGAGCTGGATGAAACACCCTGGGTTCAGCAGGAGCAGGAATGAGGTATTTCTCAAAGTGCCACCAACTGGCTCCTAGGCCACCAGGCCTTGTCCTGCCTGTGTGCCTATTTATTAAATATTGAATAAAAATTGGCCCAATTTATTTTGCCAAACAGAACACTTTTGGGGGCCACACTATGCTACTCAGGGACTTCAACTCCAGCCCAATGGGATGAGCATCATGCTACTGTAGCGAGAAGCTCAGGTCCTAGGGCCCTGTCCCCTGACAGCCCTTGGCAGGGGTTAGACTTTAGGCATAGATCAAAGCTGGTCCCTCTGCTGGCTCATACCTCCAAGGTCACCATAGTTCCCCAAATCAGGGCCTAGAGGTCTCCAAGAAGGATGCTTTCAGTGATCTTTCCTAAAACTGATCTTGCTACTTTCATTATTTATGTTAGTCAGTGCTAACATCTTGCTCAAAATCCAAGCCTGCTCCCCTTAAAATCCCCTCAGCAGTGCCAAGGAGAGCAGTCACTGACTTGTGGCCAAGGAGCACAGCTGGGCCACGCAAGTGGCTCACCAAAGACCACAGGCCAGCAGGATGTACAGCAGCATAGAAATGCGACACGGTGGTATTAATGATAATTATTCTCATTTATTATAATTATTGTTCAGTTTGAAAAAGGAGCCTGGAGCCAAGCATTACGCTAATTGGCACATTTTCTAGTTGTTGTTTTAGTTCTGAAAACAAACTGGGGTTTAGTATTCTTTTTTGTTCATTTGTTGTGTTAGGTCCTTTGTTTGTTTTTTCTTTCGTTCATTCCATCACATTGAAAAAGGAAGAAAAGAACCTTTTTTCCCCCTTGTTTTAACTCACTCAGTAAGTCTGGACTCCTCAGATGAACGTAACATTGCACACACACACACTTGGAGAAGAGAGAGAGGAGAGAGAGAGAGAGAGAGCGCTCGCAGTGGGCAGACAGACACACGCACGCGCCAGGTCAAAGAACTCTGATACAGTGCAAGAATTTTCCCAAAATGATTGAATCATCATTACCAAAAACTTGCCATAACAACACCAAGAAACAAAGAAATGTTTAAGCCACACTGTTTGACTGGGATTTTTCCTGCTTTTTTTTTTTTCTTTAAATGTTTGCCACACAGAGAGAAAAAGGGTTTAAGTGGTAATGGGAGAGGGACAGACACAGGCTCACAGATGTGAGCAGGAAGGGGGGAAATCGAGATTGGGGTGGAAAGGAAGGATAGAGGATAGGGGGAGGGAGGGAGGGGCAATGGGGAGTAATTTCTTAATGTTCAGGCATTTTCTTGGTCCGCCTTGCTCTCTTCTTCTTTCACCTCTTCCTGCTGGGCACTTTCAGTAGGTTTGGTTTCTTCTACAGCATCTAGTGGGGAAAGAGATGGTCCAGCGTTAGTCAGCCATGATCTAGAGCATCCTGCATGTGCACACAGCCTGATGGACTGCATGGCTTCAGGCTTCTCTCTCTCCAAAGTCACCCAGATCTCAAAGTCCCCGGAATTTCTGCAGCATGAAAGGAACATGCCAAGGTTCAGCCCAGCAGGCAAACATGTAGCTCTCACAAAACACCTTCATCCAGAAAGCATATGCCACTGGAAGGAGCTGCCTTGCTCATTGCTGATGCACTAGACAACTACTGTTGATTTAATTAGGGGCACTGATTAGACTCCTGGCTTATCAGCTAGAACACACACCCTTTTACAGAACCCGCTGACTGTACCAACCACTGTTGAATCACTGTCCCCCAATTACAATATGCATACTCCCAGACGAGACTTAAAGAGAGTCACGAAGAACAAACTCTATACACACTTGAAGCCTGCAAGACCCAGAGGGAAACATTTTATACCCTGTAACTCAGACTTCTCTCACACTGAACAGAGATCTAGAGAAATGTCTGTAGCCTTCAAGGATGGAAGCCTTCATCCAGAGGTTGCCACATCTCTCCAGTTTTCTAGTCTCTCCTTTCAAAAGCAAAGCTGCCCTGGGGGGAAGCACTGAGTATAACTGGGAGCTGGCTCTGCCTGTCAGTCAGACAGCTTGTTCTGGCATACCATTCACATGAAAAGTTAAAACAATTGCTAGGAGCTGTCCCCTAATGAACTAGACAGAGGATCAGAACTCAGGAGAAGGCAGAGGCAGCCAGAAGGAGAAAGGCAAATGAAAGAAATGCCCTTCAAGCTGGAGTGATCTCACGCCTGGGTTCATCTAGCCCATGTCTCCTTCATTGCAGCAGGACAGATTTAGTTGTCTCGGAGTTTCTACTGCCCACCTCTCAGAAGGGTACACTAACGTGTTCCCAGCCTCTTTCAGAAACAGTGCATGTACTGCGTGGATTGCTTTTTACAGGACAAGGTGGTGGTGGACCCAGGGCTGCAGAGCTGTAAGATAGAATAATGCACAAGGGTCTTAGCACACGTAGTGACTGGTCTGCTCCATTGCCATCTCTCCCTTTTCCTCACTGGCTCCCAGTCCCACACATACACGGCCCATTGGGAGGTCAAGCAAGCAGCAATCCAGTCTTGGGATAAAGAACAGGGAAAAGAAACACTTGGGAAACAAAGAACAGGGAAAAGAAACAAGCACTGAAGGAGGATGGGGTGATGTGGGACAGACCACATGTCATTGTATGACACATACTGTACCTGTCTCATTCAGAGAGCACTGTAGGTTCCCTGCACACTTCCTGGCATCTCTGATGGGCTGTCAAACTACATTGTACCACTAAGTAAAATGGGCCAGGAACTGCTCCCTGGCCCCGAGGCCAACTGGCACCACACAGCTTATGTCCATGTGGCTAAACTCTCTTCTTCTCCTGAACAGGGTAGCTGTGTCTGGGACCTGTCTGATGCAAAGCTACTTGGTGTACACAAAAATCACACCATGGCCCATGCTGTCAGCCTAGCAATGAGGATGTTCAGTTTCCAGTGTTTAGTTTGTGAGGATTAGCATCCTCATACTCATGTTTCTGGAGAATGCTAACTGGGATGTGAAACTTTCTTTACTGGCACCATTCATGCATTTTGGCCTGATTCATTTGATGCCATCAGATGGCAGACTTGTATTTGCTTCCAATACTGGCAGTAGGTGCTACATTCCTACTTCCCTCTTCCCCTCAGCCCTTTTAGCCTAGGTTTTAAACATGTTCCTAAGCACCACATCCTTATGAATCACCTTTAAGTTGTGTGCAACTTTCCATTCTGAATCATCTTCATTAAAGGCTCTGCTTCTGGACCTTCAAATACTTTTTATCTTAGTAAATTCTGACTGTTGATTTTCCAGAAGGAAAAATTTCTGTGGGAACATCTCCATGGCCTCAGCCTCTGCATCTACAAACCCCCTGTCAGCAAAAACATCAGTGGATTTCCCTTGATACAGAACAGCTAAGCACGATGCTATTCAAGGACTCCATCTGTATCTGGTACAGCTACCACCACAGACCAGAGACAAAATAGGCTACTGATTAAAATAGGATCATAACAAGTATCATTGGGAGGCAAAGCATGGCCTAATTTTTTAATTTTCCTGAATGACTTGATCACTGGGAGGGAGGAGAGTCCCTTTAATGCTGCTCTTCAAGGCATTCATAGCAGGAGACACATTGAATTACAAAGCTGAGGGTAGAATCCCAGTGTGCAAGCATCTACCCCTAAATCTGAGTGAAAAGACTATTGTTAGCCAGCAGCAAAGTCTGATTTCTTACATGGCTCTGACAGATCCTAGTAAGGCAGAATTTCTGGTGTTTTCTCACAAAAATGGAAGATGAGTGAAAGAGCAACAAAGAGACATAACATGGCTTCAGGAGCCCAAGTCTGACACTGCTTTTCATTGTGTTTAAAACTTTTTGTGTCTTCCTACCAAAAAATATGCACAAGTCCCACAGTGCCAGCAGTCCCACAGCCCCCTCAGGACAGCACAACAGACAGGCCCATAACACAGCAAGCACAGGGTTGTAGAGACAGACACTGGCAGTCCTGCACATCTGCTATGCTACCAAGTCACACAGATGCCCTGTTAATCAGCAGCTGAAAGTGGTGGGCTCCTGACAGCTCCTACAGTGGTGGACTCTTGACAGCACTCCAGGAAGGATGGACAAGAAATCTGCTCACACTCAAGGTGGAGGAGCTGGCAGTGATGTTGGTTAGCTCACAGTGTTCCTATGGTGTCCTTGCTCTTAGGATAAGCAGGCAAGTTGAAACACAATTTTCTGCCATGCTCTATTCCATGTTAGCTCACCACAGTGGCAAATCTAATTTCCAGGGAGTACCCATGGCGCCTAGAGATCCCTGGCTGTCAGAAGAACTGCACAGAGGTGCCTCACTGTCCCCATTAATGTTCTCTGGGGAGCAGATAGCTGGCAGGCCAATGTCTCTCTGCTGAAGAAGGCCAGAGACTGCTCTGATTTCTGCCATGCATGAAATAGACTGGACCAACAGGGATCATGGAGCAGCAGGAACAATTTAACATCACTTCATCAGAATATTCAAGCCAACAGAGAGGGATCCTACAACTCAAATGCTGGACTGCGCATATTCCAAATATAAACAAGAACTCTAGCTTTTTGAGTAAGAATTATCACAAAAAATTCAGTGAATTACTGTCTTTCTTTTCTCCTGCATGATATTGGAGCTTTAAGGAGAAAGACTTTGAGTCCTGCTACACTCTGCTAAGATATGTCTTATTTCCTAGCAGCTTTACCAGCACTTCATCAGTCTTTGGGATGAGGGAAAAGAAGCAACCTGGTGTTATTATGTAGTAATGAACTTTAACAAGAAGAAATATCATGAAAGAAAAAAGAATTCAGCACCAAAAAAAACCCCAAAAAACCAAAATTCAAGCAGTGGCACTGCTAACACACAGCAGTGAAAACAAGAGGGTGCACTCTGCACAATGCGGGCAATGCACCACAACCCCAGTGACATCAGGGCCCGTTAACAGCAGCTTCTGATTCACAAGGAAAGGTGAGGCATTTTATCTGACTCACCAGTTTGTTTGATGCAAGCTAACTCTGCAGTATGTTTTCTGGGCTTTCTCCAGCCTTGTTTTCAGTGTCCCAGCAAGGGAGGGCAGGGTATCCCCAGGGAGAGTCACAGATAGCTGTCCTGGGAATTCCACACATCAGAGAGGATATCTCTTACACTGCTCTTTATCCAATACTAGTCTTGATTTTCTATTTTTTTGAACTCTGGGTTATTGTACCTTTGGGTTTGCAATGGACAAATACCATTATACAGCCAGAACTGCACATTTTGGGCATGTTTCATTCACTTTGTACTTTGTTGCAAAGGTGACAAAAAAGTGGTTGAGAATTCAGGCTATCCCCTGCTTGAGGAACAAAAGCATTTCATCCTGGGTAGCCAAACTTCCACCTGTACAAAGCTGCCTCCCTTCTGAACACACCAGCACAGTGAGATTTCCTCCTGCCTGCACAATCAGAGCCTCCTGTGTCCACTTGCAAGGGACAGAACAAGCAGGAAGCAATGAGCTCTTTCTTCAGGTGGGCCTGGACTAGGGCAGCATCAATGTGCACGTGGTAACATGAAATCAGAAAGCTGAAGTCAGAGTGGATGGATATCTCACCTAACTGCAGACATCTACAGAGAGACATCTGCAGCTGATCTTCTCATCCTCTCCTTCCTTCCTAATTAGTAGAAATAAATGGGACATTTCTAAGACTCTATTAACTTGTCTTGTTTGGATGCCTACTTTAAGACAAGTTGCAGCCTGGGAATATCCACACCCACAGTAAGCCAAGGTAGAGACATTCACATTTGTTCTAGAGCACTCCACCTACAGAGCAAAAAGAAAGACCCAAACTCACAAAATGAGAGTGGAGGAAAGAGAGCAGGAGGGGAGGCAGAGCTGTAACATAAAGCAAAAAAATACCAAAAAACTTGGAGGGGGGGCCAAAACCAAATTCAGTCCTGAAGGGAAAAGCAATAATGGCAAGGTCAGAAAGCTAAAAAAAATCATCTCAAACTAACAACAACCTAGTTTGTGCTTGCAATAACCACCCTTACAGTTCTTTTAATGCACACCAGTCATCACTTGCACTGTTCGTGGTTATTCCAGTCCTGTGGTCCCACCCTTCTAGCTCTAAGATTTTCATTTGCTTTTTTATTTCAATCTTTGCTGCAGTCCAGATCATCTTATACCATAGGATAGTTTTGCCAAGAGACAGGCATCTGTGAGCTGAGCTGCCTCTGTTCTCACTTCCATTTAGCACTCTGGACGGTGCAGTCAAGTTGAGAAATTTCTTGGGCAGCCTTGGACAAACCTTAAGCTGTTACTGCAGAATTGTTGAAGGGTAGAGCTGCACGATGGGAAAGGCTGATGTGTGTTTCCCAGATGAAGAGCCTGTGTCAAAGAGAGGCTTTATACCTACAGCTCCAACTGGCACCTGCTGGGGAACATCATGGAAGAGTAACAACATGGAAGTGACGTATAGAGCCTTGCTGCTATAGGGTCTTAAAGAGCTCCTGCTCCTCAGCACTCCACTTATTTCCTGGAAAGGGTGAGAGTTGTGTCTGTGAGCCCTGCTGGGGGAGCAAATGCCTGGAACATGTGTGGCTCTGGTTGCTGTGCAGCTGAGGCAGGCACACAAGCAGCAGTTCTGCTGGATGGTGGTGCTTCCAGCTGCCTTTGCTGATGCTGTGCTCTAATGGCTGAGCATGCAGGCTCCTCTCCAAGTCTCTCCACTGCCCTACATTAGTGAAATTAGGTTGAGTGGATTTCCGGGTAAAACACTGTCTCTTGGGACCTGCCCAGCTCCCGTCTGACTTGCCAAGATTAATTAAATCAGAGAAGACATCAGCTTATGACCACAGCAGCAGCAACCTCTCTGATGATCATTTCTTTTGTGACTGGTGGCTTGGGTTTTGTTTTCCTTTTTGTCTCTATTCCACTGCAGATCTTTAAATTACCACAGCAAATGCCAAGAGTTGAGAAATTGCACAACACTCTGGGATTCTAATACAGATGCAGAGATTTTGCTTTTGTTACTTTCTCAGTGTTTGCATAATTATTGCTGATACTGATTGTGCAGCTAGAACTCTCCTGTGCATTCTTGCTGAAGTACTGCCCAAATCTACTCAGACACTGCTCTCTCTAGCATTTGTCGTGCTTCCTCCTTACTTTGTCCTTTGCCAGCTACAGCTTGGGCAGAGATGGAACTGAAAACCTGTTCCTCATCCAGTCATCACTCTGCTCCCAAATATTAGTCTTGGCTTTACTGACCTCTTATAAGCAGATCTCACATGACCCAGAGATAACTCTACCTTTTTTTTTCTCTCTTTTTTTTTTTTTCTTTTTTTCTTTTTTTTTTTTTTTTAAGATGAGGAGCACTGGAAAGCCTCATTTAAAATCCCTGCCCTGAGCATCTCCTAGTTTTAATGACATTTGGATCCAGATTTGGATCCAGGCTTCACAGCTTGATTCATCTGTCCCGATCCATCTGTCCTTCTAGCCAGCCAGAAGTCTATTCCAGGCAGACGATGATAGGGCTGAGACTGGTGAAACAAGACACACTTCAGGTTCAGAGCTGTTGCTTACACAGTTCTCTTTCTGATCCATGTTAGCCCATTGCAGTCTGCCCTATTATGCATCATATGCAGAGCTAAAATCCTCCACCCTCCCAACTTTGCTGCTTCTGAAAACTGGTAGACTTCTGCTGCCCCAGCTAAACACCAAGAAATGAAGGAATTGGGTATTTCACAGAAGTGGCTGTGTCTGGTCCAGGGTACTGACTTGTATGATTTCTCCCAAATCCTTGGTCAATCCCTCACTAAGTAGAGACAGACCCATGGTACTGATTCCTGTGAGCCCTGGGGGTCCTGGTGAGCACAAGGCGCCTGGGATATCTGGAAACCCTTGGCACACCATCCAGCAGGTGGAGGAATGTCCCCATTGCAAGTAGCATGCAAGAGGTGCAGAGAAGTCACCCAACAACTACTGGAAAGAAGCAAGCAAGTCAGCCTGTTAAGGTTGAAACAAAAATGCTAATATGACCCAAATACATGGTAGCTTGGGCCTCCTATTCCTGTACTACCTCATCTTTTTCCAGAACCATATAAGAACTGTTCAGTTGCCCCAACTGTGAGGAAAAAAACCCAAAAAACTACAACTTCTGCAAGTCCCATAGCTGGTAACTTTGGTCCAAGCTTGGACATCTGCCTCTTTTTCTGATCCTGCTAAATCCTCAGAGGACAGCCAGACACAGTTCTGTCGCCCCAGCTGCCTTTGCACTTTGTCAGGGTGAAGAGGCAGCGGCTTAGGGATTTCCACTCCTTCTCATCCCACCCCAGGCCCTTCTTCCTCCAGCATCACCATGTAAATCCAAGCCTGCACTGGCATCCATGCATGCAGCAGAGGAAAGGGAGGGAATGGTGGGAGAGATGCTCAGGGTGCACAGCAGTGGGGAGGGGGTGTCAAGGGGAGTCAGGTTCACAGCTCCATTGCAAAGCATCTTTTGCAGTGTCTAGACACCAGCTGCCGGGTTGCCGAGGAAACTACCCAACTTCAGCTGAGGGAAGGGAGCATTGAGGTCTCCAGAGAAAAGGGAGTGATGGAGGAAGAGGGTGGGGAGAGAAAAGGGAGGATATTCCTTGTGAATGTGAGGTGTTAACCCTGTTAGAGCCACGTTTGCAAATATTCTTCTATCCTGGAGAATGGGAAAAAAGCAGCTCTCTTTCTTTCTTCCACTGCTGTTTCTTTCCCACATCCATGGATGCCAGACATGGAAGCTGAGAAAAACGACATGCCTACTGCTGACTGTTCATTTATCGCTGCCTATCACCAGCACTTTTGTCCCAAACTCCCTTCCTACTGTACCCAAAATTGGGCAATTTCAATCCAGCGACAACTGGAAGAAGCCCTATCAGAGTGGTTAGGTTTTCAGACAGCAAGATCTTCTTTAGCAAGGCCAGTCCCTTGGCCACTGTCACACTACAAGCAATGGCAGCTGCAGAGAGGAGAGAGGGCTCCCACCTTGCAGCAATGTCATCTGTCACAGTGCTTCTGTGGAGATGCTCTGTCACACCAGAAAGTGGTGGGCAGGTGGGAGGCTGCGTAGTACAGTGGCCAAAGGCAAGGTAAAAGAGCTCTTTCAGGATGAGAGTGCCTTAGAGGCAGATATTTTATACTGGTATTGAGTGGCCTCCTACCAAACAGCATCAAACGTGCTGTGACCTCAGAGGTGTTGTGACCTCAACAGACCTCTACCAAGGTTCCATGGTCTTCACAGCCAGGGAGCTTGAAGGAGAGAAATGGGAAGTGATGTCCCCAGCCATTAGCTGGGATCAGAGTTGATATGATGAACAATCAGGTGCTCAGCTATCCTGATGAACCAGAAAGGCTCCCTCCAGGAGTGATTCCAAGCTACCGGCCCCTCTGTCTCCTGCATTCATTACTTCACCTGAGGAAAACCTTAGAAAAATTACCCATAAGTTGTTCTTTAATCCTCTTCTCCCCTGCCCCTGTTGATTTCACATAGATCCTGCAGACCAGAAGGGGTACTCTTTAATTCTTTAAATACTTTATGATTCAAAGAACTTGAATATAGAGGTTTTAGCTTCCTTCCAGCTGTGGAATGTAACAGCTGACAGCTGTTCTTGGCTGTCAAGAACAGGAGGGAGCAGTATTGGAAAACAGGACATCCCTATCTCATGCAACAGCATTCTTTTGTGTCACCCATCTTTTCTCCATTGCTGGTTTAAGTTCTGGAGGATAGTTTAGAAAAACAGGGCATGTGAGGAGACAGAGGAACAAGGTCTCTCTAAGACACATCCATTTGTTCTTTAGCTTCTTTAGAGCAACTGCCCTATGAGATTATAGGGGAGAAATCAGAAGAAAGATAGGAAGAAATGTAAATACCCTGAATAGGTATAGGCAAATTGAACTTTATTGAAGTGACAGATAGATTGTTCTATAGCCAGGACATTCCTAGCAAAGTAATTAATTCAGGGAACAAAGCTTACAGCCCTTTGGGGATGGAGGTTTGAATTTAGAGAGGCCAAGCAGATGCACAGAGAATAGCACAGCAAGTGACAGAAGTTTGACAGACAGATCAGGTCCTCAGAGATCTGCCCATCTCACAGCTCTGCTGAGAAGCCTGGCAATGCTGGTAGGATCAGTAAGGGGATAAAAATGAACCTGAAACTGTGGCAGACTGCTGGCATTCATGCACTGCTGATCCTGAAATAAAGAGGGTTAAGAAGAGGAAGGAAACATGCGGAGTGTTAGAGCCTTTGGGTTCTCCATCTACAGCTCCTGCCTCCTCACACAGGACTGACTGAAGCTCTTCTCCTCCCCTTCCCCAGCAAAACTGGCTGGGGAAAAGAAACTAAAGGAGGAAATCTTCTGTAATTGCGGCAAAATGGTCTAGAAATTCCTTCAGTGCATCCAGAATTAATGTGCCACTCCTCCCCTCGTACTCCTCCCCCTTCAGCTGTCAGTGGCAGGAAAACAAATTGCTGCAGCCCTTACTACAAACCATGCTCCCGCCTCCCTTCCCCCAGCCCAAAAGACATGTGCCATTCATAAGCTGCCTGACTGCTGATCTCCATTATTAAAGCCTAGAAGACTGATAAATTGGGGATTCATGGAGCCTGCAAGCCTCCAACAACCACATTGCCATGGAAACCAAAGGCAGCCTCCATCTCCAGCAGAAATGATATTGATCTAGCTGAAGGCAGGGAATTGCAATCAAGGGGAGGATATAAAATGTCTCTTTTTCTTCCCTTTGCCATCCTCCCATTTCGAGTTTAAATGAAGGAGAAATTTCATTTAGAGATCATTAGTTTGTTTCCGTCCATCATCATACACCAAGGCTCTGCAAATTGGATGCTAAAATTATTAAATGCCTCTTGTCAGGCTTTCCACAGCCATCTTCTTGATAACTGTCCCCAGCAGCTGCAACACAAACACCACCAGCTCTTTGCATCAAAGAAATTACTAGTATTTCTCAAACGCACGGCTGGTGCACACCCATAGAATCCCAATGTGTTTTGTGCAGGATAATAGACAGGCACTGCTCCCCAGAAGGCAGTTTAGACTTCACACTGTACCCAGGGAAACTCCTAGGAGCCTTTGCTTTTCATTTCATCAGGAGGAGGCTTGAGAGCCCAGACATAGGAAGAGGCATTTTGAACTACAAACACCTGTGGGGAAAAAACCCATTTTGAGACATCACAGTGGCATTTGTGGTGCAGAGCAATTCTCCCCTCTTCTTGAAATCCCTTGTCTAGGACTGCTTAACAACTGCTTTCCTGAGGATGAAAGATCAGGAGCCACAGCGCTTGTCCTGCAAAACTGGGTAGGCAGCTGGCACTTTCCCCAGATTATATAAAGGCCAGATCATCCTGGTTTGAATAAGGTCAGGGGTTGGGCTGTGTTGTCATCCCTTTTGCCCAAAGAAATCTCTGTGACCAGAGGTGTGTGAAGCTTGCCCAGTAAGTGGTCAGCTCCACAGAAAAGGAGGTGTAGGGCAGCCCTGAGCCTGGCACTGGCCATTTTCAAAGAGCCAAGGTATAAGGAAGGAAGGAAGGAAGGAAGGAAGGAAGGAAGGAAGGAAGGAAGGAAGGAAGGAAGGAAGGAAGGAAGGAAGGAAGGAAGGAAGGAAGGAAGGAAGGAAGGAAGGAAGGAAGGAAGGAAGGAAGGAAGGAAGGAAGGAAGGAAGGAAGGAAGGAAGGAAGGAAGGAAGGAAGGAAGGAAGGAAGGAAGGAAGGAAGGAAGGAAGGAAGGAAGGAAGGAAGGAAGGAAGGAAGGAAGGAAGGAAGGAAGGAAGGAAGGAAGGAAGGAAGGAAGGAAGGAAGGAAGGAAGGAAGGAAGGAAGGAAGGAAGGAAGGAAGGAAGGAAGGAAGGAAGGAAGGAAGGAAGGAAGGAAGGAAGGAAGGAAGGAAGGAAGGAAGGAAGGAAGGAAGGAAGGAAGGAAGGAAGGAAGGAAGGAAGGAAGGAAGGAAGGAAGGAAGGAAGGAAGGAAGGAAGGAAGGAAGGAAGGAAGGAAGGAAGGAAGGAAGGAAGGAAGGAAGGAAGGAAGGAAGGAGCTGTCTGGAAAACCCTCTCATGCATGCTCTTATTGCCAGCACCAGTCTTCACTGTGAAGGTGGCAGCAGTTTGCATCAGTAATTCTGATTTTAATTCAAATTTGGCAAGCTCTGTTATATTTTATTTTTGACCAGTTTTGAGAGCTGTTTCTCCCAGTTGGAGAGGGACTATTGAGTCTCCGAACTCTCTGAGTGCTGTGCCAAGCGAACCGATGCAGCTGTCCCACAGTAGCCATCTCGGTTTAATTGGCTTTTCACAATAACAGTTCCATCAGGCAGATAATGAATTTGGCCGTGACATGAGGGCACTTAGTGGGACAGCTGCAAATGCTGGGGAGACCACCTAGTGGCACAGCCAGGCAGCCCCATGCCCTGTGCACAGCCAGCTGTGCCATAGCCAGGATGCACCACCTCTCTGGAGCAGCAGGAATATCTGGGTTGTCAACAGCTCCTCACTACTGTCCACTATGGTGGTAAAAAGTACCCTTACAGGGAGCTAAGACAGCCCTTTGCTGAGCTAGTCTGCAGCAAAAAGGCTTCTTTTCCTCATCTAAGGACATTTTCCTTGGCCCTGACTCAGCTGTGCAACCAAGCAGTAGCTGCTGCTCCACCATCTTGTGTGCAGCCAAAGTCTACCATGACGCCCGGCTCCACACAGGTCCATGGAAGCTGCCAGTTACCACAGCTTCCACATGCAGAGTTTGCACGGTTTTGGCCGGGGTGGAGCAGCCCATAATTTTGGCTTGAGCACTGTAATTTTGATAACGGTGGTCACAAGAAGAGGGCCTGATATGAGGCATGAACTCATCTGGCCTGAGCTGCTCTGACATTGCTCTGAAATTGCACTGAGGCATAGGAAGTGGCACCCCACCACTTTGTGCTCTTATTGTCTCCTCCTGCTGATTTTATTTGCTATAAAGGTCCTTGGCTTGGGTCTTGCCTGCTGGTCACAGAGCAATGTTGTGAAGTATCCATGTGAATGAACACGTCTCTCTTACTCTTCCTCTCCTGCTGGAGCTGTTCCACTTCCATAAACCATTAAATATTTATTGGGCCAGAGGAAAACATTGACTCTGTAGACCAGTGGTGAGGGCACTCATCTGGAATAGGGGAGACCAAATGCCACATCCTGGCTCCAACAAACAATAAATAATTTATACAAAGTGGAATAGCTCCAGCAGGAGGGATCAGGGGAAAATGTGTCCAGCAGCCCAATGGCTTGCTTGCAAAGCTCACTGGATTTCAGATTCCTAGCTGTCCCATTCACAGAGGACCTGACCCTCACATGCTAATTACTCTAAGAGCAGACAAAGATTTTCTTACTACTTCATTCAAAAATTCCCACAATTCCTGGTAATGGTATATAATATATTTGGGTTTGAATTATTAAAGGGTCCTTTAATGAGAAAAATATTATCACAGAAAAATTCCAGTCTATCAAGACTCAGAAGCCCTGCACAGTTGTGATTTGAACTGTGATCAGACTTATCTCTTCTGTTTGGCAGAACCATGCCTATGTGTTTTGCTAGAAATGAGGCCAAGAAGTAGTTGTATGCTACATCAGTTAGGAGCAACTGGAATTTTCTTCTTCGCTATGTAAAAATCAGTGACTCTATCCATCTTTCTCGTAGTCATTTGGCTTCAGCAATGTAAAAGGTTTCTATCTTGAGGCACAAAAACCCATTTTCTTTCTCATTTTCTGTCTCTTTAATGAGTGCAGTGAACAGTGCTGGGTTAGTGTCTCTGGAGACCAGTCTGCTGCTCCACAGCAGTGCTATGCATTTCCTCCCTGTGCCTTCCTGGTGGGCCCCAGCTGTGTTTGGGAGAGGATGTGTCACGAAGAAGAGGTCAAGCTTAGTCTAAACAGGCACCATGCTTGGCCACACTGCTAAGTCTCCCAACAAAGCCCTGGCCATAGTGCTGGAATGGCTTTGTGGAAACATATCTTCAACCCCAAAGATAGGCTTAAAGGCAGGTGCCAAATCTGTTTGCAGTGTTTGAACAGAGCTGCAAGATCAAGGTGACACTCGTGCCTCCTCACTGTTTGGCAATAAAGAAGAAGTTACCTCCTTTCACCACCTGGATCCCTGGTGTACCTGTTGAATAATGGACTGTGAATGCAGACAAAGGGCCAGACAGAATTGCTGCTCATATGAATTGTAGCAGCCCTACTGAAGATAAACTCACAGCAGCCCTCTGATCACATTCTATGAATGTGGGGGATTTCCATCTCTTCTGACAACAAGGGAAAGCAGAGGACTAATGTTGCAAGATTGCACTGAGTGCCTTCCAGGGAGACAAAAATATAGAGACTATTTGTGAGCAGATCTAAGATTAAGACAGACTCCTTCAACTCACAAATATTTCTGAAGGGGGACAATCCAATCCCAGGGTTTGGCCTCCTGTGACATATTCCTTGTTTCAGCACCAATGACTGGAGGTTATTGTGAACTGCTTGTGACACTGAGGCTGAAATCACAGGTGAAATCCTAGCCTTGCATAAGCAGAATAGGTAACAAGGGATGTCTAAACTGGAATACCTACTCTATTTTTTTTCCTAAGCCCACACCCACCCAGTGAGGGAATGGAATCCCACATTAATTTGGAAACTAGACCATTATGGACTCAGTCCACACAAGCTTGCATTCTCACCTCCCTGCTAGAGACTTGTGTCATTTCCAAATCAATGTGTGCCCCAAGCTTTTAAGAACATCAAAGAGGTTTTACAAGTACTTCCCACCACCCTAACTTTAAATTACTTTTACTTTATTCCATCTTCCATCTCTTCAAGTGGTTATCAAGTGAAGTCTTTGAAACATTTTTCACAGATGCAAAGACAGTTTTGTCAAAGTCAGCAGCACTAGGGAATGCTTCTGCATAATGGTCACAGCTCCTGTTCCTGCTCTTCTATCCCCTTCCCTGTACCTGCAATGCATTATCAGCTGTGGTTCTGTACCACTGCACCCACTTTAGCTTTGGGATCTGGATGGTGTTCCAAATGTCAGAGAGATTTTCTTCTTCATTAAGCCCTGGAGGTTACAGGTAATGTCCAGTTATCATTACTAGCATTACCAATTACTGTGTTTTCCTGAAGAAAGATGGAGAGGTTGAATAGTGTCTTCCACCTTCTGCTTTCTTTCATAATGAAGGAAGAACTCATTTGCTATTGCCTCAAGGTACAGCTGGGAAGTCTGTCATTCTTTGAACACTGGCTAATTGGGACCTTATGACCTTTATCTAAGACTTATTTGCATGAAGCACCGAGTCGCATCTTTCTGATCATTAGGGGAACAGCATTTTCCTTTAAATCCCTGGACCCTGTCCAGCTTTCCATAGCTCTTTTCCTGACTACACTACAACCTAGTGAAGGGCAGGTGTCCAAGGTGGACTCCTGGCTGCCAGGACTTCAGCTGAGATTTTCCGCTCTGTTCCAGTGTTCCATGCTGACACTGATGTAGCTAAGGATACAGAAAGAAAAAATAAACATTTCACCAATTCACATTTGGTGATGATATAACCAAGGCTCTTAAATGATACAGGCCATCAGAGCTAAAGGATATGTAAAGGGAGCCTTTGGCAGGGAATACAGAAGAAGGAAAGAAGTCACAGTTCTAGTAACCTGCAAAACCAGACCGGACTCTGCTTCAAAGAACAGCAAAGCACACAATAGCAGTACTCTCTAGCATTTGGGTTTCCCACACACATTATTTTCAATATCTCATCTATTTTCTGCCTGAAAGATATCTAGAGAGGAAAGCTAGGAAATTAGGTAGCCCTTCTTTAAATAAAGCTTGCAGCATGAATGTAGCCTTGAGAAATATTGTGTCTAGAAACCTGTTCAAATTGAGCTTGTGTAATATGGTCTTTCACAGGTCTATTGGAAGTCCAGAACTGGAGGTGGAAACTATCCCATAGAGCTGATGTCAGTGGCTTGACTTCTAAGCCTTCTGTCACTTCTTACATTTTCCTTGGTTCTCTTGGCCACTGCCCAGTCGTACAGATCATCATATGGCTAAATAAAATATTTCAGTAGTGTTTTTTAAAAAAGAGTCATTGCAGTCATCTGTGCTCATACAGTAGCTGTCTGCAAAAAGGAAAGAGATTGGTGTGTGCAAGGGCTGGGATGACAAAAAAAGCATAAGAAATAATGCCCTTCTGGAAACGTGTAAAAAGTTACAGCTTTTTTCGGACTAATGTGAAGACTATCTGTCATTCCATCTCATAAAATAGATTTGCAGATTTGAAGGGAGTGTAGAGAAAAGCAATAGAGTTCCTAAAAAGCATGGGAATAATTTCATATAAAAAGCAGCTGAAAGCACTGCTTGTGATTTCTTCAGGAAGGAGATGAACAACAAGGGCTATGAGACTATGCCCTCTGTGAATAAATACATACTGTATGATGCTATATACCATAATCAAAGGCATGAAGTAGGGTTATCACAAGATTTTGCTGTTTCTGTGACATATAGCACAAGTACAAAAAGATATTTAGGGCAATGGTGGCCAATTTTTTACTGAACTTTATGGCCATTGTACAGTTGGTTGGAGTTGGGAAAACTGTTGATACTTAATCAGATATTTTGTGTGCATACACACACACATATATGCCATATAACACCACAGATATATTAGCATCAAAAGAGAGAATACATCATGCTTTACCTGTTAAACCAGATCTTAGACAGCAGAAGACAGGGATGAGTCCCAGCAGCAAAGTGGTTTACCCTGGATCTGCCCATAGCAGTTCTTTGTGCTAGCCACAGAGAGCAGTACAATAAATGGATGTTAGCTCTGACCTAGATTTCTGTATTCCTCTACCAGTTATTCGCATGGATCCTTGGGAGTGCAACTTCACCTTGCCAAAGTCCATGAAATTTCCACAGAGATTGGAAATGATCACTGCAGTGGCATTGATAATCCAGTATTAATGCACCTATTAAATAGCTCTTGAGGAATGTCTAACTAATCTGACTGTGCTGACCTGGTGAACTTTACAAATCCTTTTCCTCTACATGTGGCAGTCATCTGTACCACTGAGTCAGTATTTCTACTTTTGAGTTTCAGCTCCCTGGAGCTGTAAATCCCAGCTGATACTCTGCAAGCTCATATGTATCTGAAAAGTCCAGCCTACTTGATCCTAGTGTAAAGAGATTACACTGGCAGTGGTGCAGAGCACTTCTGGCATCTACAACAAAGAGCCATCAGCTAAATTTCATTGTCTATTTGTCCAGACTGTCCAAAGGTCTGCTATTGGAGCCTTTCTCAGCAGAAATTTTGTCTATAATTTATGACAGAAAACCTTCTTCCCATGGAGCATTTTCTGAAGATGATCTGAATGCAGATGAAGTGGGCCACTGTGGAAAACATTGTAATGAGAGTGATTTAGAGCAAAAATCTAGGTGGAGTTTGACCACCGATCTTGGCTGTAGAGCCGTGTGTTAGCATGAGTGACTACTGTACAACATGGAACACACTGTGACACTGGCAGGCACTGCCCAAACAATGCCACCTGTATGTGTGGTTTGGAAGAGCAACAGCTGCAGTTGCCAACCACAAGGGGTGAAAGATTGCTGTCACCTTTCCTATAATTTGCAGCCTTCGCTAACTAAGCCAATGACTCCAGTAACCAGCCTTGAGTGTCCATGCAGTCCTTACTGAGGTTCCAGAAGAACTGGTACCTCTTAGGTATGAAGGAGTGGTTACCCTGCTCTCCTCAAGGGGCCTTTTCCATAGTTGGCTCACACCTTTTAATCGGTAAACATGCTTAATGTCACCTATGATTTCATTAAAAAAGGTTAAGTACTGCTTTACCACTGGCCCACTAGTGCAGTTCCCACCTCTACAGGGCAAACTGCACCTCATTAGGAAACAGCAGACCTGAGGCATACATGGGACAAGAGACAGTATTGCACTGCAATAGAGGAGGAAATCCTGCACCTGTGTCAGGTTGTGTGTAAGAAAATCGTGACATTCCAACCTGCCCCTCACATGGCTGTTCACACCAATGCAAAGCCAGCTATGAAATAGGCGATGTTTATACCCATGTAGACACAATCCAAAGACTAAAATTTCAGAGCAGCTGGGGACTAGACACAGACTCGTACTTCAGCATGTGTCAGGCAAGCTAAACTGCATTTATATAGTCTTTTCTTTGTTGCTGGAGTAGCACTACACACAAAAAAATGCTGCCATGCTTGCTTAGAGTTGTTCCCTCTGGGGCAGTCATAGGAAGACTATTGTATTTGCATTGCTTTCCTTGGCTACCAGGTGTAGCAGCAGAGATAAGCTCCCTTGAAACAGGAATGGCGGTGAGGTGGTTCTGTCTCATGCCAGCTACTCGTGAGCCAAGGCTGAAATTCCAAGTCACACAGCTGCCATCCTCTCGCAGAGTGCAGGTTGCACGTTCTGGCTGGTACAAGACAATAGACAGTCTCCCTTTCCAAATCTTTATACAGCCAGTGCTCCCAAAGTGCAGCAAGTATTGTCCTTCCATCAATACGGGGATTGAACTGAAAACAAAGAACTGATTCAACTGTGAACTATGAAAAAGGATCCACAGGGACTTGCTCCCTCTGAGGAAGTGAAGGGAAGATGGTGCCTCCCAGTGCTCCTTGCTTGCAGGATACAGGGCCCTGGGGGAACTGCTACGCTGCTTACATGCAAAGCGCTTGTCACCTGGCTGATTTTTCATTTCAGCTGTGAAGCTGCTCCATTGTAAAGCTATTTCATGAAGCAAGAAAAGCATTCTTCATTTCCCAACAAAAGAAGATCCGTTTGTTTCCTTAGGCACAATTTACTCTTTCACATTTCTGGGCTTTGTATTCTTACCTGACAATCTGAGAGTGCTTTGATGTGAGAGCCAACCCAAGTTGGAGGTGAGACTTGAAAACTTGCGAAAAGTACAAAATGAATCTAACAGTGTGTGACATTCACTTCCTCTCCTCCCTGGGAGGACATCATAGCTCTTCTTCTTCCACAGTCTGCTGTGCTGGATGCTGATCTCATTTCAAAGCTGCACTACCAGAATTTTTCCACTAACCTTCATGGAGACTCTCTGGATTTAAGCCAATGCAACCACTACTAGAACGAGTCTCACTTCCTCATCCATATGTAATGTATAAATTGTCCCCATCAGTTTTAGATTTTGTCCTGTTGAGTAGGTTGGCATCTAAGGGAGACTATCTAAGCATAATACCAACACCAAAGAGCCAAAAGCTGGATCATAAGAAGAAAACCTATAAATCTAAGTCTTAACAAGGATGCTCAGATGACAAGACAACTTGGCATTCCTGCCATCCACCAAAAGACATGAAGAGGGTTGAGAGATCATCCTTCTTACATCAATCCTTCATTGCCACTGAACAAAGCCCACTGGCTTATTTCATGCCTTACCCATGCTGGAATCCATCTCTTTTTTTACTTTTACATACACTGAGGATAGCTTAGAAACTGCCCTAGTGTACAGCTGGGAATGCCTGGCGTCCCAGACCAAGTACCATCGGATACAGAACAGTTGTTCGAAGCCATTTTCTAGGCCATTGCTAAAAGACAGACCATGTAGAACTGAGTAACAAGGAAAGAGGTGAGGGCTGTCAGGGGAACTACTGATTGTCACAATAAACCACTCCCCACTCCAGAAATACTGTGCATTAAAAACTGTGCATTTGTCTTTATCAGGTTAGTTATTCCTTTCCCCACATCCTGTCTTTTTCTGTCCTGCCCTTAGATAAAGGCAAAAATCCCTCCTGGGTACAAAGGAAATGCCCTTGCCTTTTGCTTGTGCTTGCACCAGGGAAGGTATCAACAGATAGTATGATACAGCCATTGTAGTAAAATTCAAGGCAGATGAGCATCACCACCCCAAAGCAGCACGGTCGGCACGCCTCAGGGTAGTAGCAGCCAAGCATGCCATGGCAACCAGCCAACTGATGACACTGGCCAGGAGCCAATTCGATTTATTTTTGGCAGCCTGACACTGCACACTTCTGTTCCAGTCTTCGATCACAGAAATGATAAGAGGTGACCTTTGAAGGCCAAGGGGACAGATGAAGCTGAAAGAGGATCTGTCCCTGGTCTGAAGGAGCACTGAAGTGGCAGATGTCCCCTCTTTCATGAATGACCATCAGAGTCACACCAGCAACCACCAGTGCTGTGTTTGCAGGGCAAAGACTTAGAGAAAGGTTGAGAGGTTGAGACCTGGTAAATATGTTTAAGTCTATGGAAAGAGTAAGTAACAAGAGAGACAGAGAGCTTTAAAGATATGAGAGACTATTTGGAGGAAGATGGTAAAAAGAAAACACAGGCTTTCTGTCAGGAAATATTTGTCTGTGGGTACTTTTGTCCTGTGATGATGCTCTTCAGAGGAATATTCTGTATTGCAGAGCACAGCCTGGAATCCTCAGAGAGATGTACAAGGAGACCTATTTAATCTTTTCTGCATTTCTTTCTTGGATGACTCTGGGGTCACTTAGCCAGCTGTTCAGGTTTGTGACTGGAAGACTGATATCATACTGGAATAGGAATTCAAGAAAAATCTATATTCATTAACATTTTAAAGAGGCTATCAGCTTGACTCTGGCCACGCACCTTTCATGTTTGCTTTCTGCAAACATTGCTAAGATTGAGTGTTACTGCATGCATACTGAATAAGTATAAATGGATGCACATACTGGTCTTCAACACTCGATCACCAAAAACTCATTTTAAAATATATGTTTGATTGTAGATTTTCCAGCTTCCTCTGTTGGCTAGATGTTTACATAAGTGATAGTATCATATGCAAATGCATATTAAACGGTGCATTTTAAATGGCCACTTCAAATGGTGTGTCTATGAATGGTTGGCCACTTTAAATGATGTTAAAACCAACAACAGCATGGGCAGGATATCTGAAAATTATTCAGAATATTGTGTAGAATTAAACTACTTTTCTATGAGTGACAACTCAAAACAAGTAAAATAAATGAAAATTAAAATCAAATAGCTTGCTACTATAAATGTCCTACCTCCATCCCTTAGAGCAGATTAATCTAAATAAAAATGGAATGTCAATTCAAAGCAGAACCATTATTGCTTAGTAATAAGGCATCCCAGGTATTAAATAACAGGGAATTAGCATTCATTATCCTGTGTACAGAGGACCACAAAACACAGATTCACAGTGCACTATTCTTGCTATTGATGTTTATACCTTTGCCCAAGTATAAAACCAACACAAGTACAGCATGCAACATAGCAACTCACATATCATTAATCACATGACATTTGTGTTGCCACCTAACTCATCATATAAAGAACAAGTGGCTGGAGACTTGCACAACAAAAAGCAAACCTAGACAATTCAATTTCAAGGCTTATTACTAGAAACTTCTAAATAAGCAGAAGTTAAACCAGCAAACCTTTGTAGTTATGTACAATCAGTTCAGACTCATGCTCTTGAAGTCTGCTCCCCTTGCCCATCCCTTAAATCACAAATGTCCTGCATTAGTTTCTTTCCCAGTATTTAATCTGTCCTTTTGGATATCTGTTCTTCCCCATCTGTCCACTTTTGCTGAACAGGAATAGACTTGCCTGAAGCCCCAGGTTAGCTATGAAGCTTGGAAGCCTTACTGGAGAGTGGGAGGTGCAATTTGTGGAAGAGTAGTGAGCCAAATGAAATTATGGAGAAATATCTTTAAGTACAAGACTGGGTGCTGAGGCTCTCTAGAATTTACATCACGCTGTTTATGACCATCAAGGTGATATGCAACATTTTTCCCCAACAAGTTAATGAATGCAGGCTGCCCTGTACAGCAGAGTAATTCATGAATGTGGAGGCCAGTTTTGCTTGGTACTGCCTCTTAACTGAGTTTCATGCAGAGCCTACCTCCTCTTTTGTTACCTTTTCTTTTTTTTTTTTTTTTGTTTATGTTCTATTTCTTCGATAAAATAAGAAAGGTCAAGAACAAGAGAGAAAAATATTCTCAGATCTTTGAGGCATTTTCTACTCAGCTCTGTATCACAATTTATAACAAATTCTTCTTTATGGCTTGTAAATGTTATAGGTTTGTCAAAAAATGTCCACTGTTGCCTCTCAAAACTCTTCACCCCTTCCCAGGGGAACTGGCTAAGCAGACTTGCACTTGGTCAACAATGAGGAATTGAAAACACTTCCTAGAGTGACTTCTCCTCTCTAGAGGACTTCTTCACCTCCTAGAGGACTTCTTCCTTTCTTCTGTCCTTTCTCACTGAGCTGTCAGGGCCCTTCATCTTTCCTTTCCCTATCTGATTGTCTTGCTACCCCTATCAGAATTAGCTGACACATCTAAAAGCTTCATGCAAGCTTGCCAGGCACAGGTACTCCAAGCAGAATGCAGTAGAAACCCTACAAGTACGGGTGTGGATGAAATGATAAGCACTGCTGATAATAAGATGTCCCTGACTGGGATGTGGTTGTACTAAGAATCTCATCCGTACACAAGGAGATGGAAGAAAGACCCTTTTGACACCATGACCATCCCACCAGCAAGGTCTCCTACAGTATGAGAGAGCTTTTGTCTTGTGAGATTTTCAGCTAAAGTTGGAAGCCTCCAGTGACCTGGCCAAGTTGCCCCACTGGAGATGTCTGGGCTAGTGTGACTGAAAAGGTTCATCACTATTTTTAGCATATGCAGAGCTTGGGGAGCTCTCCTCCCAAGCCTCCCAGATGGCAGACACTGTCCTGCCACCAGGGAAAAAAGGGCTGATGGCACCTCCATCTAGAGGAACAGGATCCTCAGCAGGAGCTGTAGTATTTCCAAAAGCTGATTGGAAGAAAGAGGGTGTTAAGCAAGAAATTAATTTCCCCCACCCCAAAAAAACTAGCACGGTGATTTTCTTGTTAACTCTTAATCTAGTCCCCACACCAGCTCTTGCTCCCAGGAGATGGAGGGAAGTATCCATTTCTGGAGAGGCCCGTTCCCTAGGGAGGCACCCACTCACCTGTCTTCTCTTCGGTTTGGCTGCTCTCCACTGTCTCAGTTTGGGGTTGCGCTGTTGCCTTGGCAGTAGCATCCTCTGCAGCAGGGGTGGCAGTGGCAGTGGTGTCAGCAGCAGGCACGTCGGCTTGTTTAGGCTCCTCTTTGTCTTGGGCTTCGTCAGCCTTCAAGGATGGCGAGTTATCAGTGGAAGCTTTAGTGGCACTTTCCCTTTCGGGGGCAGCGGCAGCAGCGGTCTTTTCCTCTGAGGAGGCAGCAGGAGTGGCAGCCTGTGGGGCTGGCTGCTCTGAGCCCGTGTCGGCGGCTCCATCTCCTTTTTTCTCCTCCGCTGGCGCGCTGCTGTCTTTGCTGCCCTCCTCCTGCTGGGCACTGTCAGCGGCGGCTGCTTCTGTGGCAGCAGGAGCCTCGCTTTCTTTGTTCTCGGCTGCTCCACCAGCAGGGCCTTCCTCCTTCTTGTCAGCGGCATCAGTCTCAGATGCTGGGACATCTCCCTTCTTCTCCCCCTTGAGCTTTTTCCTTGTTATGTGTCCGCGGAAGCTGGCCTGGATTTTGGTGGCTGCCTTATGAGCTTTATCTTCTGGTTTGATGCCATCTTGCTCGATCTTTTGGTCTCCGTCCTCATTTTTTTCAACCTTTGAAGAAGAACAAGGGAGGAGGGCAGAAGAGAAAAGAAGGAGATAAGTTAAGATTTCTTCAGGTGTAGCAGATGATCTAATTTTATTGAGAATATCTCACTTTCCTCTCCTGCTTAGAAGTGAAAAGTTTCAAAACAGCCTTTCCATTTGGTATGGGTTTGGAGCCAGGTGGCCCTAATTTCATCCTAAGGCTGGACAGACATAGGTCTCCAGCCAGAGGTTTGAAATAGAAATTTAAAGCACCTCATCATCTCTGTCAGCAATGCTGAGAGCATCTTGGCTGTATGGAAAGGCTTTCACCAGCTGGCTTGTCTCTATTCCCATGATTTATTTTCCCATTCATTTTGAAATATACCAATTTTTTTCCCCTACTCATTTTCAAAACACTCTCCTGAGGGAGATTTTCACAGTCCTTCCAACTCAACCTCTGCTTTCAAGTCGGTGTTTCTTTTTAATGACACCTTGTTTTGCAGGTGTGTGACTCTAATGACACCAAGTGCTTTGTCTTTTATAGTTTTTTGGCTCGGGATTGCCAGCAGAGAATGGGATTGCTGTACACCCCGCCGCAGTTATGTGCTGTCAGACACACACGGATATTCACAGGATGTACTCCTCACAAATGCCCTGCCTGCAAGCTCTCCAAGTGCTTTGCCTTCGCTCTCCACTCATGGTTTCACTAAAGGATTAATAGGCAGATTATTATCACTCTTTCCAATTTCAGCTGACTATTATTATTTCTGTTTCAATCTATTATTGGGGGGAATTCAGCCTCATAACAAAGAACAGGCATTCCCTGTGTTTTTTTACACTTAAATTGCGCATTAAAGTCTTAAATGGGACAAAAACAGAGCCTGTGCCTCACGCTGGTCTGCTGCAGAGAGATAATGCTCAGCTTATAAACCTTCACTGAATCTACAGGACAGATCACGCTTCACCCCAATAATTTAGCAGGCCTTGGGCAAGTAACAGCTCAGCAGCATTTTGATGAAAGGACACTGTTCTATTAATAGTCCCAATGGGAAGCACTGAAAAGACCAACTGGAAGCAGAGCCACTGACCTCTTAGCTGTTTGCACCTGGTTTCCATCAAGTCACAAGACAAGCTGACTGGGAAAGACAGAAGCACTTCCTGCTGTGTGGGAAGTGGGAATTTGGCCATTGCAACGGGGATGTGCCATCTAAGGAAAGGCTCCAGACCAGAAGAAAGAGGGGACAACCTACAAACACGTTCAGTAAAAGCATGGGAGGAAGAAGGGAGAAGAAGCCACTGCAATGTGCCACTGGAAACATCATTACTGTTGAGACGAGGAAAGAAGAGTGGCCACAGCAGCAGCAATTCATGGGAAACAGAATGGAAGTGATCATTTCCACAGCACAAGACAGGGTCAAGCACACGCAGGAGTGATGCTCAGCCAGGGAACCAATCTGCTGACCACTGCCATGCCAGAGGTGGTACCCACTATGTTCCTCTGGGTCCCCAGTGAGCACTGAATCCCTCACCCTGGCATTGGTGCCCATCATTCCTTAAGTGGGTGTGGTGGCCAAGGAGTGAGCAGCCCCAAATTATCAAGGAGAATCGTCACCCTACACAGCTGTGCAGGGATGTGTATGGGTCTGTACACAGCAGGAAGTGAGATGGGAGGGGCACAGGATGCTTATGTAGGGGGTGAAAAAGGCTGTGAATGAATATGTAAATGAGATTAATACACAGAATTCTGCTCAAGGAGTTTTTCTGCTCCTGACCATGCCCAGGGACAAAATGGTTGTAGCACCAATCGCAGGGTGAGCATTATGACTACACCTCCTCAAGTGCATTAAATTATACAATATGGAAAGTGGGTTTTTCGTGTTTGTCTCAGCTTGTCAGAGAGCAGGTGATGGTTACATGCAAAGACAGTACAGGCACCAGCAGGCTGCAGCCATTCATGTGTCTTGCATAGCTAGCTCAATACTGTTATTCAGCATCTGGGAAGCTTTTCAGCCTACTTCAGCACAAGGAGATGGAAACAAATTGGAAGTACGTTTAAACTAGCCAGATAGTGCACAACTCCACACAGGCTCATCCATCCTGTTCCTTAGACAAGTTTTGCAGCTTGCAGTAAGTCCTGCGTTGCTGTGGCAACGTAGCTGCTAATACCTGAACTAGCTGGTTTAAGGAGATCTTGGATATGCCAGCATTACACCGTAGCCACAGCAACGTGAAAATAGACTGGTACTCCTTCAGAGAACTGTGGGACGCTTAAATGCTGTAGCTTTGACTCCTTCTCCCCAAGGACTGAAGGCTAGTCTCAAACAGCAGCAAGACTGGGCTACTGGAAAGACAATTTAGACGTAGCTATGAGGCCTTAAGGGTCCAGTCCCCACGCCTGATTCCTGTGAAACTGTTAGGGAATTGTTAATCCCTGGGCAAACAAGAAAAACATTGACTGAAGGGAGATGTCTCTTGCCACTGGCTTTGCTGCTCTCATATCTTACATACTTCCTACACCAACCAAGACAGCTATTGCAGGACATGGACTGCTGCATGCCTAACTTTCTGACTCCAGAGGAGCTGCCCTGTTACCTAGGCTATACAGCCCTGTAAAGGTTTATCTTCTTCCCCTGCTAGACAGAGCCCAGGGCACAGTGAGGCACAGAGCTGGCCCTGTATCCCTGCCAGCCCCTGACCTGGCAGGGGATGGGAGAGCACTTCTCTCCAGGAAGGTCAGACCAAAACCTCCCACCTGCACCTACAGCAGAGCAGAGCTAAAAGGCTCCTTTGCTATTCAAGTGACATCATAGTCCTCTTCTCCCAGCTGGGATGACATCCAGTTGAGTCCTTGCCAGATCCCAAGTTGTGCAACTGCAAAATGTATTTCCAGTAGGGTGCTTTCAGCACAATTTCAGATACAAAAGATAAGAAACATGAGACTGGGGCAGAGGTGGAGTTCAACATCCTGAATGAAAGAAATGTACTAATAGTTTGTCTTTGCCAACTGTGGCCCTCAGGAATCCTGTTTCTATTCAGTCCTGCCCCAGTAAAGCATCCCAGGCATTTGAAATTACTTTTTTTCAGGCTACTAGCCGGCAGCTACTTCTGGGATAGGACACGGTATCTATAAAGTATGTGTGTCATGTTGTGTAACAATGGGTTGGGTGAGAAACAGGTTGTTCAGGGAGAAACTACTGTTCACACACAAAAAAAAAGCCTCAAGGGCTTTTCATCTGTGGATTATGTGCACAGCAGATAAACCTTAATTAAGGAAACACTCAAAAATAACCTGTATACAGCAGAAGCTCCTGGAAAGCAATTTGTCTTCCTTGGAAAGCTAAAAGGGTGAGTCAGCCCTGCCAGGATGCATTCAAAACCATCTCAGTGGAAAACAAGAAATCTGTCTGTCTTATCTATCTCCCAAGCGTTCATGACATCTTGGCTGTAGTATTGTGGCTAGAATAAAGTGACTCTTATTACTAGTGTTTGCATGGAATCTAGAGTTCTCAGCCAGGAATCAGGTCGGGTAGGGATAAGTTTCAGATATTAGTATTCCATCACCTCCCTCCCCTTCATTTACACATTTATGTATAAACTCACACTAATGCTTAATACTGACATATTCTTCATGATGCTGTTAGGGTATGTGAAATCTATTGTCATTTTACACATAGTTTTAAATAAATCATAGATCCTGTAATGGCAAAATTGCATCACTGAGGCAGGTGGATGAAGAGCTAAAGGGATCTATAAAAGGATATAGTCAAACTTGTCCATTTCTTTATTTAAACCATCCTCACATACCCAATGAAGCTAGTGTACAAAGCTCTGCTTTTATGAAATACACATTTCTGTCTCTATCTACGCAGTCCACAACATCTTTCCAGTCCTAGAGGGATGATCCTCTCACCATCCCCATCTGCTTGTCTGCCACACCTCCAGGTTTCTAGGACATCCCTTCCCATGCAGACTGTTCCTGTAAGTGAGAATTTCTTTGCTATCATGTAGGTGAGAGAGTAGGAGATAAATTAATGTTAAATCACCGATAGGGCAGAGGTTAGTTCTTAGGTACCAGGAATGTAGAAATTTCCTGGAGCCATGACAAGAAGATTTCTATTCTCTGTCTGCTTTTACACCTTCCATCTCCAAACTCACAGCTTATTGAGGGGGAGGGTGCCAAATTATGGCACAGAATTAAGGAAGTATTACTATAACCTCCAGACTCTTTTAAATGTCTCCTGTGCTGGTACTTCAGGAAAGGAGAAATTGAGAACCTAGGTGTTTTCTAGATGTTCCACATGTTTGCAGCCGCATATAGGCAAAGGAGAGAACTGAATGCTTTGGTTCTTGCTTGCTGTTAGTCCACTTGTTTCTCATAGTGTACCTCATTGCCTTTCCTTGGAAAAAATAATCACATTGTTTTGTATTCTGAATGCTGGGGTGAAGGGACCAAGAAAGAACTTACTGTTTCACTGAAAGATGCACGAATATTACACAGCTTCTTCTGCTTCTCTTTCTAGCTCTCCTTTTCTGGCGTTTCTCCTCCCTCCAATATATAGCATGTATCAACCTCCTTAATGTTCATCCTAGCATCAGGCTGCTATATGCCATTGCCATGCTATATGCTCCGCCATCACCCTGGTATCCTGCTCCTTTCTGTCCTTAGTTAGGAGCTCCTCTTCAACATGACAGGAAATCCCAGAGCCCTTTGATATATGTGGCCATCTCCCAGTACTTTGAAAACAGTGTGCTGGGAGCCCAGATTTAGGACTTACACACCTTTCACCAGGCAAGGCATCAATACTGGCCAGAGCCTGGACATCTATAAAACCATTGACACTTTATCAATAACACACTCCACCCATTTCACCCAAGGGAAATATGATACCTGATTATTATTGGGAAAAAAAACAACAAAAACAACAAAAACCAAACAAAACTAAAAAATAAAAAAACACCAAAACAACTGTATTCTCCACACAAAGGCGTAAGGGCCCAAAGGCATTCTTTTCTCATGACACCTGTACTAAAGTACATGTGGAAACCTTCCTTTCTGCTATTTAGGTGAACCAGTGCTTAATCACCCAAGCACCTGAGCTATTTGAGGGGTTAAGGTGCACCTCAGCCCATGCTCTGTTCTTGACTATAGCACAATGTATGTTCTTACTGATGTTACTAGACTCACAAAGAAATTTAGGCATCCAACTCCCAATGATTTCCCAGGATGGAGTCACCTCAGCATTTTTCATGGCCTTGGCTCCACATGACCTGATTTGTCTCAGAGACAGCATTTAAGGAGCAGAATGTATTATAAAAAACAACCAGCTGTCTCCCCAGAAGGAGCAAAGCATGGACACGTGAAAGAGAGGAAAGGCTTTCACACTTTGGGAAGTGAGGAAGCAATTTAGCACACAGAACAGCTTTTTTAAACCCAGTTAAATGGTGTGAGGACACCTGGCTAGAGGATGGCACCTGTCAACACAACCTGTCTTCAAGGTGAGGAAACAAACAGAGTTCCTTTATTCTCCCAGGATGACTATGGTGATGGTGGGTAAAACACCCTTGAGAAAGAAAAGGTTAATTCATCCCTCTGAAGGCCTATGCAGGATTGTTCCCCAGGGTATAACTAGCAGGGTTTCAGCTCTCCAGTTTCAAATCCTCTAACAATGGGGTTTCCACCCTTTCCTCCATAAGATCCTCTCATACGTAGGAAAACTCCCTTCTATTTTATGGTGCCCAGATTTAAACAAAGTGATAGTCAAGAAGATGGATGGATGTTATTCACTTGTGTACAGTGGCTGCAAAGAGAGATAGAAGACAATCTAAGTTAGACCTATTTAGATATTTCTAGTGAGCCTTCTCAATAAATCCATACTCTCCTCAATGTTTTGCGGCTCCCCCTTCTGTTTGGTACCCTGTTTCTCTTAAGATGGTGGTCAACCACAGTGTCCTCTACCACCCTGAAGTTCCAACAACTCGAGCAGTTAAATGGAAAAAGGCACTCACTACTGCTTATGTTGCTTTTGGTGGCTGGGTGAAAAAAAGTAGAGCCTTGCCCCTGAAGGGGACACAAAGTGGATGATGTTCAGGATGATGTTCATGTCCCTGGAGCAGAGAAGCTCACAGGGGAAAACATTTGCCTTGGGTCTAGTCCGGGCTCTATGAAGCACTTTGGTGGTTTTGGGGCACAGGCTGCACTCACTCATCTTTCAATTTAAAACACCCAGAGTCTCAGAGACAGGACTGGGTTGGAACTCGAGAAGGTGGTGCTCTTACAGCTCATGCCAAGGTTGTGTGCATACCCTGGGGTGTGGCCTAAGTGTATGAGGGCACTCCAGGGCACAAGATCTGTGGGGACTGTGTCAAAGGTTTTGAGTGTTTGGCGTAATCAACATCTGTGCTCTTGCTTGAGGTTGGATCCTCATGCATACTGTACTGTCAGTTGTGTCTAGTCTCCTTTTTGGAGGGAAACACTCGTGTCACTCCAGAAGGAACCAGTCAGCAGGCATTCAAATTAAGGGATCAAAGCCTAGAAAGGAAGCAGGAAGGTATCCAAACTGACAGTGTAAATCTACTACCAAAATAGTAGATTGAAGAAATTCAGCAGAAGGACAAGGCAGTAAATTTCCCTTGAGCTATGATTTGATTAGAAAAGTCCATTCATAGAAGAGATTATTTTTGATGCAGAGGTGCTTAGGTAGAAATGCAAGCTTGCATGTCACTGGACTAAAGAGAAATTTTACCTTTTTAAGCTCAAACTATGTGGTTTGCTTAGTTGGGTTTGGGGCAGCTTGGGCAAGGATGGTTGCTCCTATGTGGACTATTATGACGTAGCACCTTCAGACTCTGAATCCATAGTCTGCTGACCATGAGCAGGCAATGAAACCCAGAATAACCAATGTCTCTCCTTCCCTACCTTTTGTCTCCTAGTCTTTTTTTTTTTTTTTTTTTTTTTTTAGTTTTGGACTGCACAAAGTTTTTTTAGGGAATTGTTACATAGCCTCTGGTGGCTCAAAGTGCCTGCTCCTATGAGAGCTGGACACATTTGCTTCTGATCTAGCTGCACCCAGGGCACAGAGCCTGATTTTCTGCTCAGACTTGCTCTCCTGAGATCTTGGGCAGACAGCTGCTGATATTCCCCAGAGTCCAGGCTTATGCAAGGTCTCCAGAATGGCCTGCACAGGAGGTAGAAGCTTATGTCCTGCTCCTACCCCATTCCTTCCATGGCAACACAGAGCATCCCATTCTTCAGGCCTGTCGGCATCACTCAGCTTAGTGTTGTTTTCAAGTATGCTGATAGTACACTTGATCCCACTGTCTCTGTCACTGAGGGGACATTAAATAGCACTGGTCCCCATATAGACCCCTAAAGGTCACCACTTGTCATCAGTGTCTACAGGGGCTTCAAGTTGTTGACCGCTACCCTCTGGAGGTAACTGTCCAACCAATTCCTCACCCACTGAAGAACCCTCCCATCAAATCAATCTCTCCAGTTTAGAGAGAAGGATGCCACTGGGGACCATGTTAAAGGCCTTGCAAAAGTCCAAATGGTGACATCTGTAACCCTTCCCCTGCTCGCTGGAGTAGTCACTCCATCACAGAAAACCACTAGGTTAGTCAGGTGAGATTTGCCCTTTGTGGCACCACCACTGCTTTATACTGAGCACCTGCACGAAGAAGAAAAGGTGTTTCTTCTCCTGAACTGCAGCTATAGCTGGAGTGAAACCTTGAAGCTGCCACCTGTGCCTTCAGTCACATACAGCAATTAAACTTCAGGAGAGACAAAGGTGTACATCACAGCTGAAATTACAGGGTGAGCTGAAGAAAGCAGAGATAGGATTTTTGATTGAGCTCTAGCAAGGCAAATAATGTAAGTACTGCTTTTCTTACTGCTCCATTAACCTATTGGTCAGACTTTTGTCTTTTATTTTCCCAGTCTTGAAAAAGAACCTAGTCAACCTTTAGCCAACAGCTTCCCCATTCCCTCAGGAGCACCATACAATCTTTCAAATCATCAGAGCTGCTCTTAGCAAAACCCAAACAAAACAGGGTTGTAGGTCTACACAATTTGATAAACTGGCTTTAAAACAGCCTAAGATATCCTCTCCCATAGCCTCTTCAGCTTTAGTTCCAATCAAACCAGTCCCACAACCCTGCTGCAGAGCTGAATGCCATGTGTACCATGAAATTGTATCCCCAAAGTGCAGCAATCCATTGCAAAGGCCTCTAACTATTGGTATTGACTTTATCTTTTCACTGGGGCAGTTGGCTTTTGTCAGCTTCTGGTTCTCATGGATCCAACAGGTCTCACTGGCATGGTGTCTCCTTAACCAGCCAAGAGTAGCCCTATGGGCTCTGCTTCTTCCTCCATGGATTTCCTGACCCTGTTAACACCAGCCTCAGTTTTACTAGGACAGGATATCAGCCTAACTGCTGGAAGGCAGAGAATGAGGGTGTTGAGTCTGGATCTGATCTTCATGGAAGCTCAGTTTATTGATTTGTGTTGTGGATCTTTATGCCCATTGGGATTTGACTGACCCAGAGATTGCCCTTATGCATCCCCTGGCTTGCCCTGGCCTTTGTCTCCATTCATCTTTACTTCAGTGGCACTGGTGTTGATATTTGCCCCACAGATCTTCTACAAGGTTTCTGATAGGACTGTTGTGACAGCCTGTGTATGAATGCACCACAAGCAGTGGGAAAGGCATAGACCTGTCTTATGAATCTGAATTCTTCACAGCAACTTTATGTCTTGGATGCCAGGGACCTTACAGAAAACCTTATGTGAAATTATTCTTGGCCTACATTTACTGTTCATTTCTCATATGTTTAAAGGAGAAGCAGAGAAGGAGAGATATCTATATCTCCTCCCTGCTTAGGCACTACTACAGGTGAGAAAAGGAAGAGTTAGACCTACTTTTAAGATGCCAAATACAGGAGACAGGTCACTGGTCCCACTATGAGCTCTTATATACTGCTGACTCACAGAAAAGTGTGAGAAGACCCAGACCATCTTTTTCTATTCCTTCTATTCCAACTTATTAACTGATTAATGGTTGTACAGTAATCTTATTTGAAGTCCGGTGCCAAAAGCAATGTCAGATTATGAAAGTGGAGTTTCATTTCATTGATTCCAGAGACATTTTGCTAGGGATAATTTTTACAAGATCTCTGTGGTCCGCTGCTCCAAACAACTTACAAATGGAGACATTGTTAAGATCCAGAAAGACTCTGAACATAATTAAATTAGTATTTTTAGTGCTGCAAGAACCTCAAATGCATGGTGTGTAGCTCAGTGAAGTATTGTGCAATATTTAAGCCATGCTCTTATCTACTTCCTCCTGTCAATGCAGGATGACCTTACGGGGGGCTTTTCAGTTCTGCCAGAACCTGAAAAGTTCTCCAGAGGGGACATGTATGATGCAGCTTCTTTCACACAAGAATCTGGGCTTGACTGCCTGAGACCATGCCCAGTTTGTGTAACTCAAGTGCTTCCCAAGGTCTGTAAAATGGATCAATCAGGCCTGTGATTGCAGCTGTCACTTCTGAGTGGCACAGTCCCAGTGTGGCATAATGTTGTGCCATATCCCTCTCCTCTCTTCTCTCTCCCATCTTCAGGTGTGTTGTCACCAAAGTACAGGCATGGTTTTGATTGGGAAGATTCTGAACACAAGATTCAGCAACTCCAGGGCTTAGTCACTTCTTCTAGACCCTGGCACTCAGCTATGGGAAATGCTCATGTGGCTTTGAGCCATTTTATTTCCTCCTTTGCTCCTTTACTGTATTCAATCCTATTGAAAAGGAGGGAGGGGGAGGCAAGCCTGCAGTGCCTGCTGCAAAAAACCTTTTGTGGACACTGGTATTTTAGTGCCATAAAGACCCCCGGCCAAAGGGAACATGTTGAATAGATGTGCTAGGGAAAAAGCCCTTGGAAAAAGGCTTTGCATCCACCACTTATAAGGCCTAGTATATCACAGGACCATTTAAATAGTCATCCAGACCTTCTAGTCTTCCTGCTGCAAGACAAATGTTATTTATTTCAATTTTTTCACTGCCTGGGCTTCCCATTTTAAAGTTGTTATTAGAAAAGGGCTTCAATGAGTATTTAGTATGTTGGTTGTAACATCTCCTAGTTTTTTTTCTTTTTCATCCTTCAGTCAGGAAGCATGTCAGTAGCCTCAGAGCACTGCATATCATAATGTCTTTTCCCCAGGCACACAGTTCAGATGACTCTGCAACTGGTGCATCTGCAGCAGAACTGTACTCTACATCCAGAAACCCCTGGAGCCTAACCTGTGGGGGGCTTTACTCCTGTGGGAGGCCCCCTGGCAGAGAAGCTGAGGGAAAAGGGACCCTGATAAGGACTCCTAGGATGGCTGGGCAGGCAGAGTATACAGAGCTACTTCCACATCTTTCTACTATGATGCAGGTGGAATATGGAAATAGGGTTTTCATCCTGAGAACAACTTATGGGTTTCTGGAATAGGAACCATCTTCCTTCAGGAACCCAAGCAAAGCCAGACAGAAGGCACTGGGAAGCTTGCACAGTTGATCTAATACCAGAAAATGGACAGTGTTTCCTCTTCTCTTAGTAAGGGCCAGTTCACACTGAGCAGCTTTGTCACACACTAAAGAGAAAACAATTGAAAATCTCCAGGGTCCTCTAGACCCTCCCTGTACAGTGCAGCAAGGCTGATATTGTTCACCCACCCTGCAGGAGTGGTTTTCAACAGTCTTTGGATATTGGCCTCAAAAAATGACTCTCTGGGTTGCTGTGGCAGTTTATTCCTTCAGTGAACTAAAGAATTCCTCCCAGCATTTCAGCCGGCCCCTGCATCTTGTTCATGCCAACATTAGTTTGTTTCTGCTTTCTTAATAACACTCCTTCATATATCAATTTCTCTAAGTTTTCATACCAGCTCCTTTGTCAGATCACTCCTCCTAGCCCACTTAAACCCTAACGAGACATCTTACTTGATTACTGAATTTACATTTGTTCTACTTAGAAATTACTAAAATGTCTCCCCAGCTTTAATGAATAATGAAACACTATACTTACAAAAATAGTAATTAGCAATATAGCTCAAAATAAATCAATGTGTGGATCAGACTCCCAAAGGCAGGAGGAAAAGCTGCAGCCATTAAAATAGGTGGAGCTGAAAATAGCTAAGCACTTGGGGATAAAGAAAAGGAAAAAAAGCTTAAAGGAACTTATGAATGGCCATGTCCTATAGATAATTAGCAATCCACACAGGTTGGATTGCTAACACTGTCCTGAGTGTGACTGCTCCATTTCCTGTCAGCTCCCCTCAAATACTATTCAGTAAATTTAGGAGTTTTCTGAGGATGTCAAGCAGCTAGAGCAGCCAAGAAAAGTAAGAGGAAATAGAAGAATGTCAAACCCTCAACAGTGGTTGTCCAAGAGTTTCCATCAGGGCTCCTATCATCCTTCCTTCCAGATGAAGGAAAAGGCGCCCACTCTAAGAAAAGCCCAATGTATAAGGATTTATAACACCGACAATCATTATTATTTCTACCTCCTTGGGATGGATTTCCCTTGTGGTGTTGGAAAGGAAACAATGAAACAAGCAATGGGAGTGTGTTGAAAGGGCATCGAGAACATGCTGGCTTACAGAGGAAAAACAATTCAGATACTACAGTAGCCAGCTTATTTTCCCCTAGTACTACCTAAATATAGTGTTATTTTTTGGTAGAAAGCCATGATTCTGCTTCTTCAGGAAGTCACAGAACAAGGTTGGTTCTCGCCAGAGCAATTTATTGACCCATTAACAATAGAAATACCAAACTGTTCATAAGACACATCTTTGGAGTCGAGCAACTCATAGGTCTGCTCAAACAAGCCAGATTATGGCATGCAAATGTCTACATTATATAGCCAGATCATGTCACTTCTTGTACTTTACTTTTCATATTAACTGGTCCCTCTGTCAGGAAAATATAAACAATGCAAAAATCATGCAAATTTCATCATAGCGAATGATTATCTATCTAAAATTTTAGACCAGGAGCATAGTGGTTTCTTTTCTTTTTTTTTTTTTTTTTTTCTTTTCTTATTTTTCTTCCTTTTTTTGGTAACTCTTTCTTTTCCCTCCTTCCCAGTCAGGGGGACGAAATTATATGGTACAACTATCAGCAAGTGCACGTCTCAAACATGTGTAAACATAGAGGAGTAAGTGAGCCAATTGCAACAAATACACTGCCTGAAGTCAGTCTGCATAATGAATTCATTAAATTCTACTGAAATTAAATCAGAAATTAATCCTAGATAGAGAATACTTTCAAACAGATTAAATTCAAGACTCATTTGATCCTTTCCAGAAAGAATGAGTTAATGAATGTACAACCACTTTCTCTACTCTCTCAAACCAGCCATTAAGTTTTTGGAATCTGCCTGATCCTTAGAATATCTGAGGATATTCATGTAGAATTGTACCTGCTGGGGCTTTCAGGTGACTAAGATTTTGATTTCAGTACAAAGCAGAGAAAAAAGTTTCTACATGTAATTTCCTTTGGTTGCAGAAGCAATTATTTTGAAGCCTGAAGAAAATGTAACACATTCCCCCAAGATGCCTGCTTTACAGATCGTACTCTCACAGAACTTTACCACAAATTATTAACATTTTAGTATACATTCCTATGCTTTAGCTCTACTGGTTCCCTATAAACTTGATTCAAAGAAGAATTAAAGGACCAGGTTTTAAGGAATGAATGGTGGGATCTTAACAAATGCCTCATTGCCTTAATCCTATTGAAACCAGTGTGAATTAGGCACCAAGGCTCTCTGAAAATCCTGCTAGGCTCTTGCCTATATAAATCTTATTTGTTAGGGCAGTTCTGTAAATTACCTAATACCACCCTGCCACTGTTTGGAAAAAGGCTTGTAAATATCTGCTGCGAGATTGCAAAGTAAGACAAAGTAGCTTAAAGAAGACTTAAAGCGTTAGTAGGAAATCTGGATATTTGGAGCTTAGGAGACTCAGGGGTATAAAGGGATTACACTAAAAACTTGGTCCTAGTTTTTGCAGTTGGAAGCTGAAAGTTAAAATGCAGGAGGGAGAAGTTTGGCAAAGGAGAACAGAGGATCCCAGGGTTAGGGCAGCTAACAGATGGCTGTCCTACACCTCTGCCCCACCTTTGCCACTGATTCCTCTGTTATCCTGGCCTGTGCTTTTCATGGGGTCATTCCAAATGACAAGTTCTGCATCTCTGAGTAGCTGACTTCAGACACCTTGAGTCTGATTTGGAGCAGTGCCAAGCACTCAGAGCTGCAGCTGGCAGTAACGGGAGATGTTTTCAGATATGTGCAACTGAAAACAAAAACTATGAATAAAGGTCAGGCACTCTGTTTCTGAAATTCAGGACAAAAAACTAGGGCATCCTGCTGACCAAACTCTTCATGCCTCAGCTGTCCACCTGCAAAAATGGAGTAAAAATACTCAGGTATCTCACATGGGTGTTGCAAAGTGATACCAGGCATGTGCTCAGAATCACAAGACAGTTCAGGAGAAAATTCATATTTCTGATTTTAGAGCAAGGTTTGAATACTATTAAGCAAAGTTGTGGGGGTCACACACTGACTTGTTTGAGAATTCAAAATATTGAATAACTGCTCATTAAGTGAGCATTGTCCATTCTGTGACCTGAATGTGGTCAAAATCCCTGAAAAGAAAAATGTGTTCCTGTCATTAGAAGTGTACTGAAATGCATTCACAAGAGAAGACCGTACTGAGGTTGCACAGACAACTACATTTCCAGTGTTGGCTTGGTTTTTTATATTTGCCTTAGCATCTTTAATAATTTTCTTCTAACATAGTTTCTCCATGGTCTTTATCACACATATATTAACTCATGCTGAAGCTGAAGTCTAAATCTATTTCCACTCCCAATAATGTGGTATAATTCACCTTTTACCCAGATTTCACTTTCTAAAATGTAATTAACTACATCATGGGAGCTCAAACCTCTTGGCTTCATCAGCATCTTACAATAAACCCCAAAAAACTCAAAACAACTTTCAGTGTCCAAGAGGTATCAAACTCCTAACGAGAACCCTTAGGGAAGGTGTGGATTTTTTCAACAAGCAGAGCCCAGGTAGAAAAAAGCAATGGCTCCCCAGTGTGCCAGCATCCAGTGGAGGATGGGATGAGGCCAGGTGCCCAGTTGAGTCTCAGAGCTTGTAGGAAGCTGGCGGCCTCAGAAGCCCTTGGGAGCTTCCTCCCACGTGGAGATATGGATAAAAAACCACTCATAACATCAGCAGTGTGCTGGGAGTAACACGACGTATCTCCGTAACCTCAAGCTGCACCAGAGGAGGTTCAGGTTTGACACGAGGAGGTATTTCTTCACAGAAAGGAATGCTATGCATTAGAATGGGCTTTCCAGAGAGGTGGTGGAGTCACCATCCCTGGAGGTGATCGAGAAGTGATTGGACGTGGCACCCAGTGCTATGGTTTAGTTGACAAGGTGCTGATTGGACAAAGATTGGACTCCACAATCTTAAAGGTCTTTCCCAACCTAAATGATTCTGTGATTCCATTGTGGGAGTTATACATCAATCATTCAGTATCTGCCTCTGGGTCCAAAGACACAAGTTGTCCATCCTTGAATTAGTTGAAGCAGAATTATCAGTGGAAAATTAAGGGTTTTTCTTAGCAAAAAATGAATTAATAGAAAGTACATCTTATCTGGCAATTTAATGAATGCACAATTACTGCATCAGGGAAAAGCCCCCTAAAGATTTAATCATTTAATATGTACAAAAAACCTACTGAACAGAGAATTACTTTGTTCAAAGGATCAGCTATTCCTTTGCCTAGTTTTTGTCAGCTCTGTAGCTACCCTGGAACATCAGAGCTGGAATAGCAGGGCTGCTGCAGGGCAGAAGCACAGGGCATTGATAGAAGTGGAGCAAAGGAAAGGCAGAAATCCTGTTTAGCACTTTCCATGCTCTGTATAACTGAGCACTGTTTCACTGCCACTGGCAGTAAAATGACCTCCTGTTTACACCATGGTGCTTGAAGCTTGTGGTTTTTTTAAAAAAAAATTTGCCTATCTCCAATTCTGATTAACTTCTCCAGGCATTTCTGTGCTGCTCAGCTTTCACGAATGGATTTCCAAACAGCAGAACTGCTTGGTATGGTACCCCTCAGAGGTACTCAGCATCCTCTGCTGTCTGCTGCAGCTGACAGCAAGAAGAGTTTAGAGGCAAGTATCTAAGAGAACTTGAAAAATTATAGATTTGGGATATCAGCATTGATGATACATGAAGCCAAGAGAAAATTAATCACATGTGAAAGATGGAACTGGGTGGATATAACGAGGCAGAGCAACAAGAAGCATATTTTGCCCTCTGCAGGAACAGTTCAGAACCATGAAAGAGAAGCAAGCAAGCCTTGCCAGTGGGGCCACTTACTGCACTTTGTGAGATGGGAAGGCTGACCTTAGCTTGGTAAGGCCCCTTCAGTTCCAGGGCAGGTGCTTACAAGTTCCGGTTTTATCTACTGTGGTCAGTGCTTCTTCTTCTAGAGGGATAAGAATCCAGAGAAGTCCCACAATCACAGATACTTCCAATAAATCTGTCTCCTGATGTAGTCTAGTGCCTTTTCTGCAATCCCCTCCATTTCTGTCCTGTAGCAGTGCACGTTTCCACAAGCATTACAGCAAGGTTAGCCTAAAATCCCATCTGCTTTAGGAATAGTAAGGACAATAAAATCCCCACCATCTCACAAAAGCTAACACAAGGTCTACATTCCCACTGCCTTCCTGGCAAACATGCATCAAGTTTGGCCCAGAGAGACAACCACATTTTCACTTGGCAGCATGGTCTATTTCTTCCCTACCCTGGCAGCCTCTCCACTTCTGTTCTTAAATGGCAAAGGGACAGTGCCCTTCCTCCAGGCCTGTGAACAAGACCTTCTCTTTTGGCCACCTACACTGTCTCCATGAAATATCTCTTCTGATCCCTCTGCCTTGACTGTCAGCTCTGCACCAGTGCTTTGTGCACTCCTTGGATTAGTAACTTTCTTCTGGAGATAATTCATGGACACAGAGGCTTAGGAGGCAACACAACAGTTCAGCAGCAGCTAGCATATGTAGGCATGGTAGGAAAAAATCCCCACCTATGCCTGACCAGAAAATTGTGTCCCATCTTACAAACCAGAGACTTGAAAAAGGCAATACAAATATTCATGGTCTCCACAACAGCAACAGCATATTCAGATTTGGAGAAGGCTCTCATCAATAAAAGTGTATGACAGTGGCAAGGTTCTTGCCTCTTCTCAGGCTCCCTGTTAAGCACAGTTTGAAGGCTCTGATCTCTTCCTTAGGCACATCCTGGTGTGGAGCTTATGATCCAGACCCTGTTGTGAGCACAACCTCCCCACCTGGACATCCTCCAGGGCAACAACCCAGAACTTCATAAGCACAGCACAAGCTCAGAATACAGGACCTATGATAGCATAGACCTGCTTGCTTCCACTACTTCAGGGTCAGTTCTTCCTTATGAGATCCTTCCAGAGAGTCTCACAGGAAGATATGTGTTCCACCCGACAGACACGCACACACAAAAACAAATAAATTAAAAAAAGACTGGCAAATAAAGCAAACAAATTATTTTTATTACTCAATTTATTCCAGGTGAGAAGAAGGGAGGGGAAGAAGAGAGGAACAAACCCATCCTTTTTCTGTCCTTTCTAGATAAATTCATTCAGAAGGGATGTGAATGCTATTTTAAATGTATTGGTTATATAAAGAGAAAACAGGCAGAACTACTGCAGCAGATTATTCCACTTCTGTGCCTTGGTTTCCTCACATGCAAATGGAGTAATAACAAGAATGTTCCAGGACTGATTTTTTAAGGATCTTACCTCAATATCAATGAAAAGTGTAGCACTAGTTTCAGTGATAACAGCTTTGGCCCATTTTTTCCCAATTATTTTGCAACCTATCATTCACAGGCACAAGTCAAACATAATGGGAATCATGTATTACATAAAAAGCCTGTCTTACAAACATCTTTCTGGGCACATGTTAAAGGTGGAAGCGGAAAATGTAAAATGGAGACTACCTCTGAAACCCCACTTTGACTTCCTCCTGCAGATGCCTTTTAATAGTCTTTATTGTATCTTTTTTTTCCTTGAAAGTGTCCCCCACCTCAGCTACTACAAACGAAAGAGCTCACAGAATGGGTAGCAATTCTGTATTTTTCTGTTATCCCAATTTCAAGCACAGCAAAGTGCCTCCTTTGCCACACACCATTCAAACCCATCACTGAATTCAGTATACTGATTTCTTCATGGTCTTTTTCTGTGTTGCTATTTTGCCATAATATCTCATTCACGAGCCTTAATGGATATTCTGCCAGGGAGACAGGGGTTGTTATCTCTATTTTACAGACACTAAAATCAAACAAAAAGAGGCTAAGGTCAAAATGGCCAAAGCAAAGACAAATTTTAGGTCCCCAATTCGTGATGCCTTGGATTAGTACTTCCCCAGGTCTTTGTGTGTTGACAGCAAACCTCCACACAATACCAGCTCTATACTTCTGCAAGTCAGACCCCAGGTGTCTCAAACTGAGAATCCAGAAAACGAGAACACACCAATTAGTGGCCACCCATGGAAAACCTCATTTATGTGGCCTTTTCATATCACATAGGAACTTGTGACAAGAGGCAGGAAAAAGCCTAATTCTTCAGGGCAGTATTCAATTGCCAAAATACGAGACCATTCTTCTGTTTCTGAACAGCCCCCTGCCCAATTCAATACATAACCTTCATCACTGGCTGTAAATGAAACAGGAGACCTACAGAAATCAGCTTTGTTTATGGCAAAACTCATTCAGTCCCTAAGTGCCATTCTGTGCACTGAATGAGACAGGGATCCTATTGAAAAAAAAAAGGTACCAGTGTTTGATCTTATAATTAAGAACCACATTTTTATGTCTATTCATGAGAGAAGACAAATTAAAGATGGATAGGCAACCTTTTAATTAATTTTCTGTATACTGTTTGACTTTGAAAACTAAATATATGCTTAATAAAGGTGTTTAATCTTTTCTTTTAAATGTGAACTAAAAAGGGAGAAAATAGGAAATTTCATCATTTGAAATCAGAACATTCTCCTCCTTTGTATAATAAAGGTGCAACTGTTACCTATTAAATGCTTGCAAAATTCTTTGCACTTTCAAAGCTTTATTCCTCTAATCTCATCAGACAAATAAATTAAAAAGCCACAGTGTCTATTTGAAGAAGACGCCTACCAAGAAAATTCCTGTCCAAACAGGAAAAGCCCAGCAAAGTTTGATGTAGATGAAAAGATTGTCTTTGACTATTGCAATTTATCTCATCTCTCAAAAGCTGGGTAATCCTGACTATAGGCAGGGTATCTTGTTCCCCCTCTTGTGTTGTGGAAAGACTCAGGAATAAACAAAAGATGTCTTCCTAAGGGTTGTACAGATTCAGCATGAGATACTGAAAGATACCATAGATCAGCTCTACCTGTTCTATATTTCCATGCAACAATAGCTCTTCTGCTGCATGAGGGTACATCCAGAGAAGGTGAATTATATCTCAGTATATTTTATTCTGCATTCCCAGCAACCACTGGAACACATCATAATGGCAGCAGAGGGGATTAAGCACTGAAGGTGACTTCTAGTAGGAGTACAGCCCTCTGGTTGGGAATTTCTGAGTGACTGCCATACAAATGCTTTGAGACAATTCATGTCAGGCAGGTAAAAGAAGCCACTAATTGATAAACCCCTTGTAATAATACTCCTATGAATGGAAATTAACATGAAGATGATTAACAGGGCACCTCGGTGTGGCGTTCCAGCAGATGTTTGTGTTCAGGAGACGGATGTTGGAGCTAAGTCTAGGAACATGGTGAGATGTCCTGCTGAAACCATAGCCTTGAGTCCACTAGAAAATATGGGTAGATCTGGGCACCTCAGAAACATAATACACCAAATGAATGCCTTTAGAATCTGGCTGTAACAAATGCTGAAGACAGAGTGACATCTAAACAGTCTGAGTTTAGGCATCTTACTCTGTTTATTGGGGAGGTATCTATTGGTTTGGATCCAAGCCCTGAACCCCTGTGATGAAGGAACTCTTGTTCCTCTCTGACAGCATGTAGTAAATAACTATTTATTCAGTATCTCAGTAGACACACTAGCTTCCCTAAATTATGGAAGATGTTGATCCAATCTCTACTGTACCTGAAAAGATCTCAGGTCTTACCCTCCTCCTACAAAAGACTGCTTAGAGCAAGCTGATCTTAGCTTTTCCTGAGTAAGCTCCTTGACTTTTTCCATGATAGAATTAAATAATCATCAGGCCAGAGACAGAGAGCATACAAAAGTAAATATCACTTTATATCCTACTGGTTAAGCACAAGAGGACAGACTGGGCCCAGGTTCTGCTTCAGTGAATATTTGATAATAATCATATGAAATAGTGTTGAAGGAGCACAAGAGACCATTTAGTATATTCTCTGGTCCAGAGATACTTCCTGCAGCCCTTCAGTGATTAAAGCTGCCATAGTTTACTTAATATATCATAGTGCATCACAATATTTTTGGACACTCCATTAAAGACCATTACTCCTATTTTTATACATCATGGGCAGTGGAAAACATTACTCCTTTTTTCTTTCACTTGGCAGACTAGCATCTGGACCACTCTTGGCCTTATTCCTTTTAGGTTAAAGAGCCCTAATTATTTCAGTCTTTTCTCCTTTTACCTCAATCAATTCTCACTATCCCAGTCTACATACTCTCACTGGACCACACCTCCTCAGAGCACAGTACAAAACTAAGGCAGGACATTTCAGCTGAGTGCTGCAAGTGCACATCAGAGCTGAAGGCTTATGAGATGTGTCTGACAGCCTGTGCTCCCACTTGCACAGCCTGGTAAGATGGTGTTCCCCTTCCTGGCAACAGGATGACGTTCTAGCCTAACACTGAACTTGTGGTCCTCTAGAGACCCTATCTGCCTTCCTGAAGGACAGCCTGTGGTCTCTCATGTAGAACTGGCTGCAATTTATTAATCATTCCCATGGAGAGTGCTTCATATGCACTCTGATGCTGTTCAAACCAGGTCCCTGGTCTGACAAGCTTTTCTTGAATTACAGTGGTTTCCCCCAGCTCACCACAGCTGGTTTATGCCATCTGCAGATTTTATAAAACACTTCCTCTAGACAGTTATCCAGGTTAAAATTTTAATATAAAATACGTTTGTTAATGAAAATATGAAGCACTAGCAGGCCACAGTACAAGCTTGTGGCAACCTGCTCAATAGTCTTCCGTTTCAACAGGAAATCAGTGAGAATTGCTCATTGAGTAAAATTATCTACACCAGTTCTGCATCTGGGCTGTAATGCCTTCCTTTGGAACTTATTTCTTTGCTTCATTTATGATAAAAGACTGTGAGATAATGTCAAAATCCTTACAAATGACAAGGTATGACAACTACTTCCTCTGTATCCACAAGCCTTGTTACAGAAGAAAGCTAAATTAGTTTGACATGATATGTTCTTGACAGATCTGTGCTGGCTCCTAATAATCTCCTTTATTTGATTATTTCCACCATTCTTTTTTCTCCAGGATTGAAGTTAAACTGGGTAGTCTGCAATTTCTTATCTTCTGCTTGTTTTCAGCCTTCTGACACCTCATCCATGCCTCATGAGTCTTCAAAGCATTCAAAGCTTATGGTTCAGAGATTGCTTCCCTCACCTTTGTAAATAAGCTAGGATTACTTGAAAGAACCATCTTACATCAGTACATCCTGATTTGTTCTGGCTTTTCCTAGATCCTGATCTTCCCCCTTTGTGGTTCCTGTTACCTCTTTTAGCCATCAACTTGCAGCTGATCATATTACGGAAGATATGCAAAATGGGCATAAAATGCTTTAGCCTTATTGACAATGCTGGATGTAAAGCTTCAGTCACAGCTCTCCCCTCCTCTCCATAAGCACCATAAACAGAGAGAGTCAGGATTATATTATTTCACTTTCTTGCTCTGGCTCAATTATTATTTTGTCTGTGTATTGAGTTGATTATGGGTTATAAAAGGCTCATCTAGGCATGCCAGTAAACAGACGATGAATGTTATGGGGATTTTACCATTTTAAATATAATTGTGTGAAGGCTTTAGACACCTCCACACTTAGAAAGGAAGGAAGCTCTAAAGTTCTACAGCCTGTGACAGACATCTCTAAGAACATACTTCAGTTTAGAAGAAACCCTTATTTCTCAGTTCAGAACAATGGTAAAATTGTAACAATGGTAAAAATACTGCGAGGCATTTCAGGCTCCTCTTGACAGTCACACCCTGATTAAAAAGTAATTAAATTGTATAAGATAAGGAATTGTCTCATGGTATTGTTTCGCTTCCTGATTTGTGGAACCATACCACTCATAGCAAGAAGACAATGAATATAAGTAAGAATTAACTGTAAGAGTTCCTATGAGCAATTTGGGTCATTTTTAACAATTTTTTTTTTTTTATCTTGTACAAAATCTTGTACACTGGCATCATCATGGAGGGTTCCTTTTGCTGCGTATCCAGTTTTACCATAAAAATAGTGAGCTTCAAGTATTGTTTGACATCTTAACTTTGCTAACTTTTCTCTGGAACTTATCCAAATTCTGTTTACTTCCAGGAGATTTCAGCTGGCTTCAGTTCTTCCGTTATTTCAGAGGGAGACATTTTCTTTCCTTACTCAATTTGTCCTTTCCTTAGGGTTTTATTTCTTCTAGCTGGTATTCTGAGTGGAATTTAGGATACAAGGGAAAGGCCATTTGCCAGTGCTGTTCTTTAGGCAGGACTGGTTTCATACCTATCAATTTTAACAGTCAACATTAAACATCAATTTTCTGTTGCAGTTGTCAGTCGTCAGAACTCTATGTAGGACTTGAAATTCTCTTGGGTTTTCCATAGGAAATGTAAATAGGAAGGGTTAAAACCACAGTGTTTCATCTTTTATTAGGAAAAGCCTCCATTCTGACAGAATCATCTCAGCCTGTACAATCCTGTTGCAACCTGCCAGTCTGACTTCTCCAACATAACAAGCTAAGAATTAAAATGTTAACACTACATGAAGTGAAAGTTCACAGTACTAAGGAACACAGTGAAGCGTCCCTGCAAGGGGTAAACTTTTGGTCCAGCTTCTAAAAGCCCCTCTGCCTCAGTTCCCCATTGCCTCCCAGCTTCTCCACTCCTCTCAGGCACAGCCGAGCAGGTGATGCCCTCCTTGCATTTGCACAGCAGGTGATTTCCAGCAGTGGATTTCACTCTTACATGAAACCAAAGGGCTGCAATTTTACTGTCAGCAAATCAGCAACTGACACCTGTTTCTTTATGTCTACCCTTCCAAACCTAGATCACTTTTTGTTAAATTATTTATAAATCCACCACTGAATGCCTTACTTCTAAAGCTGTGGGCAGACAGAAGGTGAAATGACACAAGGCGAACAATGGTCAGCTCAAAACCATTGTGGTTTACATCCTGCCGGTTTCAATCTGAATTAATATAAATGACTGGCCTCATCTGCAAAAGAGCATAGCATAGTACCGTGGTGCCCAACCTGCACACCCTGGAGTACTTAACATTGCAGATTTATAAGGTCATTGGATGATGTTAATAAAATAAATGGATTAGACTCCATTCAATAGTCTGATGAACTGAATGTTAATTGATAAGTCTTAACAGTTATAAAAATAATCAGAACTGTAAATTATTCTGTACATTAGCAATTATTAGCAATCATCCCAATTCATAAAAAAAAAAAACCCCGAAGTTCCTGAAAGCACAGTAGCACTTCTAGGAAGTTATAGGAAGGGTGGAATAAAACCAGCTTCAGAGTGGGGTTCAAATCAAAACACACTCCCCTGCACCCCTGAATTTTAGGGGCATTCAAACCAAGTAAGTGAGATTCTTTTGGAGCCCTTTAGCTTTACTAATTACCAGCTCTTGCTGGTAATTAGTAAAGGTGTATCCTCCAGAGAGAATGCCTAAATATTATGAGATGTCTCTGCTTCTATAAATAGAGATATACTGTGATTATGGCTGGAATTAATTCAAGAAACTTCAGCTGCAAGATGAGTAATGAACGGGACTGACATTTATTGGTCATAATTTAAGAGACTATAAGTACATCCTGGCTTCCCTTTTGAGACATAAATGCCAACCATCCCTGGTTGGCAGGTTCAGGACATCCTGTCTTGGGCCAACAAGACATCTGTAGCACAGCCTGCCACCCAACAGCAGCCTGGATGGAGCATGAACCATTAGGAAAGCAGGAATGCTGACACTGGCATTGCTCCTATTGCAGCCATACCCTTCCCAGCTGCTGCGTGGCTGGGCAACCTTTTACCTAAGCCAGCAGGAAGGTGAGAAGTAAAGATCCACCACTTTGCTGTCTCTGTCTAGGGATATTAATTTGTGTCAGCTGCAACTCTGCCCAAGTGGAGAACTGCAGCAGATACAAAAGCAACTGGAGCACAAAGAAGGGAGCCAGTTCTTCAAATACTAGTGCCAGAAAAGGTGAAGGCAGCCAGACCCTGGTGGTAGTGGCTGATGCTGCCAGCAGGAGTACTGCATGGTCAAAGGAGCAGGGGGAAGGCAAGGAGTAGAACAGATGGGGAGAGGAGACAGAATGAGTAACAGGCGGAGACAACAGGAGCAGTGTAATTCCAAAAGCACAAATTCCTTTTGCTGTGTTAAAAACAAATCACTATTTTCATTACACTATTCCTTCACCCCATACACATATCATAGGCTGGATCACTGTGGTGGTCAGGGAGGAGCTACCATTCTGTTAAATAGCAGGGAGAAAACTAAGTTGTTGCCCTGCTCTCAGGCTCTGGTCCATTGTAATAAAGCCTTGGTCTGAGAAGAAAAGCAGTGGTTTGTGTTAAAGGAACTCAAGGGGCTAATAAACATCCTAGCACTGCAGGAGTGACTGAGAATGGATAAAGCAGAGCTTTGTCTGTGCAAAGCATCTCTCACTTCAGGACTTCTGAATCCCTTTTTTTTCCCCCCACTCTAATTGTTTAGTTTCCAAATTAAAGAAGTATCTTGCAGAGATGGCCACAACAGTCAGAGAATGTATGCTTAGATCAGTCAGAAAGCAGGTTAATAGCACTGCCAGAAAGAGAAACCAACTCGCCCTAAACCAATTCCTCTCTACTGCCCTGTGGTGCTCACAACCATGAAAAGCCATCGAGTTTTACACATGCACTCAGCAGGTGATAGAATGAGTCCAAAGGAAATATAAACACCTTCTCCACTTGAGGCCAACAGAGCTCTGAGGTTACATGTCACCTCCTGGTGTGCTCAGGAGGATCTTGGAATTATAGATTAAATGACAATGGATGGATTCCTGACTTTCATTTTGGACTTCAGATGTTGAAAGGTGTTTCATCGGGGTACCTGCTCTGGTACTCCCACAGCAAGATATTCTACCAGCAAACATTTGTACCCTCCACCATGCCTTTCTGGATGATCAACCTCGTCTTAACAGCCCAACATTCCTCTTTGTAGAGCTACTGGGCTACGGTTATTTCTTTACAACACTGAACACCGAGATTTCAAAACTTAGCTTCAGACAGGTAAGAACTGTTCCCAAATCTACCCCTGAGACCTGTCACACTCAGAGCAAACAGGGGACTCACACAGTGGCTTCCAAAGGGCATCAAAAGAGAGAGGAGCCATCAAAAGGTTTCTCATCCTCAGGTGTCTTCAGAGCACTGTCACCAGAGCTTTTGTTCCTTCTCCAATCCAAAAAGAGCCCTCCCAGTGTAAGGAGGAAGCCCAAAGCAACAAAGGAATCACAGTTCATTTACATTCAGGAAGAGGACAACACAAGGAAGGATGCATGGGCCAGCAGTGCATGCACTGAGCAAATGGCAGTCAGCAATGCACCACCAGCCTTCCACAACCATGCAGAGGCCTCAGCTTATAGAGAATGGTGCTAATAACGCCAAGACTGTGAGTTTCGTCCCATATGGACCATTCACTTAAAAGTTGGACTCAGTGATTTTTGTGGGTGATTTTTGTTGTGATCCCTTTCCAACTCAGAATATTGTGATTCTGGTGCCTTTGCTTCAAATTATCTCAGCCAAAAGAAGAAGCAACCTTCAGGTTATAGCTGCTGTTTTACCTGGTAATACACCAATCCCACAGCAGATACCTGTCTGCTCCGTAGAGATTAGGCAGAACCCACTTCTGCCCCATGTCCTCTGCTATGGACAGCACATGGAGCACACGAGTCACTATGAGCACATGCCACACAGCACAAGCACAGCAAATCCAAGCAGGAATACATATCCTTCATTTGCATCATGCAAGACTATCAGCCTGCCTTTATCTTTCAAGGACCAATGGGCCTTGTTCTCTTTCCCACTAGTGCAAAAGGCATTGCAACTTGGCAGCTCCCAGCAGTGAGAAACTCCTGGTCTCTGGGAAATGGGAGGGAAATATAATGTCTGTGTGGGACAATCCTGGGATGACATCACAAAATCCAAATCAGATAATATTCTGAGTTCAAAGGGATCCACATGGATCATTAAGTCCAGCACTTAAGTGAACTCAGGGATTGATCCCACAACCTTGGTGCTCCTTGGTGTTAATAGCACCATGCTCTAACCAGCTGAGCTAATCTCAGGGTCTAGTAAAACTGGCCTGCAAGGAGAGTCAATTTGAGGTAAAAACTTTTTGCAATTTCTCCTTCTAGTCAGTCAAAGCTACATGACCAAAGGAGAGATCCCTCTCTTTTCCATCCCCAGGCAATGCCCATCTTTTCAGCATAGCATGGACAGAGCCTGGAGCTACAGCTCATTTCCATATCCTGTGGCAGGAGCAGCTCTGAGATTATTCAGGCAGCCTCAGCGTTAGGCCAGGACAAATCCTCAGTTAATACATGTTGGTTCCTTGGGCTGCACAGGTGCCCCCAGCCTGGCATGGTCACACAGAAGATGCAGTGCAGCCCTCTAGGCAGGGATGCCTCTGCATACCAGCAGGTACTGCCTGACTGGTTTTGCTGGGCTTTCGATTCAGGAGCAAGTGGCCAAAGACAATTTGGATCCACAGACTGATTTCTTTCCCACTGAGCACTATCGCTGTCCTTCTCCCACTGGAATCTCTGCCTGCAATTAGTTCCCTAGGAGGGGCTTGCCTGTGCCATTAAGAACAGTTACATTATATGATCTAGGAGAAATCAATGTCTCTAATAGTCAGCAAAGGCAGTGGAGGAGAGGGTGATGGGAGGGCTGTTTCTCTGGAGACACCCTTCTCAGTAGAAATCCCAGGGGTATTGCCCCAGGAAGAGAAATAGTGAGGACAGTAATTAAACTTCCATGGAACAATTGTTTACTGGAACAAGCGCAGAAGCTGCTCAGTGTCTCAGAAAGGCAGAGGCATTGGCTAGACTCTACCTAGGTGCAGATGAAGTGCTTCTGTCCTGAAGTCAGCAGTCTGTGGTGATTTACGCCACAAGTGGTGGGAGGTGGGGTGTGAATAGACATCTTTTCTTTAAAATACCCCTTTTCTACTGTCCACAATGGTGTTTAAAGGCAAGACCACGCCTTGCAAGTATTAAAGCATCTGGATCGTGCAGTATAATTAGGTTATCTTAAATGAAGCCTGAGACATTTTAATATCCTGAAGCAAGAAAACCTTCACTCTGCAGGCATCTTCCTCTCTCTTTTTTTTCCTCCATTTCCTCCTTCTTGTACACTGTACACCTCTGCAGTTCCTGGAATGACAAGCCACCTCACCGGCTGGCTGTAATTGCTGGAACTGTTCCCTAATGCTTTTGCCTTCTCCAATTGCATTAAACTGCATCTTTAGAGGTACAGCCATGTTTATTCATGCTGCTCGTGTGGAAGGGGGAAGAAATGCACACTGCCTCTTCTCCCCTCTCCCTCCTTTGATTTGATGGGTGTGGCAGGTTTAAACCTTTGCAGCGGCTGGCTCTCCGGCGCTGGGGTGGGGAGGAGAGGATGGAAAGGGAAGGAAGCCGTCGTCTATGGCTGGTGATGAATGGGACTCATCTCACCCACAAGTGGGAAACCTGCTTGTGGGTTATTGTTTAATCACTCATGCAATCCAATGGCGAGCACATGCCCTCATAATGTCCATCTGTTATAGTATGCAGTGCATGCAACACTTGCATTTCTAGCCACCTATCTCACTGCCCAGCCCTGTGTGTTACTGACTGCATCCCTTGCCGTCAGGAAAGGCTGAGTTCGGGTTTGCAGACATAGCTCAACCCAGCTTTTCAGTTATGTTACCTCTCAGCTGATTATTTTGTAGGCTCAGATTCAGAGCTGCAGTCAACTGTAGGCAGAAATGACAACACTTAGCTACCTACATCTCTCATGGGCGGGCACAGTCAGTCAGTCAGTCAGTCAAATACTTCACTCTTCACACTGGCATCGCACCCACAAGAAAGAATAATCTGCAAGGTATGAGCGTGTGGACATATTTGTCTCTGAGGGGTGGGTGGACAGACACACACAGGCACACCTAGACACAAACGTGAAGAGGTTTCTTCCACGCCCTTCCAAGCCTGTAATTTCAACATTTTGTTCCTTAGATGCCAAAAAGGCGGGACACCAGGGACTTCCCCTGAAAAATAATTTGAAGAGAGCTGCCTTTATTTTGGGAAGGAAACTCCTGCCAGTGCTGAAGAACCCATTCCATCTTTTTCTCTCAGTGAAGGGTCTGGGTGGGGACAGAGAAAGAGCACATGCTGAAAACCGATGTCTTTTTCCTCTCCCAATCGGAGCTTTCTCTGGCGTACCACCAGCCTTGCCGAGCGAGCCATTTTGGCAATTGAGGTGTGCCTTCAGGTAGAGGAGCAGCAGCTGGGCTCGGAGCCCCCCGCCACCCACGGGCAGGCGCAGGCGGCGCGGCTGCGGGAGCTCGGGAGGCGCGGAGCGAGCGCGGAGCGAGCGCGCGCGTCCCCGCGGCGTCGGGGCCGAGCGCCGCGCGTGCACGCGCAGGGAGAGGGGTGTGTTCCATGCGGTGGGATCGTGCGGGAGCGGGCACACAGGGCTGCGGGTGAGCGAGGCACCTGCACGCCACGCATTCCCCGAGTGCCGCGGAACACAAAAAGACACGAGTAAGCCCAGAGAGGTGTAAGGAACACATACATCAGAACAGCATTTGGGAGCTTTTATGCCCAGCCTGTGATGGTACGGGCAGAATGATCTCTATTCCCCTGTAGCTCTCTTCTGACTCCAAAGAACCCCAGAGCTCCTAATTTATTTTAAAATTTGACGTGCACCTCCGCCCACTGCTCTGTCACTTTGCCTCCCTGTCTGCCTTCCTACTCCTCCTCTGCTCTTTTCATCCCGTATTTGCCATCAGAACGTGCTCCGCTGGCTGACTGCAACGCGTTACCCCCCTCCCCAGCCCTCACCCCCTCCTCCCAGATTTTAGTGAGCATATCATTAATTGCAAAGCATTTGAAAAACCTGCATGAGGAAAAACACAGGATGACGCAAGGTCTCTTTCTATCCCAATCACTTGCCCCTCCCCATTATTGTACAAATTTTTCTTTCGTTTGCTAACACACATCTCCATTCAGAAACACACTTTAACCTGAATCTTCTTTCAACACTGTGCTGCTCACAGGAACTGTAGTTACTCACATCAGCGTGTGAACGGAATACTGCAGTGCTATGCTGTAAAAGACACTGTATATGCATATATAAAGAAAGTAACTAGTGTGGTGATGTGCCTCAGTTGAGATTTGTGCTCAGAACAAGGACCAAAGCTCCTTGTCACTACCTACAAATCCATAATTCTTGGAAGTTTCTAAAATTCCTTACAAAGATATCTAGGGTCAGTTCCTGCCTCAAAGTTCTAACTGCATAAATCCAGCATCCTCCTGAGGATGTCCAAGAGGTTCAGCTTAAAAGGCTTTCTTAATCAGGAGCAGGTTTGGGCTTTCACACAAAATAAAAAGGGGAAGGGTGAGGGGGAAATTATCTTAGTAGCTTTTTTTTTTCTTATTTGCATTATCATTTTGGACACAACAATTTTGACACTGAAATGAGCCCCCACCCAAACCTTCTCATCATCTCAATTCCATTATAGCAAAAGCCAGGCAGTACCAGGACAGAAAATGAGTGGGTTCCAACAGGTTCACACCATGAGCTTCTCTTATCCCACCCGAGTTCAGAGCTAACAGAGGCGTGGTCCTCTGTTTCTTTCCCAGCTGGTGCACAGTTGTCTAACTGGTTGTACTATGAAGGGTATTGCAAAGAGGGTGACTCTCCTCCTCCTCAGGCTAATGCTTTTGTTATTATTTAATTGGATTTTTCACTGTAGCATAGGTTTAAAAAAAAATTCCTTCAGGTTAATTCTTGCTCAGATTTTTGCAACACAAAAAAATGAATTCACCTGTCCTCCGTGCCACCTCACAGCACAGGCACATAAAGCATCTCCCATTCATCAGAAACAGGAGCAATTGAGAGCGTTCTGACCAGGGATCAAGGCTCACTGGGCATCCCTTCCTTTTTGGCATAAGATGAAGAATTGTTTCCTTTATCTCCAAGGTAGAGCCAGATCTCATCACGTTTCCTGCCAGCCGCAACACTCCCCTCCACTTCCCCCCCCCCCGCCCCATCCACACCCTCAGAACCACAGACAGAAAACCCTAGGCAATATAACTGCCCCTGTTAAAGAAAAAAAAAAAAAAAAAAAAAATTTAAAAAAAAAAAAAAAAAAGAAGAAGAAGAATAGAGGGGGGATTCTGGTAGCTCCCCCAAATGTGGATGTAGGCCACCCCCCTTCCCCATATCACCAGCCCCGGAAAGGCAAAACAGTCACGTTGCAGGGTGTGAAAAGAACCTTCAGTCGCAAGATGCTAAAGAATTGCAAAATAGACGTCTGCTGAAAGCAGCTGAAATTTCCTCCCCCCTTACCCCAACCCCTACCCCAGCCCCTCACACACTCAGGCAGACACGCACCCCAGAGACATCCAGCAACCTGAGGTTTCTCAACAGAAAGAAATATAAAAATCTTAAGCTCTACCTGTTTTGTTCTTCTCATACAGCACAGCATGATCGTATTGTCCCCTTCCTTCCTTCTTCTTCCTTCCTTCTCCTCTCTCCTTTTCCTCTTCTCTCTCTTATCTCTCCCCCCCACCCTCTCCACTCCCTCCCTCCCTCCCTCTCTCTCTCCCTCTCTCTCTCGCTCACACACACATACACACGCGAGCACACGCGCGCACACACACACCAGGGCAGTTAGCAGCAACTGGAAGGTCCACAGCTATTGCTCATCACACATGCACACGCTGCCTCTCCCTGCCTCCCTCCCTACCCTTCCCAGAATTGTTCGCCAGCTCTCCCTGACTCGTCACCTCCCCACCCCACCCCCACCCCGGCAGCCACCCCCACCCCCCCAAGTCCCTCGCCAGCCTCATGAATAATTAAAATCTTCAATCTGGACCCAATTACCCAACGACTTTCCCACTGTACAGAGGCGACAGGGGAGAGGGGACACTGCGGGCTGCGGAGGGCTGGGCTGGGCTGGGGTGTGTCCGGGAGGCACCGGGCGAGAAGGGGACCGGGCAGCTGGGGAGCCCCCAGTCCTGCTCCCACCGCAGCAGCCAAAGCCCCCTGGCCACGGCCAGGAGTGGGATTTATGAGTCAAGAAAGCATAAATCTTTGCTTGGGTGGGGTGGGGTGGCGTGGGCTGGGCACGGAGGGGAGAAGAGGGAATGGAGGTACCGCCACGGCAGGCAGTATATGCTGTGCACAGGTGATGTACCGTAGGTGGGAGCTGCGAGCTAAACGGGAGCTGGTAAATGTGTTAAAATGGCTGTTAAAAATCCCTCTCGCCAGCACACTCACCAACATATATGCACGTGCTGCCTTCTCTGTATGTGCAGGCATAAACCCTGAATAGTGATGTCCTGCACCACTGAATGGGACAACTTTCTCCCTTGTTCCCTCAGTCCATCCCACAGACCTTCCACAGGCACAGAAAATGATACTCCTACAATACTTTTTTTTTTTTCCCCGAAACAGAAAAGCTTCCAAACCCACAGAAAGCATCCCTTTTCCTTCTGTACCGATCTCAATTAATCTCCATGTCAAAGTAATTTCTACACCTATTGATCTCTGCCTGCAAATTGCTGCAAACTATTGCGAGGCAGATGTGCGTGTTCACACACAGAGGCATCCCCCATGCACGTGTGGGAGCAGCAGTGCATGGGTCTGCATGCACAGGAGATCATGGCGATGCAGGAGCCCCAGCAAACATTAATGTGCACATGCACTCGCTCCCAAGCACACGTCTGGAAAGTTATAGCACTGTGTTTTCTCAGAATATACATAAGCTGGACAGCTGTATCTGTTATTGGGAAAAAATATCCCAGACAACAGTGACAATGTTGGGCATGTTAATTTTTTTTTTTTTAAATTGATGGATTTTTAGGATTTCATCTACCAAAATGCAAATTTTGCTTATTTGACTTACTTAGTCTGGGAGGCACAGTTAGATGCTGTTCTCTATTTAGCTCTAATGTCACTACATCAGCTTCCCTGCCACACCATGGAGTTACTTCTAATTTATTTTTAATATAAAACTGCCTGAAAAAGAGAAGAAAATTGTCTTGGGTTATTACTAAGGTCTTTGGTCTTTAATTACATCTAAATACATTATTAATACAAATATTCACGCATGTGTGCACAGTTATACAAATAAATGCATATGTATATAAATATAGTTTCTGGAATACCCCTCAGTACAGACTCCTACATAATCATATCCTGTTGCTATGATATCATTGCAGTTCCCAGTACACCATTTATTTTAAGGAAAGCAAACAGCATTTCAAATAAAATCTAGCTAGCTATCCACCTCTGTATGCAATTTAAGAAAGTGTATTTTGGGGTCAAGAAGGCATCAGTATTAGTCCTGGGTTACAAGACTAGAAAAAGAAAGTAATGATATGGTAATGACATTCAGAGAAGATACTAAACTGGGAAGAGTTGCAAGTACCAGCTGACACAGAAGTAGACCAAAGGATTAAGAAACAAAAATCAGATCCAGCTTCGAAAAATGCATGCAGAGAAAAAGAAGGCAAACTGTGCAATTATAAAAGAAGAGAGGTAAGAAGTGGAGTACTAGAAAGCAGTGGACATCACATTTGAGGAAGACATCTCTGTGACGTACATCGCTGCTGACGACACCATGCCAAGGGACTGAGGAGCAGTTCAATGACATTTTAAATTACACCTATTGGACTTAGGAGCCTTTGCCTTGGCCTCTAGAGTTGCTGGGGGCTCATCTGCATGATGAAGAGAGGGTGTCATGAGCTTGTGGGCACTTGCCAACCCACATGGCTGTTCCCCATGCCCCTGGGAGATGGGAATCCCCTGGTCAAACATGTCTGAGAGCTTCAACCGAGTCTCCCTTTGGTGACAACTAAGAGAAACGGGAACTTTGAGGGTGTGACTCAGATCATCCTAAAGCAAGAGCCTAAACTAGGTCAGACAAATCACGCTTCATAAGTGTTTTAGAAGCTTCATTTTCTTCCCACTGACAAGGCCTTTTTAGGGAACCTCCCAGCACTAGGGAGCCCTGATGAGGGAAGCCTTCCCAGCCCCCACCTTTCTCAGACACCCACAGGGAGAGCAGGCTGGCAGCGGAACTGTGCTGGTGCAGTCAAGGAGGGTCAGGCCATTTTCCTGTGCTCACCCAGGGCAGTTGCTCACCTCCATCAGTCACAGCCAAAGGCAGAGCCAGCTCTCTTCATGCCCAGCCCCACAAACACTGTATGCTCCTGTTTATCGTAAGTAACTTTTGGCACATAGACAAAACCTCCTTAATATGTTCCCCAAACATACAGATTTAGTGGTGAGTAGCCAGTCCTCTGTAGGCTCACATCCATGTTTCCTCTGAATTAATCTCGTTACAGAGAAGAGCCATACATTGAAACCCAAATTTTCAGGGCATGTCAGTTCCTAATACCACTGTCGTTCAAATCAGAACCCTTTAAGTATATTTAAAAGTTGGACCTGAAATTCTTCAGCAAATTATATGGTTCTGAAAATCATATCCCACTATCCCTTGCCCTGCCATTTTGGCTGTTTTCACTTCAAACTGTAAAGTAAATTATCTCATAACACAGCAGGAAGAAAGGACAAGTCCACAGCAATGAAAAGGCCAACGAGAATGAGAGGGAAATAAAGGCACAAACTTCAGCCAGGGAGTTAATGAAAATCAGAAGCAAAAATTAAGGGAAGAGGAAGAGGTGAATCTCCATCTCTTTAAGTGCCCAAGTTAAGATGGGATGCTTTCACCCAAATGACACCTTTGTCTCTTCAGGGCACTGCCAGCTCTGGCTCATTCAGCACTCCTTCGGAGTCGCAGGATAGCACTGCATCACGCAGTGTAGATGTGCCCTGAAAGGCCCCTTTGACCTTGGCTTTTGAATCTACACAACTAAAAGGAAGAGCAGTTCCGAAGAATGACATCAATGGGGGACCAGGGAAGTCAGCTAGAAGAAGGGGGTGAACAACGACCATAGATTTTAAAAGCTTCATCTGTGAGACTTGACTGAATGACAGCTAAGGAGGTGGAGAAGTGTGATATTTTCAAATTGAAAATTCCCTCTAGAAGGGAATCATTTGGTGTGATATATAGTCCACTGTTTAGGGTATGCTGCTTGTTGCTTTACCATGAAGGGAGGTGTGGTTCATATAAAGTAATTATTATGGTGACTCCTTTAATTCAAAGTCATGTCTTTAATTTAAATGGGTAAAGATAATTTCAAAGTAACAAGACATATTAGTGGTTATTGCAAAATAAGGTGGGTGGAGTAAGAGACACAAAACTGTGCTTTTAAAGCCTGTTCAGTTCTGCTGCAAGGTTACCCCAGCAGCTTGAAGTCCCTATAGATTGAAAGAAATAGTATCTTCAGTCCAGCTGCTAATTTTGATTCAATAGCAGAACATCAGATTCAGTTTCATTTTGAAGAAGCACATAGTTCTGACATGCTCCTGGAACTGTAATCAGGTTGATTACCTGGCCAAACAAAACTAAATGAAACCAAGAAGAAAACAGTTTGCCTCTAAGAGCTGTCCCAGTGGTAACCATACTAAACTGAAGAGGCGTCTCTTTGAGAGAAGTACTGTGAAAGTCCCGTTACTAGGGATATTTAAAGCTTCAGTAAAAACAGCTCTGAAGTGAGCGACTTGCTTTCATTGGGAGATAGACTGGGTTTTCTCTCTATTCATATATTCCACATATAGTGGTAGCCTTGCCTTTTGTTAGCCAACTTTCATGCTGGCGGGAAAAAAGCCAATTTTATAAAGATTTTTTGGTATCCTCATTTGAATAGGCATTCCTGAAAATCCCACTGTGGGACCACTTGTAATTTTAGTCTCCTCAGTAGCTTTGCAGCTCTGGTCTCATTTGGCCTCACTTTCAGTCATCTATGTCTTAGTGACAAAAAACAGTGCAGTGCAACACTACAACCAAACTCCTTTTCTAAATGATTTAGACATAGTCATGAATCTCCTTGGAGGAGTACTCATTTTTCAGTATAAGGATCACTTATGTCAATTTACCTTGGATTTCACTTAATCCTGAATTATTAATATTAGAAAAGGAGAGCCTAGTTTATTTTGTCCTAAGACGGAAAGAAGGGGTTTTAAAGCCATGATTTTCAAAGCCACAATGCCACTTACTCTTGCAGAGAAGGCTTCAGAAAATGCCAGTCCAGGAATGCTCTAATTCATTCAGTGTCTTTAATGACTACTGGGTTACTTATCCTGGACAATACTGAGTTCATGTGACATAAGCACCTGTTGCCATCAAGCTAGTCACAGGGATGTGCACAGGTGCTCTGTGTTTATTCCCTGTGATTTCCATTTTTCTTCCCATGCCTGCACAACTGGGCTCACAGCGCTGAAGACACCTGACTTTACAATATCATACACAATAAGAAATGGCCTCAATAAGTTCCCTGTTTTCAGCATTTTAGGAAAAAAAAGGTTTTCTGTAAATTGTGTGGTGTATACAAACTCGAATACCTGGGTAATAGCAAGGGGAGAATAATTTTAACGTGCACAAAGAATGATCTGAACAACCCCTGGGTCAATATTAATTATTATTGAGCTTCATAATCATCAAAAATTCAAACATAACAGTTAAATCCCAGCACAGCTTAGCGCTGAAACTGAAACTCTTCAATAAAATGAAATCTCATCTGCTTGTCTGTCAAAAAGAAAAATGTCATCACAGAAAGCAGTCAACCTATCAGCTATTATTCTCAGTGTAGTTGTAGTTTGCCATGGGGGAATGTGATACTTTACAAGCCAAACCAAATGTGAGACAGGATCACCCAGGAAGTCCCTTTCTTCTTCTCCAGGGACCCTTCAATATGTGCTGTTGTACACAGTCCCTCCTGCTGCAGCACACGCTCAGAAAAGCAAGTTTTGAAGGAGAATCAGTGTCAACCAGGAGCTCAGCATGGGCCAATTCACCCTGCCTCTCAGGCTGGCCCCACACTTCACTCTAAGTCCTGCAGTACCATGACAAGTTGCTGTCAGTATCCAGTGCCAGTGGGGATGGCTGTGCTGTTCCGTGCTGCAGGGCGTGGTGGGGCTGATGTGGAAACAAACGCTGAGATGTGAGTCCCACACACTGCCTGCACACATGATTGGAGAAGGAAAGTCCACCCTCAGGTCTGTTTTAGTCCACTCCTGGCTTCCTCTGGTGATATATTGCCATTCCCCTGGCACTGCAGTGCTGAACAGGGGAGCTGCCCAGTGATACCAGTATGATGACATGACAGTATCGTGGTGTGAGACACAAGGTGTCCTGAGCCTTCTTTGGACCACCTGGTCCTGCTCTGCTTGTGCTCACAATGCCCCTCATTGATGCCAGGGTGGGGACGGTGACCTGGATGCTTCAGCACTGGGAGGAAGAATGGGCAGAGACAGGTCCATCCTCCTTCTGTGCTGTCCCCTCAGCTGACCCGACTCCTTCTCTCCAGCCTAAGAGCTGACTTGAGCTGAAGCAGCCAGCATGAGGGGACGTACATGGAGTACCCTGGACACAGACAGGAAATGAATGAGAGGGAAAACAACTGAAGACCTTTCTATGGCCTTAACTGGCGCTTCAGTGTCAGCTGTGAAGTTTCCAGAGATGAAGGACACCCAACAGGCCAAATCTGCTTTTCAGGAAAGGGATTAAAAATTTCTAACCATGGTCATGCTTCCCTCACAGGAACATGGTGACCAGGCCACACATTGATCAGGATCAATGATAGCAGATAGATGCAAGCCCCAAAACACAGACTATTAATGGATGTAGGAAGTATTTGTGTTGGAGAAGTAATGGAGTGAGCTGACAGGACCCTTTCACTTACCCGCAGCTGTATATGGGGGAGTTAAAACAACAAAGATCTACCAAGAATTAAAAGAGCAGGAAAATTGTAAACATCCACTTGCCTTTAAAGACCTAAAAAGGATGTCTTCTTGCCTTGACTTCATTTAGTTTAGCCACAAGATGCCCACTGAGAGGAAAGAGGAATGTCCAGATCCCTCAGTCTGCCAGGCAGACATGGTATATGCAGAGGATTGTTCCCTTGCAGTAGGATCCTCAACACAAAACTCACTGCATCTGATTAAATTGGAAGAGATCTCCAGTCCAAAACGCAGAGCACAGGGCTTGGACAAAGAATGGGTCATAGTTCAGTCTCACCACAGCTAAAATTTTGTTACAATTAAAAGAGTTCTACATTATCAGATCCACTGCATACCCAACCTTCTTAAGAGTGCCCTGGTACAGCAATTATTATTTCTTTTCCAGTACCCCACTGTTAGCCAAAGGAATTCACCCCAGAGGGCAGGAAGCACAGATGGAATTTTATTAAGAGTCCAGGTCTGTGCAGTCAGGAATACAGATCTGCTGCCCCATGCATGGAAACTGCATTACAGCAAAGGGCCCTATTTTAGCTCAGATCCAGCTATGTTTCTGGACTGGGATTTTCTGGAGGTTTAGGAGTTGCTCCAAGCCTAATGGTGAATTTTCTGTGTAAGTCTGAGGGATTAGCTCCCTCCTCAAGCAATTCTGGTGGCAAGGAGAAAACGAAACTTTCCGGAGAGGCACAGCCTAATTTCTCAATGCAGTCCTACTCACTACCTGACATAACTGTTCTATACAACAAAGTGCCCTATCCCATGCATACCTGGCACTGTGACATGCTGGAGTAGCATGTGACATCTGCCAGTCTTGGTTCCCACCTGCTGCATTCCTTTCTTTGCCCTACAACCTGCATGCACAATTCACTCAGGTTGTCCCTGGTGTAGTTGCTACCCAGAGCTGTCTGCCCCCTCTGTCCAGTCGCTGAGGCGCAACCTCAGCAACAAGTAGAGGCCAGAGAGGGTTTCTGAGCCTGCAGAAGGCAGCAGGAGGCAGCAAGGGAGGTGATGAGCACCCACAGTCAAGCACACAGAGACCTTTATGCATGCTCTGGTAATGACACAGCAGATGCAGGGCTCAGTGGAAGGGTAAAGGTCTCCTTCAGCTCGAGGGAGAAAGGAGGAAAAAGGCATTAGTTTACCACCTACATCAAAGAGGACAAGTATGCTGACCTAGATGGTCTTCTCATGTGTGTTCATCTCAGTGGGGTCAAGTTTAAACTTATTTTAATAATATATGATATAAAATTTGAAGGGTAATACTTCTGTGTTGCCCTAATTTATTCAGCTAGAGAGGAGGAAAAAGAAGTTCATTCTCTGTTTGTTATGAAAGCTAAGCTCAAATATGAACAATGTTCCATAGTAAATGATGGAGAGTTTGACAATCTTATCTGTATCATATCATCATATATTGAAAGGTTCTATTGTTAAGAATACCTACAAGAGAATACAATTTTATCTGCTTCGGGAAGTGTAATTCTGAGCTTTCTCATTTTAGAGTTCTTTTCAAGTCAGGGATCTGTGTTAGGTCTTTATAAAGTTAGAAAGCAAATTATATATGCCCAACTTTCTTAAAATTAGTCACAGTTCAAAAATAACACTGCCATTGCATGGGCTACATCAAAAGCAGCATGGCCAGGAGGGCAAGAAAGGGGATTCTGCCCCTCTGCTCTGTGAGATCCCGTCTGCAGTACTGCAACCACCTCTGAGGTCCTCAGCACAGGAGAGACATTGACCTGTTGGAATGAGCCCAGAGAGGATCACCAAGATGGTTGGAGGGATGGAACACCTCTCCTAAAAACAGGCTGAGAGAGTTGGGATTGTTCAGCCAGGAGAAAAGACGGCTTCATGGTGACATAATTGTGGCCTTCCAGTACCAGAAGGGAGCCTACAAGAAAGAAGAAGAGGGATTTTAACAAGAGCATGTAATGACAGGACAAGTGGGAATGGCTTCAAACTGAGAGTAGGTTTACATTGGGTACTAAGAAGAAATTCGCTAATGTGTGGGTGATGAGGCACTGGAAGACATTGGCCAAAGAACTGGTGGATGCCACATCCCAGGAAGTGTTCAATGCCAGGCTAGGTGGGGCTTGGAGCATCCTGCCCTAGCAGAAGGTGTCTCTGCCCATGTCAGGGATTTGGAACTAGATGACCTTTAAGATCCCTTCCAATCCAAACCATTCGATGATTCCATTCAAGAACAGCACTGAGTTCTGCCTAAAACTTTCTATGTCATTTCCTTCATAAGGCTAAAAGCTTAAAAGCAAAATAAATCAGAGAAAACAAAACAGTTCTCAGGCAATATGAAACACAAAAATGTAGCAACCTGACAGTGTCAAATAATCTCCATGCTCCACATGACACAGGCCAGGCCCTTCCCTGCTTAGCTGTCAGCCATTAACAAGGAATGTTAAAATGTTAAAATGGCAGTGTGGCCATTTTCATTCTTGCATTAAGCTCAGTAGTTACCAAGCCATGGCTTGAGGCTTTGTGATGCCCTCGAGGTCTTCCAGCATTTCCTGTAACCCTTGGGAACTAATAGGCTAAAACAGCCCAAGAGGGAGAGGAAAGCTGCTGAAGCACAGAGCTCATTTATTATTGTTGCTTGGAAGCCAGTGAAGGTTATTAATTTTTAGGTCTTTGGCAAAAACTGCCTCCTTTGTATGTTTAGTCATCCAAGAAGTCAAAATGATCTCCCAAAGGATACTGAGCTACTCTGTCTGACTTAATTTTGATCATACTGTGCCCACTGAAAATGGGACTTTGCTGGATCTCACTTTTTACCATTTTGTCAAACTCCTGCAGGCTCTTATTAGATCTTCTTCACATGCAGTGCAACCTCACTGGCCCCAAATTTGTCTCATTATTTCCGAGGACATCAACAGATCCTGTCTGTGTAAGTACACATGCGCACACCAGGAAAACTAAAGGATGATTTTGTACTTCGAAAAATTATGTCATGCTCAACATTAAAGGCCTATTCCTCTACACACAACAAATTTAGGAAGCATTTGTTTTATCTTCATTGACTTAAAATTTATCTTAAATCCTGTTTTACTGTCACTTGCTCCAGCATTCTATTGTACAATACTTTCTGTCTTTCTTGTAGCAGTGAGATAATCTACATATCAAAGTTGGTTGTGCTGGACATGTAATTTCACCTAATACTGAGAATTTCACCACAGTTTTTACAAAGACATTATTAAAAGGCATAAGAGATGATAAATCTTTCTACTCTCTCCTGAAATGCTATTAAGTGGACAGAAATACTACTTCGCAGTCACACTCTGCTTTTCAACGCCCAAAAGCAAAATTCAGTAATGATAGTGAAGATTTAAAATTCTTTCATTGTATCAAATGCAATCACACATTTCTGTAAAATCTATCCAAGCATTCTAATCATAAGCCAATGGAGGTTTTGTTTGCTCTGTTTTATTCTGGGGTTTTTTGCTGGCTTTGGTTTGGGTTTGTTTGTTTGTTTTGATTCACTGGAAGTTTTTGGATCTGCTGTGGATTCTGTCTTTCTAAGATCCTTCTTCCTAGGAGATAAATCCATCAAAGTATCAAAGTTAGAAGTCTTCAAACTGCCTAAAATATGCCTTGATAAATATTAGTTTATAAGTGGATTAAAATTTGGATGTAGAACTACTTGCTTTCAGTTTTTCAGATTTCTTTGCAACATCCAAATGAACCCAATTCAGTCACACTCTCACTGACTTCAGTCACACTTTGTTCGCTCCTCAGTCACCCCCAGTCAAGGGCCTAATAGACTCCACTGCTTTCTCCTGGTCCTGGTGTTCAATTGCTCTCAAGTAAAGCTTAACATAAATCAACATTGTCTTCTGAAACAAATAGACATTTTCACAGACTTCAGGAAACAATTCTTTAACAGGAACACGCATAAAGCTGAACAACAACAACCTTTTCTCAACTGATGCACATTTATGCCCTGGCAACAGCACTATCTATTTTTCTAAGGCTTAGCACAGAGTTCATGTTATTTAAAAGCTATATACTTTCACTGTAGTGTTTAGAAAGCACTCATTCCTTTCTTTTACAATTTCAAATAGTTCCATATCTGTTTTTCACAGCAGCAATGTATTTACTGCTCCTAACATGCTTTGGAACCTTGATAAATTTACTTAAGTTTCCCAATTACCACATTCCTAAAGGAAGAAACAAAATCCTCACTGATCTTTAAGTCCCTTTGAAATACATCATAGTTCATCTTTGTTATTAGTCTGCCAAACATATCCACGGTTAAGGTAATTAACATTACTGCATGTGATGAAGACACTTTTTGAAATATCACAAATCTGATTATTTTGAAGTCATATGTGGAAAAACTCTTATTCTCTGACCCTGTGGTACACAGTATCCCCCAATCTACCCCATGTTCTTAATATTTCCCCTCTACTGTACTTTTCATAAAGTCTTCCTGACACAGCCATCTCCTTGAACCTGTAAGGCTCCCTCATTTGTCTCCTCTGACCCTGAATAACTTCTTTTGGCCTATCCATAAGGGAAGAAACAGAACTTGCTACGGCTCTTTCAGAATTAAGTGTCTGTTGATTAATCAGACAGTCTCTGCCTCAGAAAGTATCAGAGCTGAAAACTCTTACAGGCTGGAAGAGTGTCTGGGAGAAGCATATTTGCTGGTTTTTTTATTGCTTCTCTCCATCCCTAGTTTTGGCTCCTGAATAAAGTGAACTAGACAGACCTTTGGTCTACTCAAACATGGTCATTCTCAAGCTGCTAAAGAGAGTGAGTAATACTTGATTTTCCCTGCCTCTCCTTCACTAATTTGAATCTTTCTCTGCCATCTACTCAGAGATGATATTTATGAAACTCTGGGAGAGTGAGCTATCTTTATGACTGCTGTCTTGTCAGACATGGGTGGGATGAGATAGTAGTGAGTTGAAGTTTCCTCATGACAGGGACAGACTGACATTCTGAGTCAGCAGAATCACCAGTATGTTGGGTAGGTTTCTTTGCTAATGTAGTGCACTTTTAATATAAGTTGCTTCACAGATGAGTTTCCAAATCAAATAGTATTTCAGACCCATCAGAAGCTACTCCCACAGCAGCTGTCTGCAAACATATTCTTTCTGCAATTTCTGGACTTCCCAGCTGTTACTGAGCAGCAATATTTAACCCAAACTTGTGGTGTAGGGCTCATTCAGACAAGGATGTGTGTGATGCCTGGGGTAGCAAAGAGCTGCTCTGAGCTGCACACTGTTAGGGCTCAAAATACCCATCTAGGCTTTCCTACTCTGCAGGAAGCAGTCACACAGCCATGCAAGCAAATTACAGGCTTATCATTCCTCATTCAAGCATCAGCACAGTCATTCAGAAGAATCCCTATATCCCTACAGCAAGACCATAGAAATATAGTGGTTAAAACTGCACTATGCATTTTTGCTTCACCTTTTTTATTGCCCCTGGTCTGCCACTTTGCTTCATGGTTATTCAACAGGTGCCCTTTGAATAAGGAGCATGTGGCACAGAGATGACTGGCAGACAAGGCAGTAGAAAAGAGCAGTCTAGGAAGCAGTTGTGCTTATTATAAAGGGCAGCTAACTGATTCATCAGTGCCCTCTCCAGCAAACCACACCATATAAATGTTTTTTTTTTTTATATTAGCCTTGTGCTATAAGGAGGATTACTTGGCATACTAAGTGTGAATACCTAATGTCCTCTCTCCCTAAAGGAAGATAGGTTGCAGGTATTTTTGCTCTCCAACTTCATGGTGCATGGCTTCAATTCAATTTATGAAGTGTGCCCCAAGACCATTTTTTCAGTCAATTCTAGTTTAAAAGAATTAGCAGGATTTTAATTCTCCAGTGTTAGACTAGTAGTCTGACTTTCACCCAAAGCTGAAGGAAGAAGGTAAAAAAATAGGATTGCAATCCAGCATAAGATACTGCAATAGAAAGAGATAGGAATGAGGGTTGCCTCCTTTTGTAGGTCTTGCAAGGAAAAACAGCAGATCTGCCAGGCTACAGATTACAATGTGAGCATGCAGTGAGGTTGGAAGAGCATATGGCAGGAGTGGCTGCCTGGCTGAAGTGTACCTATTGCCAGCCCTGTCATTCAGGGCTGTAGAGACAAGATGAAGCTTTATTTTAGTGCCCTGACAGCTGACAGGAGCTTGTCACATTGCAGAAGCTGCTGAATCTCAAGTCAGGGGAAGAAGGGGAAGAGAACAGAAATCAAAAGCAATCTCATAGTTGGTGCATACTTGTCTATGGGGGACAGACATAGGGTGAGGTCTCTCATGTATTCTGTGCACAGTCTCTAGCACTAAGGGGTGGTAACAAGTGCAAGAAGGACACAGCAGAAAAAGGTGCTAGAAGAATCTGGACTATACTTTATTCCATGTTATACCCTCTTTTCAAAAGACATGGGGAATCTCATGCTGTTTGGTATGGGTAAAACTGCTTTGAGATTTCCCTGTAACTACTCAAAATGGAGAAGAATATGAGCTGGCAGGATCTTCCTTGCAGTGTTCCTGGTAAGTGTAGAGTTCATTTCCACAGATCCAGAGATGGGAGGAAGAACAGGGTTTTTACTTTGGGGAAAAGCCTGATTCTTCCTGCAAAATCAGGAACAGTTATTGGACTAGAAACATAAACACTGCAGTTTTTTATTTAAAATTTTCTGCAGACATTTTCTGCTAGTGCATTTAGGGGAAAAAAAAGAGACTAAATAAAAAAGAAAATCCCATAGGACAGTTCTGCTGAGGTTTTTGAGCTCACCTTTCTTTCTATTCAGTTTTAGTCACATGATTAAGACACAGTCCCTCTACCGAGTATTCCAACAATAGCATCCCCTACCTTTACTGTTTATTCCAGGTAATTCATCACACAATAGGTTTTAGGCTGTGGGCACTGCTGTGCCATTCCTAGCAAACATGCAGCCAAATATGCGGCCTTTTTCCCCACCAAACTTGGTGGAAATCTGATAAGATCTGATAAGATGCAGAACACCGTCTCTGTTACGGTGTTCTGCATCTCATCAGATCACACCTAAGGGCTGCTGGTTCCTTGAGGCAGGAGACCTCCTTTAGACAACACTAGATAGAATGCTGGTGTGAGACAGATGTGCCAGCTTCTCTCATCTGTTAACACAACTGTAAATAAAAAGACAAATCTGACCTGGATTTCAGTGGCAGTCAGGACTAAATGCTAGATTCAGATCCAATGGGCAAGGCATTTTAGTCAGATTTATGTACCTCTCTTGGAACACAATGTCCTCAAAAACAGAATCTGGATTCGTTTATCATTGATATTCTGTGTCAATGACACATCTTCTTAATGTGCTGTTGGTGCCTGGTTGTTCCTCATGTTTCTTTTCTCTGGCTCCACACAATAAAACACCTTTTGAACAAGAACACATCTTGGAAGCTGAATAAACTAAGTCTGTACTCAAAACTTTAAGCATAGGAAGGAAGGTAAAAGAAATCTGCCAGCATGGCTGGAAGAGAAGCTTATCCTGCCTTGGCTGAATTCACTTTGGTTTTCCTCTCCAGCTTCCTTCCATCATTTGCTGCACCAATGTATCCCTGAGGATGCTGACCCCAGAACAATATGGTGCAAAGATGATTACAGTCTAAAAAGGAAACGAAAACCCTGTCACTATGGTTGTTATGGGTTTTAGCTTTTCACACTTAATCCTTTAATTGGTCTTGCTGGCAAGAAGAATTCGATACTTGGCTTTATGCTGCATGGATGAGCCCTATTTCAAATCCCATTGGAATAAAGTTACAGTTATTTGGCAGTAAGAAGATCCACGGCAACCTCTCAAAAGCCTACCCAGAGGGTTCCTGTTGACATCACAGTCTCTATGTGATGTCATAAAGCCTCCTAGAAAATGAAACAAGGCAAAAAAAAATAAATAGGACCTCTGGATATTTGATGAGATTGAGGCTAGTCCTTACTCCACTGTTGTACATATCAAGAATTATGTCAAAGGAGAGTTTGGGTCTTGGCTTTCAGCCAGAACATTGATGAAGACAAAGTGCAGAATAAGAAGGTTGAACAGGCTATATGTATAGAAAAAACATATTTCAAAATGTGTTGAGTCTGTTGGACAAGAGGGGGAAAGAACATTACAGTGAGCCATTTGGGCAGACCCAGACAAGGGCTAAGCCATCTGAGCAACAGAGTCTTTGGATGAGACAGTTTTGTCATACGGAAGTATACAAGTAAGTTACCTTGGAACCTTCCTACTAAAAATCTCAGTGAAATTTAATCTCCCATGTCCCAGGCCAAGAGTGACAGCAGCTTCCTTGCATTCCAAATGAGCAGCCCTTGAGGTATGAAAGAGTGAAACAACATCATTTAGAATAAAATAAGACGTGGGAGCTCTGATTCACAGTCCTATTCATTAATGATTGGTAACTTTCTTCCCAAGAGAATGAGAAGGATTCAAGTCATTGCAATGGGTACAATCCATGACAGGAGTGTAATTTCTTCTGAGCTAAGTTCCTGAATAGAAACCTAAAGGCTTGGCCCTAACAGCCCTCTTCAAGTCAGTCAATTTGTGCTGATGTAACTAATGAGATGTCTGGACCCATCGTCATGAAAAGAGAGCAGATTAACACCTATGAAGCTAAAAATAAAAGCGTCACCTCTGAGGTTGGGCCCATGGTGCTTATTACAAGGGGTGGGGTAGGATTGGCAGAGCTGTGCGTCCATCGTGGATGTCACCATGGCACACCCACGCCAACATCACCACGGAGACATAGCACATTTCTAGCTCCTGCATCACCAACTTGTTGCCAAGGAAACAAGAGGATGCAAAATAAAAAAAAAAAAATTAAAAAGAAAAAAGAAAAAAATCTCAATGACATTCAATTTTGAGACAGTCTAGAAACCCCTGAAAGGGAATCTAAAGTGCCTGAGAAGGAAATGGAATTTGGGCTTCTAATTACAGATTCTCAACCAACTCCTTTTTATTCCCTGGTTATTCTGTCTGCTCACGTCACTGTCTTCTTGCCATTCTCTGTCTACAGAGGTATGAATGCCAGACACCAGTGAAAAGAGAATCAGAAAGAGCTTTCCTGGAGTGAAGGAGAGAAGGGAGGGAGAGCAGGGGAGAAGGTTACTCAGTGCAAGCAATAGTGGAGATTCCATAACTCAGAGGAAGGTAGTGGAGAGAAGCTGCAGAAAGGGAAATGTGTGGAATAAAGGCAGAATAGGAGAGAAGGTTTCTGTGAGAAGGGAATATGTGCAGTTGGCAGGTGTGGGTGTACACATGTATATCTACACCAAATGCGTGTGTATTTTTATACATACAGCTGAGAAGGTGCATGTGCATACAAAGGTGTACCAAAATCTACATTCTGTACATAAAAACCTGAGCTGTGCACCCCCCAGAAATCAAGTTGGCATAAAAATCAAGAAACTAAACAGGAAAGAGTATGTCTTTTCATTTTGCTTCTTTTAATCCATTGCAGCACTACATTTACAAGCTTTTTCCACAACAAAAAAATCTACAAATCTGCGCCTCTTTTTAAATGACAGCCAGAATTTTCATGCAACCACCTGACTCTAGGAGCTGTGGCTTTCAGAAAGGAGAAAATACAAGAAAAATCACAAGAAGGTGCTGGCAGGTGGCAAACCTGACAGTGCACATAAACACAAGAGCACACAAGAGAACCAGCAAAGTGTATGACAGTATGAAGGGAAGGATGTGTTGGGTGTTACTGTGCAGAGACACACCAAGGCCACCAAGACAAGATGTGCAGGTGTTGTCTAAGCATAGCAGAGCCATGCTCCTTGACCATTGAAACCTGCATAGTCTCGAGTTAGACAGCCTAGTTCTCTTGAGGAATGAGCACAGAGAGGGTTAAATGTTTGAGTAGATGTCATCTGCATATCATCTTACTTGAGCATGAGAGATAGGGAAAGTTTTATCATGGGATAACACAAAGTGCTGCAGATGTTTAATGGCTACCCTGCAGGGCTCCAGGAAGGCTTCAATTTGGGTTAGTGCTGAAATAGATGAAAGAGCTCTGTCTTCACATACTTCTCTTCAATATTCAGTCTCACCCTTCTTTATTCCTTAAGCCTATCATCAAACTTGCAGCCAGAAATGAGATTGCTGTAGACCAAGAAGGAAAACTTGTGGACAGACATTAACCATTGCTGAATTCCAACAAGGATCCTACAGAATGACATGGAGGGATCTCATTTTATGGATTTATGGCTGTTGATAGTAAAAGTCTGCTAGCAGTAAGGTTTTGACTCCATCCCAGGGAGACAAGAACCATTGCTGACCAAACACAAATATCCCTTTTTGCCCCCTACCAACTTCTTCCTCCCTCTTGTACAGGTCTTTGCTGGACTGAAAGGTTTCTACACACTTCAAGGCAGATTTTCTTCCCCTTGTTAGAAGAAGATGCAAAGGATGCCAAGTGCTTCTCTAAAAACATGTGTGGTGACAGTCCTGGCAGTCCAACAGCTTTTTCTAAGGTTGCCATGACATGGAACTGATGGGCATATAAATCACAGCTGTGGAGAACACCAGCCTACGTTCAGATGCTGCATTCAGATTAGCAGAAGCAAGTCCTGACCACTCAGCTCTCCCCTACTTACTATGTGAGGTAGTTTGTGGAGTATCCAGTGCCCTTGGGGATTGTAAGCAGGAGAGGATGCAGAGACCTCCTCTTACATGTATGCATGCAGGATAAAACCACAGGAACACAAGCAGCCTAAATCACCTAAATGATAAAACCAAGGTCAGATTAAAAGATTTTAAGCATTTATCAGTGGTCCACTTGTACTTTATTCCTGAGTAAGGTGAAAATACCTAAAGTGCCTAAACTGCAGGACACAGAAAGTGGGCTCAGCTTTGTGTGTTCCAATGCTGTAGTGCCTCACACACTCAGCCCATGTCCAGGGAAGCAGAACTCAGTGTGGCCACATCCAAAGGGGCCATATGCCCCCAGCAGAGCTGTACAGACAGAGGGTGTCTGGTGCTGAGAGACTGGCCATAACTCACATATAGGGAAGCACAGGCATTGTTGTCAAGATGCAGGGAAAGTCCAAGTGAAGGAGAAGACAGTAGAAGTCCATTTCCTCTTTTCAGCACATCTTAATTTCTCCATCATATGGAGAAAGTATAGTCTCAGCCATACTTTTTTTTTTTAGCATATCCAAAATGTTACCTCTTCTCAACTAAGATAAATACACCATTCACATGACTACTTTCTGTATTCAAAAAAAAAAAAAAAGAAAAAAAAAAGAAGAATGCTTTTATCAGGGAGTTTAGAGTCAAAAATTACTTGTGAAAAAGGATATAATGCATTCTGTTTAAAAATGCAGGTATATATCACAACTCTCATCTCCTGAATAACCACTATATGTTCATGTTTCCTGGAAGGAAAGATGTTTTTTTGATAACTTACTGTTTTGAATTAATTTATCATGAAATACCCAACAAGTGACATTAAAATTTGCTTTGGACAAAATGAAAGTTCTGATAATTTTGGCTTTTTCTGCTTACTCCAAGTACTGTTCATCAATTAAATGAACATTTATTCCAATTGACTTTTTTTCAGGCATAATTTCATAATTCATATTTCCCTAGATACAGTTTTGCCTCTTCAACAAATACTTTAATAGGAACTACTAAATTTGCTTTGAGTGAAAAAGTATAAGATGCCCTAGGAAATTCAGAATTTTGGAAAAGTGTTTCTAAAACTCTGACAGTGGTTTCCTTTGTAAACAAAATTGCAAGAGTTACATTGTATGACTTTCCTAAATGTTTAATGCACAGTACAGGCTCTCTTACTCACATGTATATGTACCCATGCATACATTCTCTAACACACTGGATGCCTGCAATGCAAATACATCATCATCTCTCCCTCTGAACACACTCAGACTTTCTCTTTAGCATAAGGACAGCTACACACACACCTGCACAATGAAATATTTCTGACACAGAGGCCCTGAAACACAATTTTATCTCTCTCTTATACACACTGTCATTCCTTTTTTTCTAACACAATGTAATCTCCCTCTTGCTCTTTCTTTCATACACATAGACACAAAAACAGACACATAGAGTGTAATCTTATCTCTCTGAGATTCAACTACAGTATCTACACTATTTTGAAAATTGCATAAACACTTTCTGCCTGACATTTCCATTTGTAGACTCCATCATTCACAACTACACAACTGATTGCAGAGATGGGAGGATGTGGAGGGGAGTCCTTGATCACGTAAACACCTGTCTCTTAGGTAAAGAGGCCTTTTCTGGCAAGATTTTATTTTACAAGCCAGGAGACATTATAAGCAATGTTTTCAGTTTGGATGCAGCATTAGTTACACAGTGCTTCTTGTTATATTACACCACCAACAAATAGTATGAGACTTAAACAGCTTGATAAAAAAAATCTGTAAGATTTTTTTCCTGTATTGCTATCATTGTCAAATACTTCATTGATACGTTCCACAATACGTGCTGCAAGCAAATTACAATATGCAGTTACACCGATATTTCCTGTGACATATAATATGTTGTAGGCCCTGAGATTTCAAAAGAAAAAAAAAAAGATGTATAGAGGAGGTTCCACCTCCACTTAAGCTATTATTTCTACAACAAAAGTCTGTTCTTAAATCACTTGTATTAGCAGGATTGTTCTAATGGGAATATTAAAATGAATATCTGCCTCTGCGAGCTTCTCTACACAATGGAGATTGCCAACAGTGAGAATTAAATGATGTAACACAGAGCACTTCTCTTGCATGCCATTGATTCAGACCCAGAGTAATTGGCTGGCAATTTTGGGAGGACCTCTGCAAAATTAAATTTCATACCCTCATTTGCTTTCTCCAGATTACCTTATAACAGTACTAAATATTGAAATGAAAATGTAATGAAGGATCTGGGGTTGATCAGTGATATTATAGCATCACTCAGCCTCTTTCTACAGTGAGAAACCCAGGGCAGTTGCATGTAGCAACTGCAGACTGAATATAGCACATGAGTTTCCTGACTCCTTTCTCGATATCTGTGATAGCCACCTGGTAAACTTCTGCTTGGAAAATATTCCCTAGAAAAGAGATTGGGTTACTAGTTCAGCTGCCCTCAGGAACTCCAGACTTTTTCCTCCTTCCTGACAACTTCTTTTTGATGTCAAATACTGTGACATTAAGGGTCCTGATGATTTTGAATGCTATTTAGATGTCTTTTCTTGAGAAAATTTTGTAGGCCTCACACTACCCCGTGAGGGCTGCTGACCTTAAAACCTTTCTTGCTGGTTGTCAAACAGATTCATTTCTTAGAATCACCTTTGATGCATTCTCTGAGAACCTGTAGGAAAATGTCACCTATGCATTAGTCAGCTCATTTGGAAAATTGTCTGCTCAGCATCTGCTTGTCATGGTGTCTTGCCACAGATTTGTTGTTAGAAACATACCTAGGGTTTGGTGCCTTCCTGAACGAACAGGTTTCCACAGCTCACTCGGTCACTGGTAGTTGCTCTGTCACAGGCATCTCCACCTCAGTCACCTTTGCACCTTGTTGTTGTCTCTCCAAGCCTGAGCAGTGGCCCTGCTGTCAAACTTTCTAGGTAAAGCTCAGTGTGGACTCCTGCAGCTCTTTCATTTTTACCTCTAATAAGATTGACCCATGGAGGCCGCTCCACTGAGGATTCAGGAGAAAGCCACTAATCAAGCTGACTGAGACACAACACAAAGTTTCTTTCTCTCTCTCTGTCCTCCACAGTTTCCTCTTCCTTTCTTACTGTGTAATCAACCTAGTTATCTACCTTTCTGTCACAATAAGAACTAAGTAGCTCTTCAATATTTCAGAAATAGAAAAAAAAGCTGGCATAGTATTTTCTTCTTTTCCTTCCCAGGCTGTAGGAAGAATTGTTCAGTTCGTTTTTTAGTGGCATGATTTGTTTGCTTGCTTATAGGCATGCATGCAAGTGGGTGTTTTGTAGATGTATTGCAGAGCTCACTGGGGGAGGGCGAGGCTGAAGAACCAAGCTGTGTATTTATTACTGAGAGTGGCGAGATGCACGACCTTCCACAGCTGATGCGTTATGGACCTCCACAGCACAGCACAGCCCCTGTCAGCACTCTGTCTCCTGCTTTTAGCTCAGACACACCAGCAAATCTGGAAAATGGCCTGGAAAGGAGATATTTAGTGGGGGAAGAAAGAGGAAAGAGAAGCATTATTATTAGTTCAGTCTCAGCTACTTCAAGATTGCATCTGTCCTAGATAAACAAGATATCTCCTGCTATTCACTGAACATCTAAACATGAGTCAAATGCTGTGGAGAGGGTCTTTTCTTAGGCTAGCTATTATGGACAGGTAGGACATGATACACAAGTTTCTCTTTGGGATTGAAGTGGCAGTGGAGTGAAACACTGTCCATATCTTTGAAGAAACTTTGACATTTCTAGTGCTACAAGACATGACAGCAGAAATTTCCTGGACAGTGTACTTCTCAAAAAAATTATTTTTACCAAACTTCTCTAAAAAATATTTGTGCCATAATGTACAAATACCCAAAAATATTTTGCTTTCATCGATGACAGATATTGCACTGGCTCCTAACAACCACATTTACTGGAACAGCTTTCATCCTTTTAACAGCTCTTCCTTTCTCCATGTACCATATGTTTTGTGCAGATCCTACAAACAGAGAGAGTTGGAGGCAATACCAAGGGTCTCCTGCCATTTTTAAAGCTAAGTATTACTCAAGAGATAAAATAGCATCAAACATCATGTCAAGAGTTTTACAGGGAAAGGACATGGCATAACAATGTATTTAAGTGGGACAATATATTTCCAGCCCTGGAATCATTGGAACAGTGTTACCTCTATCCAGATTGCATGGCCATTTGGGGACTTCATGTAACGCTGGGATGACTGTTTGCAGATTTTAAAGTAAACAGTATGAAAGAAAAAAAAAGTATCTTTGTTGACTCCAGGGCAGTCTCTGTCTAAGTTTGTCCAACTGAATACCAGTCTTTCAGAGATTTGCAACAAATTTATCTGTTGCGTTGGTAGCAGTAGAGTAGTAGAGTCCTTGTGTGTGAGTAAAGCCCTTCCTCATAGATATGTGTACATGGAGCTGGACAGAGGGGAAATGCATGAGTGAGATGCTGGGTACTGGAAGAATGTTTCATTCCTGCAGTGCATCTTTTGCAAAAGTCTAGAAAAAAGAAGAAAGATACCAGAATTGCTCACCCAGCTGGATTCACATTGTAGGTGACTGCGATGCAAAAAGACTTTATTTGAAAAACAACAGCTGATGAGGAACTGATTGGATAATCCCATTCAGAGGGTAGTAGTCAACTTCTAACACAAGCACAATGTCCAGATGGAGGCCAGTGACAAGTGGTGCCTCTCAGGAGTCTGCACTGGGACCAGTACTGTATAATGCCTTCGTCAATTCAATCAGGGGATCAAGCACACCCTAGGCAAGTTTGCAGATGACAGCAAGCTCAGTGGTGTGGTTGACATGACTGAAAGATAGGATGCCATCCAGAGGACCTGGACTAGCTTGAGAAGTGGGTCCATGTGAACCTCAGGAGGTTCAACAAAGGCACATAAATCATCCAGTACTTGGGCCGGGGCAGCCCAGTTTCAGTAGAGATTGGGGAATGAAGGGATTGAGAGCAGCTCTGCTGAGAAGGAGGTAGTGGTGAATCATGGCTGGACCTGAGCCAGCACTGTGTGCTTTCAGCCCAGAGAGCCAAGAGCATCCTGGGCTGCTTCAAAAGCACCATGCCCAGTAAATCAAGGGAGGGGATTCTACTCCCCTGGTCTGCTCTCATGAGACCCTACCTGGAGCACTGTATCCAGCTATGGGGTCCACAGCATAGGAAAAACATGGACCTGATGGAGCAGATCCAGAGGATAGCAACAAAAACAATCCAAGGACTGAAACACTTATCCTATGAGGAAAGACTGAGAGAGTTGGAGCTGCTCAGTCTAGAGAAGAGATGGCTGAAGGAAGACCTTAATGAGGCTTCTCAATACCAGAAGAGGACTTATAAGAAAATGGGGACAGACTTTTTAGCAGGGCTTGTTGTGACAGGACAAGGGGTAGTGGGTTTAAAATACAAGATGGTAGACTAGATACAAGGAAGAAATTTTTAACTGTGAGGGTGGTGAAATAGTAGAACAGCTTTCCCAGAAAGGTGGTAGATGCCTTATGCCTGGAAATATCCAAGGTTCAGGGTGAGTTCAGGGTGAACTAATATTCGAGTTCAGGGTGAACTGGGTTCTGAATAGACTGATCTAGTTGGAGATGTCCCTACTCATTGCATTAGATGATCTTTAGAGGTCCCTTCTAACATAAACTATTCTATGATTTTATAATTGAGGGAGTCCTGAATTCAGAAAGCAGAAGGGAAGAAAACAGGCACTTGATCTTCAGTACAGTTACAATGAACCATCCTGAACAGTCATTATAGCAGCTCAGCATTGGGATGTCAATAGAAAGTCATCACACCTTCCTCAGATTGGTGTAAAACACATGCCATTCAAAACAAATAAGCAAACAAACAAACAAACAAAACCCCAATAAAAACAACCAACCAAAAAAAAAATCCACATATGGAAGAATCCATATAGATTCTTTTTATTTTCTCTCTGAATTTTGAATCCTCAGATTTCCTCTGGTCCAATTTTTTAGTATTGTCTGCAATTGTGAAGACGAAAAGCACACATTTACAAAAATAAGATATTTTATTATCATGTATTTACATGAATCCAGTGTCTGGGGATTTTAAGAAACACCTGAATACGGAGTGGTGACCCTGCTGTTCCCAGCACAGGTCTGTTATGGGCTTTGTGTTAACATGTCAGTACACTTCCCCTTCCATATGCCATGACCTTTCCATAAAGTTATAGATCTATGGAACTGCTGAGCTACTACTCTGCAATGTGTATGCAACACTTGATCTCAAATCATGAAAAGTTTTCTTCTACAAAGTAGACCAGAAGTGACAGATAGTACTTATTTCAAATACAGACATTTATGCCAGCACTGAAGGGAATATATTCCAAATTTCACATGCCAGAGGGTCTCTACTAGCCTTTTCCAAGGAAAGTAACACTCCCCTGGGGAGAAGCCTCCCTCCCTCACTTTCTCCCTTTGTTCTGCTTCACCAAGAGAAAAGGCTGCATCTTTCACCAGACGGACTCAAGCCTGCAAATCCCTTGGCAGGCAGCAGACAAATTTCTGTTAGCTGATTTTTATGTGACCAATTCACATAGTACAAACAAATGATGATGCAAATGCTAAAGATGGCAAGACATTACAGTGTAAACAAAGGCTCTTACAGGATCCTGACAGCTCCACCACTTAGGTCATTGCACGCTGAAAGGAGGAGTGAGATCAGAGTGACTCTGTCCCATCACACTTGGACTCACAGTTAAGGTGCTTTATGCATACATGAGAGCATCTCCTCTGAGTACCCAGCACTTGCACAGAGACCAAAATGCTGGGAAAACTTATGGCTCTGCAGTCCCGACAGCATTACCAACAGTCACATGGACATTCAAGCATCCTGCAGCAGAAGCAAACATTACACCATGAGGCAGTGGGTGTCTTGAAAAGCATGTCAGTCCAGCTCCCTGCACATTCTCCAGGGCAGGCAGAAAACCAAAAGCTAGACTACCACCAGCTCGGTGGAGTAGTGCACACACCCCCTACTCCCCTTCTCCCCAGGCAGCAAGCAAAGAAGGGTAAGTGCTAGGAAGAAGGCAGGCTAGCTCCCCGATGTGAGAATCCTGCTCATAAAACTCAATTAAGTGGATTACAGATGAGCTCATTCCCAGCGGTGGGTCACATTCCATTAGAGGCAGGCTCAATGCCAGGCGGACTCAGCGCTGCTCGGATGGCAGCAAGATCCACCCCACCACTTACTGTCTCTGCCTCTGACCTCACCATACCTTGCAGGATTTCTTGCCCTGTGCCCAATGCTGCATGGCAGGCTCATTTCTCATCCCTGCTCATCCTCTCAGTGAGGTAATCAGGGCCAGTGTTAGGTCATGGAGACATACGGGGGTGGCCAAGCTCTCTGAAACACCGTGGTCTAGGGCAGCAATGTGGAAAAAGAAAAGCATTGGGAGAAAGAGGCAAAGTGGAGCAAGAGGAAGACGAGCAGAGAGATCCCCTTGGAAAACAATGGCAGAGTTCAGGAAAGGATGGAAACAGTCAGCCCCATAAACTGGATTAGTGGTATTTTACGTGAAAGTGAGAACAATTGGAGCTCTCAGCTCACTAATCCCAAAGGCTTTTTCACAGCATAGGTATAAGATTACAGCATCGTCTGCTACACACCACCTACAGTCACTGCACTCAGCACTCAAAAATGTGTGTGTGCTTGTATGTAGGGAACAAAGAGTGTGTCTAGGGTATATTTGTATGGGGGAATGACTGTGTTTGGAAGAGAAAATGGGGGGAGAAGAGAAGGTGAATGAATCTGTGAAGGGTGAGTGTGTGTGGGCGTGAGGGCAGGAAAAAGCTGGATGAATGACTGTGTGGGTGGGTAATACATGCCCTAGAGTAAGTAAAATGTTATAAGCACCTGCAGGCATTTTGCCAGATTTGAGACCTATTTTGACTTGCTTTGTACATCCCACTTTGCTTTTCACTGTTTGCAAACGTTCCTGGCAGCTCAGCTTAATTTGTACAAATAGCAACTGAACAAGAGCAAGCCAAATCTGTTGTGAAATAGGTTGAAGAAGACACAGGTTTTTGTGCAGATCCAAGCAGCGGGGGCTTTGTACCATCTGGAACCTGTGTACCACGTCCCAGGAAAAGGCCTACTAGGGAGATCAATCTAGTTACCTCCCCACCATTTGCCATTCCACGTGAGGAAGGAATACTTCAGACCAGTTGCAAAGTGAGACATACTGTCTGGACAATGATCCTCACTGGGCATGGGAGCCACACAGCGCAGGCATCTGCCATCCTGGCATAGGACACCTCAGTATCCACAGCCTCAGAGAGAGCTTTCTCCTTTAGCTCGGAAGGACTGAGAGGAAGACAGCAGCCTTATGTTTCATTCCCCTGTGTGTGACAAGTGAACTCAGTTTAGCAGTGTGAGGCAGCAGGTTTCCTATTTGTTTTACCACCAGTTTACCAGGCAATTTTGGACAACTTCACTTGCCTTCTACACATATCTGTTTCCTAAGACAAAAAACTATGAGTAATGATACAGATATGAGATCTCTTGTTGGAAAGTGCTATGTAAGACTCACGTAATATTATTCTCCTGCATTAGCTGAGGGTGATTGTCAAATTTCCTTTGCATTCATTGGCAGCAGTACTCAAACCATAAGCCCTGAAGAAGTCCAAGCCTGCACTGCAGGAGCTCCAACTCTAGGATCTCCAGTTCTGCTGCTCCTTTCAGCAAATCATGACCAGGTTTTGGCTGTCTGTCTCAGGAGCTCCAGCATAAAATACATAGAGCCCATCCTGAATGGCAAGGGATCTCACAGACCCTTTGGCACAACCCAGATTGTTCTTGCTGCTCTGTCCTTGGCAATTCCACTACCTGGCTTGTATATTGGGTGTGTTAAGAGTCCAGAATAACTAGGATGCAGAAGTACTGTGGCCACACCCTTTCCTTCACCAAAATGGTGCTAAAGAATTGAGGGTCATGTATCACAACCAAGCAATCTGATCCCCTGTCTTTTATTATGCTTTTCCCTTCTCTTCTGACTGGATTTTCTTTATCAGCATTTCTCTTTCTGCTACCCTGCCCCAGAGGTTTTCTCTGGCAAGTACTTGCATGCACTGTGCCAAGCTGCTTCACCCTGCCTTAGTGATGGTCCCTGGAATGGCTGACAGTACACTGCTACATCCTCCCCTCTGTGTGCATGAATTAGCAAGCCCTTTGCTTTTCACCTTCAGCGGAAACAGAGTGACCTGTCTATGCAATTAGCCCCCAATCTCTTTAACTAGAGAGAAGACAATATATTGCCTCTCCAGGGAGCCCAAGAGAGAATGAGAGGAAAAAACAGAGATGCTATCAGGGTGCCAAAGCATTAGGTATAAAAAACATTTTTCACCCTAACAGTATATCAGGTGCTGCCTCAAGAACTGTTATTGAGCTACAGCCAGAAATAGTGTGGTCCTACCCTGTGCATTTTTCCCCTTCTAGTACTCTTCGCTTCTTGAGCGTATTTCATTCAATGAAATTATTTAAGGCCCTGACTGCAAGGAGGATCTTTTGTGAAATGCCACGGCTCTGCCTTCTGAACTTTTCATCTGAATGGGAATAACTGCTGTGGTTGCCACAGCACAGGCTACACAAAAATGATGCTTGAGTTTAATTATACTGAGTGGTTGAGGCCACTGCCTCACTGCTATGGGATACATTCCTCTGAAAAGCAGCCAGGTAATTTTGCTGTGGCTGCCTTTCCTTCAGTGTCCTGGGAAGGGGAAAGGAGGAAGGGTGACAAGGAGCAGGGCATTCTGCCAGCTTTAGCTACAGCAAACATACCTGAGCTGGGTGATCTCAAAGAATGTGGCTACACCAAGAAGAGATCCCACAAGGTAGTGCCAGAGGTGACTGGTGGATTCTGAGGAGTATAGGCAACATTTAGTTTTGATGTGGAGATTTCCACTGCAGTATTCCAGTGCAGGATGAGGAGAAAGAAAGAAAAGGAATTGGGAAAAAAGGCAGAAAGGAACTGGAATTGTATCTCTCAAGACTCTAGAAGTAAGGAAATAAAGGCAAAAGATGTTTCTGAGAGACCATTAGCCTCAGCCATAAAGTTGTACCCAACGCAGCCCTTTTATAAGGGGTGTTGCCAAGCCAGCTTTGGCAAAGCTGACAGCAGGGTTGGTGGTGCTTCACTACCTCATGCAGCTACTGCCTACTTTTCCAGGAGCTGGTCATGGGCAGTTGTGTCCCAAATAATTACAGAGCTGGAAACAATATAACCACATGTGCCTGGAGACCCAGCAAATTCTGTGCAGAAATGGAGGAGATTAACTTCAATGTCACCCTATGCTAATATGGCTAATTTTCTTCTGAGGATCATGCCTCCACCTGGATAGGCACACATACCCCAGCTCGTTTGGGCCATGCTCAAGTGCTCACAGCCCTGCCTTACCCAACTGGACACACTGTGAGGAGCTCATACAGGAGTGGTGCTTTTTACCTCCCTAATGGGCATTTGCTTCTGACATGCAAGCAGTTCTTGGACTCAAAAGTCCCTCTCATCTGCCATAAAATTCTCCCCAAATGCTGCAGGAATTGGCCACTACTTCCATCATCCAAACTTCATTCTCCATGATCCTAAGGAGACTCAGATAAGGATGAATCCCTCCCTCCCTCCCTCCCTCCCTCCCTCCCTCCCTCCCTCCCTCCCTCCCTCCCTCCCTCCCTCCCTCCCTCCCTCCCTCCCTCCCTCCCTCCCTTCCTTCCTTCCAGTTTTGGGGTTATTTTTTGTTTTTGGTTGTTTTCTTTTCTGGAGTTCTTGGGTTTTTTTTGTTTCCCTCCTTCTGTTTGAAAGCCTTTGAGCTCCCACATATGAGAACCAGTAAATAACCAGACAAGTCTCTCAGATCATGTTTTGGAGCTAGCCTCTGCTTAGAGACACGCGCAGTAACGGAGAATTTCACCAGAGGATCAGGGGAGTTTGCTGTTAACCTTCTTGAGAGGCACCAATGATGAGGGCTTTTAGACTTTTCTTTTTGGAATGAATATTTAGGACTTCCTGAAAAGGACCAAAGTTTGCATGGAGCAGTAATAACTTTTTATCAAATTATAGTATGCTGGCGGCAAAACTTAAAACAAACAAACAAACAAACAAAAAACCCAAACAAATAAATTTTAAAAAATAAAAAACACCCCAAATCCCCAACCAACCAACCAGTAAAAACCCCACCAAATAAAACAAAGGCCCAACACCAAAACAAACAAACACCGAAAAAAACCCCCAACATCAAAGCAAGCAAACAAAAAACCAAAATCCCAAACAAACAAAAAACAACCCCCAAGTTCCAAAACACCAGGAAAGCTCTTGGTATGCCTGTAGATGGACAGCTAGAAGTGCTATTTGAATGCATCAAAAACAAATGAAAAAAACACTAACCTCCAACCAATAAAGTTTCATCAGATACTTCTGGCTTAAAATTCAACAGATTTATGTTAAACTAATATGTAAATATACACTGGATGCACTTATAACTACCTAAAACACAAATTTGAATCTTTTGTGGTCCTGAAGGCCCTTAGCTAAAACTTGGTGAGTCCCAGTCCTGATGACACCAACGCATCTCAATCTTCAGATAAAACTGAGTTTACTATTCAAAGTACCAGACAGACAATAGCTTTCCCACCTCCACCCTCATGCCCTGGTGCACTGTGGGCTGCTGCGAACACTTTTTTACAGTTCTTTTAGGAAGACATAGCCTGCAGTGGACACCAGCACACATTCCTGGTGTCCTTCTTGTGTACGTATAGTAATTGGGTTGGCGTCAGGCTGATTCCAACCAATTTGCATCATAGGCATATATACAAATTGAACACAGATTGTGATCCCTGGCTTCAAAAGGTGAAGCCAGCTGCATTTAACCCACTGGTCTCACACAGCAAAGCTCTGGGGCTGTTGCTTTCCACTCCCAGGAAGATGCGGCATTGCTTGGTCACCATGGTGACAAGCACTTTTCCGTAGGAAACCACCACCCTGATGCAAGTCCCTCCCGTGCGAAGCCTGTGCCCGTGTGCTCACACGCGGGCAGGTTCCTGTGCCCGCGCAGCCCTGCTGGGGCTCTGCCCGCAGCTCCAAGCTCCGCCACCACCTTCCCGCACCCTGCATTGCAACACTGGAGTGACCGCGGGCACCATCGGCGCTCCCACCACAGGATGGGGCCAGCTGGGTTAAGCTGCTAAATATTTAACGGGGAGAAGGGCTGGTGCCTTCCCTAAGCCTGGGAGATGGCTGTGGGATGGCTGTTGCGTTGATGAGTCACCCGGCTAGGCGTCCATGGAAAGGACAGCCTGGCACAGCAGTCCCGCCACGCGCTCTTCATCCTCCCCTTCCTCCCCTGCACACCCTGTCACTGCCCTGCATTACGGGCTGCGTCCGGCCGAGCCGCCCCAGCGCCCCGGGCTCCCTGCACCGCCGGCGGGGCCCGCGGGGAAGCCTCTGGCCCCCACGCGAAGGGTTAAGGCTGCCGCCCCTCGCCGCCAGGGCTCCCCCCGCACGTCTCGGCAGACATGTCCGCCCCGCCAGGGCTCCCCCCGCACGTCTCGGCAGACATGTCCGCCCCGCCAGGGCTCCCCCCGCCCGTCTCCGCAGACATGTCCGCCCCGCCAGGGCTCCCCCCGCACGTCTCCGCAGACATGTCCGCCCCGCCAGGCCTCCCCCGCCGTCTCCATGGAAACAGGCCCCGGGCAGCGGCCGGCTGCGCCCCGGCCGCCGCGGCCTCCCTCGCCGGGGAAGGCGATGGCAGAGACAGCCGCGGCACGGCCCCGGGAGCCCTTTCACTTCCTCGGTCCCGCCGCTGCAGGGGGGAGCAGTGGCTGGGACATGCCCCGAAAATGCCCCGGTAGCCACGAAGGCCAGCGGCATCCTGGCTTGGATCAGCAATAGGGAGTCGGGCAGGGATTGTTCCTCCATACTGGTGATGCCACACCTCGAGTGCTGTGTCCAGTTCTGGGCCCCTCACCACTGGAAAGACATTGAGGTGTAGAGCCTGTCCAGAGAAGGGCAACGGAGCTGATGAAGGAGCTCCTTCACCCTCATGTCGTATGAGGAGTGGTTGAAGGAGCAGGAGGTGTTTAGCCTGGAGAAAAGAAGGCTCAGGGCGAGCTTATCCATCTCCATAACTCCCTGAAAGAAGGCTGTAGCCAGGTGCAGGTTGGCCTGTTCTCCCAGGCAGCCAGTGATAGAATAGGAAATGACCTCAAGTCACACTAGGGGAGGCCTAGATTGGATATTAGGAAAAAAAATTGACTGAAAGGATGGACAAACATTAGAAGAGTGAAATGTGAACAGTGGAACTGCTGTGGGAAATGGTTGAGCGACCATCCCTGGAAATGTGCAAAAAAATGTTTGGATGTAACATTTGGGAACATGGTTTAGTGTGGAACATGGTGGTTCTGGGTTAATGATTGAATTTAATGATCTTGAAGGTCTTTTCCAACACTAAGAATTCTATGATTTTAAAATAGAGGTGTAGGTGAGCCATCTGCTCACCCTGAAGTGGAATATGGAGCTGAGTTTAGGGCTTTGTTCTCCTCTGTTCACCTCCAAGAAGATTTTCAGATGAAAAACTCTCCAGATTGCTACCATGCCTCTGCAAAAAACACCTGGCAATAATTGCAAACCATTGTGGCTCCTGGGCTCCCCTACCAAAGTTTATGGTCTGGTGAGGGCTTCCCTTCTCTGGAGAGATGAACCAGGCTTGTCCTCAGGTGACAAAATTGTCCTTCATCCACTGAAAAAAGGAAAATGTCTTACACATATTTGTTGTTTGGGTTTTCTGTTTTTACAGGAGATGGCATTGACCTACCCTGAGATAATGACCTAAATATGGAAGTTGCTTTCACTTGAGGTTGTAACACATCCTCTCTGTGGAAAAAGTTGTCACTAGCACACCCAAGCCTCTTTGCACTGAAGATCCTTTTGCACTGTTCCCATGTGTGCCCACACAGGCAAATTTGTTCACAGCTCCCTGGGGAAGAGTTGCACTGTGCAGCATGAGTAGGGAGAAGCTCCAGAAGACCTCGTAAAATGCACAGGTGACAGCAGATCCTGTGGGAACAGGTCAGACTTTGCTTTCGTCTGTGTGCCAGCCTGGAGAGTTGGCCTAGTGCTGGAAACATATGCCAGAGGATGTCCTAAAAGTAGGTTGAAAACAGGAAATTCATCTGTGTTGACTAATTGTCCATAGTGAAACATTCTTTTTTTTCACCACCCTTATCTCAAATGCACTGTCCTGGCTAGCAGAACACTATCTCAGAGTTTCAGCTCTGAGAGATTACACCTATTCTGCCTATAAGGTCAAAGCAGGGCCCCAATTTAAAATTTGACTCTTTTCTAACACTCTTTTCTTCCAGTTCCAAAACTATCTTCTGCCTTCATCTTCAACTTTCCCAAATCTCATCCTGATCTCATGTCCCTCATTATATGGCTGCTGAATCTTTCTGCCCAATTTCTCTGTAATAGTTCTGTGTGTCCTTAACCAGCAATTATACATCAGAGATCAAAAGGAGCCTTTCTCCATACCAATAAGATGCTTCTGAGACTAAAATTTTCCCTGTGTACATAAGGCTACTTTATTGTCTGTGCTCTTCTAAATCAAACTGATGCCCATTGTCCCCCAGCTTTCCTTCCTCATGTTTTTCCTCTAATGATCTCTGCCTCTTACCCCATCTCCTTCCTAGTCTGAACAATTTTCAGTGTAGGATCTCCTTCTTTGATATTGTCCTCCCAAACCCTCACACTGATGGGTCACTCCCTGATCTGAAACAGCACAGACACTGTTTGGCTTCACCCAGGGAATGTCTCTCCCCAACTGTTGTTGGCTAATTAGAAGATCTGATGTGGTCTAATAGCTTGGCTGTTAAATGCAAACCCCCTCAGCTGCAAAATGCTGGGTAGATTTGCTGGCAGCTCTCAATTTTCTGCTCCTCTTCTATTTTCTTATTACACTATGTAAATATGACCCTTTCTTCTTCTTTCTTAGAACAATCTATTTAGCAGACATTCAAATATGTAAGCAGTGAAGGTGATGGAAATGTAACTGATGGAGAACTGAGGCTGTAATTTGAGTACACACAGAGCCTAGGCTATTCGATCCTTGTTATGGGAGGGTAGGCGAGTTCTCCAGCTTCACGGTCCAGAGAAAAGGTATGGATCAGCAGGAGGTAAGTGCTAAGCATTACATCAGATTCTTAAGTCTGCCAGGCATAAAGATTGCAACTGAGGTATAGGTAGCTATTTGATTTTGTGTTATCACAGGACTGCAACTTTTTCTTTAGAATGAGCTCTTAGACAAGGCATCCATGGTTTTTTTGACTCTTGCAGCTGGCCACAGTCATGAAATTGCTGTGGTCAGAAGCTCCAACTGACTGATAGTGCAGCAGGCACCAAGAAGCCACCAAGCTGTGTAGCAGCGAGGTACGGAACTAGCTATGCCAATGTCTGCCTCAAGACATGAGAACTCAGGTCTCAAAATCACAAGAACCTATGATAGAACTTCATTACTCAGCTGATCAAATCAGTTGAAGAGAGAAAAATAGCATTAAAAGAAGGGTGAGGAATTAGATTTCTAGAAGGTATATGTGTGATAAAGCCAGATTCTGCTTGGAGTTCAAAAACCAACAGGAAGAAGATTATACTGGCAGAGAAAAAAGCAACAAATTTGAGGTCTGCAATAAGAAAATGTGAATGAAAGTAGGTCTTTTCTCCAGTTCAGCATGTGCAAGTGTGTATGCTGGACTGTCTTAGTTCCTGACACACCTAAATTCCTAAATTTATATTTCTCAGGGCCTTTAACTGGCTCTGTTAATTCCAAATTCAGAGAAAACAGGGCTCAAATGGATACTAGTACACAGACACACCTGTCATCTACCTTCCCTGCCACAAGACTGGATCAGATACCAAGAAATGACCACTATGATTTCCTTCATTGCAAATTTTGTGAAGTAGTGAGATATTAATCAAGCCATCTTACAGTCTGGATGAGGGGACCAACACCGAAGAGATGTTTTGAATGTGCAATGATAAACCATCTTCAGGGACGTGTAGCATTGCTTTATTTTCAGTCTTAATTTACCATCAATGTAATGTGGGAAAAAGAAGCAAAAGGTTTTAGCTCTCGGATTCCTCTTCAAAGAGCTTAGCTGTGTTAGCCTGTCACTTGTGACTTAGGAATCTTTCTTCTTTATATGCAGAGATTGGATTTGTCATTAAAAAATCCCATTTTTTTTGTTTTGTACAGACTTCACCTAAAGAAAGAAGGTCAGGAAAAACAACACCTAAATGACGCCACTTTCAATAATGTTTACCTGCATATATCTATCCTAAATGGTAGGAAAGTATGAAAGCCACCTTCTATTGCTACCCTTGGTAGAGTAAGCAGGGAGGACAGGCATGGGACCTTCCAGAGGCATGAATATGACTTGGCATAGTTCAGAAGCAGCAGGAACAAAAGTCAGCTTAAACCATCTTTAATAAAAACTGTGCACAGCAAGCACAGTCTCAGCCATAAGCAGCCTTACGCTGCAATCATAACACAGAGAGATCAGAAACAGCACATGCTACAGAGACCAAGTCTCACTTTCAGTAGTGATTCACGTGGGCAAATGAGGACAAAATTAATGTAAATAGGGGAGAAAAACTGACATTGCTGTGGAAACCATTTCACTTCATGGCATTTTAAGTCTAAACTAAATTCCCAACAATGAATCAATGCAGTTTTCTGTTATTCTACTATTGCAGCCAGCCCAGAGTGGGCCATGGTGACAAATACATTCCAGGCTATCTCCATGAAGCAGAAGCCCCTACTGTTTCAGCCGAAATGCCTGTAGTGACAGTATATGCTTTATGTGGTTCAGCTAGGACTGGGAAACCTGATCTCATAAACTTTGTCAGCATGAATTATGTCTTTATTATATTAAATGGCATCTTGGCGTTTGCCCATATACCACATCACAGCTCAGCAAACACATATACAGGCCCCTCTGCCAGAGTATGCAGGCATGGGGGCAAAGCTGTGGTTGTTGTGAGGCCTCCCATCTCTGTGCCTGTCCAATTTGGTCATGACTGACATCTCAGCTGAGATGTTTCATCAGTGTAAGTTCCCCTCCCCATCTCATTCTTAAGCTTTCAGAAGGTAGGTGCTTGGTCCTGTATCTGTTCAGAGGAAGCACCATGACCTACACGTCTGCCCCTGACCTTTAGCCTGATCAATAAAACTACAAATTGGTCTTTTCTTATCCTCGACACTTTAGTCATAAAATCCCTATTGAGATAGAATGAAACACTGAACTTTATGTCTAGGCATCATGAACATGTTTTGTGGCAGGGGAGAGACTGGCAGTATTTCAACCATCAAATATACAACCCTCTTTCACTCACTCTCTGTGCAGCAATCCTGTGTGTGATATTTGAAACCTGTAGAATGTAATTTTTGCTTCTATATTCATACATTTTCCCAAATATTCCAGAACAGCTAGAACCTCTAGTGTACTTTAACAAAACTTTTTTACTGCCAGGTGGGCTTTCCACCTTTTGGTAATGTTCAGGAGGAAGAAAGGAAGAGGCCTCATTTCTCTCAGGAACAGAGATCATTTTGGGAGAGAATCAACAAAGCCCAGTAAGATTGTAATGCTGGATGGATGCACAGTTTTTGCTGGTATTTCTGTTGCCTGATATTTTGTCCCTGCAGGGGACTGCCTGTAGTGGGGCAAGGAGCTTGAGAGGACATGGGAGGGCATGACATAAAATACATTGCATACCAACAGATTTGTGTTGCTGTTGCACTTGATCTAGTCATTCTGACTTCTTTATTCATATGGTTGAGCTGTGCAAGGAATAAATATCTCTGGTACCAGATTTAGAAAGAGTGTATTTTATTGCAGACTCTCATCTTCTTAAGACTGGCACTATGTTGGCAGACCTAAGCTTGCATTTGCCCTTGTGCAACAAGCAGTACTTGGGTCTGAAAAAGCATGTAATGGGTTTTATACCAACAGCCTTTATCATAAAATTTGAAGGGCTTTAACATGGCTTTAAATGTACTTGTTGTGTTACTTTACACCCATTGCAGAGCAATTCAGAGGGAGGAAGGAGGTTGTACTGCACAGTTTTGTGCACAGCTTGGAAAATCTATTCCATCATTGCAGTGAAATAGCTGTTGGAGCCACATGCTTTCTTCATGCTGGCAAGAGTGTTGTGTATTTAGCATGCTCAGCTGCTAGCAGGGTTGTAAACCATACTTTTTACTCAGCTGCACTGCCATGGGATGGCCTTGAATAACCTCCTGTGTCACATCAGGGCTTTTCACTGGTGAAATGAAACATGACTGTGAATCAGAGGAAAGAAGAAAACCCTAACAGACACTTCTAATTCCTTTTGGATAACCAGACAATTCCTTTTGCCAGGAAGGCTTGACATCATGTACATCCATCCACAAAACCCAGAAAGCCAGATCCAGTCAATAAGTGGACCAGAACACCAGGAGTCTTTGGGTTCTTGAAAGCCCAAGAGGAGTGGTATGAAAATAACAGCATCTACTATGTGGCTCTCTCATGCTGCTGTGTGCTACCTAACACTGCTGAGTCTGCAAACACAGTTTTCTCTGCCTCAGCTTGCAGGAGAGCCGAGAAACACTGTGTTGGAATCACACAGCACATGTTCAAGGCAGGCAGGTGGCAGGTTCAAAGTGGAGCGAAGAAACAGCTTCTTTATGTAATGCGCAGTTAAGCTCTGGAGTACCTTTTCTCAGGGTTTAATGGGTGCTGGAACTTCATGTGCATTTCAGAACTAATCCAGTACAATCCTGGAAGAAGCAAACATCAGAAGCTACCTGATGCAGCTCTGCTGCTGTATTGTACAGGGAGTTCTTAAGTCAAAACTTGCTGGAGCCTGGCAGAATATACAGGGCAAGAGCTGCTATATGCTGGCTCTGTTCTCTGCTCTTAGCAAGGTACCACTGTTGGCCACTGTCAGAGAAAGGACTATGACTACACAGAATGGATGCCTCTGCTGTCACTGATTTTACATTATCTTACATAATGCAGGATGTGACTAGAGTCTTCTAGGTTTACCTGCTTCCACACAGAGAAATCCCACCTTCAGGAAATAGTGGCTTTTCCTAAAGAGGCTTTCAGTGAAATCACCTTTTAATGATACTGGATCCCTAGATCTCATTCCAGAGATTGGACTTCCATCTTCACCTGTTTATCCTTTATATAATTTGCTGGATGATCTTTGTGTCAAACCAGAGATCAGGTGTTTATTACAATGCATACTGCAGTAGAAAAAAAAAAAAAAAAAAAGAGGCATTGTTGTTCTGAAGAACTAGTTGCTAAAAAAAGAAGATAAACAGAACAAGAGACACAGCAGAACAGAGAGGGAGCACAAGTTGAGGAAAAGTTGGTCCCATTGGAATTGCTAAAAAACCAGTTCACATCTCTCAACTCCCAAATGATGTCACACAAACCTCACATATCATGCCAACTGGTCCAATCCCAGGCTCATTTTAAGCCCTACCTCAGAATGCTATTTTTTTCTATTTTATTTAAAAGTGCTTCCTGGTATTATAGCTGAGTGCCCTTTCCTCTGGTGAAAAGCAGTGCTGTCTGACACAGGACAACAGCTCAGCTTTTGGTGGTGGTTATTTCTCTGCCTTACTGTGACCATTTTCTTCCCTTTTGCAATGACATTAAGGACTGAAGGAGGTGAATAGTTAGAGGATAATACACCATTAGGGACTATCCCTATCTGCACAATACATTTCAAGTAGACCAATATTCACCTTCCAGTTTCATTTGTAGTCCATGCTCTGTAAAAGGATACCAGCACTGATACAACTGAGGCTTGCCCAGACACAAATTCTATTGGAAGCAGTGACATGAGTAGACCACCATGACTTTAGGAGAACCAGGATTTCATATTCCAACTTCCCAATGTGTTGTCTAGTGTCATATTTGAGCATGAAATTTGAATAACGCTGTATGACATAAAATACACTGCATACCAACAGATTTGTGTTGCACTTGATCTAGTCATTCTGACTTCTTTATTCATATGGTTGAGCTGTGCAAGGAATAAATATCTCTGGTACCAGATTTAGAAAGAGTGTATTTTATTGCAGACAAGAAGATATTATCTGCTCTGGTGGCAGTACGGGGGATTGATGGCAGTTTACAAAACGCAGAAACTCTGTGTGTATGTGTTAATCTCTGATACGCTTATCACTGTACTAAATTGCTTCCATAAATTGTAGGCTTAATGCTACTTTCAGGTACACCAACACACACCCAGTAACTCCTGGAGAATTTTAAGTTATATAAATTACAGCAAAATTTGATCCCTTGTAGAGTCAGTGGTTTTTTAACACTCATCTTTTCAATAGGTGGAACACATAAACACTCGAGATTGTCACTTACCTCACCAAATTCAGCCTTGCTAGAAGGCAGCTGAAGATATCCACTTGAGTGTAGCTAGGAGGGGCAGATTCCATAAACCCATTATATGGGGTGATTTATGTGGCATTCATTGTGACTGGGCTTGAGGTGTATATTTACCTTGTTTTTACAGTATATGGCTGGTCAACTCATAATGCATGTTGTACTCAAATGTATGGATAAAATATGAAGTTCACAGAGGAAAAATAAGAAGAGAATTTACATTTCATTCATTTTTTTGTGTCTGCTGTTTCTGCATTCTCAAAAATCAAAATGCATTTGTTGTATCCTAATCTACATCAAGTTGTCCTGAAGGAACATTCATTATTCCTTTATTGTCAGCAAAACACATTGAAACAAGGATATTAAACATCTGGCCAACATACATTTATGTGGCCCAAATGGCATATTCAAGTTCTAAGAATAGAAGAATTTCTTTGGGAACAAAAGTAGTTTTCCCTCTGCCTTCGGAGAGAAGCTATAAAATATGAGCTTGTATAAATAAAGCAGTGTTCTCTACCTAAGACAATGCACAGCATAAAACGTTACCTGGGAAGTGCAAACTCCTGTCCTCTACCACTAATCTCATTTCAAGTCTAATGAGGGCACTTAGATTTAACTAGTTTGCTACTTAGTCAGGGTGATTGATAGAGAGACAAACTTAGGACTAGTGGTAAGACAAAAAATGAATATTGAAGAAAAATAAAAGCTTAAAGAACAAAAAGAGTAGAGATTTACAGAAGAACAGGGACCAGAAGGGAAAAAAAAAAAGGGCAAAAAATGTGTGGTCATAGGACATCGGCGTGCTTTCACCCCAACAGACAGGTCTCAGCTATCGCTAGTGTTAGGACCAAAAAGGGAGATGCTGTTTGCAGAGGTGTCAGAGTAGGCACAGCTCAGCTCCTGTGAGGCTGGTGTAAAAAAAAAAAAGAAAAGTTGGGAGGTAAGCTCCCAAACATCAGGTCACAACCCCAGCATTTCAAGGTTTTTCAGCCTCAGAGAATTTTCCTGCTGCCAGCACATTTTAGGTAAGAAAAGTGATTTTCTGCAGCAATGGAAAAAGACAAGAAAGGCTGAAAAGTGGGGGAGGGTGAGAAGGATCAGTGGCACGTTGGGTGTCATCAGCCTGATGGAAAGGAGCGTAGATTTCAGGAGGTGTGTGAACAAGAGAGGTTGGCAGTGAGACTTTCAGATTTATAGGAGATGACAGATATGTAATAGGGTCTGTCACCTTTCCTCCACTTCTCTTACCATTTCTTCCCCTATGCCCTTTATTCTTTTCTTACTCCCTGAAGAACATGGGCTCCATGTCCAATTTGCTACCTTTCCTAAACCCCACAATCCCTTCTCTCTACCTGAGCAACCTTCTGCCTACACTTACTTCCTTCATCCCATTATCCATCTGTATCCCGTCCCACTCTCCAAAACAGCTCCTCCAAGCAGCAGAGATTGCTGTCATAGAGATGGAGGCACAGGGACAGAGCTAGGAAGGTGGAAATAGTAGAGGAAGGAGAAGGGAGTACAAGTGCAAATGATGATTGCTGTTGATGTAGAGGGCAACAAAGGCAGTGTGCAGATTTGGCCTCTCCAGCTAGGAGAGAAAAGGCACCTGGTTATCCTTCACAAAGGTTTGTCTTAATACTGCTGCATACCTTAGTGTAAGTCACTGTAGGATGCCAGGTCAGTTGGGGTTGGGCAGGGCAGGTCTGCTCCTGTCCAAACCACACGTGGGCTTTGGAAGTCACATACCCTCTAGCAGCTGTGGGGGCTGCAGCCTCCGTCCTGCCATGGGACCTCAAACCCTGGACAGAGCTGGCTGGCAGACACACAGGGTGCAGAGAGGGACGCTGCGAGGAGTGCTGAACAGGGAAAGTAAGAGATGTGGATGCTGTGCCAGGTGGTGGCAGGTGGAGTAAACTGGTGTGTCTCAGGCATAAGGTGCACCAGCTGGCAGGGCTGCCAAGCTCCTACCCATCCGGGGGTGTACAAGGTACAGACAAAATACCACTCTGGAAGAAGACAAGGCTGAGGATGAGGTTAGATTCATAACAGCCAGACATATAATTTCCATCATGCAAGACAGTTCTGCACCTTTATTCAACATGATAGCTAAGAAGCTTGGAAAGAATCAGGAGAAAAAAAGCCTGTGATTGAAGCACTGTCACAGAATTCAAACATTCGTGGCTGCCTGTTAAAAAACATTGTCACTAGTTTTGTTGGGTAATGGAGGGAACTTTGTCTTTTTTCTTCTTCTGTTTTAAACTGAAACAACTACTCTGTGTGATCTTTCAGATGCCTTGATCACTTGGCATTATAAGTTGATAGAAGTATGTGCCCACCATACAAATTCAGCTGGTGTACTTGTTCATTCAGAGTAACTAAATTATTGCAGTGTAATGACTTGGAGTCCAGTTTTCAAAAGCCCTTATCAGGTGCTTTAAAAACTTGCATCACACTTTCCAAAGTACCTCCAGCACTTCTGACAGGAGATGTTTGTGAGTAGTGAGGGAATGGCAGCTATATAAAGTAGCACAAGTTTGATTTCTGTGGGGCAAATTAAGAGAAGATTACAACAACAATAGCTATAATAATAGTAAGAAGATAATCAATAATAATGATAGGGTAGCACTCTTTTAGCTGAGCTCCAGTAACTACTGCAGTGATGCTGCCGCCCATCCTCCCCTGTGACAGAGCCTTGCTGTCACAGAAGCTGAGCCAGTGGAAGGGGATACGTGTCCAGGTGCTTGGCTGTCCCCACGTGCAGCCCATGGTGGCTCTGGCTAACACATACAGAGCTGAGCTTTAGCACACATTTTCCAGGGCTGCTCCAGAGGTAACAGCCTCCAGCAGCAAGGCGGGCTGGACAGCAGGGCTGTCAGGTCAGAGGCCAGCACATGAGAATCAGATCTGTTGTTTTTAATGAGAGGAATGAGGATGCCTGTGCCATGTTTGAATACCTATGTCCCTGCCGTAAGATTGCCACATTGATGATGTCTGACAGGCTTTTCCATTGTGTGAAGCCCAGTGTTTGGCAAGGGGAAATAAGTGTTTCCGGTGAAGCAGAATGAGTAACCTTTTGTTAACCAGTAAGAAGAACGTTTGAAGCTTAAGAATTGAGTGATGCTCCCCTGTTTCAGGTCATAACCAGAGATCGGTGCAGAAATTGTTGCCCTGGGGCTGCTGCGTGTCCCCTGTTCCTGCGGTCAGCCATCACCCATGAGCTGAGGCCAAGCCCTGCCCATTCCTCTGACTGCAAAATGTCCGCAGTTCTTCCTGTCAGCTGCAAACAGCTGTTGCTAGGGAACTGTGAAAAGTAAAAAAGACAGCAAAGGATGAGGGGAGAGCAGCAGCAGAGGGATGGCAGGCCGCAGCTGGCGAAGGGGGAGGTGAAGGGGGAAGGGAGGAGAGAGGGTCAAGAAAAAGGAAGGACTGAAGAGCCTGTGCTGGGAATTGGTCCTCATCTTGCCACAGAGAGACAACTCCCTGTCCCTCAAGGAGTGTGTTTTCCTATAATCACTAAATGGCTTCCTCTGATTTTGTTTGTGTGTTTGTTTGTTTGTTTGTTTGTTAACCTCTCTAGGATAGAGGACAGAGGTTGAATATCTTTTTATTTAGTGTGCTTTCATGTGATAATGTTTTGTACTTAGTTATCACCTCACCATTCATCCCTTTCTCTTTTAATAAAAAAATTGCCAATCTTAGTTTTGCTTTCCTTCACTTTTAAGGACTGTTGTTCTTTTCCATTGAAATTGTAGATATATCTCATCTGGTAAATGCAGCTGGAACTAAAACAACAGTTTTCATCTTTTGTCTTGAAATTTTCCTTCTTCCTGGAGTTAATGGGGTGCTGACAGATGTTTTCTCTCTGCGAAACATCAGGGTTATAAAGTTATTCACCACACAGAACTACCTATGCTCCAGTCAAGATCTGCCTTATTTATCTAAGGACCTGCTTCAAAGCCAGCTGAACCCAGCAGCCGGTTGTCTTCATGCAAAACTAACTTCGGATTAGGCCATATCACTACAAATCCCTGCTGACTCATAGGTCATATGTAAGAAATCTGCATCTGGTGGCATTTGAGTGCCCACTGATGTGACTGGACACCCTTAGAGCTGGTGCTGGTCTCTTCATGGCACAAAACCACATCTCAGACTCTGGTATTAGGTCCTCTCAAGAGATGCCTCGACGTCTCTGCCCCTGCACTGTATTGAGTGGGCTGGAATGTGATAAGCGATGGTGTTTGAATTAGGATGGATTCTAATTGTGGGCAGTATGAAAGCTGTCTGAGCAAATGCATCTAAATAAGGAACAAGATTATATAGTTCATTGTCAAACTGAAAGAAGGAAACAAAATATTCTTTGCAATTAAAAAAAAAATTAGCAACATTGTGGATAAAAAGGGCGATAACAAGATATATGTGGATAGAGTCATTATAGAAAATAAAATAAGTTATGTGCGGAGTTTCCAAACTCAACTGTGGTTGCAATACCTTCCAAAGAAAGCCATGACATGTAGTAAAAAGCTCTGTTTTATTGGTTTCAAATACTGCAATGTATAATTGACTTATGGCAGGGGTGGGTGGTGGGATAAGGCAGTATTTCACTTCCAAGCATTTGGTCCAAAATCAGCCTCGGTTAGCAGTGATTGAATGTTATTAGTGTTTGATGGGTCTCTGGTGGAACCTGTGAAATGTGTCGGAGGTTTCAGCTCACTTCCTAGTGGACAGGTGCCCATACCACTAAAACCACAGCTCTTTGGAGCTTGTTACACTCACTCTCATTGGCAGTCTGAGTGGAGAGGCTCACAGCTGAATGGAGCATGGAGCAGTCTCCATGCTGGAATTTCTTCTCTGCCTCTCCTGTGCTGAGGCACAGTAAGGAAAATACAGGGCTCACTGGCCTGCTGTTCCTATCTACTTGTCAGAGCAAGGGAATCTTTCAGCTTTTGAAGCAAGTGTGATAAAGGAAGATTACTGAGCTTGCAAAAAAACCATTCTTCCAGGAGAGGAACCAGGGAAGATTTAAGCCCTACATTACTGCTCGGTATCTTGTTCAAAATTTTTCAGGCTTCAGGAAGAAAAATTCTGTTTGTTGTGATCCTTATCAATCTTCTCTGCAGGACCAAGGGACCTTGACTGGGCTCTTCTATAGTGCTTGCAGTTCTTTGTGACTCGTGATACACTTATCAAGAGGCATGATTTACCTTAAGGATGTGCAGAATTAAATGGTTTGATAGGAACAATGTAATTTTCTGCACTTGGAAAGCTCAGTCCATTCTCCCCGCCCAGTGACACGTGAGAGAACTGATTTCTGCAAATAAAGGCTTTGGCACATTGGGCTTGGTCTTTAGAGGCTGTTCACAGAGCTCCATAGCTCATGTTGCTTACTGACATTTACATTTTACATATTGCTTTCACCAAGCTGCTTCTTGGCAGGCTAATAAATCCACCAGGTTTTTGATGGTTGTTGGTCAAGCTGTTTCCCCCCCACCATCTCCAGGCCTTGTTCATTTCCCTCAGTGACCAGGCACTTTTTCTGCTTTGCTCCTGTATTTTCTGGAATTTGGCCTTGCAGTATCTGCCAGGCAGTTCAGCACCTGAATCTGTGGTTATCCTAAGCAGACTGTGGTGGGTGGCTTGTTCATTAACCTCTTTGCTGCCATAGGAAATATGCACGGCTGAAAGGCCTTGCAAAGACAGGGGGTGACACGTTGAAAAGCTTGATGAGGAAGAATTGCAGGGCAGCTACTGTGTAAGAACCCAGGAATTCCCTTATTGCTATGAAAATCCTCAATAACTTATTCACCAGGGGCTGGATGGCAACCAAAAGACACCACCCTTCTGACTTTCAGTGGTACCTTTTAGAAAGAAAAGCATTTGCATGGAGAGGTAGCTGCATGCCAGACATGTGACTACAGACTGGCCTTCTCTGTGCATTCTCCAGCCTCTTCCTGCATCACAAAGAAGCAAAATCTGTCTTTGAATCACCCTCTGAAGGAGCCTTCTCATTTTATTAACAATACAGGCCACATGGACAAATGCTTCCTGACGTAGGAAGCATTCACCTCATCCTAAGAGGTGTCTGTAGTAGATGGAAGCAACATCATGTGTCACCACTTGTCTCCCCACTGATTATGGAGGGACTCTGACTTCACACTTATATGTCTGGGTTTTAGGTGGCTGAGCTCAGCTGAAACAAACCTTATGCTTGATGATCTCAAGATGACAACAGGGGGGGTAAATTGTGAAATTATAAGTCATTTGAAGTTACAGTTCTCTTCTTACAGTTTCAATATTTCCTGAAGATAATGAATAGATTCCAGTATTATCCAGCAGGCCAATTTTGTCAGATATGATAAATAATGAACTAAACCAGAATATTACTTTTTTGTGTCCAGAAGTGGTTTTTTGCGACCATAGAGATTGGGTAAGCTTTGAACAGGAATAGAGTTGATACTAATTGACTAGTTATCTTTGTCCTGAGCAGGTGGAAAAGTACAGCTGTGATTGCTGTCAATATGAGACAACAGCATGGTCAGTGGGGTATAAAGCAGTAAATAGTGAAAGATTTATTTGTGCTACCTAACAGACTGCATTACAAAAGGACAGTGGTTTGATCAGATGTTGTAGAGGTTAGAGCTCCTGCATCAAGAACAGCAAAGCCTTAACCAGAGAAATGGCAACTGGAGAGGAATTGGGCATGCCCTCCAGAATGCCAGTGCTGACAAGGCAATATTTGGTTACACGGAGGATCAGCGAGGCAGAGCCTCAGCCAAACAATTGAGCGTAATTCACTGAAAGTAACATTTTCTCAGTGGCCTTTCATGTGCAGAAACAGATATCAGAGAATATATGAAAAAACTGTAAGAAGGGCTTTGCAAATTTCAAACAGAAATGCCACTTCTTGACACCCTGGAAGAATTCTGTATGTCTACACAGTACTTTTCACCCCACATCAGTTTGCTTGGATTGCTTTTTTTTTTTTTTTTTTTAAGCAAGACAAGCATTTGCTTTTAAAGAATTCCTCTTTCACTGCATGCAGATATTTTCAGCTGTCATTTCTTTTTTCTCCTGTGTTGAATTTTTCTTCCATTATCTGTACCCCCTCACCTATCCATTCAATATGGGTTCTTCTAGCAAGCAGGTTCACATCATCTAAACTTCAGTTTCCCTCCTGTGGTGAAGAGATGGAGAGATCAACATAAGCAGTATCAGAAGCAGCAGTTTTAATTCCTTTATTTCCCTGGAGCAAATTAGACTTCAGTTTTGAGGACTGCTGCCTTTTGTGATCTCTTTTATACTGTTCTTCATATTCCAGTATCAAGTGAAGGTTTTGGGAAGGAAAACCCTGGAAATGAAGTCTCTGAATTTCAAACGTAAATGTATTTATTTCAATCATAGTCATGAAAAGCATTCTTGTTTGGTTGGTTTTTAATGTAGAACCAGAACAGGAAAATGCAGTTAGGATGCAGTGGTGTCAAATGCTGTGGTAGTGATGTGGTTTGACACATTAGCTAGTGCTGCAGTGTAATAGGAATGGAACTCTAAAGCAAAAGAGCTGGCACTCATAATCTGATGTCCACATTTACATGTTTTGGGGAGTTTAAGTTGGTTTAGCTGTAGTCTGGCCCCATGGGTTGAAAGCAGGTATATTTAACAGATATATTTCCAGAAAAAGAGTTTCCATTTAAATGGGAAAATAAACTAAATGGGGACAAGGAGGATATTTACTTCAGAAGTGCACCTTTGCACCAAAATAAAATGCTAATTCAGACTCACAATACGTGGCCAGAAGTGTGCCTCCACTTTTATAAAACAGAAGGAGTGATGTTCATTTCCTCCAAGAAAAAGGGTATTATTAGACACAGTCCATTTATCTGCTCAAGTGCAACGTACTGGCAATTGAGGATGAATGTTGCATGCTTAGAACCATTAACACTTGGAAAGCATATAGAAATACCCTAAAAAGAAACATACCCTATGTTAACTATACTCTCTGTGCTTTAATTATCCACCCACGTCCAAATGTTGCCTCCCTCTTTTTTAATCCTTCTTTGGCCGTGTGCCATGTTCACTTGAAAAAAGTAGCTTTTTCCTTTGAATTACGTGTGGTTGAGAGCCCCTCACTAAATGCTGAGAACTCTCAACGCCTGCTGACTCTGGTGAAAACTGATGGCACTCAATACTCTGTAAAAGAGCACAGTCTCCTGCCTGTTAGCAAAGGATGTGGAGGGCAAATGGCTGTGTGGGTGTGAGCACAGGGAAAAGAGGAAGCAGCTGTGTGTGAGAAAAAAAGAATGACCAAGGAAAAGGGTTGTGTATATGTGATAGGGGGAGACTAATACAGTTAAAATTGAAGTGATAAATCATACCTGAGATCTCTCTTGAGACCTATAAATAGGAAACTGAAAAGCATTTCCTTCTATTTATTTTATAAGTGCTATAAACTTTATCAGCTTTTAGTATTGGAGACTCGTGCAATATTTATGGGTGGTTTACTTTAGAAGTTATTCAGCGGTTAGCGTCAGGAGGCTAATGAAAAAGAAAATTGGGATGGGTAAAGGAAAGAGGGCTTTTCCTACAGCCCCATAATAACAAATGCATCACATCTGAGTTGCTTTAGTCCTCTTCCCAATATCCTTTGCTCCTGTATTCCTCTAGTAAATACCCACCTTGAGTTTCACAGCTCCACAGGGGATCACAAAGAGCATCACTTATTGGTAAAACTGAAGACAAAACTTGTTCAGGAATTCCTATGAGGTGAATCATAGAAGAAGAAGATTGCAGAGTAGGATTTGCAGAGAGGAGAGGGTTTCAGAGATCTCAATAGATTAAAGCACATGAAAGTCCTCCAAATGGAACAGAATCTGTGATCAGCCTCAAGTAGTCTTCAGTTGCAATACAGAGGAAGGCTACTGTGGGAACATCCTCTTACACTGGGTAAGCTGATGGCAGTATTTTTGAACGGATTTTGGTCTAAACAAAATAAACAAGCTTCTCATCTCTCAAAGAACTTCACACCAATCCCAGTCCAAATGTCTGTTTCTTAAAGCCTGAAAACATTATTCAATTTCCCACACTTATGCAGTTTCATAAATGGCTTATTTATGCTGTGTTCTTTCAAATGGAGACAACAGCTGTTTTCAGAGTTTTGGGTTTCAGAAAAAGGAAAGAAATCTCTTCAGATTTATAGCTGAATGAAAGAGCTTTCCAGAGCTTGCTGCTGTGTAGAATCCTCCTCTAAGAAAAAGTTGCAGATTGTTCACATAAGGAAATGGGAACGTACAGAGATTGCTGGGCTCAGTTATATGACGGAATTCCCCCAAAAAAGCTGTGAACAGAAGCCAAAATTAAACAGCTCCAGAGAGCACATCTTATGGGTAAGAGAGGAGGCTCTGTCCCAGCTGGTGAAAGCACTGGCACCAAAGATGGCATCAGCAAAGCACAGGGGCTCTGTGTTGCTCAATTGTTTCTGTACACAGCCATGGGGTAAAAACTGGACTCAGAAGAGAATATGACAGAGGGCAGCTCACACATCTCAAAGATGACACCAATGTATTGATAGCTCAGTCTCCTCACCTTATCAAGGAGGGGACCAAGAGGTGACTAACTTATTCGTAAACACCTCAAGAGAGTTGTCTATTGCTTATGGGGTCTTTAGTATGGCAGAGTAAAAGAAACCAACAAACCCTAACATTAAGCTAGACAAAGGCAAATTCAGACGAGAAATGGGATCTGTTTGGTGGTTTTTTGACAAATCTAGGAATGGAGTACAAAAGTAGGCTGACTTTGGCACGTTTTTTAAATCCTCAAATCAAGATCAGATGCCTTACTGGATGATGCATTATTTTAAGCACACACAAGTTATTGGACTCATTACTGAAACAGCTGGATAAATGTCTCTGGCATGCGTCAGATTAGATGATAGTATGTTATTCCCTTCTGTCCCTTAAACTGTAAGTTTGTGAGTGAAGAAATTGCTTTAATCCTGTAAATGTACAACACGGCCTTTATTGTTTGATTGTAAAGACGTATTAAAAAAATGAAACAAAGAAAAACAAACAAACAAAAAACGCCCAGCCAAACACAAAACCAAATGACCCTAGTATAAAGTGATGTTGTAGGGAATATGGTATTTTACCTATGGCCTGACTGTATAGTATGCGTAACATTTTGTGCAGTGGGAATTATGCCTTGAACTTCAAAAAGATGAGGTTTAAAATGCCTCTGCCAGCAACTGTCCATTGTTGTCTCAGTTCTGAGAAATTTCCAACTGTTCTTCAAGTAAATTCAGCCGTGACTGCCTGCTTGTTTCCTAGCATCAGATGGACTAACAGCAAGTTTTGTGGAAGTCCTTCAGAGAGCCCAGGAACAAACATTCAAGGATGGTCTTTCAGTAATCTTTTCTAGTTGTACTATCTCACAAGTTTCTGCTGCTATTGACCCTAGAGAAGACTTTGACTGCATTATTTCTAAACAACCATTTTACAGATTAATTTTTATTTACTTGGATATGATTTATCAAAAGAGCTGAGAGGGAAAAATTCTGTAGAATAAATAAACAATATGTGTCTCCTAGGATTTTATGTCTAGACCAGACAGTAGGTTATGAAATAATAAAAGAGAAAAAGAGGAGGAAAAGGTGTTGTCAAAGGGGATAGAGGCAGTGTTATATCTAGAAAAGGCTGAAAGAAAAATAATGATGACCTATGGTTCAGCTGTTATAAGACAAAGGTTCAGAGAGAGGAAAATGCCTGAGTTACTGGGAAAAAAATTAAATTATTCTCCTTTTTACTAGCCTAAGGAAGATGTGAGTGAATATGCTACTCTTCAAGCCAGATTCAGAATTGTGGTGAGGAACTGTCCTTTCCAGCAAACAGTTTTAGCCACAACATAAAAAATTATCTGCTGGAAGATTAAATCAATAAAGGGCAGTTTTCATAAGTGTAGTATATTCATGTTATTTACTGAAACAAGATGAAGCAATTATTTTGCATATTATGCCTTTTAATTCACAGGAAAATTCTCACCTTTGATTCAGGGAGTGATATTGTTTAACTTAAGAATTATGTTTTACTTTTCATTAATGATGTGGGTGAAGGAGCAGATGCCTCCTCAGCAATGACACAAAGCTGGGAGCAATGGCTGATGCCCCAGAGGGCTCTGCAGCCCTTCAGAAGGACTTTGACATGGTGGAGAGATGAGCAAGAGGGGAACCTCCAGAAATCCAAGGGCAAATGCAGGGTCCTGCATGTGTGGAAGAATAACCCCCAGCACCAGCACAGGCTGGGTGCTGACCTGCTGGAAAGAACACTGTGGAGAAGGACATGGGGTCCTGGTGGACAGCAAGCTGTCCATGAGCCAGCAGCGCCCCGGGGGACAAGAAGGCCAGTGGGATCCTGGGGTGCATCAGGAAGAGAATTGCCAGCAGACCAAGGGAGGTGATCCTGCCCCTCTGCTCAGCCCTGGTGAGGCACATCTGCAGTGCTGTGTCCAGTTCTGGGCTCCTCAGGACAGGAGGGATATGGAGCTCCTGGAGCCAGTACAGCAGAGGATGACAAAGATGATTATGGGACTGGAGCATCCCTCTTAGGAAAGGCTGAGGGAGCTGGGCCTGTTCAGCCTCCAGAAGAGATGACTGAGAGGGATCTTGCCAGTGTCTGTCAGTATCTGAAGGGAGGGTGCCAGGGGGATGGAGCCAGGCTCTGCTCAGTGGTGCTGAGCAATGGGACAAGAGACAATGGGCAGAAACTGATGCACAGGAAGCTCCACCTGAACATGAGGAACAACTTCTTTACTGTGCAGGTGACCAAGCACTGGAACAGGTTGCCCAGAGAAGTTGTGGAGTCTCCCTCCTGGAGATATTCCAGACCATCTGGACACACTCCTGTGTCATGTTCTCTGGGATGACCCTGCTCGAGCAGGGAGGTTGGAGCAGATGACCCACTGTGGTTCCTTGCAACCCACCCAGTCTGTGATTCTGTGATATGAAGGAGTAAAGATTTTTTTAATTTAAGTTCCCATGTGATGTAGTAAGACCTGTGCACCTCCAGACTTAGGAGTTGTTCTTTCTGTTTGTTTTCATACTCAGAAATTAACCATCAGAAGAAAACATACAGGAATTGTACTTTGTCCAGGTGCCAACACCATACCAGAGAGCTCCAGCTGGCAGTCTGAAGAGCAGAACTAGCCTTCCTTCAAGCCCACTGGGTCTCTTCTGAGGAGGTAGGAAACAGCTGCCTGGGAAGCACACCTGGACCTAAGAATCAAACATCTCCCCCCATGATTGTGAAAAATGTTATGGTTAGAGCTATGCATGCAGGAGGGGATGGTACTGGCATCAAGCCTTCTTCTTTGCTCAGACCAGCAACCTACGAGTTCCTCTGAGAGACTGTGGAAGAATTCTGTGATTGATCTCACCCTACCAGCTGTGAAAGTAGGTGGCCAGTTCTGCTAAGGAGTTTTACAATGTTGAAGAAAACCTTGAAGAAAAAGCCAAGAGCCTTCCTCCACAAAAATAACCAAAAAACAACAACAACAAAAAACACCAAAAAACAACAAAACAAACAAACCAAAAAACCCACTACAACAAAACAAACAAATAAAACAAAAAAAAGAATATGAAAGACAACTAAGCAAAGATTAATTATTCACGATTTCACCAATTCGTAGGACGGGTAGATTTTATCTTAAAAACCTTTGCCTGACCAAGACACGTTACAAAGAAATGTGTAGCTGTATGTCAATGAGGCTGTATACCTTCAGAGTAAAATAACTATTTCTTTGCAGTAAAGCAAATAGCACCATAAACTCTACTCCTACTGAAGCACAGGTTTCTAGCCATCTTAATCATGTGTCTCATGGAAACTAAGAACATTTTTGATATCTTGGATACCATTAAGGGCTCTCTCTAGTGTAGAGAGTTTGTGATGGCTAATAAGGGTTGAGCTCCCATTGTTGTCCCTTCCTTGTTGAGACACTGTGATGGTCTTTGACTGAACAAAGTGAACAAAGCTTGTCTTTGAGACCTGCCATCCCCATAAAAGAGCCAGTGGGACCAAGAGCTACCTGAAAGATAAAACAAGGCTAAGACAGGAGCGAGAAAAAGGAAGAGTGAGTCACTGGAGAGCAGAGTGTGTTTGGATGCTTTACAGCAGGCTGCCCATAACACAAGCTCCCCAAGTGTCCCTACAAAAGTGCAGGTGCAGTTCACAGACAGCAAAGCCATAGAGGTCCACTCTGTTGCTGTCTTGAGGTAATCTTTGCCAGTTCAATAGGCAGGTAAATCCATCCAGGAAAGGTTTGTCCATGAAAAAGAAGATGAAAATTACTTGGAAGAGCTAGAATGGGACACGCTGTGATGGGAGAAGTGTCAATGGAGGTGACAATGGCTTTCTCACCAGGTGACAAGACATAAATGTCAATGAGCATTTCATTAGAGGGAAGGAAGAAAAGTACAGACTAATAACAGGCACAATGCTGACAGCAGCTTCTCCTCAGCAAACATTTCCGGCTTACTCCTCTGCCATACGCACAAAATTTATTGCCACTATGCAATGCATTAACCCTTACTATAATAGCTAGGGCCCAGGGAATAGCCATTTCCATGCAAGCTGTGTCCAGCCATAGGAAGATGAGATTTGGCTGCAGAGAGAAGTCATGTCCTGCCCATTCTGCCTGAAATCCCTCTTTCTTTGCTTACCCAGCATGATCCAATTCCTCCTCCCCACACCTGCTGTTATGTTCTGCCAGCCTAGAACCCACTCTGTACACAGAAAGTGTGTTCCTGGTCCTCCCATCCAGTCTCTCTTTGCATGTGTTGATAACATACTGGCTTTCCCAACCTCCAGCTCTACTTTTTACCTCAACCTGATACTAGATCAGGGTGCCCCTGGAGCAATTTCTTAGGCACTGCACTGCAAATGAGGATACCAAATGAGGGAATTTGCTTGTAGCCCACAGCAGACCTCATAGCCTAAAGGCAACCATGCTGTAAGCATGCAAAGATACACAGACTTGGGAACTCTTGATATTTGGAACAAGAAAATCTTTCCCCACCAACTTTTCTTTGGATTAATTGCAACCACTCCTATTTTTTTCTTGATGCCCTCCTGGAAGACCTTCAGGTGTGCAGTACCTTCTTTAGAAAATCTATTCCAGTTTGTGTTCATTGCTCCTTTTTTCCAGCTTCCCCCTCCCCTCTGGGGACTTCTCATCTCAGCCTCTCCTGATGCTCTGGGGAAATGCTAAAGCTAGCTGCTAATTAAAGTGGTTGCAATTCCCCACTGGAACAGTGGCACCAGGAGCTGAAACCATCCTGTGTCTGTGTCCCTTAGAGACAGCCTGGCCGTGCTCAGACACCCTGCTGCTCACTCCTCCTATCACAGACTTTCCCATACTGGCTCCAGCAGCTTTCTTCTGTGTTTTCTCATTTGTGCTAATCTCTTTCCAGTGCTGCAGGCAGAGGATGAGAAGGTCACTCCACAGATAAAGTGGACCTTTTTCCCTGCCCTGAAAAAGATGAAAGGGAAAAAGCCACGGGAGACAACATTTCGGACTAAAGCAAAGATACAGCTCTGCCTTGTGCTGTGTCTACAATGACAGCATTTCCATTTGATTTTCTGTTGTCCTTTGTGGAGGTCCAACGCACAGAACAGTGACTGCCACCCAAACACCACCAAACACATAGCACTCTTACTGCCCAGATTAGTGACTTGAAGGGGCCATGACAGCATGCACACAATGTATGGTCTGCCCCACAAAACAACAAAAATAAAAAGCTGACCCGTGTTTCTCTCCACACATGTTCTGCCCACCACATCCACAGTCATGGTCCTCACTAGTGCAGCATAGAAGCATGAGAGCATCTTTTGTGCACCACTTAAATGCTGTCACTGAGCTGTAGCATCACAGCCACCAAAGAGAGCTCATGTTGTGTGACTGCACACACCACTACTGCAGCCACTGCCCACCATGACAGTGATCCTTAAGTTTTAGCTTTCATATTTTTCAGATTCTGTGCTGCCTAGGCGTGTAGTTCTGAGCTTCATATTAAGTATTGGTAAGATCTCTTCACAGAGTAGGTAAACAAAACAGTTCCTTTTCTAGCTTGGGACCAAGGATAACTGTTACAAGTTTCAGGCCCAAGAGCATAAACAATGGTGGACTGAAGAGAGAAAACAAGAAGGATGGGACGTCATGATATGAAGCTGTAATTGGACAATTAACTCCAATATGCAAATGAACCAAAACTTTAAAAGTGTGAGACTTTGTGACCAGTTGTCCATTTTGTGACTATTTTAGGTTCATCTTGGGTGTAGCCCTGGCTGGGCTCTTGTACTGCCCAAGGTGTATGCTTAGAGGCCTTTTAATAAATACCTACTTTATAATTTAACTTCTGTTCTAGGTCAGCCTTCTCAAGGCATTGACAGTATTATTACTCTGGCTAGAAATATCCACCTCAAGTGTCTCTTGTCACACGGAGACTTTATCTGGAGAAGACTTTGTAGCTGCATCATATACCAGCATCTTCTTTATTAGAACTGGCCCAGGCAATGCACCGGAGGTACTGCACTGTGTTTAACCACAGTGGACATCTCCAATACCTGGCATGTGATACCTTGCAGCCTCTGTCAGGAGCTGGCCATGCTCCTCTGTTAGGTGGGAGCAGGCAGCACAGGCTTCAGGACCCAGAATTGCACCTCAGTTCTCTGAACTAAGCAAAACTCAGCTACAGAATCACACAACCGCTTTGGTTGGAAAACATCCCTGAGATCCTCAAGTCCAGCCTGTGACTGAACACCACTATGTCAACTGGACCATAGTGCTGAGTGCCATGTCCAGTCTTTCCTTAAATACCTCCAGGAGTGGTGACTCCACCAATTCCCTGGGCAGTCCGTTCCAATGTCTAATCACCCCTTCTGTGAAGAAATTCCTCCTAACGTTCAGCCTGAGCCTCCCCTGACTATGTCCTTCTATCCTGTCACTAGTGGCTTGGTAGAAGAGGGATACCCCCCCCTGAACCCCACCTCTTTTCATGTAGTTGCAGAGAGTGATAATGTCACTCCTGAGCCTCCTCCTCTCCTTTATCTACATAGAGGTGTCTATCAATAAACTTCAGAATGTATACCCAGCATCTATGTTTCAAACCTTCTATGTAAACCATCATCAGACTCAATTAAATAAACACGGACTAAGTCAAAATCACACTTATGCACAAATGCCTGTGTACAATATATATTTTTCCCATCACCCACACACACAACACACAAGTGTACACAGGGATCCAAGTGGAAAAAATGGCAGAGGTAAATAACTGTTTTCTGAAGGTACCAACTGACAACTATTCAAATGACTTATGTGTAAATACAGAAAATGCAATGGTAAGAATATTTTGTGTAGTAATGTTTTCCAAAGAATCTGAGAGACTGAAGAGCATGATCGTCATTTAAAAATATAAGGCAGAACATCTTGCACAGACAGTTTAAAGCCCTTTGTTGGGGTAAATGAAGTTGAACTTTGCCACCTTATGGAAAAGTAGCATGCACGGGCTCTCACTGGCTGGGGATGGCAAGCAGAGGACAGAACTGGAGCTGGGAGAGCTCCACCCTCAGGGTGATGCCAAGGGAGTAGGAGGACGATGGGCAGCAGTCACTGCTCCCAGGAAGACAGCACACACCCAGGCACAGCCACTGGCTCGCACACGTCAGCCCGTGTGCATGGCAGCAGCCCCATCTCGGTGGCTCTGACACAGAAAAGAAGGCAGAGAAGCAGTGACTGTTCTGCTGCCACCAGCAGTCTGCTGCCCTGGGCAACTACCTGCATCAGCTGTGCTTAAAGCTGGCACTAATCATGCTGGCCTTGATAAAGCTTAGGTTAAGGGGACTTGACTGCTTTGGACATTGTTAACCTGTATTTTTCTTTCAGCTGTGACAGACAGTGGGGCAAGGAGACAACTAAAAACATTATCACTGAAGTTGCCCAGAAGTTTCCATTCAATACGCGAGAAATTTATATGGGAAGGTAGAAATACCTGCTTGCAGGTTTAATTTAGCAACATAAGAAATTTACAGTCAGGTGTTTGAATAGAAAATCTCAATGAAAAGAAAAAGACGCAAGAATAATATAATCGAAAGTTTCAATGAAAAAGTTCGAGTTTTCCTTACTGATTATTGCAAACCAAACAGTTTTATGCCAAAATGGTCTAATTTACAATAAATAATTTTGAGTCTGAAGAGCCATTATTTTTGATCTTGAAGTGGTTTATGCGAAATGACTTGTGCTTGTATTTCATGTTACCTTGTGGGGTCTTCAGGAGGACTTCCTATCCCATGAGACACAGCAGCGTCAATCCGAGAGATTCCATCACTACTGTGTGCCACAGTCACAGTGAGTAATGGTGGCTGAGGGGTGCGTGGCTCTTCAGGGAAATGAGACAGCCTCCTGCTTCCTCACAAAAAGAAAAGCAAATGGAATATAGGTGCAGAGACACACTGATAGCAAGAGGCATGGAAAGATCCTCGAGAAGATCTCAGGCTCAAGACCTTCACACAGTTCCACTGAGTGAGTTTGGAGACTGGCTCTGCTAAACTGGGACTATCAACAAGTCTATGAAAAGAGCACAGTGTTAACCAAAAGCCTGGATGATAGCTTATGAATGAAGTAATTAAAGAGTAAACAACATGACTATCAACAAACTTTACAAGCCAGGGGTACTTAAGGAACAATTAGTTGTTATTTCACCAATAAAGAATCATCACAACTGACAGGGCTAGGTAGAAGTAGCGGTTTCGTGTAGTGTTTAAATACATTTATACCTTCTTAGAATCAGTTTTTCGGGTAAAAAGTAGAAATGCATTCAGAAGGGATTTCACTACTGTTAACAATGCAACTTTATTGTTTATCTGTGACTTTTAAATTTCCTTATCTGCTAATGGCTGTGACTTTGGAAGGTGGCTAGAAAAGATTGCTCACTGCTTGCTTCCCTTGCTTCCTGCTTTTAACTGGCCATGCTAAGAACATAAAAATAGACAAGGCAATCTTACCAGAGCTGAGTTGTCAGCTTTTAGGTTACGTCCTACCACACAGCAGGACACCAGCACTCAACCACATGGGCTGTCTTACACTGGAGTGAAAATGTCATCCAGCATCAGCTCAGCCAAATACATCCAACGGCTGGTAAGACATGCAGGGATGTTCCCAATAATGTCTGTCTCAACTGTCATCAAGCAGTAACTATAATTACTCCTCAAATCAAAACATAGTCTGCTTAACAGGGAGCTAATAAAAAAAAAAATTAAAAAAGAAAACAAAACCAATTCTGAGGGGAAGAATGACAGGAAGATTTTTAGGCATGTAAATTATTAATATAATAAAGATGTTGTTGTTAAAAAATAGCCCAAGCTGCTTATACATAGTTTGGAGTTACTTTTTGGGCAACAACTGAAGCAGCCTGTCTAGGAAGGGATTCTAAACTCATACTTTCATTAAAGTCATTAGTAAGAAAGACTTACACCAGAGATTGTAACAGATTTTCTGCTTTTTTTTTTTTTCTGGCTGAAGCTGTGCAAATAAGAAAAGAAATATCCACTTAGTCAAGCTAGAACCAGATTTCTTCTCAAAAAATAGTTCTCCTCCTATGCAGAGAATCCCTCCTCTCAACAACCTACAGTCAGAAAAGAAGATAGATTACATCAAGCATGCTAAAATATCTCCAAATAAGCAATTCCTACTGTAAGGCTCCTCAAAAAAACCACACAGATATTTTGCTGGAGGCTGCCCATTATTGGAGCCACTTCAATTTGCAGATGGCCAAAGCAGAGAAGTCTAAAGCAAAGAGACTGACATTTCCAACCTGATGCCTCTGTCTCAAGTTTCTGTTAAGTCTCATGCAGAAAACTACATGCAGTAAGAGGATTAAATTTTCAATCCCTGTATCAAAGCATATGGGACTAAATAATCCCAAAACTCCTTTTCCCACATTCCCATGCTGAGGGTCATGACCAGACTATAAAGAAAGGACAGAAAGGAGCTGTCATGATTCAAGGACTAATTCTACCCTGCTTTCCTTGTGAAAGCACAACCCTGAGAAATAAATTCACCACTGGTTTGCTTTTTTTTCCAGCAATATTGACCAAATCAGGCAGTGCTGCAGCACCTTTTGAATGTAAATCCCTAGGAAGCTTCAGAGTCCATTTCTATTTCACAGCTCATCAAAGGGACTCAGACACCAAGATGCTGTGCCTGCAGACTGTAATGGGCACCAACACCCAGATTTTCTTGGAGTTTGCTGAGATCTTGTTTGGCCTTAGACAGCCCATCTTAATCTATTGCCATGGAAACCATCTCGTTCCTGGGCACAAGGCCACCTTTTCCTGGGACACTCTGGGGTTTTTCCAGCTCAAGAAGAAGAGATTATTCTGACAAAAAAAAAAAGCAGGTATTAGTGGTGAAACACTGGAACAGCTTGCCCAGAGGTGTGGCAGATGCCCTGCTTCTGGAAACATTTAAGGTCTGGTCTGAGCAACCTGATCTGGTCATTGCAAGAGGGTTGGACTGGATGAGCTGTAAAGGTCCCTTTCAACCTAAACTATTCTGTGACTCTATAAATAGTCTAAGTAACAACATAGGGACTATAAACAGATTCCTCTCTCCTGTGTTTCAAGGAAGCAATCTGAGATTTATTGGCTGTTGCCAAGACAAAAAAAAAAAAAAAAAAAAAAAAAAAAAAAAAAAAAAGAAGTAGTGGGCTTGCTGAGACATTGATGGCTTGTGGGATATTGACCTTACTATTTCTCACCAGATGTGAAAGAGATGTGAGAGAAGAGGGATATTGAAGATGATAACTTCTAATAGTAGCTACAGGGAAACATACAACAGGATAAAGAATTCACTGTACAGTAAAATGCTCCTTAGCCATTCTGTCAGCAAGGCTGATTTTGCAACATAACAACTGCTTTGCTCACACAGAGATGTGCCATATGTTTTTTACAATCAATTATCTTCTCCACAGCTAGAACATGTTCCTCTGTTAAGCCAAACCCTGCAACTTCTGCTCCCCATCAAAGTCCCTGAATGTGCAACCCTGTTAGAATTTTGTTCCTAGGGCTAGAGATCTTTGCCCAAGCAACTTGAAAACCCCAAACAGCACCTATGAAAACCCAAATCAAGCACACCTGAAAGAAGGGAAGGGGAGAAAGGGCTACCACCTCCTCAGAAAGAACCACTAACCAGAAAAGCAAAGCAAGGAAGCACTTTGCCTTCCTGTTGCTTCCAAAGGGAGCATGTCATGAGTGACATGACAAGGAGCAGGCACGCACACGGAGGAGTGGGCTCAGGGTCATGCGCTGCATTCCCTGATATTCCCATGCCATCAGGACATGCTAGTCTCACTGAGCTAGTGGTCAGCTGGAGACGAAAACACTCTGTCAAGAAATAGCCAGAAGGCTCCTTTTGCTTCTCGGTTTTGGAATCAAACCTAATTTTAAAGACTACAGATCAGCTGAAAAATTGAACTAATTCTTTCAAGACATCCACAATGAGAGCTGTAGGCATGGCACAAAAGTAACCATGTAACTCTTAATTTTGGCATGGGATTGTGAATTCATGTGTTGTCTTCTCTGAAAGAAAGAGAAACATAAACACATATATGCACACCAAAGCTGAGGCACAGACTGAGAAGTCCTTTTCTCTGTATTCTCCACACCTAGTCCTTGAGAGTCAATCACAAGCATCCTTAGGATGCAGCAATGGTGAAAGGGAATGTTTTCAAGTGACAATGTAACCCAAGTGTGCTGAAGGGGGCATTGGTGGCTTACACAAGTTGAACGTGGGATGCCCAACAGACCACTCCAGGGCTGATGTGCCACCCAGCAGAACACAGAGCAGAGCTCTGCCCAAAATACCCAACATATTGTGTTGCAATTTATTGTATGTCTTGCATGGCTTAAAAAGGCTAAAATTTTTGTCACTGAAGTCATCAGGAGCGAGAGCAGCTCTGGGAAAACAGCAGTGAAATCCTGTTGCCACAGGGTCACCACAGCGGGATGTCAGGCATAAACCTTGTGAGTGTTTCTGCCATCTTCTGACCTGCTCTTCTGTGGGTGCTCAAGAGAAAGCAGTTTATTCTAAAGGGTAAGCAGGGCTGGAGCTAAAAAAAGATAGATACAACTGCTAATACAAACTAACCTGAAAGGCCAAGGGTTTCTTTTTGATTTGTATTGTCTCTACTGATCTGTGACCCACTCTGACCTCTCCCTCTGACCCCTCACCTCTGGCAGTCGGTGGAAAATTAGTCACTCCAAGTAAGGACACAGACCCTGGATCTGTGGTCTGTGCTGGTTTCCTTAGGATCAGGTTACTGTAATCCCCTGCAGCATGTGCTGCAGCTCATGGTACTCCTCCCATTGGCCATCCATCTTCCATGGTTCCTCAGCAGAAAGGCAATTTGCTGAAGGGTGCTCCTGCCAAAGAGTTCTTGTCATACAGAGGGTGGGTAGGTGGGTAGGTAGGTAGGTAGGTAGGTAGGTAGGTAGGTAGGTAGGTAGGTAGGTAGGAAGTTGTCCAAAATTGGCTGCCTGCTTTTGCCTCATTTTTCCTAACGGGCAACCCAGCTTTGCAAGTTTGCTTCTCCAGTGCTGCCAGAAGGGTGAGTCACTGTCCATGAGTCGTATGCAGAGCTCCCAAAATTTTGTTCTGTCTTGTGACTGAGCCTTGGCTGGCCCAAACACAGATGGGATCGTATGACTGGTTTCTTGCTAAATCAGAAGTTAACCTCATCAGAAGGCTCGATCAACAAATGCTGACTGCATTTCCTCAGGATCTGCCCTGGTCCCATGGGAGGGACAACAGGGACACAAAATTGAAATGGATGGCTTGCTACCACTGCAGCATCTCCAGATTTGCAATTCAATTCAATAGAAGTTGGAGCAGGCTGCTGAGCTGCCTTTGAAAGGGTCAGGGGGTTCAGAAGCAGCAGGAAAGGAGTGGAGTCAGGGTACAAGCAGCAGAAGGGCCAACATTATTCTTCTTCATTCCACAGTAAATGCTCTGCTCCTGAGGCAGAAGACAGAGAACACCTCTGATTGAATTACCAGCAGGACTAGAAGAATAAGGAAATGCTAAGTTGCTGACACCCATACCATTTAGCAGACATATATGTGGCTTAAAGTGGTGGTAACACTAGCTTGCAGTCAGAAAACCTTTGCCCCAGTTGTACTGAAACCAGCTTTTCTTTCACTTGTGTTCATACCTCTGTTCTACAATCCTCAAAGCACCCAAAGCTTCCATGTTACAGCCAAAGACAAAACAAGTGCATTATATCAAAACATGAGAGACTGTTGATTTCTGTATGAGTTGCAAAGGGCTGGAGAGACCTGTGGAGACACAGAAATGTACACTGAAGTGTGCTAGGAGACCATCTCTTTGACTTCCTCTTTACCTCTAATCCCTCGAGAGCATGAGGTATTGCTGTAGGCAGCACTACCTAATTGCTTGCATGAATTACATTATGATGAGAGCAATCCAGTCAGAGAGAAGAGGGCCTGAAAAACTTGTGAATTAAACACCGTGATTTAACCACCAAAATGTACAAAATTTTTAGTAAGCAAGATGTCCTTCTGCAGTTTTGATTTGTCCTTGTCACTGAAGTTCAGATGTCACTAGTCCCAAGACGTCACTAGAAGCAATCTAATGCAGTCTGTCACAGGAGCTCGTACAGTCCTGTTCATATCCATGGTGACAAAGCCACGGCTGCAGGTACTGAGCTCCAAGCCTGTGCTAAACTGTATGATGAGAACTTTCAAAATCCTGCCCTTTTGTTCAGCTTTGTGTCTCTGGATGATGCAGAGCAGTTGGTGGATGTGGCTCCATGCCTGATGTTGGGATGGACTTCAGGAAAGATGATACAGATGGGTCTTTCTGTCCTTCAGAGCTGTATCTTCCCCAGGTCCATTTCTCCATTTCTTTCTCACTTCTAGATCATGTATAAACACAAAATGATTTCAGGAAAGGAGTAAAAGGAATCATAGGTCATGTATTTCTCCAGTTGTTTGTTCTTATAATTTCCCCAAACAGGGGAAATTATAACCAAATTATACCCAAATGCATGCCTGTTTTACTCCCTCTAGCAAAACTGGTGCGCTTTTTCTGCTTTTATCTTCAGAGCTTAGCAATGCTAAGGCTTGATTTCTTCACCACTCCTTATTGTGATCCTCCTTCATACAGCAGATTATAGACTGTTGCTTAGATTTCTACTGAAATAACAATTCCTGAGTAAACTAATTCCATGGAGTTAGACCTCTCCTAGCCCTACCACACTTCTACTTAAAGGCCAAAAAAGCAAGATGTTATTTCTCTTCTTGTATGCACTGATTTGCCTACTTCTAGTGTATTGCATGGCAGGCTCTACCCAAATATTTAGTGGGTAAGTTTCATCTGTATTGGAAAACCATTTAGGCAAGACAGATACCTTCACCAAAGATCAAGGGTAAAACCAGGGCCTCCTTCATTCTTTTCTATTCATCAGGATTTAACTCTCATCTTTTCAGAGCATTCTGGCTCAGGCAGCTTCAGCAAAGTGCAAATTCCAGCTGCTCTGATCTCATGGATTTAAAACTCAACATTTCCATTTTCACGGCTGCATGTTTCCTGTACTTTGAACTTGCTTTGAACTTTGGATTTGAACAAACTTAGGAGCTTCCAGTCATAATCAGTGAGATTTCATGTAGGCAAAAAAAAGGAAAAAAGAAATAAAAAAGATGTTCTCTATGGATCAGACATAAAATCAGCCTTGGGTACAGTCAGAAAGGTCAGATGAACTTCCTAATGAGCCCTACCTGAGTTTTAGGCTTGTACCGACAGCTGAAACTAGTCAAATTTCACTCCATTTCAGGTTTCATTTCAGATGTTTTATGCACTTCTAGGCCTCACCATTTTCAACATATATAATTTAGTTATTACTCCTGATTTCAAGAGTAGATGTAAATTATAATCGAAGAGAATAAGGTGGCCAGACCAATAAATGTCTCCTCTGTTATTGAACTTTGACAAAGCCATTTTTTTCCGCAGCGTGCTGAGGTTGTTTCACTTGGATGCAAAGTCACAGGTGTCCACATGGTAAATCTGTTTCAGCCACCCTGAATGAAGTGCCCATGGCTTCATGTCCACAAGAGCGGGGGCCACCTGCAGGGTGAGACCTTGCCCTCGTTGTCTTCTGACCCATGCAGAAAATGTGCTGCTTTTTGGGCAGCTGCACATCCACCCCCTGAGAGCCTGTGCAGCTACAGAACTCTGCCTTAATGGGTGATATGAGAGTCTGACCTCATTTTCCTGGGACCAGAAAAATTGCACTCACACTGTGAGAGGCCCGTGGTTGTCTGATGCCAGCAGCATTCCAAGCATCCACCCTTCCTGGGTGCTGTCATTCTGCTTGGCCTACAGAAAGCAACAAAAGCCCCAAAGCTGCTTTCCCTCACTTCTACCTTTTCTACCTTACCTTACACCACCCTGATGGAATCAGTGAGGGTATTTCTTTATCTCCTTTCTTTCTGAAGAGTATTTCATGGGATCCTGTGAGCTGCATCTGTTTAGTTTAAACCTGAATGACACAAAATAGAGAGAGGTTGAAATCAGTATAGCTTCCCTGATATGTTTCAAGCTGAGAGATGGAGAAGGCATGAGTGCGTCACAACAAAAAGAAGGCCAAGGCTTAGCCCAATATAGCTTCATGATCAGTGCCCAATCCATGGAAGTGTTCATGGCAAGGTAGGATAGGGTTTTGAGCACCCTGGTCTAGTGGAAGGTGTCCCTGCTCATGGCAGTGTGGTCAGAACTAGATGATCTTTAAGGGTCCTTCCCACCAAAGCCATTCTACGATTCAATCCTCCTATCCAGACCCCATGTGAGAACCAAGCTGTGTTCCACTGTGTTCCTACATGCTGCAGCAGGTGCCCAGAAAGATGTGGTGTGATCTCTGACCATGGACATACTGACAGCTTGCCTGGATGAGGTGCTGAGCATCCTGCTCTGCCTGGCCCTACCCTGCTGGGGAGGTGGGTCTAGAGACCTCCAGAGAGCAATTACCACATCTCTTGTTCTCCTATTCAGTGATCCTTCAAGTTATTTCACAAATACATTTTTGAGCAGAAAAATAGAAGTGGAATGCAAATTACTCATTCTAAAAACATAAATATATAAAAATTATTTTAAAAAAATATTTATCCCGTATTACAACCACTAGTCCATATTAGAGAAGAGAATTTGAACTCTATTTTAGCTGGTGGTGTTGCATCCACTTTCCACTTATAAAAATCAGGTAAAAATATTCAGCAATGTTTCATGTCTACCTTTTTTTCTTTCTAATACTTTTTAGCTACTTCAAAACAACTCAGATATACTGTAGGTCTAAAGTTCAGCTCCAACTCAGATGTTATTAGGATCATCTACTACCTAAGAGGTACGCTACAGAAAAGGTGAAGGAATTGGAAAGAAGAAAATTCCAATTAAAAATAGGAAGTGTGGAGTACAAAGAGAGATTGTGAAATGGTGGCAAGCGAATATAAGAAAGACAAGCAGAGACTGTCAAATAAGCAGCAGGAATGCACAGAGATTGAGATTTTAATAAAAAAAAACATGATAACTAAAGCTAGTCAGAAGCAATTGTATTTTTCTCTGGAAACATTTTTACAACAATATGAATTGCTAGGGTTTGGGTTTGGTTTTTTTCCCCCTAGAGGTTTGCTAAAAAAAAAATTAGCTTTCATCAAACACAAAAGTGTTTTCAGTACAAATAGGAAAAATACCTTTTGAGATTTTTCTTTGCATTTGGCTTTTAAGAAAGTACAATGTAAAATATTAATTATATAATTGTGACTAGATCTTGCATTGAATTTTCCATGGAAACAAGTTTCAGACACCTCATGGAGTAATATGCAAGGTGATGGCAGCCTGGGACAGCAGGGCTGCTGTCAAACCAGTATCTTTCCAGTACTAGTATTTCACATTCGATTGTAAGAATTTTACATATGCCTCATTTTTTTTTTAGAGAAAAACTACACCACAAGCAAATTATTAGGGAGAAGTAACTTCATGTCTCAAAAGGTAATTGCAGAGATCTCCAAAACTGCAAATGAGAGATTATCATTCTTCCTTCTGTTCTTTTCCTCCAGTCCAAATAATTCCCAGCTTTCACTTCTGTCTTCTGCAGTTATTCATGAAATCTTTCTCTTTCTAAACTCCCAAATGAGCTCTTCTATACACAGCAGACAGGGCAAATAATCCATCAGTTTTCCCATCTGCAACTCTTGATATCACGAGCACCAGGTAGTTTTACAATACAAAATGCTGACTTTTAATTTTTTCCTAATGTAATGCTATAACTACAAGTAATGATATAAATATTGAATCAGTTCCTCTGTACTACTTGCAAAAGAGCTATTCTGTGAAATGGAAAATCTTGGGAAACGCCAGGTCCCAGAACACCACTTTATCAGAAGCCCCAACTTGCAATGGTTATTGGTCAAGAAAAAGTGTTATGTGGAATAGGAGGGAATACATGAAATTAGGATCCAGCTTCAGCCAGAGTTTCCTGCCTTCACTCCCTATTCCCTGCTCTACTTCTAACATTAGCTTGATTTAAGATTCTGCTATTAAAACACAGGAGCCTAAGGGAATGCCCAGAGCAAATATACAGATTCTTCTCAGTTTTGCAGTATCGTACACCAAAGATGTGCTTCCCATCTTTGCCTATACGATCCTTTATGGAAACAGTTGCCAGGATTATTCCTGTTTTGTTGTTTGGTTTTTTTTTCTGGGGGTTTGTCCTTTCCATGTGGAGTAAGTCAGCTGAGGAAGCTGGTGTCAGGCAGCCAGAAGGGCATGTGAGGGGACTACAAGCAATGTCTCTGGGGAGAAGGAGGGAGAGCAGCGCCTTGCTCCTGCACTTTGTTTCCACACACCTCACCTTTACTCTCTCCAGATAAGTGCCATCACTGTGCCACACCTCCTGGTCTGCATGGTCAGAACTGTCCTATCATGCAATCACACCCTCCCTTACCCAGTCATTTGGTACTCTGTGCCTCTGCATCTCATTTCCAGCAGGCCTGTGTAGGGAGCTATTGTTGCTGTTTGGCAGATAAGCATGAAAAAGAAAAAAGACAAAATGTTGTAGTAGTACTGATCTCAGCCAAAATTCAAATGCTTGGGGGACTTTCCTTGCCAAATCAGTGAACAAACAAATAAACAAACTCTCTTTTTTTCCCTATTTTGGCTCCAAGAAAACATGTCATTCAATTCAAAAGGAATGCTCCCTTTCCATTTTCAGTAAGTTTAACAGAAACAAACAATGGGAATAAAAGACTGAAGGCAGACATTGCTTTTTCAGCAGCACAGTGTTAAAAAACACAAAGCACAGAGGGGCAGCTTTCTCCATCTGATGGGACTGTGAAATATTCATGTTTCCCCATTTTAGGTCTACCTCCTCTGCTATAGGAGGTTCACGTGTAATTTAAGATACATCTTCAGATTTCTCTGTCAAACACAATCACTCAGTTCCTAATGATGACTGTATACCTACATTCTTCCCAGTCTGTTTATCCCAAGTTTATAATTATGCATAGAAGAGTTATTAGTCAAAATGATACTGACATTTGATAAATGTGGGTTAACTGATATTCTAAAACTCAAATGAAAATCTCAGCCTTAGGGAAAGGGAGCAGCAAAAAATAATCACCTTGGGAGCCTTCCACACTATTAAGACTGGCATCCTGAGGCACTGAAAATGGCTGGGGAGCCAAGAACTGGCAAGAGCAACATCTCAACCACAGCTCACCAGCACTAAGGCTAAAATTCAGAAGGAAACCAAGCACTGCTCAGTGTAGCAAGAGTGCAAGGCTATTTGAGAACCACTTTGTGAGACCTCCAAGTCAGTCAACACAGACCCTGGTGAATCCAAATATTCTCCAGTTATCCTTCCTGCACCAGAAAAAAAAAGCTGGGTGGATCTGTCCAGGCAGTGCCAGCTACCTCAGAAGGCAATTTAACAGCATCAACAGTGTGCTCCCCACCCCTGGCACAGATCATCCTCTGCCCCTGCACACCTAGAGAGGTACATGCTGTGTGACCGTTCTTTGCGTTGGACTTCAAATAGCAATGAAATACATTGCAGTTTTGCTTGTAGCTGTTTAATTTCCACATTGTCCCTGTTCCCTGGAATTCTGGCTTTTCTCACTGCACTTTGTTCTTTAATGAATTCTTTCTGGATCTTAAAAATAGCAGTGATTACAGGAAAGATTCTGTTATGCTATTCTAAATAAATGAAGGCCCTTGAAACAGAGCTGTTGTGAAAATGAAATAAAAGTATCATCTGCCTTGCTGTCCACACTCATGCTTTCTAAAGGTGTTTTAGCCAACCTGCAGTATTAACTTTCTGTATAAAAGAGACTTTAACATGACCAAATCTGGCCATGCCAAATTATGCAATCCACAAGATGTGGTTTCTTGACTCTGCATCCTTAGATCCCCAGGAGTGTGGCAGGAAGGGTGTAATGAACTTTAGTGTAAAGTCAAATGCTCTTTTTTGCTTTCCCCGTGTGAGTTAAACTAAAAGTCATTAAGCAGTGTTTCAGCATGCACATAAATACTGCAGGATGCTGAGGTATATTGCCAGTGCTGTGTGCAATGGCTGTGTGGGGAGTAATTGAATCAATGAAACCTGTTTGCGGTGTCTGGCCAGCACATGCAAAGACACTGCCCGAGTTTTGAGAATGAAAGGTGAATGACTGGGAATGCCTGTCCTGCCACCCGCATGGGTGGAGCAGTGCGAGCTTTGAGCTGTGCAAGGATCAGTGCTTCCCAAATCTAATTTCAAGCAGAGAATTCCTTCAAAAGGAAAGGAGAATTTCATTTTGCAGGACTCAAGTAGTCCCTGAGCTCTTCCCAGATACTGGCAAGCAGGCTGAAATACTGCCAGTAGAATTTTAGCTTGGTTTCTAAGGAAACAAGGCCTTTGTAAGCACACAGGAGTGTGTGCCTCTGTGTGTGAATGTATGTGAGCTTCTCGGATGCCCTTCACCTCCAAAAGCTTTTAAGCCCATTGGCTGATTTCAAACCAACGTTGCTGAAGCTATGGAAGGTACAGTATTCTTACAAAAGTCTTGAAAATAGGTGATCACATAAAGGCTGTGTTGTTCATTCTGCCACTGACAGAAATGCTAACAAAACCACTCCCTCCAGACTTCAAGAAATCCAGGATACTGGATACTGGACTTCATTATTTTCACAGATCATGGATGTTGAAAAATTACCCAACAAACACTGGATTAAGCCAAATCAAAAGCCCCTTCTAAGAGCCACTGAACACTGGCCCACAGTGGATGCAAACTGATGCTGGCAAAGGGACTTGATAAAGCCCTGCATTATTGGTGCATTTTGTTTTGCAAGGAGCACAGGGGCTGAGCATGCACTTGAGTCTCAGCTGAGTGGGCTTCAGGCTGTTATACATGTGGAGTATTTGACCAAAGTGCCTAAAGTCCCCCAACTTGGTTGCTTTTAGTGTTGCTTTTCCTCTTTGTGCTGACTCTGCTCTCTAAATGTAGCCAGAGAGTGTCTCTAGGAGAGAGGGAATGGAGGGCGCCAATGAAGCGGAGATGTACTTAATGCAGACACCATTAATAAATCACTGATAGTTAAGATATAGATTGGGTGATGGGTGGCAGATGGGAAGGAGGAATGTCAAATTGCTTTTCTCATATAGATTATTGGATTAACAAGGAAGCAGTGGGCATGTGGCAAACCAGTGTAACAAATTACTATCATAAAAAAAAAAGATAGAGCTCATCGCAGGCTGGTAATAATGCCATGTCGGCCATTAGCTCTCTGGAGAGGTACTTAGAGCACAACATCCGTCTTCTGGAAAAGAGACGGCCACTGCAACACCAGAGTGAAGGAGGCCCCCATTTGCTTCTCCTTCCCCCTCCCCCTGCCTCTGACACTAGAGCCCGTGCTGTTGAAGCAGGGTCGCCTACAGCAGCTGTAATGAATAATCACCGTAGCTTTTAATAAGTGCTGCTAATTATTCCCCCTGCCCATGACGCGGCATTTGCATTCCCCTGCACCAACACAGACAATATTGGCATGACATCAGTAGGCAAGCAACAAACTGGCAAATTGACTCTGTTCTTGGGTCCCAATCCTGCTCTGTCTGAAGTCAATGACTAAAATCCCATTTGCTTGCAACAAAAACAGATCAAGTCTTAGTTTTCCTGCTGCTCCGGACACCAAGCATGTGTGCCTACCTACACTGAAAGAGCTGTGTATTATTGTGCTGCAAATAATGGTCCCTGATACTCACTGGAATAAACCTCAGGCTGGCTTTAGTGCCTTCTGACAGAGTCTTCACTGCCTCCTACCAGCAACTAGGTATTCCTGTGTGCAGAGAGCAAACACATCAGGGCTGTGGGCTACAGGTGTTATGCCATTAGTGAGTATATCTTCTAAAATTAATAAATTAGCAGTGGGGCAGCTGTGAAAGTCCTATGCTGAGAAAAGAAGGAATGAGTAGCATAGTATGGCATAGCATAGCCCAGACAATCTATTTTGGTCACTAGTAAGTTATTTATGGGTTCAGTCATTCGGTCTCACAGAATTCCATTTCAGTTTAGGCTGAGTAAAATCATGTTTTTCTTCCCTCCCCAGGCAGGTTTCCATGGCTGGGGAGCCAAGCATTGGCAAGAGCAGCATTCTGGTTTTGGACATCCTGCCTTGATACGTAGGAGGCTGCAGCCCTCTCCCTTTAACACTCCCTCCAGCTGCCCCAGCCCAGCAGAGCTCCTGATCCCTCAGCTGCTCACACAGGCTCCTTCTCTCCAAGGAGTGCAGCCAGTGTGACTTAAGAAGACAGAAATTGATTTCCAGACTTGGAGTGGTTTCCTCAGCCTTGAAATGTGCTAGAGCAATAGGGCTGGCACAATAAAGCCTTCCTCTCACTCGAGTGCCTTTCTCATGTGACCAGGGAACGCTGCTGCTGCAGCAGAATCCAGCTGCTGGCAGCCCTGGGTGTTCACCACCAGTGAAGCCTGCATGCCTTTCAGAGCACAGGCAGCAAGGTGTGCATAGCAGGCTGCAAGGCAGAGCATAAAATGTGCATAAAATTGTAGGTAAGCACATAATCACACATAATATTTTAGCAGATATGTATTGCAAAGCCTAGCAAAGGCTGCCCAGCTGATATTTGATTTGCAGGTGGTTTTCTCTGAGCCCTGTACTCCTCCTGACTCGTGTGTGTGATGAACCAGGGTTAGAGCAGAGTAAGGAGCAGATCCACTCCTGTGGCACCTTTCCAGTCCCTCAGACCCAATGCCGAGCTCCAGCATGAACCCCTCCTTTGCCATCCCTGTGTTTCTATCCTCAGTCCTGCCTGACCTCAGCCTCCCCTTTCCCTCCTCTCCTCTGCCAGCTCCCATCCCTTGATCTCTGCCCTGTTTGTTCCTCTCCTCCTTTGAACTCGGCCTTTGCCCAGGCATCTGGGCTCTATAAAAACCTCATAATTTCATTTAGCTGCTGACCCTTTGGCTCCAGGCTGATTTTGGCCTGAAACCTTGGAGACTAGGACACAGAAAGGCAAGAAACCCCAGGAAGTTTGAAGAGGGTGGTTTTCTAGTTTCAGTGGTCAACCTGCACATGAGAAAAACCACAGGTGCTGTTGGTCCTCAAAGGTCATTTTTTTGAGACTGAGACATCACAAGTACCTTGTTGGTGCCACCCAAATCCCAGACCAGATCTGTGATCAGTCAGCTTCTGCTTCCAGAGTGGTGATCTGGCGCTTCCCACACATGTGCACAAAATGAAATCCCCATTAGAGACAAAGTGCATGTGTTTCTTCATGTGCACATTCATGCGTGCACTTAATGTCTCAGGACTGGTGGCACCGGACAGGGACTGTCATTACAGCCACGCCACAACCCACCACAGGCGCCAAAGGCTACAGCTCTCCATGGAAACTCTAATCCCTGAAATGGGATCTTAGTTTGTTTTTGTTTTAAGAAGCCCACAAAAAAATAGCTGAGAGATCGCAGAGCTAGATATAAAGCTTTAAGAAGGCAAGAATGCCACTAGCCCTATTCCCCAAACAGTCAGGCTGGCTTTTAGGGTTTGTTTCTGAAGACACAAGTTATTTATGATTTCCACCCACCTCTCAACATGCACTTCATCTGTTGTCTCTCCTTTGTTAGTTAAAAAAAAACCAAGACAAATAACAATGGAGGGCAATTTCATCACCTACACATTTTTTCCTATATAATTTTTCCTGGACAGATGAATAGAAATGATGGAAGCGGTCTAAATGTACAGTGGAGAAGCTGTTTGTCCATCATATGCTTAAGGGAAAAAAATAGCAACACCACCCACTGATTATGCAGTCAGTATTATGGCTTTACATATGTTTCTGTGTGGAATGAATTCTGGAATGACAGTATCATTGTATACCAGTTGAGGATTCATTTTCTGGCTAATCTATAGCTCAGATCATTACTCACAAAGCACAGCTCTGGCCTGGCTTTCTCACTGAGCTGTAATAACAAAGTTAGAGAGTGCTAAATTTCCACACCCCATTTCACTGCCTTCATTGTGGCATTGGTGCCACAATTTCAGGGAGGGATGGAATAACAAACACTCGATTTGCAGTTTCCTATCCAGTCTATCAGGATAGAGCTTCATGTCCAGTCTGTCCAAGTAGCTGCACATCTTCAAAGCACTGGGCACTTCCAGGTCCCTGTCCTGGGAGCCAGACTTGCCCCATAGGTGTTGTCACCTCTTGTTGGCCGGCATAGTGAGGACACCACAGGACTGGGTGCTCTCAACAACCAATATCAGGCTGTGGCATGGACTGGTAAAGTGCTGAAGTGCTAAACTAGGCCTGATTTAAACAAATAAAAAACCCTCAACCTTAAAAGACTCAGAAAATTCCTCCATTTGGTTCTCCATAGGAAACATGGGTATTTTTCAATGAGGAAATGCTCCTGCTTTGAGTGTCTTTCTGGTGTATGGCCTCCTGAGTTGCAGGGCAGTGCAACATGTCCCATGTGTAACACAGAGCAGCAGACTTTCCATGGGAAACAACAAGGGCCACTATAAACATTTGATTTATGAGATCAAATAAAATGTGTTTATCAAGCCAACGAGGTGCATATAAAGATAAGAAATTGTGCCAAGTGTAAAAGAAGCCCATCTTCTAACACCCTGAATGGTTTCAAATAAAGATTTCAGCAGCAAAATTTGGCAAAAGAAAAAGAACTCCAGCTTCTCCAGACATCCTTTGAATGCTGTTTGTCGATCTGTGGACCATGGGCTGTCCTTGCCCTCTCAGGCCACTGGGACAGGTGGTTCTAGGTCTTCTCTCTATCTCTTGAAGTGCCAGGTGCACCTGCAGGATTTAAAGCATATAGGTTTTTGTACAGGAAGCTAATCTCTTGAATTTTATCCATTAATTAACTAGATGCCAACTGGAGAGTACAGGTGTTTGGCAGTTTCATGAGACACACACCACAGAGGCAGCAGCTGCTGTTGTATTAACTGAAAGTGCCAAATGTTCCTCACTTGCAGCCCAGCACAGCGGACTGTGCTGGGGGTGACCCAAATGCTGTGACTCTCTGTGCTGCAATGGGATTTTGGTCAGCTTTAGCTGTAGAGGAGGCTCAAGTCTCAGACTGATGAGTCCCAGCAGATCTAGCCACTGGATTTAGGACACTGTGGTCCCAGCAGTGTTTCTGCCTGAGGTCTGACATGACAGCAGGAATGCTCCATGGGATTTGTGCCAGTGTCTCTGCTCCCACAGTGCTGGTAAACCCAGGGAGAAGCAGTCAAGAAAGCAGCATGACTGGCAGTATGTGGCAGCAGCAAAGGTCACAGCCCCCAGCTGCATCAGACCCAAAATCAGCGGTGCATCACATGGGTCATGTGGTAGTGAGGGAAAGGAGCTGGAGGATCACTCATACTCCACAGACTAACACAAAGGTTACAAAGTATCCCCATATCTCATCCCCAGCCCTACCAGGCCAGTACATTTGAAGCAGGTCTTGGCAGCCCATAGAAGTGCAATGGCTGGGAATGGATCTAAATGTCACAGTCCTTGTAGCTCCATGTACAGAAAGTGAGCAGCCAGGACTGGCTTCAAGTGAGAAAAAAAAGCCAAATTTTAACACAAACAGCCTCCCTTTCTGAGGCCCCCACTCCCTTCCCCCTCTTTGTCTTGCCTTAGTTTTATGGTGGGGGTTCTGGTCTGTAGGTGGGAGGTAGATGCTGGGTACACCAAACTGGAAGTAGTTCAGGATCTGCTCCCAGTCCCATGTCCCAGGCCACCATCTATGTCCTAGTCAGAGTTTTAAGAGGAAAGAGTTTGAAGATGGTGTAAACAGGGATAATTGGAGATGCTCATTGCCCTGCCATGAGCACAAGACAGCGATGGCTGCAGCTGAGGGGAAGCAGCAGTGAGACCCTGAGAGGATATTCAGTGAGCATCCAGGCTTGATTTTTCAAGGGATGCTTACGATTACAATGCATCCAGCTCCCATGAACCTCCTCTGGAAACCCACACCTCTTGCAGGGATGAGATCTAGCATGCACCCACTGAGTTTGTCTGCAGGAGCTGCGGCGTGCCTGACGCAGGCACAGGGATGACAGAACAGCAAGGTTCCCTGGTGAGGCCACTGGAGCTGTGAAGAGACAGAAAGGTCTCCCCCCCACACCGCCCCCCAGCTGATTATCATGCTCCAGGAAGGTTTTGCATGTGCAAGATATCTGTAAGGCCTGCTGCCAACTTTTTGTCAAAGCACTGATTTCTCGTGATGTGAGTTACTGCTTTCTTCTAGTAATTATTGATAATGCTCTTGGATGAATTACAGACATTTAAAAATGAATTAGACTGTATGTGTGTCTGTCTCTCCCATCCCCTTTCTGTTTCCCCACCACAGAATCTATGGCTTTGAAATGTTGATACATATTCATTACAGCTTCTAAGACTTGAAAGGCATAGCTAAAGGGAGAGCTCAGATCAACAAGAATGTGAAAGCAGCAATGAAAGCAGGATCGTGGCTGTAAGCACAGTGAGTAAGCAGCATTTGAGCAGTCAGCACAGGGGGCAAGGTACCAGGTCTGAATCCTGCTCCTGGTTCTGCTACTACCTCTGATGGCTGCAGACAGGACCTTTTGTCCTGGCTCTCTCAGCGGCAGCACTGACCTGGTGATGCTTACCAGGCCTTTGAAGTATTATGCACTGTAAATGCAATATCAATTGACAAATTAATCCAACCATCACCTTTCCTGCCATTTCCACTTGACAAAGCAATGAATCCAATGAGAAGTTCTTTTGGGGGAAAAAAAGAAGAGCCCTGAGCATGTACCAAAACCACAGGTGAGAGCATGCTGTGCTTGTGGTGTTGAGAGCAGAATCCCAGTGGCAGATGGTGTACACACACTTTTGTACAGGCAGGCACACACTGGCTCACGTGCTCCATGCTTCCACAGAGACACTCTTTATTCTGTCTTGTTTTGAAGAGTTCCCAACACAGAAGTTCAAACAACTTGGATGTCTCTTCCATACCTGTGCCTATAGTCTGGGGTGTGGTAAGAAAAGGCACATGAAAGGTGGTTGCGTTGGGGCTGTTGCAGTGGTGCAGGTGTGAAGAGAAGCAAACCCTCTTTGTACCAGTGGGGTGGCATGGTGTCAACACTTTCATCTGGCTCTTTTTTCTGCTTTTCCACTGCTGCTCCCTGGGTGAATTTCTTTGATGTGAAGGTATGTCTAGCACCAGAAGGCATTTCGCTACTGGACTCCATTATGGGCAAGACAGAAAATCGTATTTGGTAGGAATTAAATCATTAATCTGGAAGAAAACCTTTCCAACTGAATTTTAACTACAGAGAAGTTTTGGATTTTAGCAACCTGGCGGGTTTTTTCAATAAAATCAATGCAGCTGGAGAATTCCCAAGCAGATGTGGCTGTGACCTCTGAGCAGTTCTGTCTCTTCCTGGCAAAGCTTCAGAATGCAAAACTTGCATTTAGGACATCTTCAATCTCTTGTGTGAAGGCACATTCACCTGTTAAAACTCTGTCTCGATTTCTCATTTAGTGCCTTTATAGTCAAGGCACCACCTGCAATTTTTTTTATTTCTTCCTGAGAATCGCTTTATGCTCATGTTAAATGCCAGGCTGGTGAAAAGTTTCATATTAACAGCAAAAGGCCTCAACACAGAGCAGGCTGAGTACCAGCACTGCTTGAATAAGATTTTTCCTTACAGATTCTGATGCTAATGTGTCTCCAATATTATCCCCAGAGATGAGAGACTCACTTTCACTTCCTAGCCTCTCTGCCAGGCTTGCCAGTGAAAGAGGGAGACAGTTTCCAGCAGTGATGGTATTTCTGACGTGCACTGATTAAGTAGGAACTGGACTGGGACTAAGTTCATTTCCTATCGGCTGACAGCCAGTCAGCACATGATAGAAATTTGCAGTCCCTGCTGGTGTGGGGGCTGGATTCATATTGGCAAACGCCACATGAAAAGGCTGTATAACCCATTACTAAACTGTTGATGCCAAGACATTTCTCTGTCTCCTGTGAGGATTCATTTTATAGTCTTTCTGATGAATAGCTCTTGATATAAAATAGTTGGGGATAAAAAGGTACAAAATAGAAAAAAGCATATACAGGAAGAAAGCATAGCTCTCTGTTTCTTGATGCACAAAGATCTATCTCTGAACTCTGGAAATATGCAGTCTGGCTGGATAAGGGATGCCATTAGATTTACAAAGGAGACCTTCTTTTGTCCCTTACACAAAGGTCACATCTGGAACATAGGCTCAAACCATCACGTGAGAAAAGGGATGCAAAGCAGGTTTCCAGGAACCCAGACCAGTTGCAGTCCCCAGGGAGGCTCTGTGAGGATGAGTTGGGGCTTACTGTAGTTGAAGGGAGAGCCCCTCCTGCACCCAGAAGGGAGGTGACATTAGGAAAAAATCCTCATATAAACAAACACAAGTCTTACACAAGAGTGCCTGGGCTGAGCACTTTGCCATCCATGGCAAAGCAGAGGGTATGAAATAATACTCTGACTCTTCTTATCCTAAGTGTGTTGTAGGAAACTCAGTAAACCCAACACACAGCAGAAATCATGTGTCAGCCCCAAGCTCTGCTTTCTCTTGATAAAACAAGAAAGCAGAGCTTCTCTTCTTCTAGATTTTTTCATCTGCCACTGCCATATAGGAACGGTATCTCTCAGGGTAGAGACTGCAAAATCCTCTTGCTAACAGAGATCAGGCAGAAGGCACAGGCCAGGCACTTGGCACCAGGTACTAAGTCAGCATCCGCCAACTTAGTACTATGGGTTCAATGTCTCTGTCCCAGTTTTACACTTGGCATGGCCAAGTGTGGTATTAGGTAAGCTATAAAGTGTGTTGCTTAATTTACATGCACTTGACACTGTGGAAGGCATTGAAGGGCTGTTCCTTAAGCTGTTCAAGAAGCAGCAGCTAGAGTGAAGGACCATTAGTTTGGGGAGTCAGCCATGCTACCTAATTGATGGGCTGCTTTAGGACAACACCACCCCAGGTGAGGCACAAAACATGTATTTCCCCTTTACTGGAAGGGATGAACCATGGCCCAAGTGCTACTGGAAACTCTCCTTTCTGTAGTCATGCAAGGCAGCTGATGTACCTTCATAAACCACCACAAGTAAGTCAGGCTTTGGCTTTCAGTGATGGTTCTGTTTGATGGTCAGGATTGTTCTTTTTGATCACTGACTACTTTAACATGCTTCATCAGCACCTTTCTCCCAAGATGAGAGTGTCAGAAAGATATCAGCAGTGGTTTAGGGGTAGCTGGATGCTGCTGTTCTGAATTTACTAGCAGGACAGCCTCCATTCACACGACCTGGTGTGAGGCAACCACAAGGACTGCAGTTCTCATTACACCAGTATGGTCTCCTTACAAGTAAACCCATCATGTCCATCACGTCACTTTCTAATGGTAGATGTGGCTCCAAGTGGACTGCATATTGCCCTCTGGTAACAGACATGTTGTCTCTGTCTGTCACCTCCCTCGGCCAGGCCACTCAGGCGAACAAATTACAACTGAAAGCTTGGACAGTGGAAGGACACATAATGCAGGGAGTTGTTTCATCCAGCAAGCCAAGACCTTTCATAAGGTCTCCAGTTTGAGAAAATCTGTGTCTCTAAAACAACAACAAGAGTTCTGTGGACTCAGCCAGGGGATTCCATCTTAATGGCATGCCAAGCTCTGGAGCTGCAGTGGACTGTCACAGACCCAACGGATCAAGGCTGGTGTAGACCAAGGCAGATACAGGTGCACACAGAGTGTAGTGCAGGATACCAAAAGACTTGATTCAGTCTTAAAACCACAGCTTCTTGCTGATATTGGAAGAGGTGATGGACATATTAAGGATGGGGAAGCATGCTCCAGGTCATCAATAACAGGTCTAGTAATTGCAGGCTCTGTCTTAAAGGAGCTTGATGCTATGGGCAGTGTGGCACTATATCAGCATGGGAAAAGAGAGGTGTCTTGGGGAGGAGTAAAAAAAAAAAAAAAAAAAAAAAATCCTTATTAAAGGAGTTCATTGCCCATGCCAGAGTGTATGCATGTGTCAGGGCCTGGATCTGTGCTGCTGGCTGCCTTCCCAAACCAATGCACAACACAGCAAGAGGGAAACGACAAAATCTATTTACCTGAGATTCTGGAAAGGGAAACAATTTTTTCCTCAGAAGGGAAAGTCCAACATGTTTTTTCTACCTGTTCAGTAAGCCATAGAACCAGCAAAGACAGATGTCTTCTCCCTTGGACAAAATCTCTTCCTCCTTTCACTGCCAATGCCTGCCTCTGGCAGGCTGAGGTTTAGAGCCTCATCTGAGCTGAGGGACCAAATGCTCCTCTGCTTTTTCTTGATAGCACCTCATTTCATCTGTGCAGGAGAAGAACAGGAGGTATCTGAACTGGACCTGCCTTCAGCCACAGAAGTTGAGCGGTGTCTCGCACTCTGTGCATGCACAGGTAGACACACCAACACACTGTCACCACTCCCAGACTCAGGAGGCCACAACCTCATCCCTCCTGGCAAGGGCTGCGCTCTCAATGTTTGTCAGAGGATGCCAGTCTTCTGCATGTCCCTCCTGCCATTCCACCCCTGGAACATGGAAAATTGCTTTACTGACCAGGAGGTACTCTGTAGGAACAGCCATGGTTGCAAGCCTTCTTCATCACTTAATGCCTCAGGTTCCTGTGATTGCAGCTACTTTAGGCATGTGAGCGGTCTTGGCTATTTCAGATTTCGGTGAGATGCATGAAGGAGCCTTTAAACTATGCCCACAGCTCTCCTTCATAATCCAAGACAGGTCTCCTTTCTCTTTGGGGTGGATTAGAAAGCTGATCTGTTAATTTATCCTTATATATGCTTTAATTCACCTTTATATGTAACAGCTGTATCTTGGAATTGCTAACACAAGATCCATTCTCATTATATATATATAAACAAAAAGTGTAGGGGCTCATTCCTATTCTCACTTTTAAAATCAGACAAAGAATTCTTATAATGACTGACTGGGCAAGAAAGCCATCAGCAAAGAAGCAGAGGACTGTGACTATCTATCTATCTATCTATCTATCTATCTATCTATCTATCTATCTGTCGTGTGTATGTGTGTGTGTGTGTGTGTGTGTGTGTGTGTGTGTGTAAGTGTTGAGTGTCTCTGAAAAACAAACCTTTCTGTATGCTAATTTTTCCCTTTGAGTTTCCAAGCAACAGTGGTTTCACTCAGTGCTGTCCCCATATAACTCCCTGGTCCTCCCCCTTTAGAGACGACTGCATGGTTTGTAAGGACACTCTCTTTTTTCTCCATTTCTGTACTTTTTCCATTTATTTCTAATCATCCATACTGAACTATCCTACCCCTGGTATCTGTGACTATGGTTTCATCATGAGGAAAGTGTCACCCACTCTGGTGCAATGGCCCCATGTGCATATTCTTTCCCCATGTTGAATGTGGAGCCACTTATCCCATTTTCAAATAAACTATCTCACTTGACTGTGGGGACAGAAGTAGGTCCATAGGAAGATTTTGTGCTGTCACACTCTGAAGATCACCCCTTATCCTGAGAAACCTTTTGTCTGGTATAACTTGTTCTGCATCTGCATCCAAAGGCATTCAGAGGCATGAGCTTTCCTCATTAAATTTGCACTCTGGGAAGCATCTCAGGTAGTAGTGATTGTGCCCACTCCATGTAGTAGGATTTAGCTACATTTTTCCTAGGCTGGCAGCCACTCAATCGATGTCATTTTTGCATAGGCAGGTAGCAGAAGTAATGTAAATTCATTTTGCCACTGCCACTGCTTATTCTCTGCAGTTTGGAGCTCCCTGGTAATGCAGCTATGCAAGGGAAGCCTGCAAAAGTAATGCAGCAGTGCCTGTTTCTTTTCCCATTTTCCACTTGATACTGGTCCTTCTAAAGTCTGAAGTGCTCACCCACTGTGAAACAAACCTGAAGGCTTGTCTTGCTATTCCCTTCATGAGAAGGTTGTTCTTCAGCCCTGGGATGTCACTTGTAGGAACACTTTCCTAATTTTCAAACTGTACTCTTCCCTATTGTTCATTTCCACTGAGAGCATCACTCCTCTCTTCCTTGGCTGAAAACTCAAGTCATTTACCAGTTGCATCACTGCCTTCTCCCATATATCTCTATTTCTGTCCCACAGCAAACATTGCCATGAAAAACCTTGATTAGTAGAGCTTAGGAAACTGCAGAAGGATAGAAATTCTCATTCCTTATCAGTCCAGAAGACCAAAAGTGCTCTCTACCTAATAGGACATGAGTGCTGGCGGGATATAAGCGAGTGCTTGTGAAAGCAGCATGGTTCCTGGGGTGGTACAGGGAAGCACAAGAAGAGAACTGAATAGCTGCATAATCTGTGAAGAAGCTGTACATCAGGTGTTCCTGTTTATCTTTTTACCAGACTTCATTTTTCTGCTCTTTGAAATAAAAAGCAGCAGTAAAACAGATCCCAGGCCCAGGCCTGGTTTGGAGCACTTTGTATTTGGTGCATTCAGAAACTTACTCAAGTTTGATAGGGGCTTGTGCAGTTCTGAGAAATACCCTGGAAAATGGATCCTCCCCTCCAGAGAGTTGGAGAAAATAATCATATTTGTTGTTGAGGTAAAGTGAACACAAATATAAACATTCCTTAACATTGTGTAAAGTTTGTGTATCACTGTAGAGGTGGAAGGGTGCTATGAAGCACTGCTGGCCTGCACTGGTCTGCCCAATGGCCGGTTGTAGGATACAAAGTGTTTTTCAGAGCGCCATCCCTGAAATGCATGACAAGACACATGAAACCTGGAAGATACCACTTGTATTTTTAAAATCTGTTGAGATCTTCTGCAGAAATTTTTAAAAGTGCACAAAACATTTTTAAATTCTGTCTTATTGCTCCAGGTGAGTAGAAATACTAAGATGAAGAGAACAGATCTATTGGGACATTCAGATTTCATTCTCATCTTGAACTTGGTACACATATCTTTAATTTTTAAAGATGTTAACTTGTTAACTTGTGAATGTGAGGATTATTTTGGGGACCTTTGGAACCTTTAACAAGGTTAAAGGAGAGTGAGATTTTGGACAACAAGACATACAGGTAAGCACAGATGCCCCTTTCAGTCGGTCTCTTCAATTATGACTGAGAATTGTACGTGTTCTTCTCAATTAAAAAAAAAAATCCTAAAGGTAGCTAGTGTCACACCAAAAACAAAGGAGCTTGGTAATCAGATATCCTTAGCTATATTGTGGCCTTGGCCACTACAGAAAATCACTGTGGCAGCCTCCACGACCCTAAGAGATCCTTGATCTTCTAGCACAATAAGAAGGTTATTACAGCTCTCCACTGTTCGTGTGGAATAGCAAACAATCAGATCAGCTAAGAAGCAGCCTGTACTCCTTCAGTTCCCAGAAGTGCTCTGTGCCAGATTAACAGCAAAATGCCTTTGTCTGCAGGAGCATGCCTTAGGATCACACATCACAAACATGTGCTCTAGCTTAACTTTGATTATGTGCGTTTATGAAGTACAGGTGATCAAGTACAAAGGAAAGAGGCAAATAATAACAAATAGAAATTAAATAAATAATAACAAATTGAGCAACAGAGAAAAAAAAAAAACCTCAGTCAATCTGCAGCATTATTGCACAGCATGGACCTAACTGTGAAAAACTGCTAATGGAAGCAGTCATCCTTGACTTGTCCAGGAATAGCTGAGGAGATCACAAAGGTGACAGCTTGATTCTCAGCTTGTGACAAACAACACAGCACTAGCTATTTACCTAAGATCAAAAAACTGTGTGTGCAAAGCCCCTTCCCGAAGAGGGCAAATCCCAATCCGCAGACATTCCTCCTATGAAGACAATCATACCTGGCTCCTACAGCACACAACTTTGTGTGGAGCATCAGGGTTTACAGAGTATTTCCCTTAAGTGATAGCAAAGTCAGTTTTCATATGTCAGGCTCAAATTTTAAGAGAGCTAGAGATTTTTACATAGCTCCTTAAGGCACTTTTTAGAGTTCAAAAGCAGATTAAGCTGCCCTATAGATATGAAAAATGATTTGTTTTGGCTGCATTTTGTCTAATCACACTTCAGAGGAGGGTCAGCACAACCCAAGTCCTCTGTCAGTTCTGTTCACACCTGACTGTCACTAGCAAGTGCAAAGGTCTTTAACAACACCATCAGGCAAGGGAGGAAGCAATGCAGAGTGCAAAATGGCTCACAGTGAGTCACTTGCAGCTCCATGTACAACTGGCAGCCCCAAGAAGGAAGCATGTGCTTGTTGAGTGATCCTGAATTTACTACTATGGATTAACGTATTTTTCTCCCCTGCTCTTGCAATAGCTCACTGTGGGATTTACAATGTCATGTGAAGGCCCCTTTTATAAACTGCTGCCTGCAATAGCTGAAACAGTGAAAATCACCAAAGACAAGCTGAGTTCTGGCTCAGAATTTTAATGCATTTACAGGTGGGATTTTATATTTGGAGCAGATTTTTGTAGTCCATATTCAGAAATTGCAGTTGAAGCTTTCACCCAGATAAACCCAACAGTGTCATCTTTTACACTAAACTTCAGCTCATGTCAAAAATTCCGATGTGATAGTTACATATCAAGTTGCCATAAGAAATTATGGTCAGCTATCCTTGGTTACATCAGAGGATGTAACCTAGCCAGGATCCTTTAGTCCATCACTGAAGGGAAGAAATTACTTGGAAGGTGCTTTTTCTTAAGAGACCAAATATAAAATGTATATCTGGAATATCCAAAAAATCTTGAAAATTCCCTCCAACACACTGCAACTGGATTTTCACAAGCCATTGTTGATGTCTCTGTAAGCCTCTCTGGGTTTCCCTTCTCTAAACCTCAGAGTCCAGAGCCCTCTGAAGCCTATGTGAGCAAGCATATAGCACCTACATCTGCAGCAAAGATTTTCACACGTGAACCACATATTCAAAGAACCACATCCTTTTCATGGCTCTGTTTCAGCTGTAAGTTTAATTTAGTACCCCTGCTTCTCCCAGCAGTGAGCAACAATTCTCCGTGCCATTAGTAAGATCACAGAAAGGGCCCTGGCTCACCTCTGGGCACAGCTCTCCAGTAGGTACAGAAAGCAACTAAACCATCCACATACATCCCAATTACAGGAGCTCACCTAAATTCTGAGTCACATCCAATTCCGAAAGGTGTGAACGTGATGAAAGGGTAGAGTCCGGATATCTGGGTCCTGACTGCTGGTCTGGCTCATGGCAATTCTTGACCATCCTCGTGGACTGACACTGCTTCTTTAACCCCCATTGACACCCTGCCCAACCCTGGCAGGGACCCAATGTCCCAGGGCCCAAGGCCATTACAACATGGGATCCTGGTGTCTGTGATGTCTTATAAGGTTACAAATGTACCTTAAACTCCATCGTATGCTTCAAATCAGAGGCCCCAGAGATATTTGCCTTGTCCCCTGTCTCCTTTCAGCTCCAACATGCTCTTTGTTTGTGCTGAAGGCTGTTCACTCAGAGCCTGCTGGGAGGAAGTCCCAGGCAGACATGTCACTGGAAAACAAAGCAGAAGCAGGACACGTCTCATGGCAGGAAATAACGAGAAGGGTGGTGCAAATGCTTCAGTTGGCTCCAAGGCTGAGTAAGATGAGCTGAGGGCTCAGCAGTGAACACCTCTTTCTCCCCATCTCTATTCACAGATCAGCACAACAGGATCCAGAACCCACAGTTCTGGAATAATTCTAAGCCTTATTTCAGGTGTGGTGTAGGAAGGAGTTATGGTCAGATGTGAAATAAAGAAGTGAAATAAACCTTAGCCTATGAAGCTCATCTTATTCTCCCTGATACCACTTCTGCCCCATTAACCTAAGGGTAAATTAAAGTCAGGGTAAGGCAATTGTTTGTTGAAAAAGGGGGCAAGATAGCATTCTCTCACACAAATATCAGCTGCACCCACACATACTCGCAAACACATTGAGCATCTACTTAAAAGGAGAGAACACTGTGAAAAGGTCAGCAATCTGTACCCATTTTCTGCCCTTGGGACCATAGGGAAAAACAGTTCATTGAGTGCTCCCCCTGCCCCAGAGCAGGGTCAGTGCTTGTATAAACTTTCTATAATGATTGTCCAGCTATTCTGAAAACTCCCTGGTGCTGGCAGTTCCTATGGTATTCCCAAGCCACATATTTCTGTCCTCACACACATTTTTGTCAGCTTAAAAACTTGTCCTAGTGTTTAGTCTAAGTCTCCTTTACTGCAATTTAAACTCAATATTCCTTTTTATACCCTCAGTGGAAAAGAAGACTATTTAATTTCCTTTGTCTTAGTAGCAATTTCCTATATATTTAAAGACTTTTTTTTATACTGCTTCTCTCTAAAGCCAGTCTTCTTTAGCCCAAACAACCACAAATCTTTGTGTCTTCTCTCAGAGGTTGTGTTTTCTAGACCTCAGATAATTTTTATTCTTTTCTTCTGATGTTCCCACCAAATAGCCTGTGTCTTTCCACATTGGCTTCCCAGTGCTTCAGCAAGGATGTACCCCCACAGAGCAGACCATGGCCTCTTACATTTCTCTTTTTTATAGCCTGAAATGAGGCCTGATGTCTGCTAGTTTGTTGTGGGGTTTTTTTGGCAGTATGGCATTTACAGAATACACACAAGGATCTTCAGATCATACTGGATAGGATAAATAGTTCATATTTTAAAAGGAAGAGGTGACAAAGTATAGCGACCAAGTAAGAAGAAAGGGAGAGCTTCGAGATTTATTTCTCGATCTAAGGAAATAATTAGCTCCTTGTACAATTTTCTGGCATAAATAGAAAACATTGTGTGGTGTTTTGAACACTGCATTGTATTTTGGATGTTGAAAACCAGGCCGAGATTGACAACATTAGAGAGAAGCTCATTGATGAACAATAAAAACGGTTAAGAAGGGAGAGAAAAATTAAAAAGAAAGTCATTCCCTATAATTTAATCAAGTGATAATTTCAGGAGAGGATTAAAGGCTTACACAAGCCTTAAAGATGGAAACACGAGCAATGCAATGATTTAGAGTATTAAAGGACAGCAAGCAGATGGTCATAAGAGAATGCATTGACATGAAATTAATGAAAATACCACTTCAGAGTAACCTGTGAGAGCAGGATTTTCTAGGCAGTGGAACAATGTCCAGAAAAAGTGACAGAAACTTCACCATTCACAGCATTTGAAGCCAGACTGGACAAAAGAAAGAGTCAGTGGACAAGAAAGGAAAGGGCAATTAGGGCTGGATCATTTTCTCTTTGGTTTACCATTCCTGTTTTCAAAGAGAAAAATGTACAGATTATTTGTATTTCAACAGAAGACCTCTCTACTATGCCTTCAGCCCAGCTGAAGTTCATGCAATAGATTTTGGGGGTGTCATGGTAAGGAAGGAGACAAATCTGTAGCTGCAAGACATGAGCAAGAATCCCTCTTCTGACTTTGGTGGAATTAGGGAAAACCCAAAGAAAATTGCCTCATGAGACAGGAAACCTCCTAAGGCAGATGGCAGCTTTTGTGTTATGTCTAACCTTGTCACAGACAAGAAGAATTTTCTACTGATACATCAGCAGCTGAGTAGAGCAAATGTGACAGGAAGAAGGCAGGTGAATTTTTTTTCTCTGCTTTTGCTGAATCATTTATTTCCTGTGAGCCGCATTTTCTGGGATGTCAAAATGATCAGCAAATTCAAGCTGAATTTGCTGAATAATTTCACGTGAAATAAGACTAAGGGGAAAGAGGCTGTGTCAGCAGGGGGAAGAGCGATACACTTCCAGTTTTTACTGGTAAGCTCATCTCCTAAACAGGACAGTAAGGGAAGCCTGGAGGCACTGAAGTGCTATGGCAGGAGCAACCAGCCACCCTCCTTCCCCTACAGCATTCCCTTGGCACTGACACGGCATCAGCCTCAGTTTTGAACCCACATTGCTTCCACTCCCAAAGAGAAGGGCTTAGTCACCAGACTGAGCTACTCTGAACTAGGCTACTGCTGGTCTTCCTGGCTGAGGCTGTCCCACTTTGCACTGACATGCAGAGGAGGAGAGAAATAAACTTTTCTGTCACTTGGCCCTCATGCGACAAAGTTCTCAGCAGCAATGAGAACATTAAGTATTCTTACTTCCTCACAGCTGGCTCTTGCACTTGCACACTGTGAACCAGGGCAGGGAAGCAGAGACCTGGCTGAAAAAATAACCTGCCAGGAGATAAACTGTGTTTTAAAATCCCCGTAGATTTTTTGATGTGCTTTCTAACCCAGCTGCCCAGAGACCTGTGCCATCACAAGCAGGAACAGGGGAAAAACATGACAGAAGATAAAGACAAGACTCTAGCAAAGATGTAGGCGAAGAGATATTGTTGTTTCACCACTCAGAAAAAGAAGTTCAACCATGGACATTATAAAGCAAAGTTATAGGAACCCAGGAAATGTGATGACAGAAAGTGTGTGGTCCAGTTGCCAGATGTAAAAAGAGAGGACATTGTCCCCTTACACCAAGAGCCCTGAAGATGTGGGCTGGTGCTGGAAAAGGGTGATGGACATCACAAGCAATTAGGTATTACACATTTATATTCCTCGTACAGCTGAGCAAATAGTCTAGTCTCCTTTCAGCTTCTGCAGCCTTCTACCAAAAATTCAGTGTGACACCCCCCCACCCCACTCCAAGTAAAGTGCTTTTTTTGTAAGAGTGACAAGGAAAATTAGTATTTCCTGAGGAAAACCCCAATCACTGCTGCTTTGTGTTATATTTTTATATATGCAGGCTCACGTGCATAGTCCTCATCTCCTGACCTGTAGTAAAGACTGAATTAAAAGTCAGGGCTGGCAGCCAGGGGCGGCAGCCCTTCAGAGACAGGCTAAGCCAAACTGTATTGAACCAGAGCACAGAGCACCCTGAGCCTGACCTGTCAAGTGTTATCACACTCATCTCCCTGGAGAAAGGCCAGGCTTCATAACTCACATCAGGTGGTGGCTCTCAGGTCCTGTACATGTACAGGCCCTGAGTAAGTGAGCTGCTTTCGTTTTTGTCACAGGTCTTTTATTTTTTTGGCAAGAACTGCTGGAGTTAAAATGATGTTAGCACATCAGCAGGCTTGTCACTCCCTCCCTGTCACATCAATCAGAGTCTCTGTGGACCCAGGCTGCTTTGCCATGCATCTCAGCACAAGAACAGCAAGTTCCTTCCCCTTTCATGGCTCATCCCTGTTGTGAATGAGTTGTACTCCTGCCACTTCAGGAAGGCAGGGGACAGGAGCCACTGAGCCCCACCATGCCAAGGAGAAGCCTGAGGTGTTGCAGGACAAGGGGGTCACTGAAGCCACATCTTTCGTTATGTTTGGGTTTGCAATCAAGGCTGATTCCAGACAGTATAGTTAATCTATGCTCCCTGAATCTCAGCTGGAAGAAAATGGATTAGCTTTACTCACTTGACTGAAGCCATGGCAATTTACCCTTGCTGAGCATCTGACTCTTATCCTGGCCATCAGTTACATCATGTGTTTCAGCATATAGCACAAAAGCACCATCTTTCAAGCTGACCAGGCATCAAACATGGCTCTTTGGATGGAGGGAAGCAGCAGAGACAAATCCAGGAAGTAGCATTTCAATGTGCTGTGAGAAAAAGGGGGAAAAGAAAACCCTGTGTAACTTCATGTGTAAAACATCCCCCATCTCCCACCCTAGCACCAGCAGCTGAGGCACCTTTCCAACCAGCACAGCAGGCAGCTCCCTCAGTGAGGGCAAGCCAGCACAGATCCTGGCTGTGACAGAGAGATGATAAACAGTACTGCAGGGCACACTGCAGGGAACATGGGAGGTTGTAAATTAAGGTCTTCCTAATTAGAAAGCAGTCAGAAGCACACAGGAACACACAGATTGCTGGTCTGGAGTAAGCTGCTCTTCTACAGGTTACAGTAATGCTAAAAGGCAAAGCATCACAAAGGAGACGGCAAAGGACAGAGCAGCGGATGAAGCAGCAGGTGCTTGCACGGCACTGCCAGCTGCAGAAAGCCATGAGTAAAGGCCAAGGAAGAGGCTAGAGGCAGAAAAAGACGGAAATGTGATAGCAAATGCTCTTGAAACTACAGGAGCAATTCTGAACTGTGACAAAGATTATTAGGAAATGAGGGAAGATGTCAGGAGATGAGTGTAGTGTTAGCATACTGTGCCTAGAAAGTCCGCATGTCTGGGACTCTGAAATATAAATGTGCAATCGTCAGGTAAGAAAGAAGAAAGTTTTCAGTGTGGTAAATCCCTGCAGCAAAGGACAAAGGAGTGGAATTATGGAGATCCATGGTTCCTAGCTGGAGGTGCAGTGCTAAACCAAACTCAGCACCCTAGTGGGGGCGGGGAGGAAGGACACTCACACCTTTGTGGTATTAAAAAAAAAAAAAAAGAAGAAGAAAAAAAGGCAACTTTAGTTGTGAAGGTGAAGATGTTTTCTGTGATGTGCAGGCACTAAATATTCTAGTGGAGAAAGAAGAGTGTCCTTCGCAGACACCCTTTTTGGAAATGCTGTGAATGGCTGTGATGCTCTGATGCTGTGCCCTCTCCACATCACACCCTCACATTCAGCCCCCATGAGGACTCAGATGCAAAGAGAAGAGAGTAAAGCAAAATCTCTCAGGGGAAATGGCAGGGATCCTGTGACAAAAAAAAAATGGCTTGGATAAAGTATTCAAAAGTGCCTGATAGAAAAAGACCAAATAGGATCTAATATTCTCCTAATGAGGCAGTTTGACTGCCTGTTATTCTATGTCCTCTGCATTGTGCTCTCCCAGCACAGAAGTTCAAAGGGTTGTCACAACAGGCCCTCAAAGGATGGGTTTTTAATGAGTGGGATTTCTTAGGGACTCAGTATGGGGCAGATTTGCTGAGGAGAACAGGAAAAAGGAAAACGTAGGATACACCAAAAAATTGGTCATCAAGCTGGGTAATTCACTGAGCTATATTGCTGCCTACTGTAAAGCAGGACTAAAATCAGTGACATTCTCCCATAGGCTGTGGTCAGTTCTGGTTTAAGAGCAGATGCGATCCAAATTTAGTTCGACATCTTCAGCAAAGGGACTTGGGAGGGTTTCATCTGTTCTGCTCTCCCATGAGCAAATGTTTCCTCACCATGAAAGTGCAATAAGGCTTTTCCAGTGTAACTTCAAGGGAAGACCTGAATTCAATTAACTGGCAGAGAAAATGTTCTCTCTCTCCCCCACCCTCTCCCTCCTATTTCCTTAAGACAGTGTCTGAAGGTCACCTGCAGAATGTGAGTCAGGGGGAGGGACAGAGCAAGGGAGGCTCACACTGTGGTGCTGCCACCTCGGCAACCTCCACAAACACCAATTGTGCAAAGAACAGCAACTGGTTTAAATAGGTTAAAAAATAAAGCCTGGTTATTTAATTTAATACATGATAGGTGGGTCAATACCTATCACTCTGTCCCCATCTCTCTTCCCCACCCCTCAGGTCTCTAAGGGCAGAGGTTTAAGTCCCAGCTGAGAAAACAGGGCATGCTTCATTTAGTAGCACTGCAGCAGGGCTGCTGGGGAAGTCATGCTTCTGATGAGACATTAAATCAAGGTAAGCACTAATCTCATAGACATCACTGCTTAAGAACCACAGGGAGAAAAAAAATCACAAAATTTTAATGGCTCTTGTGCTTTGACCCTCACTACAGTGTGTTTCAAAATGTATATGGGATGGGAGGCATCAAGTTTTCTAATGCCTGCTTATGCTTCTTTTTTTATCATTTGCTCTAGAGGAGATTTGCTCTGTATACAGGAGTTCTGTTAAACAAAATCTCCATCAACAAGAGCAAGTAGACATCATCCCAAAACCCTGTTAAGCATCCAAGCCACCAGACCACCCTCTTTTGTTCTTTCCAGCCCTCACTCCATTCCTCGTTGCCTTACAAACCCCTCTTTCCTTCTGCTGCCCCAGCACATGTGTCTCCCCAGCACCATGCCTCAGTCATCATCAGCCATTTGTCCTGGGTGGTGATTTCAGATCCTACTAGAAGGTTTGCAGCTCGGGTCAGGCTGAACCTGCACATCTGAGCAACAACTTACTGCTTTCAGGAGCAAGAAACAACAAAAAAGACAGCTGCAGTATTTCAGCCAACTCTCCTTTCTTTCCCTACCACCCCCAAACCCTCCCCCTGCACAGGCATGATTTTCTCTTTGAAACAATCTTGATGCACCTGGCAATTGCTGGATCCTGAGACTAATGGTTCGACAATAATTACCTGGCTTTTCCATGCTTTACACTAATTCTTGTTTATTAAAATCGCTGTTCTGTGAGACTGAGCTGTCCCAAAGACTACAAGGAAGGCAAGTATTTACTGCCCCCAATGTCCTTACAAAGGCTTCATAATTTTCTTTTAGGTATGAGCAAAAAGAGCAGACACAGGTTAGATCCTGTCAGGATAAATAAACAACTAATTACTGGAATTGCCCTCTCCAGTTTCTCTTGTTTTCTGTTAAAAAAAAAATAATTAAAAAATAAGCAAACAAACCTTCAAGTAGTAATTCAGCCCTATTTTTCTGTTTTATTACAGGTTCCAGGCAAGAAATCATATCCAGGAAATTCTGTAATTGATCATGCCAGAAATAGAGATGAAAACATTACAATATTTAGTCCTATGCTTCATTTAGTCTTAGATCCAAGGGACTCTTCCAACAGCCTTGCTGCCTCTGGTGTGGTCCTCCTCTCACTTTGATGCCAGCAGGTGTCTAGGTGTGCAACCCAGACATGGTCACTGGAATGAGCACCAGTTGCACTGGGAAGGAGGGACCTGTTGTTTCCCAGGGGGATGAAGAACCCAACTCCAGATCCAGTTTGTTCCTTGGGAATGGCTGCAAGATGGAGGCCAGCTACCACACTGTGTCCCACCTCTGAGCTGGGTATGTGTGCAGTGACAGGGCACAGGTACTGCTCTGGCCATCACATGTGACAAAGGTGCACGTGTGACAGCGCAGGCACAGCTGTGGCCTCTGACAAGCACCACCCCAATGATGGGCACTTTCTTCTAGGGAGGCAGGCAAAAGGGCCACTTCCCCTCATTCTGCCTCCACCATGGGGAATTAACAGACACAGCTAAAGCCAGAGCTGCTGAGTTCATTAGACTTAATCCAGGGATGAGTTTCTCTCTGCATGCCAAGTAAGTCATTGTACATATTTAAAAGTTCTCTTTGACTAAGTCTCTTCACAACTTCCCGTCTCCCTAAACTCTCTGGATGGGCCATATTAACCTCTGAAGAGCCTTAGACTTGTTCCTCGAAACTTTCCATCTGGCTTTTAGCACTTTCCAGCCTCACAAACTGCTCATGCAGAAGCCCTGCACTTGCTATTTACCAAGTCCCAAGATTTCTCTTCCTGAAACCTTGCAGATACCAGAGGTACATCCACTTCCTGAGAGACTCCTTCTGCTGGAGTCCTCACAGCTCTCACCTTAATTCAGCTCTTTTATTCCCTTTTAACCTATAGGGCACCCTCATGTGTACAGTTCAGGGAGTTTGAGATATCTTCCTCCATTCTGAACCTCTCCAAAATTTTCATTCTCATGTCTGTGTCACCTCCCACCCCCACCTCTTTAAGGCTGGTTTATATTCATCAGGCTCCACACCAAAATTTTCTCCATTATGTGTGTTACTAACTTACCCTTGTTAATAAGGCTTCTGTCCACACCTCATCTAAGCCAGGCACACAAGAGCCACCTGTGATACTCTCCCATTGCAGAATGTGGCCAATTTCTTTACAACATCCTTTATCCTTTGCATCTGCCACTTTTAAGTCCTTCCCAGATCCACTGTTATTTGCAGTAAAATTATCTCCCATCTTCATGGTGAATTTGTAAGCTTTCCCTTCCTTCAGTCATGCCAGTTTCTCTGAAGGTCTGCTCCAGGACATATAGCCGTGTCCTATCAGTGCAAAATGGTGTCCAAAAGAACCAGAATGTCAGGCAGGAGAGAGCCTAGTAGGATTCTCTGACAAGTTGGAAAAAAACACAGGGAAAGTTTATGAAACCTCTGAGAAGCCTTGGGAGCTTTAAGCATCTCTCCAGTGACTCCTCCTGCCTGAATGAGAAGTCAGACATTTGACTCAGGAAAAGCACTGACCAATTCCCTTGGGATCCATGCCCAGGTATCTCAATACAGGGTTTTGGCTCTGTAGGTCCAAGGGTACACATATGTAGAATTCACATCTCCTCCTTCCCACCTGCCCCTGCCAGAAAAGGATACCATGAAATGACTTTGCCTGGATTATTTAGTGCTGCAGAAGTCTTTTCTCCAAGGTTTGCAACAGCAAACTTAATATACACTCCCCCTTCCTTCCATTTATCCGCCCCTTTGGGACGCCAGCGCCTCTGAGGCATTACGTGTGTCAGTGGCTGACTCTGCACAGATGACAGGACAGAATGGGAGCGAGTGCCTTCACGCAGCTCCGCATGTGGCGAGCCCGTCCTGCCCGTGCTCTTTCGGACACAAAAGCCCGGGCAGCCGAGCATCCCCGCTCTCTTCCCAGAGCGGGCACACCCGCGCTCCGCTCCGCGGCTCCTCCGCCGGCAGCTCCTCTCCATTCACGTCCGTAGCCATGCCCACGGACACGCTCCCTGCACACAGATCCGCTCCTTTCCTCACGGGCACACCCACTCCTTCACAGGCGCTCTGCCTTTGTCTTGCCTTTCACAGTCACAGACGCTCTTCATCTCAGAACCACCACACCCCACTCCACCGCCACCACCCACCCCCCCACACACAGATCTTCAGCTCCCGAGATGAAAGGAGCTTTTCCTTCCTACGAAGAAAGGTTACTGCTCCTTTTTAATTTTTTTTTATCTTTTCTGGTGAGCCACAGAGGGGCAAAGGCTCAGGTCGCTTTATGATGCCGACCCTGTCCGTGCTGAGGCGGTCCAGAGCACTTTTACGCAGCAGAATAGCAGCAGATCCTTTGGTGAAGGACCAGGATCGCCGTTCATTAGGGGAATAATAAAACAGCCCCAAAGCTTCGTCACTGCACTGCAGCAAGGAGTGAGCAAAATGGGGATTCGGGGCCCTTTTCCTCTACGAGAGAAAAAATGTGCCGGCATTGCCTCCCAAGGGCTGCGGATGCGGTTGCCGTAGCAACGCTACATCTGAGTCAGAACTATTAAGGATCACCATGGCAACAAGTGTCTCAGTTGCCATTTCCAGAGATCTGACTGGGTTTGGGCTGGAACCATCACACCACAGGAAAGGGGCAGGGTGGGAACCATCGCCCGGCGGCGGGTCCTGGGCGGGGTAGCTGCTCTGAGCCCTCCGAGCCACACTCGCTCCCGGGCACCTCCTCCCACATCCCGAGTCCCCTGCCCCGCCATCGCCAGGTTCGCTGGAGCCACAGCGTTGGTGCAATGGCCTCTGTACTCCAATTGGAACCCGCTGGTGTTGTGCCCAAGACTGGGGCAGAGACTGGGTTCAGGGCGGGTGTGGTGAGCTGACATCCCCTGCAGAGCCTCGCGAATAAACAGATTTTTTTAACCCGTAAACTCCAGACAAAGGAGGAAACAAAGCTCCCCGCTGTCTGCCGGCTCTCGCCCTCCCCTTCGCGCAGGAGCCTTCATGCTCCTGTGAATATTGAGCGGAGACAGAAGCCCGGAGGGATTTGCATTTCACACTTGCCAGCAAATGAGCAACAGGAAGATCACACCGAGACCCCGGCACGGCGCTATTACCAATATGTGCACTAGTCATCCACTCACTGCAGAGCCTGAAATTGCTCCTTTCTCTCCTGCTCTGTGGAGAGGGAGCAGGCGCTGCCTCCGCGGTCACCATGCCAGCGCCGTGGGAAGGCAGGTGCGCTGGGAAGGGCTGCGGAGAGCGGGCTGCCCGTGTGTGTGTGCCGTGCCGTGCCGAGCCGTGCCGGGCGCTCAGACACAGCGAGGTGCGGAGAACAGCTCCGCACAGCGAGGGGACCCTGCTGCACAGGCTGGCGCTTCAGGCTCGGGCAGCCGGCTGAGAGAGGCACTCTGGAAGGGCACGCAGGGCTTTTAGCACCAGCGTGCGTCCCTGTGGGAAGTCAGGTGAGAGGGGCACAGACGCCGGCCTGCAGATAAGGAAAGGAAGCATCCCCGAGACGTTCATAAGCGGTTCTCTTCCTTACTATGTCTGTGTCTGCAAGACCATCTGAGATGCTGGCAACACAGCTCTCACAGCAAATACATGAAAATCTCGTTTCTTAGTCCAGGAAAGCCATTAAGCACTTTTAAGTACCTGGAGTTTGCCTGCCCTGCCTTTCTTTCTCAGCGCTGTCTCTGTTCTACCCTCCCCACAAAACACAAACCCAAACCCTCTGCACGCAACACCTTTACACCAGGGAGTGGGTTTTTTGTTTGTTTGTTTGTTTGTGGTTTTTTTTTGTTTTTGTTTTTTTTTTTTTGTAAAATGTGCTCTTTTTGGAATAGATCAACAACAAGGCAGAGAAGGCATAGTTTTAGGTGACAAGGGCTGCCCAGGTGTATGGGATCTCCTACTGGCCCATTAGGCTGGTAGGAATGCCTGCACATTCCCACATCCCTCTGGCCTGTGTTGAGGACAGATGGTTGATAAGGTCTGCCGAATATCAACCTGCATCCTTCGGAAACCAGATGTGGCAGAGCCAGATGTGACAGTCTGTGGGTCCCTAACAACTGTGAGAGTGCCCGGTCATCTCTCACTCTGTTCTGACCAGGGGGACAAGCACTGCACAGGATGTAGAATGCTGCTTCTTACAGAACCAGGTTTTGTGATCCTGGCACCCCCGTGTCAGATTTTCCCACGTCTTACACAGCTCTGGCTGATTCAATGATCTCTCTCTTCTGCTACCAGAAAAGAGCAGCAATAATGTTCCACTTCCTCCTCCTTGCACCATCCTACCTCTCTGAGTTTTGGTGTACCACCCTGCCAGTTGCTCTGGCACACTACTGACCCCTAACAGGCCCAGACACACCTGCTCCACTAGAAAGGCACATTTTTTCCCCTTTTTTCTTTGTGAAAACATTATGTTTCAGGAAACAGGAGGCAGAGTGAGGTGCTTGTTGTTCCCTGTTTGTCACTACTGAACCTACCTTTACCTTTGAGCTCTTTCAAGCCCAGATGTAAGGCAGCTCCCTGCTGGCAGCCCTCTTGCCTGCAGCTATTGCAATTTGAGTGAGCTATCTTCTGAGATATTTTCCTACTGTGGTAACTAAATTAACAGGACACTGGCAAAGCCATAGCTGCTGTAGATCAGAGCACTGGTTGGAAGAATCAGTAGCAAACATTCTCCTGCAACGAAGACTCCTCTTCCACTTGGGACTTTGCAAATGGGTGAGAGGGAGCAGTTGATCTCACAGTTGGCACCTGAAATGAAGCAGATCTTTAAAGGTCCTTGAACGACTGCCACCTGCTTTCCTCAAAACAAGATACAGGAGGAAGCAAGGTGGGGGTGGGGTTTGCCAGGGCACCAGGGGATTCCTGTCTTCAACACGTGTGTCTGCTTGTTTCTTCAGTGCTGTGAGCCAGACCAAGCTGCCAACTGCTTCTCCCTGAAATAATGGGCATTTGCTTCTGGGAAAAAAATGCCAGTGTAAAGCTTGCCTTGCTCTACTGCCTCCAAAGAGATGCTTAGCTCCTGCTTCTTCATATTTCTGATTTTTCATGAACTTTTTTTTTGTGACTGGTGTTTTTTTTTCTTCTATGAGAAGGGAAGAAGTAGAGAAGAGTCCTAATGAAAAGGTAATGCCCTGGTTTTGCCCCCAGCAGCAGTGCCAGGGAGTGAGCAGGGATCTGTGCCATCCCTTCTATTTCTGTAATCATCCTGGCAGGGCTCTAGGCTTGGATTAGGAGTTTACAATCCTTCCCCATCCAGCTTTTTCACATTAATTCATTCATTTTGTCATTAATAGATGGTGTGCACACCACTGGCAGTAGAGCTGAAGAGTTCCAGATACGTGCATTTAGTTGGCTTTAGTTCTGTTTTATAAAAAGTCCCCACCAAAATCTCTGCCTCAAAAAGCCAAGAAAAAATGCAGCCTTATGATGAGATTTTTTAAAATAAATAGGTCAGGAGATTAACAAATGTATCTGAGGCTCCTAAGTCACTTAAGGAAAAATTATTTCATCACAAATCATTTTTCCTTCAGTAGGGCAGAGGTGAAAGATGTTTTCAGGGTAAGAAATATTTTTCTTCTTCATTTAATAGTGTGGAGAATTGACCTTGGCTGGACACCAGACGCCCACCTAAGTTGCTGTGTCACACCCCTCCTCAGCTGGACAGGGGGAGAAAAATACACCAAAGGGCTCGTGGGTTAAGGATGAGGAGAGGTCACTCACTAATTGCTGTCACAGGCAAAACAGGCTCAACTTGGGGAAAATGAATTTATTTTATTACCAAATAAATCAGAGTAGGGGAGCAGGTAATAAAACAGAACCTTAAAACACCTTAAGTTCACTCCCAGTTTTTCTCCCTCCTCCTCACAGTAGGGCAGGGGCACAGGAATGGGGTTTGCAGCTGGTTCATCACATGTTGTCTCTGCTGCTCGTTTCTCCTGATGGGGAGGACTCCTCACACTCCCATCCTCTGAGTGTGGAGTCCCTCCCACAGGCTGAAGTTCTTCATCAACTGCTCCAGTGTGGGTCTCTGCCTCTGGGGTGCAATCCTTCAGGAACAGGCTGCTCCAGTGTGAGTTCCCACGGCATCACAATTCCTGCCAGCAAAACTGCTTCAGCTTGGGCTCCTCTCTGCATCAGGCCTGCTGGAGCCTGCTCCAGCATGGGATCCCCGTGAGGTCCTTTGGGCATCCACCTGCTCCACTGCTGAGCCCTCCAGGGGCTGCAGGTGAATATCTGGTCCACCAGAGACGTCCATGGGCTGCAGGGGAGTCTCTGTTCCAGCGCCTACAGCACCTCCTCCCCAATCTCCTTTACTCATCCCGATGTCTCATTCACAGAGTCGTTTCTTTGTTTCTCTCACATATTCTCACTCCTCCTTCCCGGCTGCGGTTGCACAACAGTTTTCCCCCTCTTAAAGCTGTTATCCCACAGGTTTTACCACCATCATTGACTGGTTGTGGGTCCATCTTGGTGCTGGCTGGCATTGGCTCCACTGGACACAGAGGAGGCTTCTACCATCCCCTGACAGAAAGCCACTCCTATAGCCCACCCCGTACCAAAGCCTTGCTACACAAACCCAATACAGTTACTGGGTTATCGTTAATCGTGAGGATGAACACACCAATCTAGTTGATCCAAGGCTTTTCACTTTTTGTCTGAGATTTCATTTCAGGTAATCTTTTGCCTGACAGTTCTGTGTCCAGCACTAATACAAAAAGCTATTCACACATTCTCTACATATCAGTGCCTATGTGCTGACGCAACAGACCTATAAAACATCAATTTCCTCCATTTTAATGTGAGAAAGAAAAGGCCAAGCTCTACTCAAAGTGTCAAATCACTTCGTGGGAGATTCAAGGCCAAGCAGCAGGCCTTTCCCACAATTCAGACAAAAAATAAGAAATCAGGGTCAAACAGCAACTGAGTGTGGCCCCTCTCCTGCTCCCCTGCTGCAGGTGGCTGTGGCCACACATGCAGCCCAAAGCATGTGACAGGGCAGCGTAGCTTTGTGCAGACATTTGCAATATTGATACAAATATGTGTCAAATTGTCCTCCTCTAATGACAAAATGAGGCTATTCTCATTTATGAGTCACCTGTTTTTCTTATATATATATATATATATAGCCCCACGTGTTTGTTTTCTTGTATCAGAGGAATAACAGCATACCCACTGGCCAGAAAGCCAAGTGCCTCAAAATATCAGTGAGATGGGTCTGGCTTGTTGAGAGCCTGCTGATCCTTCACTTGTTCCCAGATACTTTTGATGAGCTGATAAACACTGTGTAGCATCTAGAGGTATAAAAAGCAGTGCAGTTGTCTCCCACCAGGTTTGATATCTGGATGCAGCCTGCAAAAGCACAGGGGGCTGGGGGCAGTAGGCATAGCACTTTGTCTTTCCTGCTTTCAGCTGCTTCATCCCAAAAAATGTTTGCCTCGCTCAGCTCTTGAGGAGAAATTAAATACCACAGGGACCAGCTGGCATTCTGCCCCTCCTCCATGGACACAGCCACTAGAGAAGCAATTTACTTTGTGTGCCCACGCCAGGCAGAGAGGCTCTGTGCCATGGCTTGGCCCTCTCTGCATCCTTAAAGCTCACTTTACCTTCAACTCCTGTTCATCCCAGAACAACTTTATAGGGACATGGAATAAGTGTGAGCCCAAGCCATCTGTGTAGATCTGACCCTTTTCTCTCTTCAGTCCTTTCTTAGCCCTATGGAAAACTCTGACACAGATGCTCTTGCCCTCTGTTCAGACTCCTGGGAAACTGTTGTTGGCTCCAGGATTCCCATGTACAAGGATCCCTGCAATGCAGTTTCTCAGAATGGACCCTGGGACTAAAATGAATCATGACTCTTGGGTGTCAGATTTTTTTGCTATGAGGGAAGAGAGAGGGTCAAAAAAAAAAGTACTGATCAGTGGATATTTTTGCTGCTGTGGCTGAATCCTTGTTAAGTATTGACTAAGGCAAGCAAGCTGGAGGATTTTCAAAGGATTTTCCATTCAAATCAGTACAAAAAAGCTTTATTACCAGTCCCAAGGCTGCAAAATCATGACAGGCCCTACCAAAACCATGACAGTGGCTTAAATCACGAGTTTAAAAATAGATGTGTTAGCTTATTATTATTTTAAGTATGGTTTCTGGATCATTAGGTTAAACTGGCATCAAGTTCTTTGTGTTCCTCCATGTTGGAAGCTCTAAAAACACTGAAAAAGTATTAATAAACCCTCTGAGATCCTCAAATAGTCACATTTTTCTAGAATATGATCTTTGGGGGGAAAAAAAAGCAACATACACTGTCATAAGAACTGTGCTAAAGCCATGAAAACTGCCAACTTCTTTCTTCTCCTCAAGGGCTTAAAATATACATTTTATCTGCTCATGTCTGACAGCAAAAAATACAATGCTGTGACAAAGCAGCACAAAGGCCAGGTTTACTTCTAGAGGAAAGTAACACTTCCAATTATTTAGGTGTTGGCAGAGAGCCCAAAGATGCTGCTGGTAGCCCTGCTATCAGCAAACCTCCAAGCTACCATATTGTTTGCACAGTGCTTAGAATCCCTTTTTTAATAGACCCAAAGGATCAGAGCCTGAAGTGCCTGTAGTGGTACTGGGTGAGCTGTGTCCAGACCCAGAAGCAGCACAACCTCTCATGGCAGAATCACAGAGTGCCTTGGATTGGAAAGGACCTTAAAGATCACATAGTTCCAACATCCCTGCCATGAGCAGGGATGTTGCTGTGGGCAACGCTGCTTCTCTGCTGTGGGAAGAGGCACCTTCCACTAGGCCAGGTTGCTCAAAGCCCCTCACTGACAAAGCAATGCCCAGGGATGCTGCCTCACCACCAGCAGCCAAGCACCCTCCTTTGTGGCACTCCACTCCTGAACCAATGCAGCAACATGGTTTCAAGGCATCAGATCAGTATTTAATCAGAACAAGTGGCACTTGCCTCTGCTCTCCGTCACTCCTCATGGCCTTGAGCCACTCATCCATGACTTTCTTATAGTCAGCCCTGGAAATCAGCCTTTCCTGTAAGACTGGACAGAAGTCCCATACAGATGCATCATAGTGGCAGGTAGAGAAGGGAAGGAGGCTGTGGCTGAAGACAGAAAGGAGCAACAGAGACACCCAGATGGTGGACACCAAGTAGGGATTTTTTGAGTCTACCTGCAGCATTTTTAGCTGTAAAGCCCAGAGGACTGAATAAAACTCAGACAAGCCACCAGCTGTGTCAGCAAAGCAAAAACATAGTGACAGTGGTGAATGCCTCAAAAGGAAAGACAGAAAGCAGATTTCAGCCTCCTGTCAGACATGGAGCTCTGTGCCTCATGAGGCCATGGACACCCATGCAGACATTTTTAAACCCTGGCTACACATGCTGGCTGGCTTCTCTCTTACATCTGTAAGAGATGGGGACTGGAGCCCTTCCGCTTAAATTGGGATTTCAGCTCTTGCCTCCTATTGGGTTGTAGATGGCTTACCCTGTCCTTTGGCTATGTTGCCTCCTCCAGGCTGGATGGATCCCATTCAGAGTCCCTCAGGCAGCATCCTCCTTACCACTGCTCCTCCTGACAATGCATCCCTGAGGAAGAGCGGCCTGGTGTTTTCTGCCCCCAGCAGATGTCAGGCTCACACCTCAGTCCTGAAGGGACATTTCAGAGCTGGGGCTGAACAACCAGGCTCTGGTTAACTCATTGCCACCCAACTTTCCTGCAAAGTGGGGAAACTTGAATGCATCCAGATGCACCAGGCACTTGCTGCTCCTTTACACCAGCCAACACTGGTGCTCAGGTGTTTGTTTATTTTTAACATAGCTCTTTTAGCGATTGAAAATAGAAGACAGGGAGCAGGTTACCTTTCAAACATAGGACTCCTGATCTGAGGCAAATCATACACCCATTGCTGGCTGCCTGGAGTTTGTGTGGGCAGAGATCAGAGACCTGCCACCAGTTTTGGTAAATGTCGGTGGAGCAGGCTGGTGAGGAGACTTCAGCGGATGCCGACAGCTGGTGCAGCTAAAGGAAGGACCCTGGGGAGCTCAGAGACACAAGAAGGGCTGAGATGAGCTGCTAGGGGATGCAAGCACTGGAAAATAAGAAATGGTGAGAGAGCCAGCTGGGGGAGGTTAATAAAGCCTGCCTGTCAGGGGAACTATCTGACAGGCAGACAGCCAGAGGAGGGGAGAAAACAGCTCACTCGAGTCCACAGACCCATAACTGGGTTATGCAGCTATGTAATCCACTTAAGCTCTAAAACTGTCCTGCCTCCCTCCCCCAACCTCTACTCTCCTCTTCTGTACCTCTAATATTCAGAAATGTTTCCTCAAAGCTTTGCAGGAAGTCTTGACAGTGGTTCAATTTGATTAGCGCTGGCTGGGGAGTTTTCCCAGAGGATCTCGGGAAGTACAGAGATCCATACCCCGGAGAAACCTGCAGGGTATGGGCGAGCTGAGCTCATACACTGGCTGCAGCACTGGAGAGACCTGCTCTGTGAGAGGGGCACGCACACCAGCAGAGACACAGGGGTGGGGGTTTTTTAACCTGCATTAGGAAATACATGTGGACACTTAATGCAGTTTATTCAAAACAAGCTGTCTTCTCCATTATATGTTGTTACCCTGAGAGAGATTGGAGAAGAACAAGATGCAAAAGGCCTCTTAGATCATCTAGCCCATCACCCCACAAATGAAGGTTTAATCCCATTAAGGGCCACTATTGGCTTCGGTGGATTCAAGATTTGGTCCTAATTGCACAAACACAAAGACATTACAAGACTGCAGTCTGACAGAGAAGCTTTCTTTTTTACAGGTTATATAATTTCTTTAATTAAAGTGGCTTATCTGCATGCTAATAATTAGAAGAATATTGTCCACTTCAATTCTCATTTCATTCTGATATCCTGGTGCACTGAATATAAGTGGGAGGTGAGACATGTATGCACTGTGAAATCAACAATGCAGTCATATCAAAAAGACAGGTCCTTGCCCATGAGGGGATTATAATCTAATTCATTATACAGATTGCAGCAGTGCATTACAAGAACAAAAAATTCATTTTATAGGAAGGATCAGGAATGTAGCATCAAACCCTGATCAAGAAGGGAGGGGTCCACATTGATTTTCACGTGCTTTGCATCAGCAGCCTACAATAGCTGAACTCATTGCAGGCAATATACACATTTTGTTTGCTCTCTAGTTATTAATTTAGAAAGGACATTCAGTCAGGGAGGGGACTGGATGACAAATGTCCCTGAGAGCTGTCTGTAAAAAATGAGCAAGAATGGATTTATAGAATGAGAGGCATAGAGTCCAGAAGGTGGACTCCTGTGGCCAGGGTGGTGTGGGAGAGGGTAAGAGGGCTGTAAGGAAGAAGAGGACAAGGCTGAATGCATTGACAGTGCCAAGGATACAACCGGTGATGGACCACAGAGGGGGAAAATGTGCAAAGAAGCCCCTTAAGAGAAGATCAGTATGAAAGCAAAATGCAAAACTCAATGAAGGAATACATAACTGGGGAATCAAGCTACCACCCCTGTTTCTTCCTCCTTCTGCATATTGCAGATAGCAACTAAAAGCTCAAAATATTTGTGTATTGATTAAACTTATTATAAAACAACAGCAAGAATAGGAAAAAAAAATTATCAAACTCAACTTGCATTTGTAAGATTTTAGTGGATAAACACCTTGGTCATCTTTCTTAGTAAAAAAATAGCATGTCACCATTGATCAATGCTAATGGCTTTCAATAAAGGCTAATTAAATTATGCTCTAAGATTGGACACAGCATAAGCCAAGTCCCAAGCATGCCCCAAAGCCAGTCTGAAGGGAAAAGAGAAGGTGAACTTACCCCTATGAAGCTACAGGGGATTATTTCACCTACTGCAATCTTTAATATGACTATCAATCAGCCAGGAGGGATGTTTATCCCTGTCTCCCAACATATCATACAGAGGCATTAATTCCCCAGACATGAGCGAATTATGAATTGTTCTTTGAACCAAGATGAGGCCCATCTAGTCACCACCTCAATCAAAATGGAAAGCACCAAGCAAAAAAATATAACCCAAGGCAAGACAGGAGAGCAAAACAGATTAAATATATGTATAAATATTCATACATAATAAGAGATGGGATTGCAACAAAAGAATAAATCTAAACAGACCTAAAGGACAACCCAAGAGATGTCTTGGAGTTGCTAATGGGATAGGCAGGTAAATTGTTACTGGCATCTTAACTTCTGCTGAACATCAGTGTAATGAGAAAAGCAAGGAGTGGGAGCCAAGACCTCAGAAATCAGAACTGTCTCTGCTGCCTCACACTTCTCAAACTACTGAGACATTAAAGGAGACCCTCAGCTTTCTTAAAAAAAAATGAAAAAGCATCTGTTCTTCATGTTTGCAGATAAAAACTTAGAAATACAAAGCAATTGTACCCTAAAGGCAAGTGAAATGAACTCAAACCTTGTTATTTCAAAATACATTATTAGCTTAAACTCTGAGGGCTGATCTCTGTGGGGACAGTCATAGTCTCTTGTTTTGTGAGTGCATAGGACTGAGAGGTGGTCAGAGGTGGGAACAGGAGCACTTCCTTCTGCACAGCACTTGGACCAGGTAACGAGAAAACAACAAGAAAATTGGGAGGTGAGAGACAGGAGAAAGAGACCTCTGTCTTGTTAAATACAGGTGATATTTACAACATCCTTAATATTTGTTTTGGCTCTTTTCAGTCTCTTCCACACAGCAATCTACAATCTCCAAAGGGGTCATGCTACCCAGAAGATCTGTAGTAGCTTGTACCTTTCCGTGTGTGTGACTTCAGATCATTCTTCAGAAGCCTCTATATGCATCATATCCACAACCACATTAGCAAAGATAATATCTTGACTTTGATGATTGTGAAATCATTGAAACTTCTATTTAAAGAGTGGCATATGAAGAAGCAAAGAAAAATAATTTTTAAGCAAAAAATATTAAAAGTGATTCAGCTATTGAGCTTCCTTGTGCAACCTCTCCTACTTCAAATTGCAAAGAACAGTGGCCATTAGTGGTGCATTACATATTACACTAGGAAAATATGTTTGAGACTCAGACTGAGTTATTTTACTGTTCAGTTCATTTTTGTTACTGATCTTTACTTTTTAACAATTCTAGCACTTACATCTTCATGTATAAATGGTCAGATTGATGGTTCAAACCCTGAAATGACAAGTAAGTATTTAAATTGCATTTACTGAAACGTTAATAAATCTTGTTTGTTCCCTTATCCTTATGAAATGTGGTATGCAGGAGAGGTTATTAAAATGGGTGTCAGTGGAGGTGTGCACTTAGAAGGAATGCATCTCTTGGTCCACACAAATTTAATATAGGGTCATTGAAGTAACAGAAAAAATGGTCACAACAATCTCAGGAAATGAGCAGAACAAGCTGTTGGGGGAGAGTAATATATGTTCATAGAATAGTTGATACAATTAAGAAAATTATAAAGCTTTCAGGCATGCAAACTTATCTTATTGTTCTCCCTTCTCCTGCCTGCAGTATCAGCCAGTCTAATAAAAGATATTGCAACTCCTTACAAGCCTTGCTTCATTTACAGAGAGATGAACTTGTGATCAGGTGAAAAAATGTGACAAGCAGGACTGTCCATGCGAGCAAACCACATCCTGAATTATTGAAAGGCAACCATGTGGCTGCCACCCCAGCAAACACAGACAAGCAGTGAGAGATGAAGTCAGAGGAGCAGCATCTATGGTCGTCTGTCTTTCAGCCCAGGTCTTTCATTTGTATCCGTGTTTATTAGTGGCTTGATAAAAGAGATTGTAAACGTACACAGTCTCACATGCATTCCCTCTGTGCATGGGCTCACTCCCTCTCATTTTCTGCTTTCTGTCATCTACAGCTGGGGAAAACAAAATTGAGAACTGGTTAGAATTTGGCCTGTGTTTCTACCCACATCCAGGTTTGACCTCAAGGTGATGTAAACTGATGGAGACCACTAAACTCATGTGGGTCTGCTGAGTTATGCCAGTGAAGGATCCAACTTATCAGCTGCTTATGTCTCACATGATTAATTGGTCCTGCACTGACAGCTAATAAAAGATGTATTTATGTAAACGAGAGCGCGCATGCTCTCCAGTGTTAGAAAGGATTGTTTTCTCCACAAAATATATCAGTTGAAAGGCAGACAGACAGGTGTCACATTTGTTTTGAAATATAGGGGCTTCCTGACATTAAAAACAACACAAGATTTTGTTGGGTTGTTTTTTGGGTATTTTTTTAATACAAAAAATGCAAACTTGTTATTAAAACAGAATTTTCATTTGGTGACAAAACTGTCTTTTCAGGTTCTGTGGGAAAGCATTCAGCTTGGAGAAGATCTTGGATTCCCAAAGGCTTTTCTGCTGTGGGTTTTTTCCCTTCAAACATGTCAATTCATCTAATAAAAGAGACTTTCCCACCTCAGAACCTCACCTCAGTTACACCTTGTAACATTCCTACCACCTCTATAACAGCTTATATCAGCCATTCACTAATGATGGTTTATTAGCAGCAAGTGGGGTCTAATATTCACCATCTTTAGATATGTGAGAATTGAATGTGTTTTGCAAATACCTGAGAACATTCAAGCTTGTGTTCCTCCCAAAAAGAGAAATTATGAATCAGTCACAATACACAGCTGCAACATAACAATAACTGCTGTCCTTTCATTTTCTGTGACAACTGGAACACTGACAGTGAACAGCAGGACAATGGAGTTGTGTCAACATGCAGGAGGATTTCAGAGTGCTTACAGATATGAGTCATCCTGGTCAGTTATGGAACACTAAACCTTTGGCATTACAAGACTTTCTCAGTGGCTTGATTATCTTTATTTTTGTCATAATTGCTTCACCCCATCATTTCAGATGGTGTGAAAGGAAAGAAAGCATTCAATGTTTGCAGAAAAAATAAGGGGCTCTCTCAGGATCATGGAGAATAGTCAGATTTCCCCAGGCTTCTCACTTGATTTATTAATTCTTACTTCCTGCCATATATACACACAAACATGCACTTAAACATAAAATCTTCCAGTTGTGTTACAGATGAGAAAAATGTTGTCAAGATACAACACGAGAAAAGCCTTTGGGATTAGTTATGGGTATGTACATTAACACAAGCATCTTCTCTGATTAAGGCTTTCCAGTGTATTTAGAGTTTGACCTCTTTTGTGTATTCATTCATACACTGCTTACTCTGTAGTGCCTCTTTCTTTATTACTAGGCACTTTTCCATTATTGTCTTTAACAAAACATTTTGTGTTTCTCCTCATAATTAAAAGAAATACTCATCTCCCTTCCCTGGCCTTTTGGAACTCGAATGAGAACATGTCGCCCTACTTCTTTTCCCCATTGTTACTCTGGGTGCACAGTTGTAATCTCTGAATGCAGTTTAAGATCACTGATTCTGTATTTGGTAACAATCTGGCAGAATTTGGCACGCTGCACAGGGGTGAGGTCATTTGGTAAAGCAGGGAATCCATGGGGATCTGTGACTGTCATGTTTGTTATTAATCTGTTCCTCCCAGGAACTGTTTTGCTGTTTTAGCTTTTAATCTAACAAATATTTTTAGTACCATTCCTTTTCTGGACAGATGATTTTCTCCACTGCCCTAATTATTTGTACTACAGCCTCGGAAGGACTTGTAGGGCTGGTGAGTGGGACTGTGCTTTCATTTGCAAGCTGTGTTTCCTGCCCGTTAGAGAGAGCACATCCAGCCAGCTCTTTGTGGGCTTAATGGTGATGATAAACATTTGCAACATCAGTCGTTTTGCACTGGGGTGTCCTTTCCCCTGCCTTGATAAGACACAGACTCTCCCTCCCACCCACTCACCTCCTGCACTGCTCATCTGTCATACCCAGCTAATAAACTCGAGGCACCTCCTGCCCCGATCATGGCCTTGCATATTTAAGTCCTTAGAGCCTGGCTTTCGGCGCACACTAGGGCTGTGGTGAAAGCTGATCACACAAGAAATGCAGCAATCACTCTGCAGCCAATGCTGCCTAGATCCCCATCCCACTTTTATTTGAGTCCCTGCCACGGGAAGTATTGAACTGGACTAATGCACAGCAGAAAGTAAATGCTTATTGAAGAACTGCTCAAGTTTTATCTAGCCACATATTAAATGATCTTGAATTTGGGGAAGAGATGGGCAAGGCAAGACAACAAAGCAGCAAATGATCTGTCTGACAGGGCTTTGGAGTCGAGCCGCAGCAGCCAAGTCTCCGTGCTTATGTATGCGTGCTGTGGGAGGAGAGGGGGGTGCACAAAGGGTGGGGCAGCCAGGCAAAGGGAATATATCTGTATGAGCTAATCTGTTTCTCTTGCTTCCCTCCTGCCTTCCCCATCTCCCTTTTCCTGCCTCTCTCTCTGGGGAGATGACTCACACCTGCTCTGCCCTGATACTACCATTTCCCATCAGAAGCACACAGCCACTCTGAAGTCACCCAAGCTGTTCTGTGTTAGATCCCTGCATTGCTTACATCTGCTCTTTGGGGTGCAGGATTCAAGCACTGTGATGGGCAGCATGCCTGTAACTCAGCACACACTCAGGAAATCCAGCCACCTGCCTGTGACACACTGATGTCTTGATGACACCCTGGGCTTCCGAGTGCTCCATCCTAGTGGGAGCCCCATTTTAGGGGCGGCTGATGAATCTTCTCTTTATCAGAGAGATGGTCTTTATAAGGACCCAGGCAAGGCATTTATCAGTTGACACCAGATCCTCAGGTAGACAAAGGACTTTTCAGTTCTAAAGGTCTGAGTCACTTTATCTACATCTGGCCTTATTCCACCTACACACCTTCCACCTTGGCTAACACAGGCTCTTTCACCTGCGTATAAACAACCACAGAGGTGTCCTCTAATGTTTTCTGTGCATGATCCAAAAGTACTTTAAAAACGTTAATGGATGAAAAGTCAGGACCTCACCACAATGTGGCTAACCATTATTTTAATTTATGTTTTAGGAAACTAAAGGCATAGAGATAATCAGCATCTTCCCCAAGGCTACATAACAAGTAGACACAGAATATTAGAAAGGAATGGGGCAACATGGTCCAGAACTGTATTTGAGAGTCAAAACCATACTTCAGTTCAGTGAAAAGGACGAGCAAGCATGTTGAACCTGTTAGTTCTGCAAAGTTTTGCATCTCTAAGTGTCTCTGTGAGTTTCAGTTTCAAGTGAGCCTGTACGCTTTAGGGACATTCAGTGATAATATTTGAACTTGGCCACCTTTGTGGCTCAAAACAAGGCTACAGACTGAAAAAAAGCTCAGGAAATCTCAGAGGCTTCTGGGTCCCGATACTCACTGAAATATCTCATGGGACAAACTGCACATTATTTTGAAAGTAATCAAGAAAGTATTGTACACTCTTATTATCCTGCAATTTGTTTTCCTTCTTTGTTGGGTACATAAAATACCAATCATTATAGTATCCAGAGCTGCTTACAGGTGTTATCAAACACAGGAAAGACGGCTTGACTTGAGCTGTCAGCAGCAAATTGTGTATGTGCATAGATACTGCACATATCCTGCGCACACTTTACAGCACTCAGCTAGAATTATCTTAAGAAGATGACAAATGAAGGCGTGGTGGTTTCCCTAACTAGAAAGATATTTTTCTTCAGATTTGATCCCTGTACTGTGCTCTGACAGTTACCAGTTTAAGGCTGATCTCCAGGAGAAGCCAGATCTAAGGTGTGAGCCTTTTGTATTGGCAGCTAAAGTTTCAGGAAGAGGCTCCCTGGGAGCATGAGTGTCCCCTTCAATCAGAGCTGTCACTCCAGCTTTTAGGGAAACTGGTTGCCAGTTGCCCAACACAGCACACATAATCTCAGTTCTGGAAGTCCTAAGAACCTTTACTGACATAGACCCAGACTTTCAAACAGTCAGGAGAAAGAGGAATTTCCTTTCTCCTCAACACAAGCAAGGCAGCCATCCTTTCACAATTAAAATAATCAGGAGCATATGTCTGACTTCTTGCATAAGGGCAGTAAAATTACATCCACGGTTATATTTCACTCTCGTTTTCTTTGGGAAATATAATCCCAAAATAGAGCCTTGCCCTTTCCCAGTGGTAATTTTTCTATTCTGTTACAGGAGAACAACAGTTCAACACAAGTTTCCAAGAGGGCTTTTACATCTCTATAGAAGGAAGGATGCATACTTTTCTTTCTAAGATTTTTATCTCTGTTTGGTTCAGACATTTATTGTTCCAGATGTCACTGGAAATTCCAGTAACAGGCCTCTTTTATATATATTCCAGAGTTTTTCTTCAAGCCCACAGTCCCTCTCTGAGGCCCTGGATTTATACTCTGCCTTCTTCTCTGCCTCTCCTGGCTGGCTGTCTTTTTTATATCACTTTGTTCAAACTGTCATGTATCTACTTCCTCAGATTTCTACCTCCTAAAATACTGCTTTGATTCATCAGTTTCTGCTCCAGCTTTCACTCTGGCATTGATCAGCAGAGATATTTGGGAAGTGCAAAATCTGCCCCATCCCTCCAGCTCAATAGTGAGCACACTTAGTAGATGTGTCTTACAGCCTGTCCTGGTTTTGCCTGGCATAGAGTTAATTTTCTTCCTAGTAGCTGGTACAGAGCTATGTTTTGGATTATGTATGAGAACAATGTTAATAACACATGGGTGCTTCAGTTGTTGCTAAGCAGTGCTTACCCTAAGTCAAGGACTTTTCAGTTTCCCATGCACTGCCAGTGAGCAGGTGCACAAGAATCTTAAGTGTGATCACAGAGCACACACAGGAAAACCAAAGGATCAGCCCCAGCCAGCATGGGCTTAGCAGGCAGGTCCTGCTTGACCAACCTGATCTCTTTTTGTGATCAGGTGACCTGCCTGGTTGATGAGTGAAAGGCTGTGGGTGTTGTCTACCTGGATTTCAGCAAAGCTGAATGCTGTCTCCCACAGCACTCTCCTAGAAAAGCTGGCATCATGGACAGGTGCACTCTTTACTGAATTAAAAACTGGCCAGGATGGCCAGGATAGCCAGGCCCAGAGATTGTGGGAAATCATGCTGGATCCAGTCGGCCATCTGGTGGTGCTCCCCAGGGATTAGTGCTGGGCCCAGTCCTATTCAATATCTTTATTGATGATCTGGATGAAGGGATTGAGTCTCCTCTTAGTAAATTCAGGGACAACACCAGCACCATGTTGCCAAGGGTGCGAGCGTTGATCTGATGATCTGTTGATCTAGAGGGTAGCAAGGCTCTGCAGAGGGATCTGGACAGGCTGGATCAATGGGAAAAGACCAACACTACGAGGCTCAACAGGACTAGGTGCTGGGTCCTGCATTTTGGCCACAACAGCCCCACGTAGCACTATGGGCTTGGGGCAGAATGGCTGGAAAACAGATGGGTGGAGAAGGACCTGGTGGTGCTGGTGAACAGCTGCTGAATGTGATCCAGCGTGTACCCAGATGGCCAAGAAGGCCAATGGCATCCTGGCCTGTGTCAGCAATAGTGTGGCCAGCAGGACCACGAAGGTCAGTGATTGTCCCCCTGTACTTAGCACTGGTGAGGCCACATCTTGAATACTGTGTCCCATTCCAGGCCCCTCACAATAGGAAGGACATTGAGGCACTGGAGTAAGTCCAGAGAAGGTCAGCAAAGCTGGTGAAGGGTCTGGAGTGCATTTCCTACACGGAGCAGTTGCAGGAGCAGCGGGTGTTTAGCCTAAAGAAGAGGAGGCTCAGGGGGACCTTGTTACTCTCCACAACTCCCTGGAAGAAGGCTGTAGCCAGGTGGAGGTTGGCCTCTTCTACCAGACAACCAGTGACAGGATGAAAGAACACAGGCTGGGCAAGGAAAGGATTAGGCTGGACATTGGGAACAATTTCTTCACAGCTGGGATGGTTAGATGTTGGAATGGGCTGCCCAGGGTGGTGGAGTCACCATCCCTGGAGGTGTTAAAGGAAAGACTGGATGTGGCTCTCAGTGCCTGGGTCTGGTTGCCATGGTGGTTTTTGGTCATAGGTTGGACTCAATGATTTCAGATGTCTTTTCCAGCCTAACTGATTCTGTGATTCTGTGATTCTGGAGTCTGTGAGGGAGCATTGCTGAGACAAATGATTCAAACTGGCCAAAGGGATATTCCTCACCAGACAATGTCATGCTCAGAATATAAACTGGGGGGAAATGGCCAGGAGGGACTGATGGCTGGTCAGAGATAGCCTGGGCATTGGTCAGTAGGTGGTGAGCAACTGCATTATGCTTGACTTCTTTTAAGTTTTATTCCCCCCTCTCTCTCTCCTTCATTACTATTATTATTATCAGTAGTAGTAGTTTTGTTTTACTTTGTTTCAATTATTAAAATGCTCTTATCTCAGCCCATGAGTCTTACTTTTTTCCAATTCTTGTCCCTATCCCATTGCAGGGGAATGGGTAGTGGCTGCATGACACACAGCCCCGTTTACTCAGCAGCTTCAAATCACAGTGGAGAATAGGCAGGCATCACCTCTCAGGTAGTAGTAAGGAATATGACAGCCAGGAAAATAACCTTTTGTAGTCCTGGTTTCCAAATCTCTTAAAGATATTTTACATCTGTATTGGCTTTTATCAAGTTCCTGGCTATACAGGTTGTATCTCAGTTAAGAGAAACAAAGCCTTAAAGAACTGCTCCAGGTACTGCACGCCCAGTACTAGGATATAAAACACTGGCCAGAAAACACTGGCCACATCTTTACTTAGCTAACTCTCTAAATCTCTGAGGCACTCCCAAAAGCCCTCCCACACAGCCTGGGACCCTTTGTTCACATTTTGCTGATAAGAAGCATGGACCTGAGCTGGCCATTCATTATGTCCTCTTGCAGTCCATGATACTAGGGGCCTGCAGGGAAGCATCCCACTCTCTATCTTCACTTAAAAGGTCAGTCATTTGATGTCATCCAAGGTCCCTGTGATAGATGGAGGCTAGCAGTTCAAGTGGGGGTGACTGCAGCAGACTCACTATGTGCTGGCATTTGATTCAAGGCATATCCCCCTGTGCTAACTTTGACCCTCCTGCTACCAGCCATGGAGGTAGTCAGTGCATAACCACAGAGCTCAAACACACAGCTAGGCATTGTTTCTCAGATGCCCTGCAGGGCTCTGCTGTCTCTGTTCTGTGTAAGCCTAGAAAGCATCATTTTGCTTTGCTGTGGCGCTGAAATTCTACTGTGCAGCAGCAAGACAGCCCATCTTGCTGCCTGACCTGACATGGCCAGATTTTACTGTCCACCTGCTCCACACAAACACACTGACATATACACATGATCAGTCCCTCTAAACTCCTAATCAAATGTGGCTGATTAACATTTAAATGCCAGCACCAAAACCTCTTTTGACCTGCACTAACACTAATCAATCTTTCCAAGAAAACTAAAACTACAGCTTGCGGGCAATGGAGCCTGGCCTCTGAAGATTCATTTCTGATGCTCAACCACATCTTTTTTGGATTAACACCTTTGGACAGTGTCCCTGTGGCTCAGGTGGACAGCAGGACTGCACCTGCTCCCTCTTTGAGATATCAGGAATGAAAGAGCTTGTTCAGAAAGCATAGAGAGAGAAAAGTCCTCAAATTGTCTGGGATCATGGGATGGCTGAAAAATAAGGGTTCCAATGGTAATATGAAAAAAGTATTAAAGCAGCAGGCTTGTCCTTTGTACTGAGTGATTATCTTGCTTTGGTCTTATAGGAATAAAATAGGAAGGAGAGCTCTAATGCCAAGATCATGGAATGCGTTGGCATTGCCTAAAGACCCTGTCCTTTCTGGCCACCAGTACCTGAGACTTCCTCTAGGAAATCTACAAATTTTTTATCTGCTTTTGTACCTGTTAACCTTTCTAGATCACTACATTGCCTTCATTTGCAGGCTGCTTGTCGTATCAGTTAGCAGCTGTGGCCAAGTGATCCTTATATCTCAAGACAAAAGTCAGTGAGCAAACACATTGCACCAAATGTTTACACGTGGCTCTTACCTTCCAGAGTTGATCCATTAGTGTATGTTTCCTCTCAAAGTTTTCCTTCAGAGAATGGTAGCCTGCAGTGATTTAAAATGTTAGTACTTCCTAGGAGATGAACAAAGCAGAAAGTACAGATTATCTGCAGTCTATTGTAGAAATCCACATTTTATTCCCATGATGGAGATTGTCTGCTGCTCTGGCCTTCCCATCTCAGGAGGGCACATAGCAGAGCTGGAAAGGGTTCTGAGAGAGACAACTGGGTTGTATGGAAAAGCTTACATATAAGGGATGATTAAGTAATCTTTAGTCTAAAAATGAGACATCTGATAGGACTGTAGAGCAGCAACTGGCATGAAGATGGTAAAAACATACTGACTGTGACCTGTCTTATCTGAAACAAGAACCTTGAACACCAAATTAAGCTGGTAGGTAGGTGGTTCAAAAAAAAAACCCAAAGGAGGTACTTCTCTTCAAACACGCAACTGAACAGGGGAACTCCTTACCACAAGATCTGCAGTGACTGTAGTTAACATTTGGAAAGCAGCTGGAAAAACTGGTAGATAATAAAATTCACATGGAGAGAAATGGGACCTGGTTCAGGAAGTCCCTGAGTTGCAAACAGAGCAGAAGGTACAGTCAGAGGTAGTGCTACATATACTTTCTCTAGTCTGACACATTTGTTCAGCTATCTGCTTTTGGCCAACATTGCTCTAAGCCAGTACTGTTGCTCTTACATTCCTCTGTCCTATGTGGGCCTCCCAAATGGAGCTCATTAGCTGCCACTCTACTATCAGCACCTTTCCCTGAGTCAGGCAATATGTAAGAAAGAGCCTGACAGAGTTAAAGGCACCATTTTCAGAAGCAGAAAGAAGATGAGGGACTGATGACCTGGTACAATTCAAGGCAGTTTGGAGAAACTGAAATATTTCTTGAGATATGGCTTACATCCAGGAAGAGACATAACTGAGCAGCATCAAGCAAGCCCTTGCAGCCATCACTACCCACATCAAACAAGATTTTAAAAACAAAAAAAAGAGAAAGAAATAGAAGCTTGTTTTTGCTGGAAAGGAAGAGGATAAGCATCCACATCACAGAAAAGCACATTCTTTTAGTTGGAGCAATTTTAGCTACAGGTCCATGGGAGACACTGAGACCTGGAAGCCTATGGAAAGAAATCTACAGCTCAATAGGAGGATCCCTGCAGCCAGGAAAGCCAGCCCTTGAGTGTCCCATGTTTTGGTACTTTGGAGGGGCTGAAAGGAGACTGGATCAATAGTGTTTGCATCATATTTGCATTGTATTAATTTCATGCATCTGTCTTCCTCTGGTGGCCTGTCTGGGCAAAATGTAGGAATACTCTCCCCACTTTTCATAGCTTAATTGTCTGTAGAATGACAGAAGAATTAACACTGCCTGTTACCACTGGTTCAATGCAGGCAGGGCATGTTGTCATGCCTACCTGCACTGAATTTTCTGTTACCCAGCTGGTTTGTTTTTGACACACACACTCAAGGTTAAACTGATCTCTAGATTCAGGAACAGGGGATTCTTCCCACTGGTCAAACTGCTTAGAACGACCTGGTGTGGGGCATTTGGTTTTTAGCCCATAAGTTTTCTTTCAGTGCTCTTATTTTGGTTAAGAGGTTATTTGGGTTTTAATAAATGCTCTACTGTATCACAAATCTAGCACATTAAAGGTGGTGACCTGTCTCCCTGTCATCGCCCATGGAATATTTTAATACATTTTTTATCTTATCATGAGTTTATTGTAAGGGCATAGGGATTTATGTGATTGTTGTGAGAAGAGCAGATCATAGAATTACAGAATCACAGAATCAGAATAGGCTGAGTTGGAAGGAACATTTAAGACTGTCTCATTCCAACCCCCCTTCATGAGCAGGGACATCTTTCACTACACGAGGTTGCTCAGACCCCCATCCAAACTGGCCTTGAAATGTTCTATAAAATGTTCTGTAAAATCTCCTGAACTAGACCTCTAAGGCATGGTGGTCCTTCCCCAGCTGTGTTGCTGGGAGTAGACAGCCTTCTCATATCCATTCCCATCCTGCCATTTGTGACACAAGTCTCAAAACCTTCTTCTGTGGTAACTAAGATGGCTATAACCAGAAATGGAGAAAAAATATACCATTTTAAAACTACAAAGTCTAAGTCTTCTTCCCCATTTGCTGAGAAGAGAGGCAGTGTACCCTAACTTTGCAATTTTTTCTGACAACCAAAACTGCCAGCCCTGGAGCTGTATTTGGCATCCCCCTCATGCCTCTTTTCCACCACTAGAATTCCCTCCTTTCCCTTCAAATTTCCCATTATCTCCCCAGGTATTCTGCCTGCTCTGGCCACTCCTTCAGTTGAAGGCTGTGACTTTGCTTCCCAAGATTCAAACAGGCTGCCACCTTTCATCAATAACAATCTCCCTTTTTTCCTCTCCAGAAAGAATTGCCTCTCTGGCAGACAAAGGAAAGCACCTCTCACATAAAAGTGGAGCAGAACTAATGTATTTACTGTATTTGCCTATTTTATTATTCCTTGGAGATATATTAGTTTAACAGGTTTATTTATGGTACGTGAAAAGTTAAATATTCCTTTGTCCTTGGGATTTACATAAACTGGTGCAGTGTGAGATTCTGGGGGTTTTAATGAGGTATTTGTCAAAATACTCTCCCTGGCAGATTTTTTTTTTAATACCTTTGAGACCATAAAGGATCATTTTACTACAATACTCTGCTTCTATCAGAGCCTGTGTGAGTGGCTTGTAATATCCTGTGGTTGTATTCCCTCTAGATGTCTGACTTCCCTTTCAGAGTAGCAAGAGACAAGAAGAGCAGAGCCTGGAGGATGCCTGCCAGAACCTCCCCTGAGCCAGGGCTGAGCGGGGTAACACAAGCTCCATGCATCCTGCCCAGGTCCTTGGGGTCAGGTCAGGGGTCCTGCAGAGCCCACCCAAAGGCCACAGGCCCCCTCACCTGGAATTGAGACACACACAGGCTTCATCCAAGCTGTTAGCATAAAATCCTACAAACCAAGGTGTCTTCCTTAGTGGAGCTTAACATCAAAAAATATCTGGAAGAAAAGGGTGGTGTGTAGTTTTGCTCCAAGGAAAGAGCAGCCAACATGTGATCTCTCAGGCTTTCAGCATAGGACAGCCCTTATTTTTACCATAAGGATATTGTCCATAGGAGCTGGTCTTTACCATAAGGTCGGTACCATAGGAGCTGGGGCAGACCCACCACTTCCATGGATTTCAGTGTTGGCCCCAGGAGGCACAACACCCCTCCTGAACTAGCATGGCAGTGATGCCCAAGTGGACAAGACATGGGCTCCAGGTGGAGTCGGATAGATGACCCATCCCTGATCAGGTCCAGGAAGATGCACCACACTTGCCAAAGCAGGAACAGCCCCTGTCTCTCCTGCCACCAAAAACACATGCCAAAGGCTGCACCCACCGGACTATAGCCAGTAGCAAACCCCAAGGGAAGGGTCACCTCTGCTGGGACATGGCCAGGGCTGGAGAAACAGGAAGGGAAGAAGGAACAGACTCTGTCTTAAGACTGAAGACAGAAGGGAGAGGGAAATGGGAGTGGGTTATGTAAGTTGTGCTAGTCCTTCTGCTTAAGGACACTGATGGAGATGGAGGGAAGGAGGCAAATTATGTAACAGTAGTATTTACAGGTCTGGCAAAATCCTTCACAACTTCTGAACATCCTTTATTGTGCAAAGCCAGACAGGGAGTGAAAATTACAGCTAGTTAAGGCTAACTTAATGAATTCATTTTTACTTCAGTAATTATTCTGCAAATTAGAGAACCCAGAAAGTTCCTTAAAAAACAAAAGGAAAAAAAAAAGGAAAGAAAGAGAAACCAAAGTAAACCAAAAAACCTTCAAACAACAAGGAAAAAAAGATGCAGAAACTAATCCCTAATATTTAACTTAGTAAGAGTGAATCGATATTTACCTCAAAACATGCTAGCAATAACATACTATGTATAAACACATCCTCAGTCTTTCTCAGTCTATGTCATTGTTGATCTCAGGCTATGGCTCAGTAGAATAACGTGAGTAGTTCTGAACCCTGGCTGATCCCAAGAAGAGATCACACAAACTCAGCTTGCACAAGTTGATTCTAAATCACATAAAATCCTCAGGTACTGGGGACTAGTACAGAAGCCTTAGGTACAGAGTATTTCCAGATTGAAGTGCAATCCCTAAAGACATGCAGAAAAAAGCTGCACAGGCAAGAGACATGGTTGGGATAGGTAGCTCCTTTTTGGGTATTTTTTCACACTGGCATGTAGAGAAATCACTGCATGGGACTTTGACAATGTTAAAGCTGTGTTAAGGTCCTTTCTTCGGCATGGTTTTGTTATCTTGTATCTGTGGGTTCCTTTCAAGCAATGTGATCAAGAGCCCACTGAAGATGGTCAGACTTTCCACTGGGCTTTAATGGGCTTTCTATGAAGACCCACAAGATCAATTCTATGAAGTTTTAACTTTTAATTCTGAGTACCTCCAGGTCTCAGTGAAATTATAGTAGTCAGCATCTCTACAGGTATCTGATAGATTTGGGCTCTAGATCCACTATGGCATGTAGTGAGTAATGTATTTGTTTTTCAGGTGACTTTTCCAAGGTCATCTAAATCACATGTGACTGAATGGACAAGACAGGCCACCTCCATGGGCACAAATGCATCCTTATCCTCCTGTTGGCAAGAGAGGTAGGATCAATCATCAATGTCAGTGAAAGACAACCAAAAAAAAAACCCTTCAGGTGCAGTAGTACAGCCAGGTTTCCAATGGTATTTTAGGGCTGTTACAGCTCCTAAAATATTAATTCATTCTTTAATAGCTTATCTGTTAAAAAGAAAAGGGGTGCAATTCTCTGAAACTAAACAAACACATTTGTTGAATGGAAGCTTTAAATTTCAGAGTGCATAGAGAGCTTTAAAAGCTGAAGAGTATCATTCATTATTTATCACCACTTATAAATTTTAAGTAATCTGCTAAGAGTTATTACCTAACGCTTACTTTTCGGTGTCCAAAACATACTTGCTGTGTGTACACAGTTAGTGAGACTTTCCGTGGGGCAAAGGAATACATCTGACTATAGCCATGGTCTTCCAAGCATCCAGGCTCCCACTGGCCATCACTATATTGAAGGTGCAGTGCTTCTTACAGCAATTGCACCTTTTCCATCTGGAGTGGATGCAACCTGAATGCAAAATAGGTCTAAGCTAACTCCTAGGTGCCTGCTACAGTCAAAAGAGGTGGTGAACAAAGCATCTTTTGAGAGTAGCTCACTCCAACTGAGGAGAAATAGGTGAAATTATTTGGGGATGACATGGGGATGCAACACTCCCATCTGTAGATTTCTGTAGATTGTAGGGGAAGTCTGGACAACTCATTTATTTCCCCCTCTGTTTTTTAGGAAAGATTAGATTGCCTACAGCCCAGTCTAAGTTATATTCTTAGCAAAGACAAATGCAGAACTACAGTACACAAGGCCTCCAAATATCTACATGCTAGGGATGAGTTACTGGGATGTCATTTATCAAGAGATACTAAAGCTCCCAGGCCTCCCTGTCTCACCTCAGACAATGTGCAAGTTGGGCTGATTGAGACAAAGGACTGCAGCCCTGGACTTGAGCTTTTGCACATTCTTCCAGTCCTCTTCACATTTTTGAAAGTTTTTTGCCAGTTCTCATCTAATCCCATGGGCTGCCACTTTGTCTCTGAAAGAGTGCAAATGTGAAGCTGCTCAGACTCACAGGGAGCTGCGCTGCCTTCCTCGGCTGAAGGCCAGCACTGACATTCCCAGATCTGCCTTCTTTGCTCAAGCAGAAAGCCAGAGCCATGTGTCCTGGAGCCATACACTAGTTGCAGTAGGTGGATACTTTAGGGCATTAAGAGTAGACACAGTGGGAAAAAGAAGTTAAGAAAGATCATGCATATCCTCTCATCTTCCCAGCTGTGTGTCAGCACGTGGCCTGAAAGACTGTAACTTGATTGCAATAAAGCAGAGCTGTGACTGTGTGAATAACTTCACCAACAACCACACCAGATTAGACTAAAGGTTCAGTGGTGAGGGGTTTAGCATGCAAAAAGGTAAAAGCAGTGCCTAGAAGTTAGCTACTTCTATCCACTATCCTCTTTGGTTGCCCATTCAATCCTCAGAAATATAAAGAACCTTATCTCCACAACTAAGTTTAAGGAATTAAGATAATCTCTTCCTTTCTAATGTGTTCACTCCCTGCTATTTCTTTCTGCCTCAGTCAAAGATGTGAAAACAAGCTTGAACTGCTGAGGAGAGAAGCAGCTGCACTGATGTCAGAGCTTCTCTGAGGACATTTCCCAACAGGCCTGGAAAAGGATTACACTGTAGCTGGTAACAGTAGGGGATGTTGATTTTCAAATCCCTTTTATTCAGCATTTGTGTCAGCGTTTTCATGCGTGTTACCTCTGAGCCGAGCCAAACATAAATCTGTTCTTACCAGTCTTCTCATTAGCATGCATGAAACAAACATTAGCAGAGAGGGCATCGGCACCGAGCGATAGCAATCCATTTATATCGCTTTGGGAGGCAAGCAGGAGGTGGGGAGCAGTGGAGTCTGACATGGGCATGGTAAGGCCACTGCTGAAGCCTGTCCATGATGCAGTTGCTGCCTGCAAGGTGGGGCATGAGACATACAGGGAGTCAGAAGCAGGTATAGTACCAGAATTTTAGTCTCGGAAAACAGGAGAGGTCCATTATTCACTGGTGAAAGAAAAATTATTTCATAATAGGTTTGTCATCTGTTTTTACATTCACAGCCAGAGAAGAAATGATGTGTTTTTTTCTCAGTCACTGCCTCAAACCAGGCTCACTAGAAGAAGGTTCCAGATTTCTTTTAGCATTTTGATGGTGGATGACTTATGTATTTAAACTACATCCTCAAAAGCAGGAGGGATCACCAGCAAAAGACAGAACACTGAAGACTGTGAAGGTTTTCTGCTGTGCAAAACCCACTATGCTGAACAAATGTTGCTTCATATTGAAGATATATCTTTACCTGTGAATACATGCTCTGTGTTAAGAGTCATGCTAAAGAACAAGCATTTCATACATCCCTGTAACTGTGGTGACTGGACTTTCTCTTTTCATGCAGCAAAGCCACTGCAAACAAGGCATTGTACCAGATTCCGCAGCAGATTCCGTATCGCTAATAACATTGGAAGGCTGAGAAACTGGTGTCTATCAACAACATCCCTGGTGTTAAATTAATGACATGTACCAGAAGCAAAGTAGGATGATTGTTATTTTGGTCCCATCTGGGTCCTGTGCTGGGGAAGCAAAAAATGATGGCATTTTTTGGGGGGGAGAAACATTTGGCCATCCAGTCAACCTTTTTTTTTTGTTTGTTTGTTTAATAAGTCACAGCATCAAGCTCTGGTTGCTTTCCAATTCTTCTCCAGTCCTTTTGGAAATGCTCTAGTGAAGAAGCAAAGAATATTGCAAAGAGCATTGCCTTGGCATGGAAAAGTCAGTGTTTTCCCACATGGCTGACCTGAGCATATGGAAGTGGAAAGACTGTGTCTTCATTCTTTAGTGAAGTAAGGGCTTGCACATGGGTGGAAAATGCTTGAGATGCAGCACCTCAACTCAAAGGTCTCACTCAGCTTGTCTGGAGGATCAGTGTAAAGCCTTCTACCTGAATTGCAATGACTTCATAACTCCAGGAACCTTGGAAAGAGATGATAAAACAGGATGATAAGGCATCCCTATTTATCCCTTCTGTGTTGGGAACAGCAGTGAAGTACTCCATCAGGATCTATCAAATACTTGTGCCTGTGATGAACACTGAGTCCCTTAGAGGTGTGATGGCTGTCATTTGAGTTTCTTGCTCCCACAGGCAATGATTGAGTCTTTCTCCAGGATAGTGTCATACCCATACACCCAGTAGTGAAGTACCTCAAAATTCAGAATGCAATTTTAAAGGCAGCCAGGTCTAACATTAGACAAATATGTCCCATGGTGTTACTGTCTGCAGAAACTTGTCCATCTCAGCACACTGAGCCAACAGCTTCGTATTTCTTATTTAACTGAGCTTCTGTAGTGGGGATACACCACAATCCTCCCCCAACTTTTGTCAGCCAAATAATCAGCATTTAACTCCCCTCTGTCCACAAGTTGAGCACAGGGCCTTATCCTTTCATGCCTGAGCAGATTCTCAGTCACCTTACACCAGCAGCATTGAGTCATTCTAGCACAGTTATCCCATATTTGGTGGGAAGAAGCTTGCCTTATCTCTACCCAAAAGCATCTCTGGACAAATGTAGGCCATCAGGCTCTCTGTTTATGTTGACCAGCACCCCATCAGCTTCTGATTTTTCTTTTTCAAAGTCATGTACAATAGGCCTATTCTTCTCAGAGATTCAGGGAACTTTGTGATTCTGGTATGCATGCAAGTGTCACAGTTCTGCTCCCTTTCCCTCAGTCATTGGATGGCACTGGAGGAAACCTTCAGCCACTGAATGTTTTCCCTCTCCTCTTGTTCCCTGGCAGAAAAAGCACAACATCAACCTGCTGTGACTTTGCTTACATCAGTTTTAGGGATACTTGCCTGAAAGGTTTTAAAGTGCCTTACAGTGTGTATTTTGTGTTATCTAGTAGTATTCTAGTTATGGGATCACGTACTCTAGGACATTGCCCAACATCCCAAGGAGAGCTGTTTTATGGCAGATCTGGACATATCTGGATTTCAGCAGTGAAAGGTATCTACTGCTGGGCTAGGAGTAGGAAACGTCAATCTCTTTTTCTTTCCTTCATTACAAGTAAGTGATCTAGATGTACATCACATACCACTACTCTTACTGTACTTTTCTGGCTTCCAAATACTGAGACAACATCAGACTGCTGAAACCACCACTTTCCAATAAATTAATAGGTCAACAAGGTCTGCTTGCATTTCTCTCATTAATTATTCTCCTCCTTGTACATTCACTGCTTGGGACACATTGACACGGAGACTCCAAAAACATTTTGTTTTAAAGAATTGAACTAGATGCTGAGATAGCTCAGACTTTCTGTGGCAAGGTGCATTCAGAACACAGCCTTTTGGAAAAGGCAACACAGGAGTCCTGTCTTGGTTTCAGTTGCTCCAAAAGCAAGCTGCTGACAAAAGGGGCAGCCTTAGCCTCATTTATTGTTTTTTTTCCCAACTCCATCCCTTGTTCTCTACATGTTCATGGGGCATAAGGAAGTTGGATCACAAGGCTGACCCAGCTGAAAATCAACCTGGCCAAACACAAAATCTGCCTGTATAAGTGCTTGCACTGGCACAGGGCAGGGATTGAAACATGCTGCTGGGGTGTTAGTGAAGGGAGGAAAGGCTTCCAGACTCTACTTTGGTCAGCTTCACCAATTAGGAAACCACAGCCTGACAGGAAACCACTCAAAGGAACTAATAGGAAATGCTGCAGGAAACCTCCCAAAGGACTAATAGAAAATTCGGTGATTAAAGGCTTTTTACTGGGCTTTAGCACGAAAGCAGAAGGAAGAAAAGAGGGCTTTTATCAAATGATTAAAAGCACATCTCAAGAGTAGCCTCTGCTCTGTTCCTTACCTGAAAGGGGAGTCTGGGTGCCTCACATTATACTGAATATCTTAAGTATTGGGTACAAATCTGCCTATGAGAGCAAAGGCAAGGCCTCATTCAGCTGTGCTTTTTTTACCCCTGTGTGACTTAGGCACCCCTGCCAGGTCAGGCCCCACCAAGGAGGCAACTCTTCTTCATCACTTGCAGTGCAAGTACAGGGCCAGGGTTTGGAAAGCACTGAGCAGCTCATTGGATTTGAGTTGCTGTAGTGAACAGCAGAGGTTTGGAGTTTTACTGATACCTCCACAACTATGGTGAGTGTAAGGTTAGTGAGAAACATCTCTAAGCTGTGAGTAGTGTGTTTCAGCATTGATAGTCTCCTCGTTCGACTGAGATTTTTGTGATTATTTAATTCTACTTTTGGTTTTTAAATCTCAAAATGTTTCACTAATATGTGTAGATCTAGCAACTGAAGATTAATATGATGCATGCCAAGAAAAATCTAAATTCCTCACCTATTACAATTTTATAATTCTAGTCTTGGCATGCATGTATGCATAGATCTCTTCCTTTGGGGGAGAGAAAAATAAATTCTTAATTGAACAAGAAACATTCCTAACTTGGTGGGCATTGGATTTCTGTATTTCCTTTTCTAGTTGACTCTTTTTTTCTGTTTCCTATGCCTTAGTGAAATATCAATATGCTTGCCATGGAATGCATGAGTCTTTCTTCAGAGAAAAATTAATAACCTTCTGTTAATCAAAACAGAAACAAAAATATCTCTCTAATATTAATGTTTGTAATCTACCTTTAAAAATACATCAGTGCCCTCCCACATACACTTCCTCCTGATTCTAAATAAATTGCTGGTGCTAACAGTGCCATCTTTTGCATGAAACCTAAAATGGAGCTCCTGACCATGTACAGTCATTGATTCCTGTAGGTCTCTTATAAAGCACTGGCACTACAAATCTATGCCTTTCCTTTCACTTCAATGTTATGAAGTTGTCAGCTTTTATCTGAAATTTTATAGCATTAAAACTGTTGAGAAAGTGTTCTGCTTTGGAAGTAGCCATGCTGCAAGGTGAGCAACATGGCTTTCTATAGAACCTCATGGAAAATTTTGGACTGGGGAAAGATGGCATTCCACAGACAAGAATTAGGTGCTACAAATATCTTCTGAGGAATAGAAAGGGTATTGCTGCTTGCAACTGATGAACCACCATTACACCAGAGATCTTATTCTAAAATAAAGCTCAGTAATTATAATGAAAGGTGAGTAGAAGTGAAAACATGTAAAGAAATGTTACTAAACTGGGAACTGCCTGGGCTGATGTGTAGGAGGCTGGGAGTACTCATTTAGAGAATAGCCTTCCCCTAAGTGCTAGGCATGCTTGAGCAATAAGCCATCGATGTCCTTTTTGTGTGGAAGTATTAACTGCACAACACAAGATGTCAACATTGGAACCAGCAGGCAAAACTGATGCCTGAGTCTGTGCTTTAGTTGCCAGACCATGTGGCTTACCATTGAGCAGATCTGGATCCTGTAGGAGGATGCTCTGCCTAGGTGAAAGTAAAGCAGCCCAGAGTTCGCCCTATTTGCAGAAGTTATCAGCTGTGCAGAGAGAATGGGGTTCATGCTGCTTTTGGTGCTGAAGAATGCTGAGACCAGCCTGACGCATCAATCCCAAAGTTAAACTCTCTGAGGAAGAACATTGTTTCCTGACAGGAACTGGCACTGACTCTGGTGAGTATTGATACTATCAAGTATTGATAGTATTGATAACTTATGGAAAGCTGTTGAGCTGCCATAGCACCATAGCTGGCCTGAAGATGTAACGGATATTCACTTTGCATTATAAAAGCCCAGTCCCACTTTTTAACAGTAGGCTCTTCTAAAATATCCCTTTTCAGAGTGTGTGTGGAGGTTCCTGCATGACATAGAATTGTCCCTCAAGTTAACTCCTCAATGAGATTTGCCCACTGTCAATGGTATGGGCAAGTGACATCAATATCTAGCAATTATTTTGCTTCCACAAATAGTACCCTATACTAACAGTTTTAGATATCCTAGACTTTGAAGTAAATATTTCTGATTAATATGTCTTGGTCTAATCATTATAATGAATTTAAACCAATAATTAATTTTATTTATGTAAATATATTTGGGTTGCTATCCTTATTCCTGCAGGACAAAGTCATAGACAGGATCAATTACACCTCCCTAATGCTTTAGAAAATGTTGACCAAGACTTGGACTAAGAGTGTATTCAGCTGCACCATACACTCATCCCTGAGAAGGAGTTTAGTAAAGCAAGGGGATCTTTTTTGCAGCTCATGATTCAATGGGATGGTCTCCCTGGTAAACTTTCTCTGAAGCTGGATGTGCTTCTCTAAAGCACATCTCTCTAAAGCTTCTTTCTGCCTATGACATCCCATAAGGATGTGGGTGCTGCAGTGCTTAGCTACTATGGCCGTTGGAGCTCAGGCTCCTGGCTTAGGCTCCTTGTGCAACATCTGAAAGATAAATGGCACAGAAGGAGATCTGCAGAAAGCTGCTCATTAAGCAAGGGCATAGCTCAGGGTCAGCTGGCAACTGGCAAAACCCAGGCAACTGGGAAGTTCTGGGCTGAGCAAGTCCTTGTCCCTGCCCACACAGTCATTACACACAGTGAGGCCCATCTGCTTGTCTAGGACTTGCTGCTCTGAGAGTGGGATTTGACTGTGTGGGAGTAACAGCAGGAATACTGTGTTGTGGAGCTTGGTGCTCCCTCAATACTGAGTGTGGAGCTTCTGCAGGTATGTTGGTTTAAGGGCTGGAGACTGGTTTGTCCAATGTCAGGAAACAAAAAGACAAGGGTAGGAGAAAGTTTAAGAGAAATGCAAACAGTTCCTCCATGGCCCCAAAGAAGACATTCCCTCTGTTTTTACTGAGGGCTAAATAAGTTGTGGCAGAGGGCAGGGCCTGTCTTACATATGCATAGCTCTCAGATCCTCTGCTGTTTACAGGTGTGTATTGCTGTGCCTGTCAAAGGAATAAGCAAGCAATTCTTGTCCCTTAATGCATCCTGAGGGAAGCCTCTCTAGAACAGGACCATGGTCAGCAGCTGTGCATGATGTGGGGCAATCCAGGTTTAAATGGCTTGTACCTACTACTTCAGCTCCATTCAGGGAGAGGTAGGAGCTCAGCACAGAGGTGCTCCCATCAGGCACACAGAGAAGTAAAGCTAAATTTGGAAATCCATTATGTGCAGGTGTCACCTGCACAGTAATGCAGATGTGTTCCCACTGTTCATTCCCTCTATGAAAAAAGCAGTAGGATGGACTTGTCTGTGGAGGGGTTTAGCTTGGTACAAGCAGCACCGTGAACATTCTCTGGGCTTAAGGGATCTATGGACTTGAGGCCTACAGTTCTTGGTAAATGGGGGAGAGTGGTGTATGATTGGAAGGGAGATTAGGGGTATTGAATTGCATTTTTAGATCTATGCACTTCTGTCTAATTGCCACTATAGGTGCTCCAGGCTGTTACTGGATCTGCCTAGTCCCAAGTCTGCATTTCAATCCTTCTGGCAAGTGTTTTATTGTTGCTCCGTATTCTGCCAAAAGCTTATTGGATATTAATGGGCCTCCCTGTGGCTTGAATGAGCTGTGTCCCTTTAGCCCATTTAAGAAATACAGGAAAACAAGTGATCCCGTTTACTTTCAGCAGACCAGACATCTTTGCTTCCCACTGAAACAGGTCTGAGAGCTGCAAATCCTCACATGTCTCAATGCTTCACAGGAGACAAGCATATCAGATGACCTCTGTTCTGACCATTGGTACAACTGATGCAAAAGTTAATTAATTTGGTGTGGTGTGCCTCTTTCCATCAATCAGTCAGGGTCAGAGCTTCAGGTAAAGACAGACAGCTGAGTGTGGGGTCTTTTCTTCACCCAGAACAGAGAGCACATCCAGCATCCTCTGTAACCCAGCATGCACAGGCTGCAGTCAGCACTATTCTGTTCATACTCAGCTTTTCATGAGACCAAGCTCTGAATGTTCCCAGTTGCTTTTCAGCAACCAGTTGTCCTTCAATAGGACTAGTCAATAGATCAGATCAAGCTTTTGCTAAACTCACATTTCATGGTTTCCACTGGGTTTCCATGCTGGGTTTGTTATACAGTGACTGTAGTTGTCCCAGAGAGATTTTCTCTTCATGCTCGAATCCAGCATCCCATGTCACAGTGACAGTGAAGCTGAGAGCCATGTCTGTTCCAATAAATAAAAGTGGAAGTGTAGCATGTGCTCAAATCCTAGTACTTGCATACTGTTGGGAGTATAAATGTCTGGTTGTGGTGAAGATGTGACAGTAAGAGCTAGTAGACAGAACAAACAAACTGGTGTCTGGCCTTTGGGCACAGTCTAGTGGCTAGGGCATTTTTATCCATAATCATATATTTTCACTGCTCTTTGGATCCCTCCTGCTATCTATGGCATGGTGCTTTGAATTCTGCTAATCTTAAATGTATGGACTAAATTGGGGACTGTACTGAGAACCGTATGTCCCCAGTACAGTCTGACAAATGCCATGTTGTTGGCTCTCATGCGTATATTCAGGGCTTAAGTCCTTCCATGTGGCTCTCTGGAAGGATTAGACTGAGTCAGAGACGATTTTGTGAACTGTGCAGTGTTTGAGTGCATCGGTGAAGAGTAGCTCATCCTGCCTTTCCTTTGAAATTATTCTAATCAAAATGGTGAAAACACTTGCCAACTTAAATATAGCAGTACTCAGAAACTGAAGGATTTGAACTTCTAACAACCCTCCATTTTCTTCTCACTGTTAAGATAATTAATCATATGTAGCTTAAAAGGATCTCAAAGCATAATATAAAATAGGTATTCCCATTTTTAAAAGAGGCTGCCAGCAGGGTGGGGTGAAGTGCTGCATGTCAGGTCAATAGCAGAGATTGCAGTAAGACTTTCTTCTCTAGAACAATGACTCAATGTTCTAAGCACTACATCCAAGCCACTCTCATCCACTGCTGTAGTTAAAATCATCTTCAGTGAGAAGCTCACATTCATAAAGGTTTGCAAAGTGTAAATAATATGACATATTAGGGCTGTAAATCAAATGCCATTTCCTTGAAACTATTTCAAGGAAAAGCTTCTGCTTTTTTCCCAGCATAATCTAAAAGAGCTTTATTGATGTCCTGTCTACCATCTGTTTTACATATGAACCTTGTGACTCCTAGTCTTTCAAGCTTGTTAATTAGGCCAATAAGAAGCATACCACAGGAGCTCTGAAATGCAGCTCTGAAATTAAATGCTAGTGGAACATTTCTTTTCCCAAGTATGCTAGTGATGGGGAACGCTTCTGTGATCAGTCCCCTTTACTTCAGGGAGTGGTGCAGCAGTGTAGCTACTTACATTTTCTCTTTCCTTCTCACCTGTTGCAGGAGGAACCTGGAAAAGGAAAGGCTTTTGTGTATTTCTCTCCCTCGCTGCAGCACAGGCTGGATTTTTCTTAGCTGCACTGAGATCACCAGCAGCTCAGAGCTTGAAGGTTGCCAGATGTACAGAGAGTATGAGCATTAGTGTATCCACCTGGGTGGATTGTGCAGGTAATTGGAGGAGATGCAGCTCTAAGAAACAGAGGGCCCCATTTGGTATGCAAGTCACTGAAAATTCCTGGAGTCTCATCTTATGTACTGGCTGCTCTTTCTGAGGTCCAGTTTTGGTATAACCTATGCAAGAATATAAAACAGTAACAAAAGTGTAAACATCTGCCCACTTGTTCTTCTCTTCCACCTCCCCGCCTCCACTACCACCTATCAGTATAAAGCTGCTGTATCTTCTGAAATAGAGACGCAGTTGCCTTTCCCACTGTGCCACCACCTGTAGAGGGATGCTGGTTACCAGGAGACTGCCACACCTTCTTGCTGGAATAAAGGCAGGAATGGCAGCTGAGGATGGCACACCAAGAATTTGCTTGGATTTTACTTACAGGCGTGTGATAAATTGCCTCTAGCAAATCTAAGGTATAAAATCAGTTGTTATCTCCCTAAACAGATGTACAAAATCTTAAATTGAAAGTCTGTTCTGAAATGCCATCTGACAAAGCATGTATTTTCCTAGAAAGAGACGTGTGGTCAGGCAGCTCCCTCCCGCCTGCCTTCCCAGCGGAGGAAGAATGCTGCCCTCTCTTGGACACAAAGCCATGTTTGCCACCAAACTACCCCACAGGGTCTGGTGTTTCTGCCACCACAAGGACACCAACTTGCTGCCAAGGTATGGCGTCAGGATGTAGATTACAAGCTTACAAGTAATGCAGTCCAGGCAGGTGTTGTATAGGGTTGGTAGCAGGGTGTGGTACCCAAAAAGCTTTGGTGGGTTTCCATCCAGCTGGTCAGTGGAGTGGCATTTAAACAGAAAACTTTTTTTTTTTTTTTTTTTTTTTTTAAAGAAGTCTTCACACCCTCCACTTACACATCATTGCCTGGACCGAACTCTGAGCCCAGAGCCAGGGTGAAAGCTACACCAGATCAGTTTTCCTCTTATAGGTGAAAGGGTCTGGGACTCTGTTCAGGTCTACTGGAAAGGAAATGGTTGTGTTGTCTCCACAGACCAGTTGTGCAGGGATGAGGACTGGGTTAATTTCCTATGTTTTCCTCCAGTGTGTGCAGAAATGGGCCAAGTGCAGGCGCTGAATGGGAGATGTAGCTCTGCCATACATACCAGTGCAATTCCCAGGGATCCACTACCAGGGAAGCTGCTCATACTTTCTATTTTACAGCAGAGTCTATGGTGGCAGTATTTCTGTCCTTCAGCCATTTGGTATCAGTATAACCTTACCATCAGACTTTCCTGCTAAATGATTGCTTTCTTGCATGCCTGCATTATGAGGAGTTAGAAGTCAACCAAGACAGTTTGAGCACTGTTTTGCTCTTTACCTCTTTTCTTTCTCTGAGCTGCTCTCAACCCTCACCTTCCCTTCAACCTCAGCTGAAGAGTGCAGTTTACAGTTGCTTTCTCTCCTAAAAAAGTTGCTAAATCAGTTGGAGCCTTACTTTGAAGACAAAAAGGGGCAGACCAGCACCGTTGAGAGAGCTGGCTGAAGTTAAATTTATCACTAGACGTGTGCAATCCTAATGTATCTCTTGTCCAGTTGTGAGTGGACAGAGAAAGCTCAAATACAAAGCTGTCAAAATTACTTAGTCCTCTCCCAATATGCAGTTAGATGTAGTTTTCCCTTGGTAAGGTGTGCTGATTCAAAGCATTCCCAGCATCTCCCAGAGTTACTATCTCCTTGGCTTCACACTGGAAAGCCATGTGTTACTCAAAAGTTTTGAATTTGTATTAATACATCAACAAAGCACCTTCTCTTACAAAGAATCCAGAGCACAATACAGACAATGGATCAAAGCTTGTACTGGGAAATTGCTGCAAAACTTACTGTTTAAACTCAGTATGAATGAGATTAAGGAGTATATGAGCTATAGCCCCTGTGTGCAGGAACATAACTACCCTTTGTGTCCAGTGCTAGCTCTGAGGGCTCAACAGCAAGAACCAACAGTGCACAACTAAACACAAAATTTTCGTAAGAGGCAATGGCAGTAGGGACTCAAAGATGCAGTTTTTCACCTTGGAAAGACACCAAGTTTGGAACCCCAAAATTTTGAAGAATACCCTGGGAATGAAAATGTCAACACTTGTCAGGGCCTTGCTTTCTGAATGAGGTGATCATGGTGGAGCAGTGGCTCTGCAGTGATTCAAAAGGAATACTGCCATCTAGTGCACATCGAACAGAGAATTTTCATACGAAAAAAAGCATGATTTCCATCTATTTGTGCAAAGGCTGGAGGAACTGCTAGGTAAGAGAAGGCATTGTATTTTTGTTGGGTACAGAAACAGCATTTTAACTTGCAGGTGATCACTAAGTATGAAGATGAAGAGGAATTAACAACCCCCTCCTAACACTCTCATTATGCATAAGAAATTATTTTAGCTGAAATCTGTGCTTGATCTATGAAAAGCATTCACCAGCTTGCAGTGGGTAATGTGTCAGGAGGGTGGCATGATCACCTGTCTCGTGTTCTCACTTGCACCCAGACTGTTCCATGTCCACAGGCTTTCTCTGTGTAACAGCAAGACTCATGGTTGTAAGAAACTCCTGTTTGTAAAACTGGATCACTTTCTTTTTTCTTTTTTTTTTTTTTTTAGGAGAGGTGGCATGATAGGGTCTATTAAAGCAGGAGGTGGCAGGCCTTCCCCTGTTTGGAAATAACTCTTTGCCCTGGCACTTGAGATTCCCAGATGCTGAGATGCAGGGTGGGAAATGCCTGCATGTGGTACCAACAGCAGATGTCTGCATAGTGGCAGACAGCTGAGCTCTGCACTGTGCAGCTGCAGGGGGCCAGTGGGAATGAGGCTCAGGGGCTGGCAGAATGAACTCTTCTCAAGAAGGAGCCTCTCATGCTCATTTTCAAACCTATCAGAAACCATCCCCCAATTACCTCAGTGCAAGTCAAAATAATCTGTACAGATCTGTACAGACTGTTCAGTCTACTGTCACTAGGGTAGTTTGTGACATGCCCTGCTCACCTGACCTGTTGGTGAACAGTGCCTTCTTTCAGGTTAGGATAAGTGAACAGGTTTTGGCTCTGCAGCCTCTTCCATGGAGGAAGAAATGACATCTCACTCTTCCATCCTGCCTATGAAGCAGAAAGTTCTTTCAAGTTGGATCATGATCCTTATGGGGCTGTAGGGGGATTCAGAGGGAATTGCAAAGTGTTTGTTAGCCTCAAAATGGCTAATTAGTTTTAATCATTGGCAGCAACTCAGAAATTACAGCTGGTTCTCATGCTGATGCCCTGGAGCAGCAAAGCTGTTGCCCACAGTTAAAAGTAGCCAGTTGTTCTTTCCTAGTGCAAATGCCTGACATGAGGGTAAACTTTCAGACTTAATTTTATGTCCAGAAATGCACCCTATCCATTCTGCATGGGATGAATCACCACTGTGAGCGTGCTGTGTGAACTGCCTGCATCCTGACGAGGCTGATAGCTCTGCTCCTACACTCACAGCAGAAGTATGTGCTTACTTAGCAACAAGCAGCTGATGAATTCATCTGATCCCTCCACTAGATGGGATGCAAGGACCATAATTTCTAAGCATTTCTTGCTGAAATGTGAAGGTCCAGCACAGCCTGCTCAGTATAACTGGCTGCCATGCCAGATACTACTAGCCAGGGGCTAGGAAAGGCAAAAGTGCTTAGTTCCAGTGCCCTTCATCAGAAAGAGCAGAAAAAGGGAAATGATTCAGTGCCCCAGAAACATGATACATAAGTGATTGGGGATGACATCATTCAGCAATCAGGCAACACGGTGTCCTGCAACCCTGTAGGTCCTGACCTAATGTGAACAGAAATGAGGGAGCAAGCCAGGGTTGAGACTTGTCACTTCAGCATTGTCACTAGATACAGCAAGTGCTGTCAGCTGTCCAAAGAGACACCAGCTTATTTTTAGAAGCAGTAAGAAAGTTAGCGTTTTTATACATCTCTAACCTTAACACAGTACAATCTCACCTGTTACTGCTAGTAATGTCCACTACACCACCAACTGTACTTATTCATTATCCTAGATTAATGATAGTAGGTACTATGAGTAATAACTCTATCCCTCTTACTTTATGCATTTAATTTTTGTTCAGAAGTTAGGAATATTTTTGTTGCTACTTTCTCTTGGGGGGGGGATGGGGGGGTGTGCAGTGGTGAAAGGCACAACACATAAATAATTTGTCCAAAAATCCTGAGCAAGTGCATAGCACAAACAAGCAGTACCTGCATGTTCTGCTTCCCAGCCTCATGAACAATGTTCTACATTATCAGGGCCCTTCATCGCCATGAAATTCAACAGCAGCTAGACACAGTCCCTTTAAAAAGCCTCCTGGATTTTTTATCTTGACAGTGCAGCAGACTAGACATTGATTGTGTTGACTCTATCTTAAAGATACATGTTTACTAAAATTAAATGTGAAAATAAATACAATCTTGAGGTCACTAGGTCATGTGATATATTTTTATAGTCAGGTTTGTTTCATCTCTTTATTTTCAGTTTTCAGAATGCCAAACATTTTCATCCTGTCACCACTCAGACAGGACTTATGTATTATCAGTCCAAATTGGACAGTTGAGTAGAAAGCAGCATGAACTTGTGGGATCTGGGAAGGTGTAAGGAATAAGTAAGAATTCTAGTATGAGCATGAGTTGATTAGCAGTGCAATGATTATATGCTTTGTAATTTAATGCCTAGCATTATGTTCCAGAGTTAATGTCCCCTGGAGAGGAACTGAACACTTGTAATTCCTCCCAAGCTAAAGCCTCAGAGGCCTCTGAAGCAGTTAGGCAATACTGCATCAGGTACGTTCAGCTCATGCTTTCAGCGCTTCCCTAGGAAAGACTTGCACTCTGAAGCAGTTTCATGGCAAAATGATGGATGCTGTTCCAGGGGAATCAGGGAATACCCATCGCCCTTCAGGTTATGTTTACTTTGAGCTAATGGCCTCTCAACTTCATTTTGGTACAGCTTTGTTTCATTTATCCCTAATGGTGCTATTGTAACCACTCTTACTGTTGCTCCTTTGATGTCCTGCGAGCATTGTCACATATCAGATATCATAGACAAGGCAAAATCTCCTTTGTTCTGCATGACAAAGGAATATTAGAGGGTCAGAAATGCAGGTACAAGTGTCCTGGAAGTTCCCTTGATGTGCTGACATCACTCACTTTTAAGCAACAAATGCAACTGAAAGGGCAACACCAGTGCCTAGTATGTCCCTCTGGTATGCCTGGAAGCAGCATTTTCTCACTCTATTACTTTTGACTATAATTGCTGTTGTTTCCCCACTGTCCTTCTCAAGAGGTTTGCAGGTCACTGTGTGCTTCTGTCCAGCTATTGCTTCTTGAGAGGTGTACCATTCATGTGTATTATAGCTTTCATATTTCACTGGTGTTGGCACAATTGTAAGGGAACAACATTTTACTCCCATTGTAGGCTTCCCCTGGCTCAGGTGATACCCACCTTGCCTGTGGTGATGGACCAGTTAAGACAGAGGCTGGCCACATTGCCTGTTGGTAATATTTGTCTGTGTTCAGAAGCTGTATTCCACAGTGAGGTCCTCATTCAGCAGACAATAACAAGCAGATAGTTCCCACCCACCGAGAGCTTGCTGCCTAGGGTTATGGAAAAATATATCAAGTGGAGGTCAAAGAATAGTAGAGGGCAATAATAAAACACTGGCCACACTGCTTTCCATGAGCCTCTTGCCTCAGGGGTAACAGTCAACCTTGCCTGTGTAGGACCAACTGTCTCTTGCTTATACACACACACACACACAGAGCCTGAGCATAAATTAAACAGCCTTTGGAGTGCTAATGAAGAGCAAATGCTAAATTCAAGCCAGATGTGACCCATGCCTTAGACACCAACAAGCAGCTTTGGGCTGGAGTTCCATGCTCTTGGAGGTGACTGGGATTGCAGGCCTCGTGGAAGGTTCCAGCACTTAAAATCCAGTGGGGTTCTTGAAGGTCTTACCCAGGATTCCTGCACCCAGGCTACCATCCAACAGGCTGGCTGTCCTGGTGTCCCTGCACTTTGCCTGAACACCATCCTTCTTGGAAGAAAGCAGGTGAGGCAGGGTTTATGCCAATAATGTCAGTTTAACTATGTTCCAATTAGATACTTGGAAAACATATGGAGTAAACCTTTAGAGCCTGACAATCTAGAGGATCCCATTCCTATGTATCCTATTCAGTGTAGACATCTTTTGGGGCCTATGTAATCCAGACTCTTCCTGCTAATGTTGGATCTGAGTCTCCCACATTCAGGGTAGCAGACAAGTGAGTCAATGCAGGGCCGAGCAGGCAAGATGGAGCAGAAACCCTGCCTCAGAGTATCCTGCTCCATGGCTTCAAAATGCACAGCAAACCTGGCGATAGTATCAGTGGCCTTGGTGCTTAGAGAGAATACCTGTGGGAAAAGAGCCATCAGAATGGATTTTAGATTAGGAAATCTCCTGTGAACAAGTCCAAAGCTGTCCTGGAAATTACATTTTTAATTTCAAAAGACAGCTTCTCCTGAATTTTTCCTGTTTGATTAACTAGGAATTGCATCAGCATCCCCATTATTTTTGCTAAATAAAACTCTGTTTGAGTTTCAGTCCATAAAGCTTGATCAACTGCATTTTACTATTGCTGTCTAAACATTTCATCTGGTTAATGTCTAACTTCAAGTATTTTTAATATTTGTACTTACTAAATTATTCGGAGAGAAGCTACTGATCCTAGGCCAAATGCTGATGTCATTTACACCAACAATTAGCCCAACATTGCCCAACTCCCCTCAGGTGCTGGCAGGGCTGGAGGCTCTGCTGTCCTCCCTCGTTCCTCCCACAGATGGCAGCCTCTTGATTTGGCTTTTTTCTGCTCAGCTGCTGGGCAAAAGGTGGCAGGGAAAACAGCCTGACTGTATTTTTGCCTTGAACATGAAAGATTTTTGTCCTTCTTGATTTAACCTTCGCTTGTCAGACTAATGGTGGTGGGGGAAAGAAGCCAATCTCCAAAAGTCCAGAGAAAATGATGGGATTTCATATTAATGCATGAAATATCAGGGGCAATCACACAGTCAATATGTCATGAAATAGCTGTCAGAAAAGTCTGAGTCAAATGCCAAGTGAAATCTTCACAGGAAAAGGAAGCAGGCCCATCTGAACACCTCTACTAAGGCATGTTTTGGGGTACAGCTACCTCTTGCAAACACTTTTTAGAGACTTAAAAAAGCTCCAAGACTGGCTAGAAACAAGCCTTGGCACATTTCACGCGGACTTTGCAAAGCCCTGTTGCAGATAGGAACTAAAGCTCCCAAACCCTGCAATGAAAGGTCTAAAAGTCTTTTCTAGATGGAATAAAGTGAGGTAGCAAAGGTGGGCTGCGCACACTTCAGTATTAGGTAGAAGTATTTTGGCAAGGGGTGAGATTTTTATCTTTTTGTTATAACAGTGCTCCCTGCTGTGCCAGCAGTTGTAATGGTACAAAGGTGTGTTACAGTGGTAAGGTTTGCCTGACATGAGCACATTATTCTGATAAAAGTACTTGAATGCCAATATAACCATGTTAATACTGGAGTTTGTATAGCTTTACTGAACTAAAGTTGAAGCAGTACAACCTTGGTATATAGATAAGGACTAAGTATCTTATCCAAATATATGGAGCAAGTAAATGACTGATCTGGGAATAGGCACAGCAGTCCTTCTTCCCAAGCTGCTTTTCAGACTGCCCAAAAATATTCTGTTCACATTTCTTCTCACCCAAGGTTAACACAAAGCATCGTTTGTCAAAATGTCATGGTTTAAAAAGAGATGCCACAATCTTATTTATAAAATCAAGTGAAACAAAGCATTGGAAAGTGTTTGTTTCCTGTCTGTCCTCCTTTCAGTGATACCTGTAATTCTTGTGTGTGCTTCTAGAAGAGTGAGTTCAGTTGAGCCCGGCAAAATACAGATGTTTCTGTGGAATCACTTGTGATAGTTTGTGTTGTTCAGAGTTTTTTTCAATGTATATTTACTAATGTAAATTTTTGCAGAGACTAGCGTACCCATCTGTCAAGTAAAACTATGACAGTGGCTTAACAGTATACATCTAACTACTTGTAATATGTTCATTATCAGAAATGGCTCTGTCCCTGAGGAATTTCATGAAGCCTTGGACCTCAGGTTTCCTCTCCATCTAGGTATGGGACTCAGCTCACAGAGCCCTGCAATGGAGACAGCCTTAATAAAGAGACCAAACAAGGAGGAATGCAGTCTCCAAAGAGAGGAGGAAGCGAGGGGACAGGGGACAAAGAAAGGCTTGGCAGAGCTAGCAAATAAAACCATCCGAAAGTAGAATGGGATGTGCAGTAATACCAAATGAAAAGGAAATGACCCTTTATTGGAGGAAGCAGTAGGGCAGATTTACCACTGCACCCCATGTGAAGGTTTTGCTTTAGTTGTGCTGTTCTCCATTTGAGCTGCTTTATTTCCATGGCTCTGCATTCCTGTCTGAGCCACCATATATTTCACTTTTGTAGCAGTTCAGATACTGGACCTTCCTGTTATCCTCTTCAGATCAGCCTTTGCAAGTTGTCTTCCCTGCATGTTACGCCAAAACTTGTCTTCCTTGCTCCCCACGGAAAAGCTGTATGGGCAAGGTGGAATGGCCACAGAGCTGTTCTCTCCAAGCACCATGAAGCAAGACTACGGAGCACTGGTCATGTGAGAGTCCCTAGGGGCAGCTGGAACAGGCACAGATGGCTCTTCAGCTAAGCCAGACTGAAAAATTTCAAGACAGTCATCAAACGCAAATATTTCTGAAGTTCAGAATATTTTTTTTTTCTTTTTGAACTTCATTTTTCTGTGGAAAAACTCTGTTAATTCAGTATTTTGGGACAAAAATTAATTTTGAATTATCTGGATTTCCCTCGGGAAGGAAATTCTGCTTTTCTATGAGCTGGAAGTGATGTATTTTAAAATTCCCAGGCAACAATCTTATATTGGTATTTTTAATTCTGAGGACCATTCCCATGAGTTTCTACTGTTTTTAAAGTAGGTCAAATTTTGAAGACAAAAAAAAAATCTTAAGAGTTATGCCCCTTTCATCTTTTCTTAGGAGCAATAAGCCTTTTTGGTATTATTGCTGGCTTAAATATTAAACAGGAAGCAAATTACATTTCCAGTCATTAAAGTACAATAGAACAGCTCTATTGTCTGAATCAGTGCAATATTAGGTCAGATTGTCACAAAATGCTTGAAAATGAAGTCATATTGAAAATATGCAATAAATTAGACTTTTTATGCTTTCATTATGAGCTCTGCCTGATGAGGGACTATTTCTTCATTCCTGCCAATTAAGGTAGGGTATTCATCCCCAAAACGTGAATCCTGTAAACATCCATATGGAATTTGATATTCACACGCATAAAGCTACCACAAAAACACAACACATTTCAATGTTGCTGTTTACAAGAGTCCACTCTTACTTCACCAGTAAAGGCATTTGCTTGCAACTCTATTGGTGTGAAAGGAATTGTTCCTATGCAGTCTGAGCTCAGGCAGCACAAAAAATGTGTATCTACAGAGTGGCCTTTTGTTATGGTGCTCTTCTAGTCAAACCCCTGCTCACAAGAATGTAATGCTAGGACAGACCTGAAAGGTCTTGTAGGGACAAGCATAGACAGCACTCGACAGCATCTGACACCTAGTGCCTGGTAGCCTCCCAGAGTGTTGTCCTGACTGTATTTGAAATCTTGGATTTACCATGAAATCCAACAACAAGGCTAAGCAGAAGCTGGCACATGTTGCTTAGAGGTGACATGCTACCGTGGAGCTGACTGGTGCTATCATGTCTTCAGGAAGAGCAGGAAGCCCTGGGGAGGTTTGGGTTGTTTCTTGAAGATGCTCTCTTTCCAGTGCTGCAGTTCCCAGCCTGTCCCAGCAAAGCAGCATGACACTCAGGATCTTCCTGCTTTGCTGCCTTGGGCAACTGCCCAGAGGGCAGTTGACCCCAATCTGTTGTAATTTTAAAAGCATCCACCATCAGGGATCATATGGCCTCTAAAGACTATTACAGTGCTGAACCCACAGAAGTTTACTGCTAGAACTTTTGTACTGTTCCCCTCATTCATTCTTCCCTTTTCTAGACTAAACAAATCTAGTTCCTTTGTTCTTCTTTTGTAGGCCATGTTTTCTAAGACCCTTACAATTGCCACTTCAAAGATTTTAGTCTCTGATCTTTATAACCTCTTTTAAATGGTGTATGAAACCAAACACAGTATTTCAGCTGAGGCCTCCTTGGCACTGGGTATAGAACTATTTCTCCCTGGGTGTAGTTTTGGGATGACACTTGTGTTTGGATACCCTAGAATGAGATTTGCCCTCTTCTCCTTTGCTTTTCATTTCACTTGTGATTTAGCCTGACCTCTCTAGACCTCTTATGTAATCTTTTTGCCTCCTCAAGGAGGAAATTTCTTAACTATAGTTCTTCTACAGTTGATTTCTATTTCTGTATCATGCTAACCAATTCTATTAAATACCAAGTTGTTGGTTAGATCGCTTCCTGAAAGTAACACACTTGGTTCTCATCACAGCTTCTGAGAGGTTTGTAACATATTTGAGCATGATTTTTAACCATAAATTTTAAGAGCATGCTCATTATCCTACAATTGTTAATGATGACATCTGCTTCAACAGAAGCAGACCCACATCACCACTGAAAATGCTGTTCCCTCTTGTGTGAGGAAATCACCACTAACTTGCTGGCATCGCTGATACAACTGCATTTTCACCAGAAATGTGGCCTTATGAGCCATGGGGGACAATAAACGGTGTTCAAGGAGAAGAACCTCCTGTTCCACATCTCTTTGAAATCAGTGCCCTGTCCCTCCACGGCACGCCTCATAAATGCACATCCATGTATTAATTAATTGCCACCTGCACACAGGTGTTACCTGGAGTTACTAGCTGGGAGGTATCTGCTCCCTAATGGTCACATCATTTCTCACTCAGTGGAATAGCTCAGCTACAGGAGCCTTCAGCTCATTCTTGATACTTAGCTACAGACTGTGAAAGATTTATGTATATGAAGTATGCTCAGTTTTACTGTCATGCGACATTGTTTTGACAGCCCAGATGAAGTTCCAGGTATGACATTATCAAACAGAATATGCCCTAGAGACATTATTTTTCTGAGTATTTTATTTCACACTCTCTCATCTTAAAAATGCAGAACAGGCCACAAGAAATGAGAAGGAAATTAAAACTTTGATTCGGCACAGAACCTCAGCATATGCTTATGTTGAAGCAGCTATATAGTCAGAATATGCCCGTGGTTAAAATCCTAGTGCTTCACTACAATACTGATCTGAGTCTGATGGGGGTCTTTACCTTCTTCTAGTACCAGACAAGATGTAACTCATGTAAGTGGAATAAAAATATAAAGGTAATGCCTTGTTCAGGGAGGTAATGGGGGAGGAAGAGAGATGGTCTTGTTTTTTACACACCAGTTCTGAAATTGAATGTGTGAAGGGAGTGAGGGCTGCTTCAAGAGAAGTCCCTGAGAATGATGAGAGAAGAATCCAGGCCCTGTCCTAGCAAGGACCTCCCACAAAGCCCAACTCATGGGACAGAGGAGTTTTCTCCAAACAGGGAGTGGAACCAGCCAAGCTCACAGCAATGGGACACGTGGTTGTGCAGGAAGGACCCCAACAAGGGACGCTTCCTGGAACACCGGTGACAAACTTTGGCATGGAAGATGGAGAAACCATCTGGAGTGGGAGCGCTTCCCTGCACGGCTCCAAGCGACACATATGAACACTTGTAATGGGAACATGGGAGGAAACTTGGGTAAGGGTGGTAACTCTACATTGGGTGGCCCACGCTAACAGAATGACAGAGAAAAACCAACATAACCAATCACTAGGATGAGGAAATGGGAGAAGTGTTATGCTCAATCACATAGGAATAGTACAGCAGGAAAAAAAGGCCAGTAGGAAGCTCAGCGCTCTTCAGAGGAATGATTACCACCAAATCTCAACGAACCTAGTGCACAGGAAGGAAGGATAGTAAGCAGATAGTCTAGACAGAGTGAGTTAAATTTGATCGGACATGAGAAGGAAGCATGCAGAAAGGGGAAGGTAGAGCAGATGGGCAGAGCTCTGAAAGAACAGCGCAACCGTCAAGGACTACAATCACAAACACCAGCAAAACCCGAAAAACCCCCAAGAGATGCTGAGAACAGTTAAGAATTCTACAAATGCAGTAATGGTGTAACAACAAAGGAAGGCCTGGGCCTTCCCTTTAGTGGGAAAGGAGAGAGGCTGACACTGCCCAAAGCCCTCCGGGCCCTCCTGGAGGCACCAGCGCTCTTGGAGCTTGGAGAACGCTCCTGGTGCTCCTCGCTCCGCACCTGGACGCAAGCCCAGCACCTACAAAGGCCTCTTGGCTGCCAGAACACCTGCCGGCCCTGCCTGAGGGGCTCTGCCCCACCCCTACGGACAGAGGCCCCGCACCGCCCAGGCCAGGGATCCCCGGGCCAGAGCAGGTACGAGAGAAGCGCTCCTGGGAAAACGCCTTCCCCTCGCTTCCCGGGGTGAGCGGCTCACGCAGGCTGCGGCGGGCGGCCGCGGGCGAGGAGGGAAGCGATCCGTGTCCCTGGCTCCCGCCCCCGGGACACCCCGGCCGCCCCCGGCCCCGGCCCCGCTCCGCGCGGGGGCGGAGGCGCCGCCCCATTGGCCGAGCGCGGCCCGGCTGCCGCGCTCCCGTTGGCCCGCGCCGCCGCCGGCCCCGCCCCGCCGCCGCTCTGCCATTGGTCTGCCGCCCCGGGAGGGCCCGGCCCCGCCCCCTCCGGGGTCATTTAAGTTTATGGAGCAAAATAAATAAATAAAGCGGGAAATAGAAATGCGTAGAAGGCGGGGGGGGGCGTGGCGGGGGGGGGGGCGTGGCGGGGGGGAGCGCAACCTAACCTGCTGCCTGGGCCGCGGCGGCCAATCGGTACCGGAGTGCCGGCACGACTGACACCTCCGCCCGGCCAGTCAGCGCTCCCGAGCGGCGGAGACGGCCCCCTAGCGTTCTAAAATCCGGCCAATGAGAGGCGCCGCCCGTTTGACCGACGTTTGCGTCTTCCAATAGAAGGGGCGCATAGCGGACCGGCTTCGCCTATCGAGAACTAGCCGTGAGTCGCGAGGAGGGGGGCGGGCTCAGACGGCGGCGGGAGGCGGGGCCCGCCTTGAGTGGCGGCCTTGGGAGCCAATGGGTGCGGGCCGGCGGGGCGGGGGGGCCGGGGGCCAATGAGGGGGCCCTGCGAGGCGGCGGCGGCCGCCTCTGAAAGTGCCGCGAGCCGGCGGCGCCCAGCGCGGGGCAGGGGAAGATGAGAGAGGTACCGGCGCTTCCGGGGTCAGCGCGCGGCCGGGGGCGGGGCCAGGGCGCGCTCCGCCCACCGGGGGCGGGGCGGTGTGGGGGGCGAGGGGCTCCCGCGTCCCGGCGGGGAGGGAGAGCTCGTATTCCCGGCGGGAACGGAGCCGACAGTCCTGGAGCGGGGACGGCTCGCGCCTCTTGCCTCCCGGAGTTTTTTCGCCGTCCCGAAAAAGTTTGGGAGCCGGCGGGGCCACTCCCCTGAGGGTGCGCGCGGCCGGAGAGGGAGACTTGGCACAAACATTCCCCCCGCTTGTCCCCCCCCGCGCTGCTCCTCCTCCTCCTCCAGCCGCGCCGCTGGGAAAAGTTGGCTGCGCTCGTTTGTGAGCGAGGGTCGGGGAGGGAAGAGATGCCCGAGAGCCATCTGGACACAATCCCGTACAGTGTGCTCCGGGATGACCCCGCTCGAGCAGAGAGGTTGGGCCGGGTGACCCAGCGTGGCCCTTCCAGCCTTGCCCAGCCCGTAATCCGTGGTTCCGAGGGGGCAGCTCGGGGTTCTCCCCGGGGAGGGCGGCAGTGCTGCTGCCCGGGATGCCCCCCGGGCTGGGGAGGAGCTGCTCGCCCTGCCGCACGCAGAGCTCGGCTGCTTGGGTTTTGCGGGGTTTGGCTCGGTTTCGATGCGTCCCCGAGGGCTCCCGGGGCACGGCGGCTCTCGGCCGCTTTCCCTGCGGGGGCTCCGGCGGGGCGGTCCCGCCCGAGCGTCCCTCAGCGCTGCCGGAGCCAGCGGCCCCTCGTCCTGCCCCCTGCCCAGGGCACAGCGCCGTGTGCCCGGCTCTCCGTGCCCCTGTCAGCAGGGAGAGGGCTCGGCGTTTGGCAGGCGGAGCAGGAAAGAAAAATGGATTTGCAGGTTGAGGAGGAAACGCGCTGCCGCGCTGCCCGTCGTGCTCCCAGACTTCGCCTCCTTTTGTAGCCGAGCAAGTCGGTGCTTCTGAGGTTAAAAGCCCTCCTGTCAGCCTTGGAGCCCTCTGTGCTGAGTGGCAAATGGGAAATTGTGAGAAAGTAAGACTGACTGTCGAGTAAAGCAAATTAACGTGCAGAGCCTGAAGCTCGGCTCTCTGAGCGGAGTAATTCTTTTAGGAGCAAAAAGTATCTCCATAAAAGCTGTTATTGTCTACAGCTACTGGATCACAGTCCTGAAATCCGAGCGCCTTCCTGGGTCTTTTGTGAATGCCTGGGATGTGCTCTCATACAGAAATGATGTTTTTGGAATTTACGGGGCTGAGGTTGTAGAAATGCAGAACCATTTTGCATCTGCGAGTCTCGGGGTGCTTTGCAAGAAAGGGTAACTCAAGACAAAAATAAATCTGTGATAGGAAAGTACTGTATCCTTCTCTTACACGCACAAAAACCCCTCAGAGGCAAGAGCTCTTTCAGCTGTTCAGAGGATGCAATGAGGACACAGTATTAGAGCTGACTGGGAGGATCCTTCCCTCCCCACTGGAAAATGTGGTCTTTGTGAAGTTGCAGTTTTCTGCAAGAAAGTTCCAGTTTTACTGGGAAAAAAAGTTACATTATTCTGACTGGAAAATTAAAGTGATGGTTCATGGCTACCTGCCTTGCAGACTTCTGTCAATTCTACTTTCTGCTTACAGGGAGAAAGCACAGTTAATAAAATCTTCCCCTTAGAGACTTCCACCTTTTTCCCCGCTTTTTTTTTTTCCCATTTTCCCCCCGTTTCCCCCCTTTGAAAGGAATTGCTTGGAATTTTTATTCCACAAAGGACATGAGAGGTTTACTTCTTACTCTGAAACAGAACTAAATATTTTTTCACAGCACAAAAATTCCAGTATTTGGCCAGCCTGATTCAAAACTTCTGGAAACTTGGGGCCAGATCTTTGGCTTGTACAAACTGGCTAGTTCCATTGTGTTTAGTCCACAGAGGATTTGGCCCTAGTTAATTAATGGTTCACCCGAGGTCATGCAGCGAGTTGATTTTTAAAGCTGGAAACTGAATCCAGAGCTGTTATTATTCAATCCTGTCATATATCTTGAAGTTTACTGCACAACATTATATTTTTCTTAGACAAGCTGGATTAATAAGAGGCAGAATCCACGAGGCTCTGATTGCAACTTTTCTTAAAAATCATGTTCTTAAAAAAAAATCTATTCAATCGTGATCTTACTAGAAAAGCGAGTAAATATGTTGTAATTAGTGCATAGGTGACACTGACTACCGAGGGAGAGAGAGGCCTGAAAAACTGCTTTTGTTATTTAAACCTTTCTTTCAAAGTACAAAAGCATTTGATTGGCACTTCACTGATTTAATAGTCCATTTGTAATGCAGGAAGAACATTACAGAAAATTTTAGCATTATTTTAAATCTCATCATTTAATCTGTAGGTGTTTTTAAAAAATCCTCATTTCTAGGAGAAGAAAACTTTCTGATAGCATGTAGAATCTGTGACTAGTCAGTTGTTAAAGATATGAATGCCTTGTGTCTTCCAAAGTGAAATGGTTTATGAGTCTTAAACTGTATCCTGTTTGTTGTGGTAGCACAAAAGTAAAATACAAGTAAAATCCTTCTGGCTGAGGATTTAACGTTTGGTCTTACTATGATGTAACATTAGGAATGCAACCTAAGCCCTCTGGTTTAAAATCAGGGTTGCCAGCATTCATATTAAAGTGAAGAACAGTTCAGATCCAGTGCAGCAGCAGTACCAGATGTATGAGTACCAGCTAGCCCATTCGATCGTCTGAATTTACAGAGGCGGTCTTTCACCTGTACTTGCATAAAGATGCATTGTGAAGGTCGATTTTTTTTTTTTTCCTGTTTTACACGGGGGGAAGATACAAAGGCCAGAAATCCAAACAGACTGGCTGCACACACCCCTTTCCCCCGATGTTGCTGATTTTTCACCAGAAAATAAGATTTCATAAAGTTCATAAAGGCTTGTTTCTGCCTTCCAAATATTTGAGGAGTAACTTCGTTGCTAAAATTTTATATGCTAGAAAGACTTTGAATTAAACAGCACTGAAATGACTTCCCAATGTCAAAAAGCAGTCAGTGACAGAGTTTGAACAGACCTTCTGCCTTCCAGGCCACAGCTGCACCTATTGGCTTCATTGTCCCATCCCTCCTACGCACATGCATGCCTGGCATTGTTTTGGAAATACAGCAGAAACTTGATAATTCAAACTGATGACTCGGAGAGCCACTTGTGGAATTAATTTATTGGGTAAATTAATGACTAGATATGCAGGCAGATTAAAAAAAAAAAAAGATTGTGTGTCATAGTATATGGTTTGTTACTTCAGTGTGATTTATTTGTCCCTGAATGGAGTATCCTGGAAAATATTTTATTAGAAATTTTGTAAGTAAAGTCTTAAATCTCAGCATGGTTCTGTTCTTGTTATGTAAATCTGTGAGGGAAATTGGGTTTTCAGCTCTTCAATGACGAGTTATAATTTGGGATTAGAAATTAATCCATAGCACCTATTTTGTGGCACAGGATTTATAGCATGCCTCAGAGGTTAAACCATAGCCTTAGTATACTGATCTCTGCTGTAGGCTTATTTGATTTCGGCAGGGCTGCCTGCCTAAGACAAATAGGATTTGATCCTTGCTGGGTAACCTTGGTCAAATTCCAGGCGGCCCTCAAGACTTACTATTTCCATCTTGGTATTAGAAAATAAGTGTGTTCTTTCTGTTTGTTTTTCACAGGGCCTCAGTATTGTTCAGTATAGTTTGTCATATGAGGCTGTAAATCCCTTCAAGCGAGGTGGAATTTTAGATTTGCAAACTGTTCCCAAATGATTGCATGTGTATCATGAAGGAGAAGGCAGTCCTCTAGCCAAGAATGGACAGAATTTACCGAGTTTAGCTCATTAAGATTCCAGAGTGACTGCAGATATTAATGTAGAAGATGCTATGGGGAAAAATAATTATTTTTAATTTGCTCAAAGTACCAAATTAATGTTAAGTAAGCAGAATTCATCTGTAATTGCCCAAGAAATCTTACCAGCAGTTTAGGCTCTCTGAAGAGGTATTGCAGAGAGTGTGCACAAATCATTACATTATTGATAAACAAAAAAAAAAAAATACAGTGTCTCAAATTGGCAACTATTAGTAAACATTGCTTGTTTACCCTTACATAGGCATGCCGACCCTTGATCTTGGGTATCAGAGCAACCCAAGCAAGTCAAAATTCAGTTCTTTAATTTTCATGAGCAGTAATTTAATTTTCATTCACTGAGAAGAATCATTGAGCATCTGAAACAGAAGAAAATAGTTGCCATTGACTACTTTTCACAACCAGAAGTGATTTGGAAGGTCTGTGTTGCATTGGGAAGTCCCATGTTAGTGGCTTGAGTAGTGTGAGCAGGAAATAAAAGGATTTTGGTGTGTAGATAATTTTGTGCTTACTGATATAAATGGATCTCAGATTATACTCTTATTTTCCCATATATTAATGAAGGATGCCTCAAGGAATACCAGAATAACACATTTTGTTATCAAATTTCCTTATGAGAGAAAGTTCTGATTTTGACTCTTCTTTTAGCTTATTCAAAGAAATAATTATTCCTTCATCATTTCCTGTTTTTTAAATCCAATATGGGGTCCAAGCTAGTTATTGCTTCTTATATTTTCTTAAAAGCATATTGAAGACTGAGTACTTGTTTACTGGTCTGGGTTCCTGGCTTAAGACTTGGGCCTCATGAAGTTCTCTGCCACGAATAGCATATTTGACTTTAGGGGAAAATTGCTCACTCTTTGTTTCCTATCTGTGCAACAGGAATAATACCATGTGCTTGTCATCACGAATATTTGCAAAGGTATGTACGTGGAGAATTCCAAAATACAGCCATCAGGGTTATAAATAATATCTAAAGTAATAATTTCAGATGGTAGGTGCCAATTTTTCCATTGGCTGTTTGGTTTGACAATAAATGCCAGTGTCAGTAGTTTTATAAACTTTGGTGTAGTTATTCTGGGTTTACATTAGAAAACAGAAGGTGGCTTAGACATGAATTTCCTCTTTGAAATAACTGAAGTGACATCAGTGGAATTATACAGGAATGATTTTGGCATTGATACTGCTGAAAGACATAGTGCTCTCTGAATGCTTTGGCCTCATACAAAATGATCTGTATTATTAGTACAGTTCAAAGCTTCTTTGGAATTGTAGTCTCCTCTTTACCATTTTAAGTTTTCAATCACTGTTTCTGGAAGAACTTCCAGGATTCATAAATGTGTGCCTCCCACCCAATAGTAATTGTGCACACAAATTGCCTAACTTCCCATATGACTTTTGGTATATCTGTTTGACTAAAGCTTAAGAAAATTGAAGTTTTAAAGCATTTTTGTAGCAAACTCCAGTCAGACATCTAGGCTGCTTTTCTTATACATAACACTTTCTATTTCGAGACACTGTAAATATTGGCCTTCAGAATAGCTTTGTGCAGTGTTTACCCACATCACTTTATGGAAGATGAAGAAAGCAGAAAATACCCACTGTTTCCAAAACTGGTGATAATTTTTAACTGCTTGTATTTTTGTATGCATCTTTTGAGACCCTGAGGCTTTATTTCCACCACCACTGGTTCTGTACACTTCCCTCTCCCACCGGTGCTGGTTGTAAGTTGCAGTCATTAAGCATAAGTACCTCAAGGTAGATATTAAACACTGTCAAGACTCGTGTAGAAGTTACAGCTTTTAGGTGCAGCAAAAACAGGGCAAAGTTCCGAGAAACAGGTTGGAAGTGCCTGAAGTTTGGGCCTCTAGAAAACCTGTCATTCTTCTCTATTTTTAAATGTACCAGAATGAAATTAGGGATTGAAATGCCAGGTGCTGCTGTTCTTCTGTTAAAAGCAGCAATATCTGTTTGGTTTAGCAGTTTTCTGTTTCATAACTGTAAAGTAAATAAATAAAATCTTTGTGCTGTTTAGGTGGAGTTTCAATGTGGGTTCCAGATTGTCTCCAAAACAATTTGTAGGACTTCTCCACCATTGTAGTGTATGAATAACACCCACTGAACTCAATGTGAGGGTTTTTTATCGTGTGGCTGAAAAGAAGAGTCCCTATTTATAGCATTCAAACGTTGGCAGGTGCAAGACTGGTGAGAAATGTTAGTCTCACACATACAAACTAGTTGTTTAGGAGAGACTTCTATGTGGTGGGAGCTGCTCCTCGCTGGGCCGCTAGAATCAACAGCGTTGCTCAGTGGCTGTCTTCTTGTTGAGATCAATCAGCTTGCATTTCCAGGAGGGTGTGTAACGAAGAAGGGCCTGATGGTGCTGATTGCAGTAATATACTTAGCTATGGCAGCCTTAGCTATTATTTATAGAAGTGCTAATTATATCAATAGAAATAGCAATATTAATACTGTTAAGTGTCAGAATCCACGCTTGACAGCATGAACTAAACACAGCTACTGTGAAACAAAGCAGCCAGCTTGTCTCCCTTGTCAAACCACCAATATGCATTTCAGGAAGAGTACACACCCACCTTAATTGCTTGGGGTCTCACCATTTTTGCTCATCTTGTTATATCAGTATCATTTCAAGCTGAAAACTCACAAGACCGGCTGTTCCCATGAAGTGTAGACTGTATTCAAAGTCAGTCTGGAAAATTCAAACTGTGACTAAAAGTGTTATAGTGGATTCCAGTTTAAAGCTGTCATCCTACAATGCTGGAGCCTGCAAGTGTCTTGAAGTTCAGAATCTGACCCAAACTTTTTTTTTTTTTTAGTCTGTATCCTACCACTTCTTGTTTACAACATAGTTGGTGAGGGCTCACGTAGATTTCATACCCACAGTTACCTTCAGACTACGTTACAGCCAGCCTTAATTGGCATCTTTTAAAGGGCAGAAATCATATTACCAAAAAATAAACAAAACTAAAAGAAAACAAGAGCATATTGAGACTTATTGTCTGGCTGCTTTTTTAACATTTAAAATATGCTCGATTTCCTGTCACAGCTCTTGTTACATCTGCCTACCTCTTGTGACAGTGTTTTAGACTGACTTCCCACAGGAGCTTACAAATCAAGCAGGTTAATGTCTTCATTAAAACTGAATAACAGTTTACTTTGGGAAAAAAACATATTAAATATTTCAGGATATTGAACACCAAACTACTATTAAGCTTTAACTAATGCATTTACTTTGCTAACACTTGCTCTCCGATGGGACGTGTAGCTCAAGTTAATGTCACTCGAAGTGATGTTTAAGACTTCATGAGAAAATGTTTCCAACCCCTTCTAGATGATTTTACTCTAATTCTATCACTCTGTACTTGAGAAAAAGTTTTAAATAAGTTATTTCAGCAACTTGCCATCCTTATTTTGGAAGTGTACTGGGTATAAATATCTCCTTTAGAGTTTTAAATAATCCTTTCTATGTCCTAGATACATGTGGTGCATTGTGTAAAGAGAGTGACAGGCTGTTGGCCTCTGGACATATAAAGAATGTCCTTAGCATGCTTTGCCTTTGGGAGTAAAATGCAAGGATTGTTACAAACAGAAAAGGTTTGGGTTTTGTCACCCATGACTGCGGTCTACCTTAAGGCATGACTGATTTAGTGGATCAGGGGGATAGAAATGGAAGCACATGGCCAGTAGGTCAAGGTTTCTCAGCTGGCAAGTGGAGATATTCTGTGTGGGCTGCTCTTACTGCAGAACTGTGGACTTGTGTCGTTCTCTCTCTCTGTAGAATCCATTTGCAGTGATGCCATGTGGGACACAGGGGCATCCCATCAGTAATAGGAATGGGGTTTGTTTGGGTTTCTTTTGTTCATGTTGCACTGCAAATTCTGTTGGTGTAATTTGCTTCATCAGCTCTTTTGTTTTTGTTGGGATTTTTTTGACCTCTTCACTTGGCAGTCCTACAGTTTACTTATCTATTATCAGAGCTATGTCAGACAGTGATGCGTCATTCTTTCTGGATCCAACTGCAGCAGCATCCCAGTACATGATGCAATCAAACTACATTCCTCCACTGGCGGATTTAGACCAATCCTTTTGCAGTTTGTTAATGTATCCAAATCAAAGCCACTTTCAGTTCTAGGCTGTAAGAATACTGATACTTTGTTGTAACCCTTCCCATCGTTGGTCTGTAATAATCCTGGAGCTCTTCTGACATCCATTTAAACTCTGTGAACAGGTGATCTGTGAGTAAATCTCCCTGAGGAGTTACAAACTTTCTTAAATTATTTACATCTACTGTAGGAATTCTGTCTTGCATTGCATACTGGTCTGATTGCAATAGATGATACAATATGATGCAGAAAGAAATGGAGAATGTGCCTAGAACACAAAGATATGCCTTATATTCATGAATATATTACATAAAAAATAATTCCTACTGTAATGCTGCTGGCTTTTGCTGTGTTAACTTCAGGGAAAAAAATTGTTCACAAAAACTTAGGATCTTGGTTATAGCCAGAAAGAAATTGTTGAGAAAGATGAATGGTTTAGAGAATAACTTATGCAATAGGTTGAAAATAAAAAGCCTGGTTTAACTACTAGTGGGTATCTGAAAGATGTCATTGCTCAGTGGTGATGTCCTGGAATATAATGAGCACTAGCTCATCTCATTTAGCAAACATGGTCATTTCTGGAAGGACAGGAGATAATTAATGAGTGCACATGGAATATGAATTGTTTTTGTTTTAATTTTTTATTTTAACTCATGGTCACAATGCATTTAAGTTCAGTAGAGTAGGAAAAAAAATAATAGTTTTAGTAGAATAATTCTGTAGGGCACTCCACTTTTTGAGTAAACAAATACAGATCACTATTTTCTTGAATTTACTGGTTATGCACATTTATTCAGTATATTGCCATTCAGTCTTTTTAAGTAGTTCCACATGTCACATTTTTGGGAATTTTACATTTGTGGCTTAAAAAACAAGAATTGTTGTGCCTAATCCTGTCGTGCAAGATATATAAGACAGACCTGGTTTTGTTACCACGGTGGCTGAGTACTTGTACTCTTGTGGTGCAAATACATACTCAGGTTCACGATTTGCTTTCTGAAAGGCCTCATGGACATTTGTTAAGGCTTTGCATTTTGTTCCAGTAAAATGTAACATTTTGGTCAAAGGGTGTCAACTTAAATGGAACAGAATTACCAAAAAATCAAGGACTGAGATTAAAAGGGTTAATAACTCCCCATTTTCAATGATGGCTCATCTTGGTGCCACTGGGAGACATTCACCCTCACATTCACTGGGAGACATTCACACAGCCTTCCTGTCCCACTCGAGTTCTGTGGATGCCATTCACTTGGGCTGATAATGTGGTGCTTTTTACCTGAGCAGCACTGCTCCTGGACAGCATGATAACCTGGACCTGATCTGATAAGCATGCTAACTCCAGATTCCCAATTAGTATCGATGTTATTTGCATGTGCACATTCTAACAGGAGCTGGGGAGTCCCAGATGACACCAGTGCCCCATCCACTGCTGCTGGGTATTTTACATGCTGTAAAAGCAGCGCTGCCTCAGGAAGCTTTTGGTTAAAAAGGCAAGTCAGGAGAGAGGTGAGGGGAACAAAATGTTAGAATTTCCACTGTTGTGGTTGCAGACCAAGGCACAGGGAAAAATTGGTTGATTTTATTGGGATAATCCAGAGAAAGGAAATAGAGGTTTTCAGAGGCAACTAACTCCCACTAAAGCAAGTATGAGAGTGATGTGCCAACCTGCCATTTGTGCCTTTGAAAATGTCCCCAGGGAGTCTATTGTAGAGCCAAGCATTGAACTCTGATCTTCAGCCCCCCACCAGACAATCGTTCCTTTCTGCTTTAAGTGTTTTTAATTGAAAAATACCATCTGAACAGTGTCTGTAAAAAATTACTTTTCCTCAGAACCTCCAAAAGAAAAGCAAAATGATGTGCTGCAGCAATAAATTAGCCAGGGATCAAAATAAAAACCACAGTCTTGTTATGAAAACCAGAACTGGTGGGTAAATACTGTGAATTTATGACACCACTGGAAAAATAAATCCACTCTGGTAAATGTTAATACTTTTAGAACTAAAGATTTTTGGTTTAATTATTAAACTATTCAAAACTCTTCTAAGCAGACTTTACATGCAAAAGCTACAGAATGTTTGAAAAAACATACAGAAGTTCACCCCTTGCTTTTCTGCAGGCCCTATTTATATCTATGTCAGTGTTTGTTTCAGAGAAGAGAATAAAAGTCCACATGACGCTATCTTACTCTCCCCAAATAGCAGTAACACTCTTCCTTTTATATAGGGTTGCACCTATATTCACTCACACGTTCTCATCACTTTGTTAGGAGGTAGACTCTTTTCCCATTTTGCAGGTTGGGAAGCCCTGGCAGAACTCAAGGTTACAGAAATCCAGAGAAATCGTGAGAGTCAGATTACACTGCTGGAGTGACCCATGTTCAGGCCACTCCAACACGTCCCCTAATAATATTTTACAAGCCTGAGCCATCTGTGTGTGATGAGATCAGAAGTAAGGAAGTCTGTAGTTGCCAAGAGAATTTTAGCAAGCAGAATTGTACAACTACAAAGAAATCCTACAGCATCAACAAAGCAAGCTCACAGAAATATTCACACTTAGCTGTTTTTGACTATTTTAATTGGAGAGTGTCCTTGTTAAATTTTAAGGTGTGTGTTGCACACCTAATTATTGATAATATTGTGAGCTTTGCATAAATTATTAGTAGTCTCCAAAATGGGTAATTCCATATTTTGCAAAAGCGAGAAGACACTACTGCTGCATCTCCCAGTGCACATAGAGGGGTAGTCAACCCCTACATCTTGGCAGCATCCCAGTGGTTTGGCTTCCTTCCCCTCACAAACACACACACAAACACATAAGCTCAGAAGTACCTCAAACAAGAGACCCCCCCCAAGAATTCCCTGCCTACTTATGATCCATGGACTTCTTGCTATGTGTGCACTTCACATCAGTGAGATCGGGTATTAATTATGTCTTCCTTCTTTTACTTTGTGTAAGATGAACTTCACAAAAACAAATAAATACAAAGTACAGGCCTTTCAAATGCTCTCAGCATCAGTTTCACTCTTCTCCCTTTGAACACAACTGGGACTTGACTTGACTGGAGGTGGAATTAAGCCCACATTGAGCATTTTCAACACTTGCAGTCATAGAAGAATTTATAATCCTACAAAAGGGAATCTGAAGCTCATCAAAGGATATGCATCTTTAGCGCTCAAGAATGGTTCTGATTCTGGAACAGAACGTCCCTTGAGCTGCTTTCTTGGTCACTATGGGTTAAGTTCAACTAGGCTTTCTCCCAGTTTGTTTTATTAGAAAATGGTATTTATTTGACTGTGGTATGCTACCTAAAATTGTTATAATTTGTTTCTGTATTTCCATAAACATTTCTCTGTTTGTTTTGGAAGAGTGGTTGCTTAAGAAAAAAAAAAAGCCAAGAAAGTAAGCTTAAAAATATATTGCTTGACTCCCATATCAAATTTTCTCTTGAAATCAGTGTATATAATTTTCCTATAGCAGCAATCTAAACAAAAGAAAAGAGAGGGAAGAGAGGCATTAGAATCTATTTTCAGGATGGCATATCAGACCACACGCACTTATGGGGTAGAATAGATTTATTATTTTGGGCAGTACAGTGGAACTTATGAGAAGCTTTCTTTTTTTACACAAAGTTAGTTCAGAGTAGATTAAAGTTTATTTCAAACTCAGCATATTTGACCTCAAGCATCATAAGAGTCATGTAGAATTGGCTCATGCTATTAAATTCCTACAGCGAACTCCATAATAATGATTAATTTCTTTCATAAACTCTCTTCATAATTAATACAGGTTTCATTGTGGGCACTGCTATTCTCATATTGATTATCTCTACAATTTAGATTGGACTCGTAAAATGATGTCTTTGTTTACTCTGATGGCCAGACATTTATTTTACTTGGATAACTCTCATCATTTGCAAACTGGACTGGAGATATTGCTATCATAGAAATTACAAATATTTCAGACCTAATCCATGCAAGAGCAAGGATAATTCTTTGGCACCTGAGATTAATAATACTTTGGTGTTTTCTGATGCTTCTCATCTGAGAATCTGAGTTCTTTATGAGCAATTAATTAAGCTTTAAGATACCCTTCTGAAATAGGAAAGCATTAGTGGACTCCTGCACTGGATAAATTCATAGTTAGAGATGTTGACTGACTTAGTTCAAGTCACCTGTCCAGTTATCTACCTTCAAGATAGATATAACCCATATTTGCTCATTACCTATCTTACCTTTCAGTTCTGACTTTTTCTCACCTGGCATGACAATTTTCGATGTGGCAGAGTTCCCTTTGGCAAAATCTGCATTTTAAAAAATTGTAGTAGCTGGATATGTTTTAGCTGCTGGAACAAGTTTAGACCTTTCTTGTTGCTTGTTTCTTTTAAAAAATAATTTGATTTTATTTCTAAGAGTATTTTCTAAACTACAGTAAAATCACTAGACTTCTAAGACTCTAATAATCCCTTGTAAAAAAAAAAACCTCAAAATATGACTTTCACGTTTCAGACTTCAGAAGAAGCAGCTTTAATTGGAAAAGGATAAGATAGCGAATGATGGTATGGAGAAGGTAAAGAGCCACAAACCAGATTTTGTAACATTACCCTGTGCACTCCATGCAATGTTGTGCAACAGGTGAGCCTTTGTGTATGTTAATCATGTAAATCCACTTCATTGTAATATTAGAGGAAAACTTCTAATATAACTGAGAGATCTCAAGGTTGGAGGCAGTACACTTTGTTCAGTTCTGTTGCCCAGACCCTGAAGGGTCCCAAGCCCCATGGGAGCTGCTGAGTGCTTTTTGTTTTGTTAACTTCAGAGGGTGCTGGGGGGAAGTTGCAGTGACTGGCAGAAGTTAATCTTTGGAAAGCCTTGGAGACAAACAGGAATTCCATTTTTTGAGTTGAATTCAGCCATCCTGCTGTTGCCAAACCTACAAGCAGAAGGAAATGTGGATGTAAAAAGCAGCACATATATACATATTAATGCTTCCAGTACAACATCCCCCATGCCTGAGGACAGTAAGTGCAACTGAGGACATGGTGAGGTTTACAAGAGTACCTCACATGTTGAGATGCTTTATAGTCCCCCCTGTGAATAGCCTAGCGAAAACCATATGTGAAATATAAATATACTGGGACTTAAAAATGGAGTTGCATTCCAGCCTTTTAAGTTAATTTTGTAACATGCAGCATCTGAGGGCTTAATGTGTGTTGTATCCAATGCTAGCTGAGTACTGCAGGGCTTAATAAATGCAGTGTGTACTGGAGACACCATAGGGTCTGATGGAAGACGTGAAAGGAGGAGGAGAAGATGGTGGAAATAGCACATTTTAACGAAAGAACAAATCCAGTTCAAACCAACTGCGTTCTTGCTTCCTTCAGTCCGAAGGCAACAATGAACTCCCGTTGTCATGCTGAGTCAGTTGGCAGTGACTCACTTTATCAGTCTCAAAATTGTCCAGCATTTCATCAGAACTGGATTACACAATGGGTTTTTCCTTTTCCCCCTTTTTTTTTCCCAATACACTTTTAGTATTAATAGACCCATAAATCATCTGATGTTAACATGTTTCCTCATTAACTTCTACTTTTTTAATTATAAGATTGATAATCATACAACTTCCCAAAGAGGGAAGTACAGTAATCCCAACCTGACTTGAAATTCTCAAGGAAAAACTTCCGTAGTTATGTGATTCTCTCAGTTAAAAATAAGTTAAAGCCTTTTGTTACTTTCCACAGGATATTGGCATAGCTAACATATGCTCACAATTGTTCAGCTGAGGTATGCGTTCTCTGTTGGGTGTGGAGAGAAAAGTTGTATGTGGAAACAGCAGCCAATGTATCAAAGTTGAATTTTTCTCTCCAGCATGACTTTTTTGGGTTTTTTTCTGCCACAACCTATTGGAGGAAACACTCAAATGCAGTATATTATCCACTGAAACAGCACACACAAATGATGTGGTATATTTTTTGGGTGTATTTATCCCTTGAACACAAAAAGACACGCTACCTAAAATGCAAAGTGTGCGATTCTGTACTTAAAAACAAGAACATCTTCACAGTCTCTGTAGTTTGTGAAAAAATTTAGGTCTATGAGGCTTTATGTCTAACTCTGCATATTGGTGCGCTTCACTAGATTCTTTGATTTTAGCACCTATGCTGTTACACAGTTTCAATGAAGGCGATATGAATAAACTAAAAATGTGTAAAAAGTGATGCTGAGTTGGCTGGACAGCAATGCATCTGTTCTAAAATCCAGCATTTCTAAGTTCAGCCATCTTGTCTGCCCTAATTTAACATCTGTATTTTCCACCTGCATGATAAAATTAATTGTGTTCAATCAAATAAATTTTTTAATCACATATTGAGGACAAAATATATATCTTCAGTTTTTAATCTTACAATGTTGGAGATAGCTGGAATATGTTCAATGATGTCTTATCCTGGGTTTAATCCCATCCGTCTGTGTTTCAAATCCATCCTGGTGGCTATGAAATGGAAGGCTTCCAAGAGTCTTTGAATATTTTTTTAATTTTGTTCTTCAGTGGTTCTAGTTCTTTGTTGTTAATTAGATCAAACCACATTTCCACTGAGGCTGTAATGGTAGTGTCATCAGCCTGTAATCTGTCAAGTCCCTCTGAAACCTCCTTCAACTGCTTTTGTAAATTTAGTACCTCTCTGTAAAGTTCCTTGCAGAGAAAAATGTGTGCTATTTTTTGATCAAAGTCCTTCTTGTTCTCAGTGCAAATTTCAAGACACTTGTTGATGCAAATGCAGAATCACGTGTTCCTGAGAGGAACACTGAGTGTCTCTGGGAACCAGGGGCACTTTTTCACTCAGGTTACCCTTTTCCACTGGGGTTATCCAGCCTGCTGGTAATAGCAGATTTGTCTTTAGGCTCTATAGTACAGGTTTGGAAGAATTTGGCCATTACTTTTTCACTTAGTGTGCCTGAAATACAGCACTGAGCAGCCATATATCAGAAGCAGAAGAAATGGTTTTAAACATTCTTGTTTCAATTTTTTTTTTCTGTCTAACCAAATAGTAAAGACAGCTTTCTCATGCATTTCTCGTTGCTGCATGATATCTTTGGTAGCACTGCACCAATATCTGTGGTTTTCATTTTTTAATGGCAGCATACAAAGACATACATTTCATTGTCTGTAAATTTGTGGTCATTAGGAGATCACTTGTCATGTTCAGATAGCCAACCTGCACTAATGTCACTGTTCAATGCTGCTGCTACTGCTTTTATTATCCTCTTGTTTCTTCTTTTGGAGATTTTTGTAGTGGACAGCTGAATTTACAAGTCTCTAAAATAAATGTTTCAATCATTGCTATCAGTTGCTCCTTTTGTGTTCCACTGAAGGCAACATCATTAAGACAAAATAAGGTTGCATCTGTCTTGTTAAGCAGAGATTTTTCTTTACAGCATAATCAGCTGGTAAGCTTCTTTCTGGGTCTTCAAGACACAAAGGTGTCTAATGTTTAAGAGCATCTAGGAGATTTGGAACACAGATTTAAATCATCATTGCAGCTACGTTTAATAATGATAATGACAGCATTAAAACATCTCATTTATAGGATCATGAAATTCATCAGAGTCCTGCTTCAGTAGTTTCACTTAAAAGAACATCTCATCTTGAAGAGTCTACAAAAATGGATTATCTGCATTTTTTGAGATGGATATGAAGTCATCCTAACTTCTTGAACAATTTTGACAATACGTACACTATACTGTTAAAGAATTATCTTTGGTTTTGTCACTTTGGTACATGCATACACTTGCTGCTTTCTCCAACTTCTCTTGAAGTCAGATAAATGAATTTTTTTACTTGTCTTAACCATTAAGTTCCAGTTTGTAATATTGGTATCTTTAGTATTAACCGTAGGGCAAGAAGCCTGCAGTCTGGATTTAACAGTTAGGATTGAAAAGCTAGGCGAGAGTGCTGGCTTTTGTTAGACTTGTTATAGAATACTCAGATTACTTAATAGACCTTTTTAGATACTAGAAGTATTGTATGTTCATGTTCAAAACTTGGTTTATTACTCTTTTTTTAGCATAGTTTGAAAAATTATTCCATTGACTAGCAGCATCTCATCAGGCGCTGAAAGTGTTATTCCCCATGTAAGTAGGAAGGCAAGAGTTTATGTTTTTTGCTGTCTTTTAAGAGGGACAGGACTGCTTTACTTGTGTCACTTTCCTGTTGAGTCTTAGAATGTTTAAATTTCTCATTTGCAGATAGAAAATAGAGCCTGATTTTTCGGGCATCACTTCTTCCTATTCTTTGTTATTTTCATGTAAACATTTCTAAGTGTCAGATCCTGAATAGTTAGCACTGGATTGTTTCTGTATCTGACATTGTAAATACAGGTAACATGACTCATTGACTCTTTGCCAAACTATATATAAGCAACCACTGCAGCAAAATGTTATAACATCTTCCCTGGGTCTATTGTGAGGGGCTAGCAGGCCATTTCTGCTTTTGAAAAACCTCTAGCTATGTCTTTCAGGGCTTTGTCTTACCAGTTACATCTGTGTGAGTTTTGCTTTGGTGTTTACATGGGAGAGCGTGGGGAGCACCCCTCTAAAAGCCTGTGCAACTCAGATGCTTTCAGTTGCCGAAAAAAGAAAAATATGCTAATTTACCAGTACCATACAGTTTGTTCTGCTTTTGTTCATATTTATCATATTTAGTGGTTCTCAATAGTTCATTGCCTTTTCTTGCCTCTGGGAATTTTTGTTTGTTTGTTTTTTCAGTCTCTCTCACAGCTGCAAAGTAGTGCCAGTAGTGTGCAAGGCCAGGTTGGATGAGGCTTTGAACGACCTGCTCCAGTGAAAGATGTCCCTGCCCAAGGCAGGGGGTTGGAACTGGCTGATCTTTAAGGTCCTTTCCAACCCAAACCATTCCATGATGCTATGATTACCCTCTCTGTGCAATCTTAGGTGTAGTTCTCCTAAATGAAAATCCAGCTATCAGTTTTACAAGTAACTATTTAAACTGTTTATTGACATTTTCTCAAAGATGGAAGTGCATATACTGCTTTAAGAGTGAGAAGGACGTATCGGGTACCGCAGGAAATTCCAAGAAGCTTTCTGTGGGTTGAGAGCATGGCCACAGTGGGAGAAATGTGTGGAGTGGTAACTGTGTGGGATGGTTGGCTCTTTATCCATCAAGTCCTTCCCTGTCACCACAGGGATGGTCTTAGGCCCAGAGCTCTGCTTAGAAATTCCCAGGACTTGATCTAATCTTGAGTGCAGGTGAGAGGAGCGAGGACTGAAAGGCTGAGTTAGCAGGAAGGAGTTGGAGAATGAAGGTGCTAAGAGGAGCAAGGTAAAGGCTGCAACTGAGCCATGCTGTTTTACTGTACTTTTTAAATTACCTGCCACAATCCACTGCCTATCCCAGACGTGTGCAGATTTCCATGATAAGCCTAAAGACTGCTGTAGGAAATACTTTTTTAACCCAAGTAGTTGGATTTATTTTTTTGAGCAGAAGGATTTCAGTTCAAAGTAAACCCTGTGATGTTAGGGGTGCTTATGGCTACTCCTGGAACACTTGAGTAATTTCTGGCCATTTCATTGTGACAATTGAGTAATTCGTGGTACAATGTTTTACTTCCAGCTTTATGGTCTGCCTTTGCCACAGTTTTCAATCCCTTTCCTAGTCTTTAATCTACACTTCTTTTTAGCAGTTAGAAAACAAACTTGAAGCATCTTCTTTTACTCTAGTAGGAAGTATTTTTTTTTTTACTCCTTGAGGAGACTGAGATAACTTTATGCACTTTTTCCCCTTATTTTATTCCCAATTTTGCCTGTCTTGTTCCTTGATGGCTTTCATTCTTCGATCAATTCCACCAATTTTAATTGGAATTTTTTTTCCTGTCTTCTCTTGTGATAAAAAGATATTTTCAAGTAATCTCCTTCTTTAGGCCCAGTGGTAAAAGGGCTGTCTTTGGGAATTTGGACATCTATTTTCCATTAAAATGAATGGAATGAAGTGTTAGTGTCTAGCAGGGATTTGAACACCTTCGAGCTATTGTGAAGCAAGTATTCTTACATCTCTGAAAGTGAACTCTTGTTGTAGATAGGGATGGATAATGTTAAGCTTTGAGACCTGTGGATGGTGTTGTAACATGAATGTGGATAGAACCTGTAAGTCAGATTTTTGGGTTTTATTTGTCTTGCACATAACTTTTCTCAGAGGAGTAGCCTGTAGTTATGCCAAAGAACTTACAGCATCATTAAGTACCCAACACTAAAAATTCATAGCAATTGTTACATCTTGTCTGCTCCAGAAAATGATGTAATTTATCACTTATCTTCATATGTTGAAACAGAGGTCAGACTGAGTTGACTTTTAGCAGTATGGTGAACTGGTGCTTTTTTTCCCTGGTGGTTGACTTCTTGTGCTCCAAAATTACAGCTTTAATTTAGGATGTAAAAAGCTTGTAGTCTGCCTGACTGTGAGGTTCTAATTAAAGATTGCATTAGATGTGAGCTGACACTTGTTTGTTTCCAGTCAGTCTCCTAATACAAGAATTCTTGGATGTGTCAAGCAGTGTTGACTCTGAAGACTATTGTCAGTCATTTCAATGTAGAAACTATTTACTGCTTCACTGTTTTTTGGTTTTTTGTGGTTTTTTTTTGGTTTTTTTTCCTCAAGAAATAAGGCAGGAAAAAGAAGAGATAATAATGTTACATAGGCCTTCAGCATTGTCACATTTTGATACTTGGAGCTCAGAGTACTGTTTATGTTGAAACAGCAAGGTAGGAAAGTAATTCCCCATAAATTCTCTTCATTATAACCCTGTGGCTACTTTTCTCATACCTGTTTTAAAGATGCTTGCATGAGCTGCACATGGTGCCTAAACAGGCAGTCTCAGCTCTCATGACTGAGAATAGCTGTGCTGCACCAGGTAACCATTAACAGTTTGCTCACAGTTTGCCCCCATAATCCCATATCTGAGAATCCCCAGTGAATTTTTATGGTACATTGCAGCTTTATTCTGGGAATCCCTAGGAATTTCAGTCTGAAACTCATTTGTTTACTCAGTTGGATGGATGTGTGATGTATAGCTCAATATTTATGTGGGGTTTCTATCAGACATGATTTTCTTCCCTTGCTTGATGCCTGGCCCTTGAATGATTTCCTGAAGTGGTGAGAATTCCATGTAGCTGTAGCAGTACTACCTTTGTTTCTGAAACAGAAAGCATAAAGGTATATTGGCATTTATGGTTTTAACATCTGTGATATTATCACAGTGTGTTAAAAACAAATGTCGATGCATTCTGAGACTACAACAGAGACTACTTAAAGTCATATTTGTATCCTGATTCTTACCAATATTTTGTTGGCTTCAGGACAACTCAACAAATGGAACAGTAGGACAGCAAAGTACCAGTTAATATAAAGTTATCTTTGTTCCAACTTCTGTTTATTTTGCTGAGTTTTTTTTTGTTGCATATTATCAAATGGTTTCACAATGTGACCTCTGACTTTGAAACAAAACAAATTAAGTGTTAGTTAGTACTGATTAGTGCAATGTTAACATTGATTCTTTATTTACTCAAAAATCAGGAAATTAACGTTCCTCTGACAAACTTAATTATGCCTAATTGCACAGATATTACAAAGGGGATCTCTCATTATATAATCATAGATAATCCTGGTAGCAATAAAAAAATCTTACAGTCCTAGCTAATATTTGCAAAGAAAGTTATAGAAGAGGAATCCTTTGACCATAAAATAGTATCTGACTCGGGCTAGTTACAAAACCTGACTGAAGAGTGGCATTGAAGTTGGTACACTTTGTTTCTATTATATCATTTTGAAAATATTATGTCACCTTGTTCTGTATGTTCTAGTTCTCTAATGAAAGGCCCTTTTGTTCAAACACAGGCAAAATAAAAGAGTTTTTTGTCTATAGGATACCAAAGCTCATTTCTGTCAGACTTACACCACCACTAACCTTGCTAGATCTTCCAATTTTTGACAGGTTTGATTGAGAGAAAGGTTCTTATCTCTGCTCTTGTGTAAAATAAGACCTTAATAAGAGGCTTAATTTTCAGTGACTACAACTTTTTGCTTTTAATTTCTTTGGCTTTAAATAACAAACTCTCATCTATTCCTTTCAAAATTAACTTCAATTAATACTTCAGGAAAAGAAATGCACCTCTAAATGTGTCCTTTAAAACAGCTGAGCAAACTGTGTTCACTTTATCAAAAAATACTCTCCTTCAGGCTAAAACTAAAGGACTAATTGGACCCAGTCTAGTTTTTCTAATAGAGCTTAGCTTACATAAAGAAAAAAAAAAGAAAAAGAAAAAAGAGACCAGGACATTCCTTTTCTTTGTTACATTTAGTGCATCTTGGTTCTTTATTCTTCAGCAAGATCTTTGATTAAATGTTTCAAAGGTGAAAAATCCTGCCCATATACACGTACAAAAATAATTCTGAGGTGGTCTACCCATAATCAAGGTTTGTGAATGTGAGACTTCTTTACCTATAGTTGGTGGCACTGATTTTAGCAAAAAGGTTACATCATTACTTGTGTTTCCTGTGTGTTTGATACAAGGCTCAGCAGTTGTTTGCTGTTGGAGTGGGCTTCTGAGGCTATCAAAGATAAACCTTTGCTTGATGTTTTACTAATTTCCATTACTTTACTTAATGGCCTCACAATATTTAGTTAGTCCTGAAACAGAATCAGGCACTTTTTTGTACTCACAGCTCAGAGCCATGTGGCCTAAATGCCCTTAAGTCCCTGGGCTTTATGTTTTCTGTCAGCTGGCAGTGGGATTCTAGGGGTGCATATCCAGAAACCCTAAGCACAGGGACTTAGCAGGAATTTGGGCCAGCTGACACTGGATGCCATGGTGAAATGTGGGGCTGAACTGCTTCAAAGCAAGAAACAAGCCAAAAAGTTTTGAGTGAATGTCCAGACTTTTCATTAACTTACAACTTCAGTTTGCCTGGTAAAAGCATTGGTTTAACCTTGCCTAGAATACATGGAGAAAAATCTTATAGAGGAACTTTCTCACTGTATGACTGTATTTGAGGAAAATCGTCATACATCCATTGAAGGGATGTCATGGTGAAGTACTATTCATATTAGATTAATAATGCCACTTAGTATTGTTTATTTCGAATATTACAGCATTAATGTACATACTATGATTTTTTTGTTTTGGTCATGCATCCTTAGCTTTAAGAAAATACATAAAGAAATTTCTAGTTTTAATAATTGCATAAAAAAGCTTTAAAAATGCTACTGATCATAACAGAGATTCTAAAAAAAAATCCCTGACTTTTAAGACAATCACATTTTAGAGCCTACTAAAGAGTTTTTGAATGCTTGAAATTTCAACACTCTTTGTTGTTTTTTTTGGTAGAGAAGTTTTTGTCCACTTCATATATAGTCAATAAATGTTCATGTATGAAATTTCCATCTTCATACCTCTGATACACTTACATTACATTTTTGTTTTTATTTTTCCAGAAATGGCTATTCATTTGGGGGGCAGTATTCTCAGATGTGATATTCTAAACTAGGAGATAATTACCTCTTGAATGAGTAGCATCTTTGAAAATGCTGACATAAATATTTTCCAGGTAGAATCATGCTGATAGGCTTATGAAAATATTCAGTTGCACCCAGAGGGTAAAATAACAGCTTCCAAAATATCGCTAGTGATGTGTCTCACTTATTTCCCTCATCTAGATCAGATCTTCATTCATGATAAACTTAGTGCATCTCAACTGCTACAACAGTCACTAGAGTTGCAGAATTTTGTGTTGGTTTGTTGGCAGTTTTTTCCCCTACTATTTAAACAAGGTAAAAGTAGAAATGCTTGCCCCTTGAGCTTCAGAATTTTCACTTCTGAAATCATTATGACAGCAATCAATAGTCTGCATGCTCCTTAACTTTCTGTGGCAAAAATAGAAATCTTTCCTGGTTATCCTGGTTATCTGGCAGAAGAGAGTTATGAATGTGCATCCTGATTTGTTTGTTACCAAAGCTCCTTTCTTGTGATAAAACTACTTTTTATTATTTGTTGTTCAGTTTGGGATGGATTCAGTGTAGATTTTCATAAGTAATTAATCAAATTTCTACTCCTTAAATGTTGGCTGAACTGCTACATGTCTCTATACTGGAATTAGAGGTAACCTTTGGGAACTGTATAGTTATAGAATAGAGGGTGCACCCCCTACAACGCACTGGGCTATGTAATAAGATCTAACTTCATTGTAACTCCCCAGCTTGCATGAGGGCCTGGCATGTTAGCTCAATAGCTAAATTGGTCACTAATGGCCTGCCCATGTAAATAAAGGTAATATCCCAGCACCCTGTAAGTGGAGAGGATGAACATATATGTATAGCCAAGGCTACAGATAACTGCACCTTGTTAGGAGTTAAATAATTGGAACACAGTCTACACAGAAAGCTAAATTAGCTTTCCAGGACAGAAAGCTAATAACACATGGGCATCCCAAGTTTATGTGCATGTATGTCTAAAGGCTTTTTGTATGGTTTTGGTTTTTGAATTGGAAAGTGATATGTTGGTATGATACTGTCTTCTGGAGTTGATGAGGACTCTCAGTCCCTGTAGGTGGTGATTGATATACACCAGTGTTGATGAATATAAAAGCAAGGGATTTGCCTTGCTGGGACAAAAATTGTTAAGTTGTGAGATCTCGCTCTCACAATTTACTGATGTAGCAGTAACATTTGCCCAACACAGCATTAGAGAAATGTATGACATGGGATGATTATGCAACAGAAACACAATTTTGCAGCCTTAATGCAAGGTGGCCTAGGGGAACAGTCATTATGCAAAGTGTTCCTCCGCTGAAGTACAGGTAGTGCCATCACAAAGGAAAGTGGGTATTTGGTACACACTACTTGCACACAGATTTGCACAAATCTATTTAAACTGTTGGAGACATATCAGCTTTGCATCTGGTTTATTATTCAGGACATTCTGAGATTAAAAAACAAAACCAAAACAAAACAAAACAACAATAGAAAAGCCAGTTCTGGTTCAGTAAGTGCATCCCAGTCTTGTCAGTCAGCTGGGCTGTCTGAGTGACTGATCCATAGAGGCAACATACACTGAACTTCTGATCAGGAAAGACTAAAATCCCAATTTCACTTGCTGTTCTCAAAAGGGTGATTAACTTTTTCCTTTTTTTTTCCGATCTGTAAAATGAGAATGACAGTAGTTTTGTTGCCAAAAGAAGTTGTGAGATTTGATTTGTTTATGATTACATGCACCTGAAATATGGTATGATGGACCAAAGTTGCTATATCAAAGAAAGTATAACTTATTTGGAGGTCTGGCACTAAGTAGTGACTGCTGAGAGGGAGAACAATTGAGATTCTTTGCATGTTGAAGGGCACCAGAAGTGCACTGTATTTCCTCTTTTCTGTCCTCAGCATCATCGCAAGTAAATCTGCAGGAATAAAGAGCTTTGTGTGGTCCTTCCACGTTTTTCGTTGGCCCCTGCTGATGTAAATCAAACATACTGTCCTCCTGTTATCTTCAGGTTTAAAAACCCTATTTTTAATCATTTCATACAGGTATCTAATTTGAATCAGCCTGCCACACTGCAGGACTCTTGAGCTTTTTTAATTGGCATCTCTCTCATTACATTTGCACAAAGTTGCAGAGACACTGCAGGACACCAGTAGAGACATGTGAATCACCAATCCTGTTGGGCTGGCAACAAGATGGTGTGATACACCAGGGGAGTTTCAGAGACCTGTGGATGTGGTTAAGGGGACAGAGTGGAAGCAATCAAGTTCAGACATGTTGCTGTAACTGTTTCTAGGTCCTGCCTATACCATCTGAAACTAAACTGTCATGGAAGCTTGCCTGGGATTTTTCACAGTAGTATGGTGTTAAACCAGCCTGGTTTCTAGGAGCAGTTCCTGGGATTCTGGTAATGAAGAGCTCCCTGAAGGTTTTAATGGAAATGTCGTAGGGAAAATATGTGAAGTACATCAAAATCAGTGTTTTAGCCCATCAGAGAGATAGGCAAGGTACCCAACCAGTTCATGGAGTCAGTCTTACTTAAATTTCTTCAGCATTTGAAATCAACCCTTAGATATCTACTAAGAGACTATTTTATTTTTTTTTCCCTGAAGGAAGTAGTTCTTATCCTCAGACATGTTTACATGATGCTGTGACTCCTTTTCCAGTTTTGGCTGCCAACAAGATGTGTCTAAACTTAGCATGTTGGTGTGCCTGGAGACATTAAGTGGAGAGGAGAGACCAGAGCAGTCTAGAATATGTTATTTGGCACTGAAGTACCTTCCTTCCCTCTCAGTCCATCATCCAGAATCTTGTCATTTGCAGCAAAGTATTTCACAGTTCTGGTGGACACTCTGGTTTTCCCTATCTTCCCCTTACTACTGAAAATCAGGGCTCTGCAGCTCTCTGGCAGAACTGGAGACGGGTGCTCCAGCTGTACCAAACATGCCAATCTTTTACCTGCCTTTATGGTGCTAGTAATTTGGGTTTTTTTCATTCCTTTGGAGGCTTTGCTAGAGGGGTTAGGGCTCTTTTGCCTCCCTAATGAGAGTTGCTAGAAACTAACTCTGAACTGAGAAAACAAGTTTGCAGAAAAAGAAAGGCAGGAGTATCATCTATTGGGTAGACCAGCATTGCTTGTTCTTGCATTCAGGATGGATATTGCAGAATTTTACTAAGCCAGAGGGAGCTCTCTGTTCCAGCCTTTCTCATGGGGTGATACCATGTGTGACCTAACCAAAATTTGGTGTCTGTGCTGTGGGAGATGTACGATGCTGGCACATGACAAGGCTTGCTTGCCTGTGCTGCATGACCAGGCTGTGTGACTGCCATGCAGGCCCTCTCTGTCACACAGCAGGTCTATGTCCAGTCCTGGGACAGAGCTGAAAGCTGCCATCAGCCACACCTTCTCCTGCTTCTTGCAAATGATTCAAGTGCATAGCCATTGACCTTCTCATATAATGGAGAGGAGGAACTGCAGGCCCACAGGAGTGTGGTGTGCTGGTGAGCAAGCTTTCATTGAGCATTTTGAATCAAGCAAATGGGCAGTTTTATGTTGGCAAAATATTAAATCAGGATTCTCCATTCAAACCACACCACTCAGGATTTTTTAAAAAAATTGTTTAGATGGACTAAATGATTAATAAGACAATCCAGAACTGAGCCATTGATGGTTAGGATCTAAGTCTAAGAAAGACTTTCAGGCAAGGAACCAGTTGTGCAAATCACGTCTTGTGGGTTTTTTCATTCAGGTCAAACATATATTTGGATTTTATTAAGATTATGGTTAATTTGATTAATTTCTGATTGAAAGCCAAAACTAGCTTAAGTTGGAATCTACTCCATATTTGCTTTCCAACAGTCCTGAGGTTTGAAAGTGTTTGGTTTAGTTCTATAGTTCTGTGAGTACACAAACCCCATGCAACTTTGGAATGGGTGGCTTTGGGTTCCAGTTTGGGTCTGGCCCTAAGCTTTGTTCTAAGTGTGTAGAACTGGGCTCAGTTCTAGTGTTCTTAAAGAGATTCAGACTTCCTCAAAACATGAGGAAATTTGGCCTGTTACCCGGTCTCAGATGCATATATGACATCTCTAGAAAGTTAAGAGAAAAGTTAAGGATCTAGGTGCCTTCCAACTTACAGGTTTTGAATCTGGATCAATTGCAAGTCTGAGCATTTTTCAAACTTTAGTGTTTCTGACTCAGTACACAGATTTCAATCTGACTGTCTTAAATTTGAAGGGTTCAAGTCTGTTTTTTTGTTGGTACATTTTAAATATCTCTAGATTTGTATGTGTAAGATTGGTAGGACAAAGGAATTAATGTTAGTTGGGGTCATACATTCCAGGCTGCTATGAACTTCTCACATCTGATATCCTCATTTTGGTGTAGACCTGGTTTTTAAATTTTAAATTTCAGAGACTATTCCTATTATTTGAACTGAATATGAGGATATGAAAACTTGTGATTTTCATCAGCTGGCTTTGATACAAGTCCCCTTGACAAAGTATTTATTTTTTTCCCATAATATTTGCCATCATAAAACTCTGACAGATGCCAGGCCGAGATGGGAAGACTCTTCACATATTTACAGTACCATCTACTCATGGAACTACAGTTGAGTCTGTTTTACAGATGGAAAAACTGAGGCAATGACTGCTCAATTGGTACTTACACAGCCAGATCGAGTTACCACAGTTAGAAGCAAAGTCTACAAATGCCCCTTCTGCTTTCCTGACCTTACATACCCTTCAATAAGGTGATTATGGTCATAAAGTCCAGAGAAGAAAATATGTAATATGACTAAACTTTTGTAATATATATTTAGAGTAACCTGGAAGCTGCCTCTGCATATGCCAGGTGTGTACGTAGCTAAATATTGCAGAAGGAGTTGAACTAAGTCATCTATTAGAGCTTTTTACTCTTCATATTTTACCCTAAGGTAAGAGAGGCTGTGTTTTGATGAAAAAACTAATGAAAATTAACCTTTTGAAATAAATTACTTAATCCTTCTGTATTTACTGTACATCTGGATAAAACCAGAATGTTTATAAGCGAAATACAAAAATGTGTACCAGTGAACAAAACTAATCGAATTCACCAGTCACCAGTCTGGTTAATATTATAAAGACTCTGTGAATCATGAATATCTAGCCAGCCTGAGGGTACAAATCCATGAATCTAGGAAGTTTACCTGTCTCTTTTAGTCAGCAGGCTCTCCCTTTTCCATCACTACAATTTAGGCATATATTGCCTAATAATAAATGTGATAATAAAAATGTAGTTTGGGAAGCAGGATGTTGTAATAGAGCTTTAGATCAAAAGTAAGATTCATTTTACTTAATTTAGCCAACTACAAGCTAGCTGCTTAGCCTAATCTAGTTGTGTAGGCTCCCTCTTTAGTGGGGAGACAGAGAAAGCTGGGATGAATTGCGTTTGGGAGGTGCCTGTCTCTCCACTGACAATAGAGGGAGCCTACTCAACTGGCTTAGGCAGGATACTTAACTTTTAGGTGGGTATGAGTTACTTCAGGAAAAGTCTGATTTGCTTCAGGAGATTTGAATTCTCATTTGTTTTCCTACTGATTTACAGCATAACCTTGGTAATATCACTTAATTTTTTTTTTTTGGACCTAGTATCGCCATCTAAAAAATACCCTATGGATAAAGTTCTTGGGGAACATTTTCCAAGGATGAAATACAGGTGCAAAATTTTTTTCCCTGATTTTCCTATTTTGACATGTCTGTAGTTGTCATTAAAATAAATAGAATTTTTGTGACAGTGTAAGTTTATGCGTGATAAGAAGCAGAGCTGAGTGAGAATTATTTTAGAAGCAGCATACATCTTCAGATGTGACAGAATATTGTAAAAATAAAAATATAGTAAATGGTTACATGTATTGTTTCTCCTATCTTTGGTTCTCCGTCGCACCTTCTAACACCCGTCCGTCCTCTCTCCTCCCCCCAGCAAAAATATATAGGGAGTGGGGAGAACATTCTTCAGATTAGACCTGTATTTTAAATAACCTTGGCCTGTTTGCAACTGGGAAAATGTTTTTTTACTTGAGAGATTTATTTCTGTCCTTGTAACACCATGTACTATATGCATTGCACCTGTTCAGACATAAGCACAGCACATTATTATAGCTGTAGGGGCAGAAGCTTCCCAATATATATTTTTTGAAAGGAGAGAATGCTAGGGAGAATAGCCCTCTCTTTTCAATTGTTTACCGAGCAGTCTCTTAGGAAGACTTCTTCCTCATCTAGATCAATTTTCCCTGCTCCCCTATTGTCTGGGGAAACCTATCTCCAGGAGCGTCTTTCTTGAAAGATCTCATGACTTTAAAATCATCAGTGGGCTTTGTGTAGTCTGCCTGTCAAAAGAGATATGTTTACACCTTCCCTGCATGTGTTAGAGCTATAAGGTTACGGAGCAGAATGGCTGATACGTTTCGGCGCTCCATGCTAATATGCACAAAAAATGTATTTATGATAATCATATGGACTGTCTGAAACAATGCATTCCAACATCCTGTAACATAAATAAGAAAGGTGGAGCCAGCCGGCACCGAAGTGTTTATTTGCCAGCAATCCCGCTCAGCCCCGTATACCTTTGCTACGCCGCCTCAGCCTGGCAGTATTGAACCTGTTGCTGCATTAGCCGAGTTGTATTTTGCTAGATAGGGGAAGGAGGGTTGTCTGCTGTCTGGGAGGAGGGCTTTGTCTGTGTGCGCCTTTCTCTCTCTCCCTCTCTCGCTCTCCCTGTCTCTCGCACTCTCGCTCGCTCTCGCTCGCTCTCTCTCGCTCGCTCTCCCTTTCCCGTCTCTGTGGTTTGTAAGGTAGGTTGCAGTGTGTGTATATACACAACATCAAGAGCAGGAAAATGGACTCATTAGGGAGGCAGGCAGTCATTACCACTCACACTGTACTTCCAGGGAGACAGCGACTATGAGGAGACAAACTGAGGACTGGGGAACAAGGTAGGCCAGTCAACTTTTATAAAACATAAAAGAATAAAGCCTCTGCTCTCCTTAAACCACCACCAGTTCTTTATTTCCTCCCCCCCCGCCCCCCCTCGATTTTTAATTTAGAGATGTAAGTTTGCCAGACCAATTTGCTAGCTTAAAATTCGGAACATCTATAGAAGGCCTTACCCTCTACAAATGTTCCCCCCCACCCCCGACTTATTTAAGGGTGTGCCCCCTTATGATTCACTTTAATTACTTCTTTTTTAATCGTGAAGGAAACAAATACGTTTGTTTTCCAACACTAGTTCCAAGTAAATCAATATCTTCCACTCTTTTAAAACAGCTCTCTCCGTATGTTTGTGGGTCTCTCTGCTTTTTCTTTTCTGTTTATGCAGTTCCATCTGTCCGTCCATATATCATGTTTTCCTTATTTACTGCTAAATGGGGCTTTATTAGTATTTGCCAATGACTTTTAACTGTAATGCCGGTGACCAGGGTTAACGGTGACTCTCGTTCTTTGTTTTCTATATATATGCACGCTGTAAGTTTAAAGTCCATGCCTGGCATACAGTAAATAAAAGAAAAAAAAGAGAAAGCAGGTTCCACTCTTCCTGACAGGATTTTTATTCAGAGGTTTTGCTGTTTATCTGTTTCGGTGTGGAGGCAGAGTGGGTTAATTTTGGTTTTTGTACACGTACTTTTTCCTCTTGGATATTTTTAACATCTATTTTTCATTATTAGTGTTTTTGCAGTTTCCTTTGCTAGCAAGAAAGGAGACATATATTCTAACTTTTATGTTGCTGATCTAATGTAACATTATGGAGGCATCACTGGGTTAATAAGAATTCAAACTTTCTAAGAGGGAGTTTGTATCCTTGGCTGCCCCCCACCCTCCCACTTTATGCATGGTTATGCTTGTGTTTCCGTGTGTACTGACGGGGAAGGGAGGGGGGAAGGGAATAGATATTTTTTACAGTGGTGGCAAATTATGAAATCTATCGAGCCATTTTGTCCAGAAATAGTAACTATTTATTTACCATTTTTCATTCTGCAATTATGCTGCTTATTTATGTTTTCAAACATCGAAGCTTGTCTCTGATTTTTTTTTTTTCCTGGGGAGAGATTTGTGATGCATTTCATAGCCCATTTAGCATTGTCGAGTTTTTGGAGCCCAGATTTATCATGGGTTCTAAAGACTGCTTAAACTGATCCATTTGAAATGGTCTTTTTATCTGAGCTCTTGTCATTTCTGTTGGAGAGTAAAACTACTACTCTGCTGGTTACAAAAAAAAAGAGAAAAAAGAAAAGAAAAAAGAAAAGGAAAAAGAGAAGGGATAGTGGAAGTGAGTTACATAAAGTGTTCTGGAGAATTCTAAGTAATTATATAAAATGGACGCTGATCACTGGAGGTCTCTGAACAGTAACAATCACCTTTTTTAATAGAAAATTATTTATTTAATAGCAAGAGGCGGACTTCTTCAAAACATGCATTAGGCCTTCCTTTGTACAAAGAAGTCCATAATGCAATATTCCTAACCCACCTGAGACTGCCTAGGAGATTCTCCAAAACCTTCAAATCCTTTGAAATGTTTCTTAAAAATCCATTATTTTGCAGCCAGAAAGAACTTTTGCTGCCAACAGGTTTTTTTGCTGTTGTTTGGTGGTTTTTTTTAGCTGTCCTTTAACTTACGAGTCCCCATTTCTACAGAAGTGCCTCCTCGCTGAACAAACTAAGTTAATTGAAATCCAAAGCAGGAGATCTATTCACTGGCACTGTAACTACAGAAACTACTTGCTCCATTTTATTAGCAGCTTTTCCAGAACATGAGTGAAACTTTTCAAGATTTTATATATCAGTGTCCCAAAATTTGGTGGCATGTTTCTTAGCTGGGGAGTGACATTTATTGTTTACTATTTTTCCTCCTTATTTTTATTCAAACTTTTAAATTAATATTTTGTTGATAGACTTTAAATGTGTGTGTTGCTCTAAATAACCTGTTAACCGTAGCAAGGTACTTTTCTCCTCTCCTAAAGTTTGAATCTCAGGCTTTGAAACTCAGATTGGTGGTAGAGGGGATGCTGAAGTTACATCAAAAATATGTAGGGGTCTTAGAGGTGGATTTGCTGATGCATCTAGGTGGTGCTCAGCCTGGAGTGAGGCAGCATGACTGTTTGTAGCCATCCTGCTCGTGGTGGGATGGGTGACGGGTTTTCAGGCACCTGTCATTTTCTCCTGCACCAATGCAGGTGTATGTTCCTCAACAGTCCTGTTTTTTTGTAGGAGAGCGCATGGACCTGTCCTCAGGTCCTTGTGCATGTACTTTTAGCAGAAGCCCAGGCTCATCTGAACATTTTGAAAAGCTTTAAAAATGACTACAAGATACTGCTTGATTTTATGAAAACTCTAGGCAAGAAGAATTCAAGCAGAGAAAGAGTCACAGGAGCAGAAACATTTTTTCATTATCCGGTAAGATTTCTTTCTAATAGTAAAACCTTTTTCACTAGGAGGATGTAATTTTCCTTGAGCCCCAACTATATTCTATCAAAAAAAAAAAAAAAGAAACCAAACCAAACCAAAAAACAAACAAACAAAAAGCCCAAACAAAACAAATCTTAGCTCTTTCAATAGCACAAAGTCCATTTGCAATCTGGATACAGCAGCAAAGGGTAAAGTATGCTTGAGTAAACTTAAATCCAGCATACAGTGCTGTAGCTGGAACTCGGGGAATGCCAAACCCGTTGGCCAGGGAGGTATGGCCAGGTTTGGTGGCGCGGGGTGCTCGGGGTCCCCTGCCCGCAGCCGGGGCAGCTGTGCGGGGCAGGGCTGGCGCTGCTCGTTGGGTCACACTGCGCTTTATTTTAGTGTTGGAGCAGACAGTTATCTAACACACCCACATGAGGAAGTGCTCTGGAGCAGTTATTTCATGCCTTGCCATGCCCTGTAGCTAGAGCAATTTTGGGCTGAATGGCGTGTGTATGTGCCGCTCTCACTCCTGGGAGACAAGAAGCAGTGCTGTTGGGGTTTTTGTGTGTATGTTTTTGTGCTGGCGTTTTGTTGTTTTGTTGTTTGGTTTTTGTTTTGTTTTGTTTTGTTGGTTTTTTTTTTTTTAAACAGGACCAAAAATGGGATATAAGACAGTTAAATACAAATACCAAACTAATACCAAGTCAAATTATTTTTAATAGTAGAGGATGTTATTTTTCTCTTAAAGGAGGAAAAAATATCCATCTTGTTTATTTTGATAAAGACAGTTGTAGCAATTTCCTGAGATGAATATATCATTATTATAAATATTACTCACAGTTTTCCTATTTTCACATTTTCTTCATAGGCCCAGCTTATTCATAAGGGAAAACAGCTGCAGAATATTAAAAAAAATTGTAATGTTATTTATATAAAACTTTGATGTAAATAGGGAATAGTGTCCCCTGTTAGAAAATTCTGTGGGATGGCTTACAAATCCCATACAAGAGAGATTACAGTCTTAGATAAATTGTTACTTAAATAATTTCAAGAAAACCTTTCTCATTTTTGCAGACCATATGAGGTTTCAAGCAGAATAATTTGAATAGAAGTTCTGTTTAGAAATTGATGGCATGCTGTGGCCTTATAGATTTCAGTTGCTTTCACTTCAGTCTGTTTTTATAGGACTTCTTTAAACTGCGATCTGTATGGTAAAGAGCTTCTGCTGAAAGAGATTCATAAATGTTAATGGGAATTTAAAGAGTGAAATTTAAGTTCAAGTTACTTATTTTTTTACAAAACTTTTAGAAAATCCAAATCCTTTATAGAAGTCTTAAAGTTGTTTTTTTGGGTTTTTTTTTTTGTTTTTTTTTTTTAATTAAACTGAAACAATGCACTGGAAATAGTTACTGTTAAAGAATAACTTGTTCCCTCTGAAGGGTCTGACATTCACACTGTAGTGCAGAGGAAAAATGATGGCAAATCACAGCGAAATGGACTTCACTGTTCTGGTTAGTTTGGTCCAAGAAAATTTTAGAAAGTAAACAAACAGTATCAACTGTGAAAAACAACGTGGCTTTTTAATAATTTATCAATGCCAGTTTTCTCTTGGTGAAAAGTAGTGTTTGACCATACACCAAATTTTGAGATCCTTTTGTAAGATCTGTACTGTTTTAACTTGAAGAGATTTTCACAGCTGTATTAAACTTTCAGTGAGGAGTAAATAAAGGCAAAGGCTTTTGTCCAGGTGGTTTTTCCTTTGATAGTGTTGACTATATTCTTGGTTAGTATTTATTATAAAAGTTAATATTTAGTTCTAACGGCACAGATTGAATTCTCCTCTAATAGGAGCATTTCAGAATAACTACTGCTTATGTCTTTCATGTTTTCTTTCACTTCTGTACTTAATCCTCCAGCACCATCGTGTGCTATGATGGCATTTTGACTGCCCAGCGCTAGCCGGAGTTCTGTTTGCAGATGGGTCTTGTAAAATGGTCACCAGAGGCACAGGGCCATGTGCCACCTCCTCTTCCTTAGCAGCTGGGGCAGCCAGGGCTGCCGGTGCTGCGGGGCAGGTTGCTACACATCCCTGAGGTTTGCAAGAGGAAAGAAGTTCATCTTTTACCCCGTGCAGGGAAGACTGTATCTTGAGGTAGCTAGAATACAGGAATGGGAAATTGGACTAATGGGATAAAGCTGTCTTTAAAGAAAAAAAAAAAAAACAACACAGTTCTTCTCACAGCTGGCTGTTGGCTTTGGTGAAATGAGTGTGGAGGGTCCCAGGATGTTTAAGGGGGCAGATGTTCACCTCTCAGAGAAGGGAGCTGCTGGCTGAGTTGGCAGTCGGTGGCACTATGGGAGGAAAGGCCATGGACTATTCCAGAACAAAGGCTAAAATCCTTTCATGCCAAGAATGGCCTCATCCCATCAGTGACAACCTGCCCCACCAGCCTCATGGAGGGTGGATTTGTAGCTTGTGCTGTACTTGCTGTTCTCAGGCACTGCTGCTCAAGATCTTTCATGGCAGACAGGGACTCTAACACAAACTAGTCCTACCTAATCAAACCCTGGCAGCGTCTGTAGGACTTCCTTCTTCAAATTCCTTGTGTTGTAGTTCTTTCCTTGTGCTTTTCTGCAGTGGGTGGACACAGATCACTAGGCAGCATTTTATGTCCAGTTTTCACAAGTGTAAATGACAGTACCAGAGGTGAGCCAGAACCTGTAGGATTTTCCAGAATCTTTCAGCAACTATCAAACTATGGTTATGAAAGTCTGAATTAAAACTACAGTTACAGTTGGTAACTATAGCAAAGAAGAAAGGAAACCTGAATAGGCAGTGCTTCCAACCCCCTCTGCAGAGCATCTATGGGAAATCCTTTGCAGGACAGACATGGTGCCACTCTGTAAGTTACACCCACAGATGACCTCTTAATGTTGCGCTTTTAGAGTGAATTTATCTTGGGGTTATGGTAGAGCTAAAAATGCAAGCAGATATAGTGTGTCATTTGTTTTGTAGGCAAATACGGAATGGGAATTACTAATTTTCTTTTATTCCTTCTCAACTAAAAGACATGCTTTCTAATATCTTATTTCTAAGATCATCAATAGCTGTGTGATGAATCCCTTGGGGATACAAAAGTAGGACTAGGAAAGATGTGTTGTGGACTTCAGAGTTGTCCTTTCAGCTGACTGAAAGTTAATTATTGATTTTTATTTCCTCCCTAGAGATCCATATGCCTCTCTTTCTGACTAAAAAGTTACTGGTCACAGTGCAGGAATGTGAAAGTAATTGTCATGTGGCTGTACAAGATTTCATGGGCAGGATGTCAGGAATGTGTAAGATGGAGGTTGACATGGGGAGAAAGTGAAGAAAGACAACTAGGTAAAAGCTAGTGTCCCCTGTCATTTTATGTGGGTTGGATGTGGAGCCTGCTATTCTCCATGGCTCTGACTCCTAAACTCCCAGCAATCTGAGAGCTAAGTGAGTCACAGGCGTTAGTGACAGAGGAATGCTGAGAATAAAAACAAAACAACAACAAAAAAGCCAACCAAAAAATTTCATTGTTTAGGCACAAACACAAGAAAACCATGTTTAATTGCTGATGTGCTCCCTCTGCTGGTTCTCTAAAACTAACAAATGCTATTCCCAGGAGGCCAGGCCACACCCTCTGGGACACTGCCTGGCAAAAATTGTGCCAAATGAATGGCTTTGAGCTCTCTTGCAACGAGCGGTAGTAACAGCAAAAGAAGTCTTCTGATGAAGAGTGTTAAAGCCTTGGATACCAGGCATGATTGCTGAGAGGTCATGAAATGTTCAATCTGTAATTCAGCCTTCTTTCTCCCCAGTCTTAGATTTGATAGGTGTTCCTTTTCCTATGATTTCCCAAAGTTTGTATTTCCTGTTTTACTGTGGCTGCTTCTAGGATTTTTCCCATCTGAAGGTGTTTTATCAAATGTTCTCATTGATGCATTTAGTTTCAATTTTAGTGTGTGTAGTATCTGAAGAAGCCCTAATGTAGCTTAGGCTTTGGCAGCTTCCAGTTCTTTCTGTCACTGTCAGTTAAATCTGCTTGTCAGCTTTATACTGTTGTGCCCACTTCATCCTGTCCTTTGGCTTCAATACCGGCTGTTTTTTCAGGATACTCTTGAACATCCTTCCTCGTTGTGATGAATCTGTATTTCTTTTCCAAACATAGACTGAATTGTTTAATACATTCCCTACACAGCATATTTCCCCAGTAGATAAGTTTTTTAAGTCCTGCATTTTGCACTTTTACGCTATGAAAAAATGTCTGAGTCCTGGGTAAGATTGAGTACTGAAGAGATGAAAAACTGAAAAAAGCTGTATTAATTTCCATAGAATATTTTGAATATGTGGAAGATTTCTGACATAGTAATTATTCAATAAAAGATGGTCCTGTGTTTCCCATATTCTTCTGCCTATGTGGACTGTCATGAAAAAAAGCTTCATCTTGCAGCCGTTGACACACCAGTGGGAATCAGCTGTGCAGAGCTGTTGCAGGACTGGTCTCAAGTTTTCTATATAGAGTAATGAAAAGTTTCCTCTCCGCAAGTCTCGTGTTTCCCATCTAGGTGACTGCTTATTAAATCTTTATCCAGTAGGGACAATAAACCAAACAGCCTGGTGGGTAGCTAACTGTCTGGAGTGACTCAAGCCACGTATAAATCTCATTTGTACTCAGTATGTTGACTCTCTCTGGCCTCGTCGCTCTCTCAAGTATTCATTCATTTTGAGACCTCTAGAATGCAATGCAAAGAAAAGGATCCCTGGTCCTTGTGTCTCAGCGTCTCGGAGAATACTTGTAGACCGATGCTCCTTTATTTACCTTTCACAGGCCCTGCAGTTTAGGATCCCATCATTCTGAAACGTAGTGCAGGGTACTGGCCCCCATATGGGCAGTCACAGCACTGAGACCTCATCACCCTGCTCTCACCAGGTCCCTGGGTGGGAGGAATTGTAGTAGGGTTTGGCATCTCTGTGATAGCCTGCCATCCTGCTGTACCTGCTCTGGGGATAAATAGAGAGTACAGTGCCTGGAGCTACCAATCTGGCACCTTTTGCTGGTGCTAAACTAATACAAGTGATTAGAAGTGACATGAAGGCCCAGCCTGTCCTGGTGGACCATTTGAAATCCAAGCCCCTGTTTTGTGATTTCCAGCATTTCATGAAAAAGCTGCTTTTATTTTCCTCTCCAAGCCACGGCCAAGTTTGGAAAACTTCAAACCTTGCTCCAATTGGATAGAAAATTTTTTTTAAGATGGTGATATATCCTAAAAGAGCTGGTTCCTTCTTGGCTATACTCACCTCAAGTCATTTATCCACTAAGTCAGTCGGGCTCATCCTGAAACATTTCACTGCTATGAAAGCAGCTGCTCCTGAATGAGATTAAAAGCCAGTTGTGCTTTTTCAGTACAGTCAGCTGTGCTCAAGTTTGTGTCAGACAAGAGAAAGCTCAGTTATTTTTCTCTAGTGCTGGGCATTTCTGGATTCTCGAATTAACTTGCTTTTTCTGCTAGTCTCTGTGTCCCTTTTTATAGGGGACTAGATCCCAATCCAAGCCTTTCTTAATAATTTGGTAGACAAATTTTTTTTTCCTAATGTGTTTACAGGGATCTTAAATATTTTTGTAAGCACAAAATTATAGTGCAGTATCACAAGTTTTAATCAGATTGCAGTGCAGTCACTAGTGTATGCAAGGTACTGGTGAGGATAAGCTGTGCATTAGGGAAGCAGGATTCACAGTTTGTTTCTAGTTTTCTGTGTTATTTTCAACCAGTCACTTCCTTTCCTAGTATCTCAGTAACCTGTCTTCAGGACAGAGATAATGATGTTTATCAGTTTCTGAAAGCAGATAGAAAGGTGTTAGCTATAGCTGTACTAGCAAGTTTTATCCTTTCCTCTTGAGTTTGTGCCTTGTTATCACCCTAAAGTGCATTGCAAATCTTTCTTTACTCCAATGGCTTACCTTTAGACTACCCATGAAGTTTTTGAATACTTGTGGTCTTTCCCTGGCATGTCAGACTAGATCTGACACCTGAAGTCTTGGTGTTTGGGTTTTGGTTGGGCTTTTGTTTTATTTTTGGAAAGGTTTTTTGCCACATGGAGGTTAAGAGCTAATGTTTACTTAGGTAGTTTAGATGACAGTAAAACTGTTCTGCCCTTCTCATGCGGGCTGTATTGTGTTTTATCTCAGGTGAATTTAGCATGTGTTTTTTGAGCCATGTAATTTCACAGCATTCAGCCCTAGGTTGTCTTGACCAAACTCCTATTAATAGTTGATTTATCTCAGTTAAAACTGTCTCTATGCTGGAGTGAGAACCCTCTTGCTAGATCACATCCATATCCAGCCCTGTGATAATTTATTCTGCTACCAGAATTTACTTGATTTTCATTCTATACCTTTTGCAGGTAAAAAAAGGTTGAAAGCAAAAGGAAGTGAGCTAAAATGAACTTTTCTGGAGTTTCTTGGGGAAATTTGCTTGTGCAGGAGCACAGACTGTAGGCTGTTTTAAAGAGTTACTAGAGTCTGGAGTAATGTTACTATGGAACATTGGCTTCAGTGTGGTAGAAGGATACAAATGGAGCATTTAGGAAGGAGGTTTGTGAAAAATGTGAGCAGCAAGAAGAAATAAAAGCTGAGACGCAGGCAGGGGGCAGAGCTGTTCAAAGAAAATGAGGACAAAAAGTCTGAACGTCATGCAGAAAGAAGGGCTAACTTAGGTCCCATTGGCAAGAGAGGGAGAAAATTTTAGCAGCAGGGTTCTGTATGAGTAAGACCAGAGAGGAGTGGGACAAGGCTACAGCTCTTTCCTTTTTCCTTAAGAGCAGTGGGCTGGAATAATCATCATACAGTAATCCTCTTCAGAGGACTGTACTCATAGGATAAGAGGTTTGACGTGAAATTTCTGGATGTCTGTGTAGCTGTTAAAATATTTATGGGTCGTATTTTGCCCTATGTTACATTTTTATAGAAGTGGACCAATTCCATGAAATTTAGAAGAACCAGCCTTGAACCAAGAGCTGAATTTAGCTTTGTGTTTCTCCCTACTGGCTGCAGCTGGCATGTGTCTGAAGCACTAAAGATGATGCATGGTACTCCACAAGTGATTTGTGACCAAGAGACAGTTTTCTTTAGGACAGTGCTGCTGCATTTGACCTCATTTCTGCTGTGTTAGATACTGTCTCCCTTGTGGCAGCATACATAGGTGTATTAATAAGATTCTTCCAGATCTCTCTTTGAAATCTCAGCTTATGCACTTGATGAAATGGCTTGCTTTTATGAGGTGTTGGTGATTATTCTTGTAATGCTCAGGCAAAGGCCACAAAGAATTTAGCATTCAAAATGATGCTTTTTTTTCATCTGCAAAGGTTTAATCCTGGGACCCTGTGTGATTTCTTTTTGTCATTGTTGCTGTTTTGGTTTGTTTTGTTCTCATTAACCAAAAAAGTGAGGTGCCAGTTCTGTCTAAGTCTTTCCCAGGCTTTTTTAGATAAAGGAGTTACACATGTCCTTCAAAACAAAGAACAATTATCAGCTGAGTTCAGTGGGAGGAGAGAATGCTCACAAAAGGTTCTAGGACAGTTTAGCCACAGATAGCTGCTGATATGGATAAAATAGCATTTTGCATTTCTGAAGAAACTTATTCAAATATTTTACAGTATTTAATGAAAGTAGCTAATTTAGTTTTGCCTAATTTCAGTAGCTGAATCAACATTATTATTTCCATTTTTTAATCAGAAACAATTGAGGCATAGAGAGAAGAAGGAAGTGAGGCCTTTCTTTCTTCCTTCCTCAGTGTATTGTACATGCAGATGGGAGTTGGTAAAGTAAAGACCATGTTCCATGGACAAAGGAAGCTCAGATGATTCTTGGCTATGTTAAAGACTGTTAGGCTTCTTCTTTTTATTTATTTTTTTTGCTCCACTGGGGTATTGTAACACATATGCGACTTCTTTGCCATTAAAGTCTTATTTCTACTTCCAAAATGAGATACAAAGACTCTACAGTAACTGGATATTGAGGCCAAATACATCGAATGTACCAACAGGTCAACAAAGTCTTTAACAGCAGAATTTTTTAAAGGAAAAAACCATTTTTGGTGTTTTGTTTGCTTTTTCTTTGTAATTACTCTCTTAACCGAGTTAAAGTAACTTCAATTTTTTTGTTTTTCTGTGCTTGAATTTCTCTTAGCTGGATATATCTTGATGAGCTCCAGTGTTACCTTTGTCCAATAAGTAGATGTTCAAAAACTGGACCAGTCTGCCACCTCTTTTTGTACAGTAATAATCAAAAGGCAAAGTTATATCTGTCTGAAATACATAGTGGTGTTGCTTGATCTATTAAATAGTCATCAAGAGAAGACAGGCGCTCCCTATCACATATAAAGACAAAGTGCCTTCAAATAGTTATGTTGTCCTGAACTTCTTGTGTGTATATCTGCAGTGGCTCTTAATGTCTGAGAAGTGCCATGTGGAGAGAACAAAACAGTCCCCAAGGGCCCTTTGGGCACATGCATTTGAAGAGCATTGTTACTTGTCTGTTTAAACTTGTCACTGGGGACAAAGCCCATAGGAGCCCACAGGTGCTGGATCTCGGCAGAGCACAAGTGTGTTGCTGCTGAGGCATCTCTCAGAGAAGGAACAGTGGGAGGAGCTGAGTTGCTTGTGTATTCAACCTGAAAACTGTACAAGGAATAGCTGTATTTAACTTTTTGTTCCTCGAGAATGAGATTCTCAAGATCTTGAGATCTCAGTTCTTGAAAACTTGCAAACAAGTTTTGGGTTTGTACCACTCTCTGATATTTTTTCACTTCCCAAGAGCCAGTTTTAATGTCTGTTGATGCTTAGAAGACCAGATTGGAAGGACAGCAACAGAAAGATTTATTAGCCAGCACAATTAATACTTTCTTCCTTGAGAGCCAAATTCGTCTAGTGTAGTATGTTTACAAAAGAAAAAGCTGGAATGCACAATAAGGTTTTGCCTTTATCAGAGACATATGGATTCACCATCACTAGATTTATTTGTGAGACTATAACAAAGAACACTCCTCAGGCATGTCTCACATTTCAGGAGTCGAAGGGCAAATTGGATGAATGTATCTCCTAAAAAGTGGATGAACCAGCTTTTTCATATGCAATTTCCAATTTCAGTAATCCCCAAGAAGCTTATAAGAGCCAGGATGGAGTCAGTAAAACCTTGTCTTATTTAACCTCCAAAAGGACACAAAGGGGTTTGGATCTTGAGGCTAGTCTGGTCTGGATGCCAAGTGCGCTTCTTAAGTACTCTCATACTGTCTCAGCCTGCTGGAACTTTTGGCAGACACAACACAGTAACTTTCACAAAGTAGATGAGTAGATGGAGACCAGGTTTACTGAGACAATTCCCACCTGAGAAAGGCAAGTCACGCTTCTTTGTACAAGAAAGGCTGTAAATATCTTTCCCCCCTCTACATCCCCTAAGTAAGGGGGAGGATGTTTCCCTTTCACACATATATGACCTTTTTATTAGATTGAATGGTATCTCAGATTCATTCTCCTGATAAGCACTGGTCCTTTGAGAGATGCTCAAGTCAATTGTATTTGAGTCCTCTTAGTCTTGAAGATACTTGTGTTCACTTTGCATGCAAAATTCAGACACAGGGATATTCTGCAATGGCTCCCTACTGCGCAGTATTCTCTAAATGCTGTTGTTGTAATAAAAACTGTTAGCTTTCTTCTGTCATTAAACACCTTCAGTGTTATGCATTTACTTTAATAAATCAGTTTCTGGATTTGGTTTTTAACTTACTGAGGCACAACGTTTACCATATTTAATTAGGATGTATGTAGTCTTCAAAACTGCCAAAGCAGTGCTTTATAGGATATACAGTTTTTCCTTTTTGATGCCATGAACCCTTATGTATCTATATGGGTTTGGGGGAAAGATGGGTTAAAGAGTCAACCACTATGTGGTCATTAAGTCAGCAAATCTAGAGGATACTTTTTAACCATTTCATTGAATTCACATCTTTTTGTGGCCCTTCCTTGGTTTTTGATGGGGATCCCCGATGTGTTTAAGGGGAAATTCTGCTTGGCTGTCCTGTTTTCCTAAGTTTCAATGTGCCTAAAGATCAGTGAGGTGGGAACACACTGGAAGAATGACAGGCCACAGATTTCTCCAGACTTTCTGGAAAGCCTGAGCAAATGAGCTGAACTTCTGGGTAAACCTCTCTTAACCAGAGCTATTGAGGCTCCTTGCCTTGTCACAGAGAATCTTGCTTCCTCTCAGAGGGAGTAATACTGCATGATTTGAGAGAAATGTTAATAGTCTATACTCTATTTTTTAGGAAATATGCAGGAAAAAGCCTACTTTATCATATGCATAAAACTCTAAAGCTTCAAATCTTTATTGCTCTTTGTTTGTTTTATAAAGCTTTTACTTTTCTATATCCTTATTCTGAATGCCTGTATATTTAACCTTAACAAAAGAAGCACAGTGAGCCAAGCAAATGGAGTGGTGTTCAATTTGCTTCCTTGTTTTCTGCCTCAGCTCCTTGTGGCAGAAGGGGCCATATGCCATTGTTCGTCCTCTGCAGTGTAGTAAGATCTGCTCTGTGTGCACAGCACAGTAAAACCAAGCTGGGCAGAATTCAGGCAAGGTGCACCGAGCTTACCACTCGTGTGCAAGACAGCAACTGTAATAATGCCCATGCTCAGGAGCTCCAAAACTTGCTGGAATCATCGGCTTTACTGAAAATGCACCATAGTTGATTTGGATGTTTGGAAAACACTCAATATGTCCCAAACTTGCTTGACCGAATTCATGGTAGTTTTCTCAGCAGCTGTGCTGGGTTTATATGGGAGTAGGTTCTTCTAGATAAGCAGCATTAGGAGAAGGTCATGAGTGAAATAAGTACAAATCAAGGATCCTGAGTACAGTCTTCAGGGACTGAATTTATTTTTTTTGTAATTCACGTACTGTTTTTAATGACCTTAGATATGACATGTACAAGAAAAGAAGATATGAAAAATGTAAAGAGGATGTTTTGTTTCTGCTGTAGACTTTCGTACTGATCTGGGTACTTCACCTCTGCTCTTCTGTTCCCTAGCAGTGAACTAAAGTGATGGGAGATCCTTCCGCATGCCTTGAAGTTTTGTGAACAGCTTGTGAAATGCTCCAAAACCTTTAGGTAAAAAAGGCTGGGGATAACACAGTAATTATTGCCATATTTAACTTCTCTTGATCTGAGAGGAGTGAGCGGAAAATACAAACACATATGTTACCATGAGAAATTAAGATATGTTCATTTCAAAAAATTTCCCAATAAGGAAACCATCTTCCTTGGCTTTAATAATTTCCCTCCTTATAGTGTTTTGCCTGATGATGTCATCAGTGGAAGAATACACAAGTGGAAGAAAGGGTAGTAGGGCTGAAAGGCAAGATTTGACAGTTCTAAGCCTTGTATCCTACTGATGTCAATGAAAGTTTTAATTCCAGTTCAGGGTTGCAATAATTTTCAGAGTTGCAGAAGATGAGCAGAGATGGGTATTTGGTTAGAGAGGAAAAGGACCAGCAAGTGTCCGCCTGGGTTCTGCAAAGGACCCAGTTGAGAGGCTGATTCCCCAGTGATGAATAAACATGGCTTTGGCACAAAGATACAAACAACATGAGCGATGCTGATGTTGTCTGTATCTTAACCCCTGACAGAGAGAAGGGTTCAGGAGGAAGAGATTTAGAAGTAGGTGAATCTAAGTTAGATGGAAACAAAGCGTGAAGAAGAAGAGGAAGGCATGGTTCCATAGTGGCATGTAGATGTAGATTCCTGTGTTTGTTCTGGAGTTTGTGGTGGAGCTGAGTGTCACCAGCAGCACCACTGCATTTAGGGGACTCAGTGTAAATAGAACCCATAAACAGTTTTGTAAAGTGTCAGGGTTTTGCATGTGAAGTCATGCTTACGGTGACTCTTGCCTCTGCCATTTTTTCCTTACCTTTTTGGTGGGCTGAAGTTACAATTGCCTAGCCCAATTTCACATGGATGAATATGCTTTCATCTCTTTCTCTTTTGCTTTGTTTATCTGTCTCTGTCTATCTCTCTGTGCGCCTGCTGCTTGTCTGCCTGCCAGTTTTTTCTTTGTCTCTATCACTTCATCATTGAACCCATCTGTGTAGAAAATGGGATATTTGGCTGTCTCCTATTTTTTTATTATTATTTTTTTATTATTTTTGTCATTTCGTTCCCTCAGACTTATGAGGATGAAACTCGCACTCCTGGGGGTGCCAGGCATTTTAGATCTTGCATTTAGGAGGAGCCGTGATGCTTTTTGCGTCTGTTTGTCTGTCCATCTGTCTGCTGGTCTATAATAAGCTGTGCAGCGAGACAGCAGCTTACTATCTGTGTGTGTGAAATTAGCTAATTGGTGTTAGCAGCAATATTTTCACATGTTTTATAAGCAAAGTGCAGCAAGGTATATAAATGTAGATATGATCCAGAGACACACACACATACACACACACGCGCGCGCACGCAAGCCTGTCGCTGCTCATGCATAGACGCTCAGAAGTAATTAATGTTAATAAGATTTTAATGTGCTTGTGAGATCATAATGAGGAGAAATGAATGCTCTGATTAGAAAAAGGTAACTGTGTGTGTGTTTTGGCTTAGAACAAGATTTCCCCTCTTTTTTATAAATCACAATTTCAGAACTTGTTTGTGATTGCATCAATCGGTTTTTATTTTCAAATTAGAGATCTGTTTAGCCATTTGAATGATTATCCAAATCAATGAGTAAACCCCTGATCATAAGGAATTCTGCAGATTTTTTTCCCCCCTTAGAAAGCAAAGCTACTACATGAGAGGGCTGGGCAGCCTCATCCTTCTAGCATTACATTTTTTGATGCTGCTTTTAAAGCCTCATCAGCATTTGCTCTCAGAGACAGTGCTCATTTTTTACAAATAGAGATGTTTATCTATAGGTGTCTGCAGTGCATAATCAACCACTGAAACTATTGTGCCAAGGCATATTCCTGTTCATCAGTAATGATGAATCCTCAGAGTCCAGGTGATCACATGATACCTTGATTATATTTTGAAATAATTAGTTTAGGAAAGCAGAACTGTATTTTTTTTTCCTATCATCAGTCAATTTCCAAATAAGAAGGATGGGAAAGTGTTTGCAGGAAATATTTTACAACCTAGGATGTTTTTTCATCTTGGATGCTGTGTAGTCACCAGACTCCAGGCTGGCTAAAATCCAGCTGGACACTAGGGGTCCTTCTCTCCAGCAAATCAATGAAAATATTGTCCAGAGGGCTTCACTTCCATTTGCATACTTATTTTTGTTATTAATCCCTTTGGGATTGGGATTTTTTTTTTAATTGACACTGAGAGGCTAGATACTTTGTTTTAAAAACATCTAGAATTGAATGTGCAGATTTGAACAGTCCATGTTCCAGTGCATCCCATGTTGCCTACTACCCACTGGATTCTGGTGGTGCATGGCTTGAGTGGTGTTTTAAAGTGTTAGATTTATGATTGAATCCATGGAATATGGTTAATTTCCAGAAGGTGCTGGGGTACTGCACCAATGGTCGTGATGAGAAATGTTAGAGCATGATGATAAGATTGCAGTTTCCAAATCACGCTGAACAAAAACCAGTGTCAGTAAATACATCTTTGATAGGATTTGAAGTCTCTGAAGATGATGATGTTCGTTTATAATGAATGAATTTATTTTGGGGAAAGGAAACGGCAGGCATTGTGTATATTTGTTTATTTTTCTAAACACCCCTTTCAGCTAGCTGCTGTACAGTTGGGCCTCTAACACTGTTTGTCATTCTGATAGCTCATTTCACGACCTTACTTTTATGAGGTGCCTTGGGATATTGTCTGCAAATGTGCGTGCACAAGTGTATCTGTGTGGGTACACTCAAAGCATGACTGAAACGTGTACATCCATGCAGTAAGGCCAAAACAAAGTATTCCCCAACTACTGCCACCATCCAGGTTAAGTTTTAATGACTCTGGATGGAAGAAGAACATCTTTACTTCTCCTAAGTGCTTGTAGTCTGAGAAGTGCTTTACATTTTGACCTAAATAAAATGGCAGTCTTAGCTCTCACAGCAGGAAAGCAACTAATTTGTTTTAAAAATAATTTATCCTTTCTGTAAGTAATTTTTTTAGAATATTTTGAGAAATATCAACCCCAGTTTAGGATTAGTATTGAACTGAAAGAGTATTGAACTGAAATAGTATTGAATTAATGGGATATGATTCATTCCTAGAGAGTTCTAAGGTATCACAGCAGTGGTTGTGATGAGAAACAGTAGAACATGGTGATATGATTTCCAAATCATGAGGAACAAAACCAGTGTCAGTAGATCATGGCATCAACACAATTTGAAGCCTCTGAAGAAGGTGATGTGACAGTTCAAATCCCACTTTGGAATTAGTGTGCACCTGCATTATTTTCATTGCCTGTTTCTGGGTTTTTTTGTATTTGTGTGAACATGCCGGTTTCAAGAAATGGCTTCCATAAAGTTGAAGACTGAGAGTAGAGGAACAAAGTAATTATAGACTCCGAATGAATCCAGTGAATTGTCACCTTAGAACAGGAAGCAGCCAAGCAATGCAAGGAATTTCTCTTTAAATTTGGGTAGTTTTTTCTGTTTTCTGGAAGAGCCGTGTTGAGGAAAACACTCAGTTTGGTGTTCCCAGCATTGGAGATGAAGTAGCCAAGCTCCCTTCAGCTGTGGGCTGAAAACTCCGTAAGGCTTGGGGAGCTCAGGAAGAGCTGAGGCAAATTGGTTAAGTGCATGAAGTTAGTATGCAAAAATGAGTTGTGCTGAGTCCTTGGGGGACTGCTTTAATTCAGGAGTAAATTAGTCTTAGACCAATCTAGTTTAACTGAATAAGGAGCTACAGGGAGCTTTGCTGTTGAATTAGAGCATCTACTCACAGCTTCAAGACAATTAAATGTGTGCACATTGGTGTCAAACCTTTAGTTGATTTGCCTTAACATTCTCAATGTCCCCATGCAGGCTTGGCTTAAGAGATAGATAAACTGTCCCAAGCAATTAATTTTGTACTGGGGATCCAAAACAAAACAAATTTCAATAGCTTGTTTGCTTTGAGGGAAATATCATAATGCCAACTATTGCACTGTTGTTGGCAGAGCAGTACTGATTGCCCTCCCTGTCCTTGGACGCTGTTGTTTTGCTGTGCAGTTCTTGAAGGGTCCACATATACTGAGGATAGCTTTCTGTTACAGTCAGTTTGTGCATAAAAAATTCCGATGTAAAACATACCAAAGTTTGCTGTTAATTAATAAATTTCATCATTAATATATAATAGTAATAAATGAATAATTGTGAGTTAGTTGATAAAATGTCCATGCTAAACAACATTGGATTTGCACAGTCAAAACCCTCTGTATAAGGATGGATTTTGAAAATATCTGTAGGTTCTAGTTTGGTCAGGCTAGTACAGAAAGTAAGTAATCAACTTGAAAGCTTCATTGGAGATAGTCCCCTGCTAGCATCAAAGAGGGGCTGTTTGTTCAAGTATGCTAACTGCTCTGAGGTTTTTTCATATGAAAACAGACGTCCTAAAACTGTCAAGACTTAAGCTCTGAAAGAACTAATTATCTCATCCTGCTTGCCCTATTCCGTATTTATGTTTCTAGATAAGTAGCCACTTTTCTACCAAAGTTCTTAATGCCCAGAAGCACCTGCTGAATGCAAAGAATTTCTACTGGTGTATGCATTTAAAAGAGCAATTTTAGATAATAGTTGGCGAGAAGGCTCTGTGGTCTAGTGAGTTTAGAAATTCCAGATAAATGTCATGACACTTCTGCCAAAAATGTTGTTTTAAGAAGTTGTGTAATTGCAGAGTGTGATATTTACATGAAAGTATGGCTATCTGTAGGAAGGCAGGAACTATTCAAGAAGTCAAGTTGCATGCATGCTTTGGTCACCTCAGCTTCTCAAAGTACCAAACACTTTTGAGGTAGTTAAGGAAAGCGTTCTCATGAACAAGTCTGGAAAAAACTAGCCGTGGAGGAAGTTCCTGCCTTACCCTGTCATGGCAAATTTGACCACGTCTTTGAACAGTGTACGTTTTCAATCAGTTGGAGTTCTGTTTGACTTAGTAATGGATATTCATACTTAGGCATATGAAAAAGATTTTTTTGTTTGTTTCTTTTTAGTAAGCTATTAATCTCTCTGTTAATTTGCACTAGATATTATGCAATGTACAGGTTGATTCACACATGAAAGGAAATGGCTTCATTTTTGTGAAATTTTATATGTGGATATTGGGAAAGCTGTTTGGATATTTGAGGTTTCAAATAATGTAGAAGCAGACAGCACTGAGCAACTAGACAGAGTCAGAAACATGAATCACTATGGCATGGATTTGCTTCCTGGTATTTCAGTTTTGTTAAAATGTGGACATGTGTCTTGTAATCAGCAGAATTTCAGTGGCTTCGGGGTTAGCTGTAGTCATCAGAGAAATACACAGAGTAGTTTATATGTGTGCTTGCTCCTACACTTATTTCTGTGTTTACTAATAGTGCATTTAGAAAAAGTCTGAATGTATAAGAAGTATTTGAATAAAGAGTTTGGGTAATGGTTCCAATTCTTCAAAAAATGTTAAAACTTATTCTTGTTATCATTCTCCAAACTGTTCTGCCACCACATTAGTAGGAACAGGTCTTTATACCTATGCTTCAGAAAGAATTGCAGACTTCCTGTGTTTCCTGAGGTAATAGATATTATGTATTTACGTCCCTTTGAGACATGATTTTTTTTTTATTGCTCCCTGTCAAGTAGGTGGACTTTAATCAATGGGAAGCGCCTTTGTGTTCTTTTATGTGAAGGCCTTTCAAATCTGCAGTGCGCTGTGAGATGTGGGATTTGCCATAGGGTCACTCTCTGCATTACACTGCTCAGCCATGCTGTGTGCAATCCATGTGTTGGCAGAAGCAGCACAGCAGCATCTCTTCTGCTCTGGGTCTCTGGATTTGAGATGCATCAGACCACCCTGCTGGCCAGCTGTGTCTTCTGTGTGTGATCCTGGGAATCAGACACCATGGTGCTTAGCAGTATCTGCAGGGTTTTGTGCCTCCAAGTGAAGTCCTGAGCTCAGGGAGATGTATCTGCCAGCAGGCGTTTTGTCTGGAGTGACAGCCCAGGTAACACGAACTGCTGTGTGAAGTCTTATACATTGGGACAGCTGAGGTGCCTGTCTTCTAGGCCGGGAAAAAGCTATGAAGTCTGACTTGGGAAATCATGTCTCTGCAGTGTTCTTTCATGATATTTGCCAGAGACTGGAGCAATCCATTGAGACATTTGAGCCACTCAAACAGCTAGAAGCTCCCAGCCCTCCTGCCAAGATTCTTATCTGACCACATGATAAACATTCTTCCTCAGGTATTTGCCCAGAACATCTGAGAAGTGCTTCAGGCAAGTAATGTGGCAGGTGGTGACTTGGTTCTCTTGGTGGTGGTAACCCAGCCTGCTCCACCCCACAGCTGCTGCCAAAACGCTGACCCTGGCAGGGTCTGCACCTTCTCCTCAAGGCAGGGGAGGAGACCCAAGGCAGTGGGGCAGGGGCCATGCGGAACAGAGCAGGGAGTGGGATAGGGGTAAGAGGAGGGGGTTTTGAGAGGGTGAGGAAGGCAGGGAGGGAATGAAGCAGGGACCAGTGCCATAGGATTAGCCATGGCAGAAGGGTGTGGACAGTGATTTGTGTAAATAGCTGGTGTAAGTAGAATCTGTGTTAGAAGGATGGGAAGGTGACAGGATGTAGAGGTCTGTTTTGAAGGGAAAGAAGGAGCAATACAGACATGTCTTCACCTGTGCACACTTGGGGTTCAACATGGGGTTCAACACAGAACTGGGAGATGTCATTGCCAATGTGCTGGTACCAAGAAACTTCATTGCTTTTGGAAGACTTTGAAAACATTAAAAGTAAATGCAGTTGAGGTCCACTTACTAGATTTTCTGCTCTCTTAATACAGCAGTACAGTCTTGATGAATGTGACAAGTTTGTCAAGTTTTTGTTAAAAAAACCAAAATACTGGTGCAATTGGTTTCCAGCACTCTACCTTTGCTGTTGCTTTCAAGTAGTTTTGTAACTTTTATTCATTTTTCTTTCACTGTCCCTGATATTGAGCAGATGACCAATATTTTTGAATTTTCTGCTGCTACTTTGGTGAGACTTGTTGCTGACATCAGGCTAGTGGAAAGGTCTAGCAGGTATTGGATTCTGTTATAAATACTCTGTTAGTCTCTAATATAGGGGTTTTGGTGGATGCCTCGCATCTAATTCAAAAGCACAACTCATAATTTGTCTTCTTACATCCTGAAACTTGCTCAAATTGCAAGAGCTGTAAGATTACTTCTGTCCTTGGAGTTACAAACCGTAAAAAGATGATTGACTCCTTGTTTTTCAAATATTGCTAATGTATATAAAGCTTATAATTTGCAGGAACTCTAAATCCTATTCTGAAAAACTGCTGCCTGCTCAGTTATCACCATCTTGTATTAGTGTCATTAATAATTTCTGACCAGGTACATTATGTGTAGTCCTGTTGAATCTCATCCAGTGCCTCTTGAGGTTTCTTTTATTTGCCAAGGTAATTTTGAATTTTATTCAGCCACTCATTGCCCTCCTAGGTTCCTTTTTCTACAGGTTTAATAAAAATGTTTTCTATTCCATCATCTAGGTTATTAATAAAAATGTCAAATAGAACAAAACTTAGGGCAGAAACCCAGCTGATGCATTCTCTTATTTTGATAATTAGTGCGTGGATTCCCTTACCCAAAATAGATTTGCATTTGTGTGATACCATGGATATGCTTGTTTTGCTCCTAGTTTGCATAGAAAAATATATAAGATGTCAAAGGCCAAAATAAAGTCAAGGTATGTGACATTTGCTTTCTATGAGGTTTCTTTTCCTGTTGAGAAGGAAATTAGGCTGTTTTGGCATCATTTGTTCTTAAATCAGTGTTGAGTGTTACTCATCTTTTATACTTAGGTGCTTAAAAGCTGGTTTGATTCATTCTTCACTAGTTTTTCTGGGAATTAAGCTTAAATTCTGTGGTCTGGAATTTCCCCATTCTCCTTTTTTTTTTCTCTTCCCTCTTTGCATGGAAGGTACTAGATTTATTCTTTGAGTCTTTTGTTGTGTTCTACAAAGTCACAAAGTCTGCTTCAGACAACTCCTTAAGGAGACCAGTATGAATTCATTTACAAATGACTTGAAAAATATTTAACTTAGCTTAGTATTCTCTAATTTGTTTCCCATTTCTTCTGGAGTAAGACCATACCCCTCTTTGTGGTTATAAAGTTAGAGAAGAATTATCCATGTCTCTCCTCTTGAAATTTTGAATGAATGGTGGTAAAAAAAAGGTGTTAAGCATTTCAGCCTACTCACATCATCTGTCAGTTGAACTTCCTCTACATTGATTAACAGAGCCACATTTTTCCTCATCTGCCTAAATGTGCTGATAGAATGGTTTCTTGCTGTTCTTGACATTCCTTGTTAATTTTGTGCTTTGAACCATTATGATTTTGTCTCTACATGTTTGTGTAATTTTTGTGCTTACATATTCTGATACCCTGTTTGCTTCAGGATTTTTTTCCTGTTTTGGTAGCAGTAAAGAGCTTGTACTTTAATAATGTTAAAACCCTGCTATTCTCTTTATTTCGTCTTTATTAGGATAGACTGTGCTTTTATTATTTCTGTATTACATTAGTATTTTGTTGTTGCTGTTGTTATATTTCATTACAAATTGTTGTTTATACTTACCTGTTGGATTTTTTTTTCCCACCTGCCCCTTTTACTCCTTGTTAAAAGACCTTACAATAGGTTGGCAAGTTAGTGCCCAGGCATTCTCCTTTGTGAGAGGTGAATGTCCTCTTGTCCTTAACCACATTTCCCATGTCAGAGAAGTAAAATCTCTCTTTGGATGTGCTGGTTGTATCCGTGTGTGGTGCAGTTATCTCTGATATTTGTGACCTTGCATGATTCCTGCCTCTGCTGTGAGGACAATGAGGAACACTGATTTCTTCAGCCTTGCTTCTAGAAAATGGTAGTCGCTTTTGAGCCCTGATATCCCTCAGGTATTTTTTGGTAGATTTTTTTTTTTCCCTTATGGTCTCTTTGTTGTATCTTCTTCCTGTGTTGCCTCCCTGAATTGGAATGTTCAGAAGAGCACCCTGACCTCACTTAAAAGCCACTTAATTCCTTTGTAACCTGAATTTACTGACCTAAAACTGGTTTCTATTATCAATATATTATATTTCTTTTCTTACGTTTCTGGTTTCAATTTTCTTTTTAAACCCCTCCTTCTTTTCTTCTTTAAAATTATTTCCTTTCTCTTAGCTTGCACATTCCTTGTGGCAACTTTGTGTTTTCTTGTGTCAGCTGTGTCTTACTAGACTCACTCTTCTTCTCTCAATTTTCCTCAGACATAATTTTCTTGAAGTTTTTGGAAGTTTTGCAGATCTGTGCCATTGAAACCACGTGGTTTCCTATAATTGTCCTCTAAAACTTAACTTTTTTGCCCGATTTTAGTCCCAGTTTTGTGTGAGTCTTCTCTATTGAGTAACTTTGTTCATGTTAATTTTCTGTTTCAGCCTGTTGTGAACTAGATGAAGGTTGAATGCTCTTTCCCAAACTTTAGTCACTTAATAGGTTCAGAGCATTTGAATCCTTCCTCTAAAGGTAATGACAGATTTCTGTCATTCTGAACCTGTCATGTTGCTACAAATGTTCAGAGGCTTGTAAGGGAAAAAATCTTCCATGCAAGCAGATATTCAGTAGTCCTTGATTTAGCACTTGGAATGTTGGGAGGACATCTGAATATGAATCTTTAAGTTTTTCCTTTTTTTTTTTTTTTGCTTTATAATAGCAAATAATTGGAAAATTCCAGAGAAGATAATATTTAAAATGCCTGCACAACCTGATTGCTTACATTAATTCCTTTAGAGACCAGCTGCTATAAATGATGTTTGGGTACAGGTTACTTAACTTTAGTCATCTTCAAGGAAAATGCAGTCACGACAGCTATTTAGTCTCCTCTGTTATCAGTGGAGAGGAGGAGAAATACCTCTAGAGATCTATTCATCCTAAATATATTACAGTTTTAGGATAGGATTAATGTCTGTCTGTAGATGATTATAGTTGCTTCACTTAGATATCTAACTTTTAGGCAGATAATAGTTAGATTATATGCATCTTGGTCCCATGTCTGTTGAGATTTACCTGAAGAATATTTCTACAGTCCCAATATACACCACAGAAAGCTACCATGCTTTCTCTTATGTTGTAGAGATTTTGTATGCTTTAATTTTCCAGAGTTTGGAAGATTTGTATCTTAAAATATTTCATTTTTAAAATGTTGCTTTGTCTCCTGAATCTTTGATTTTAATTTGATCCTTAGTTTGGTTTCTGGTGAAGAAACTGTTTGGATTATTTGTTTCTGTGTGGTCCCTTTTCTGTGGGTCCTGTTTTTTTAGACTTCTCTTCAGCCATTTGCTCTTGACTATTGCAGGTAAATACCGTACCATGTCACCTTCCCCACAGATGACATGAAGATTAATTAAACACAGGTTTGAGTATACTAAATTCTTGTCTCCAAGTTAATATTTTTAGGTGGATATTTGTACTTGTATTTCAGAGTATTTCATGATGCAGCCACTAAAAATAAGTGATCCTAAACAACAAACTAGACATATTTGTTGATTTTTGGGGAAGAGCTAATGTCATTTTGGTGTTGCACAAGTTTCCCTCTTCATCTCTGTACAGCCGTAAGGTGTCCATGACACTATTATTCTGGCCACTCTGTTGCCAAAAACTTGTCAAGAATTCAGTGGAAAATTCAGAGAAGAGCAACAGAAGTTAAGAGGCTGAAGAGATTGAAATATGAGCAAAGATTACAAAATTTAATATGTACAGTTTGGACTAAATGATGACTAAGACATATGATAACAATCTACAAGTATTTGAAGGGTGTAAAATATTAAGACAAAAAAGGAATTATTTTAAGATGTTCAAAGGGGTAAAACTCAGCAAGGAAAAATTTCAGCATGAATCATGAAAACTTCCTGAGTCTTGCATGAGCTGAAGTTCTGGAGTGTATTCTGCATGAAGGTGGCAAAAAGCCTACAGTTTCACAGAGCCCAGAGATCACACACAAGAGCACACAAAAGCTCTCCAGTCTTGTGCCACCCATTTCTGAGAGCTGCCGAGACCAAGTGATGCTTCAGTGGTGGCTATTGAACTCTGGGCAGGTGGGTTCGCCTGTGTGAACCATCCAAGTTGGGCTTTCCCAAGGGCTCCTGCAGGATGAGCTGCAGCATGGAGAGTTCATTCTGATGGCAGCAAGCTGCCCTCAACTGCTGTTCTCATGGAGAAGCCCTTTTTCCATCTCATGGAGAAGCCCTTTTTCCATCGTATGGCTGTACATGCACCCATCCATTTGATAAGCATAGGCAGAATAAAGCTGTCGCTAACAGAATATATGCAGAAGACTCAAGGAAATGTAATGAAGAATAGCATTTTGGAATATCCTGGCAAAGGATTAACATGACATGTTAGGTGTTTTCTTTTTTCCTTTTATCCTCTTCTTTCATCTCTGCAATCACATTAAAAACTGTTTTTCGTAGACTTTTCCCTTCAACTTAAGAGTCATCAACGTGTACTTATTCATTCTGATAAAAGCTGGAAATTTAGACTGTATGTTTAGTTTAGTTAGAAGGTTATAGTGAATTGTAGTGGGCTAATTTAAGTCTAAAAATATTAAACTGTCAAGACCACTGTATAATTGGGATGGCATTTTTGCTAAATAGGGACTTCTTTACTGTTTACAGCTGGTTTTGCACTCGTAACAGATACAGACAGAAGGAGTGAGGACTACAGTTCTTGCTCCCCCCCCGCCCTCTGTTCCTCATTTTTGTTTTCCTGTGTGCAAAACCATCCTGCATGCCAGCTTGGGAAGCTGGCATGCCTCCTGTTAAGACCAAACTTGCTCTCTGTTGCAGTATAAATAGTGCATGCTTCCAACTTCAGAGCAGCACCCAGCATTGCATGCACACTGTAACTCACTGGGAAGCAGTAGCTCTGTTAAAGGATTTTCTGTGCATAGAATGAGTTTGTGTTTATGGTTTTGAATTCACTGGACAACTCTGAGCAAACATCTGGGCTAGGCCCTTAAGCTTGTGTGATATTAGGTTACTGTAATAGTTCGGTTCTGGAGTGGCTGAATATGAGGTCCTACTTCACAGGTGTGTGCAGGAGAAAGCAAACCAAATGCCATTCTTTATAGTACTCCAGATAGAAATCTGGGAGTATGCCCAACTTCAGTAATTTTTAAACTTTAAACTGCTGGAAGAGGAGGGGGGAATTGCACCAGGTGAGCCAGATATGTTTTGAAATGTCCTCTAGTATGCTAGACTGAGGATTTTGATTTCATAAAAGTACATTGTTCTGCTTTATAAAAGTACCTGGTTGGGCAAAACAGGAGACTGTTTTGTAAGATAGAGGTCACAAAGGAAGGCTGTCGAGGGAAGGCTGAAGGGATGGGCCATTTTCAATTACAGAAGAGATTTGTTCCAGGAAACCACTACAATCTTTGCTGACAGCAGGTGAGGTGTTGCTGTGACCTATTTAGTTCTTCTGCTATTGAAAAATATCTTTGAAAAAGTTACATGCTAGAAAGCAGTTGCTGTTTTTCTTAGGTTCACTAGAGCTCATATCTTCCCAGCTGAAAATGCTAGGCTGTCTGCTGCAGTCATACTCTAGGGAAGAGCCTTTCCATCCTTAGCTATCTGGCACATGTGGCCACCTACAGTCTAAAACTTCAAGAATAAGCATTATTTTATCTTTCTGTCAGTTGTTTCATTTTCTGAGTGTGGATGATCCACTTGTGCACCACCAGCCGTTGTTTAGCTTCAGCCTGGATGCACCAGAGCAAGTGCTGCCGAGAGGGATGCTGGGTTTTGGGGTTACGCTGTGTTGCTACAGATCATGTCACCTCAGTGGGTAAACAGTCCAAAAATAAAACCAGCAAATGATATAAAAAGGAATCCAGTTATATTTTTATATCTCATTAAGTTTCGCTCCTCCTTCTCGTTTTATTGGCAGAGATATCAGGGGAGGATACATCTCCATTGGAGAAGAGGTGAAAAGATTTGCAGGAGCTGTGTGGGTGAACACCTTTTCTTTTTTTTCCTATGGGGATTAAGTAGGAAGGGATTTAGGATCTCCCACACCAGTCTCATTTGAGGAAATCCTTATTTTATCATGTTTAGAAAATGGCTGCTGGTTTAAGGTTTGTTACTAGTAGCCTGCCTGGGGGTTCTTTATTTAGTTACTCAGCTCAAAGAGCTGCTGTCCCAAGCTGTCATTTAACAGAGATGATTGCTTAATGTTGCTGGGAGCCAAAGGTATAGGTGGGTGGACTGTCTTTTGAACCCTGAACTTGCCCTGTGTGGTAGTGACAGATGAGCAGGGGTTGAAATAAGGTGAGATTCCTCCAACACAGGCTTTGGGATTAACACATGGTCTGTCCCCAGAGCTCTGCATGACCTTAATTTGTGTCTGCAGAATACTGGCTGCCAGAGCCTCTTCTCTTCAGTCCCCATGTTTCAGTGTTCGATTAATAACTAATCAATAATATTATCTTCTGTCATTTTTGGGTGCCCCTGACTCCCTACGTGTCCATTCCAGGGGGATAGCTGAGATGTGGCTGGATAATTTTGTAGGAACTCAACCTTCATTCTTCCTCCAAACACTTAGTCCAGCCTAAGTCAAGAAAGACAGTCGGAGAGAATATTGCATGCCTTTGGGTTTAGTACATCTGGGCCCACTGAGCATTTCCTTACTTACCATGGTGAGTTTGTTGTTGTTTTTCCCTAGCTTTGTGCTCCAGCATGGTCAGCACCTATGTGGTTTTTCTGGGAGTGAGTTATGTCTGCCAGGATAGCTAAGGCCCTATCCTGGATATGTTTCCACATCATGTTTGGAGTTCTTTCTCAGATTATGGTCCAGCCAGTTTTTGTTGCTTGTAAACTGTAATGGAGAACTTTTGTCTTAGGTTCATCTGTAGTAAATGTTTTACCTCTGTCAGATTTTGATCTTGAAAACACTTGTTTTTCAGACAGTAGCTACGGGTTTCATAGGATGGGAGTTATTACAATGACTATAACCATAACCCTGTGCTGTAAGAAGTCTGTTTGTCTCATGTCCCCTACTTAGGATTTTTATGTAGTTATTTATACCATGCCTACTGAATCTGGGGTGCATGGGGAAGGGGCATGACTCCCCAGTGTTTGGATCTACAAACATGGTGGTGCAGGGAAAATTGTATTTAATGAACTTCTTCATATACTCAGTATGAAGACATGGCTGAGAGTACAAGTCTTGACAAGCTGAAGTATGAGCTTTTTTGCTTCTTTTTCTTTAATACTAAAAGCACTGAACTTAAGCCTACTTGAACTAAGTAGCTAGAGGAAAACATGAGATTTCCCTAAAGTAATTTCTGTAAGTTGATGTTGTAAGATGGCCTTGCAAAGGCCAAAAAATTAGGTATTCCCAGTGAAAGAGTTAAAAACCCCCCATAATTACAGAAATCCTTTGGTGTGTAGAAGTTGTGACTATTTTTTCTCTGAAAACACTGTTTCTGTCACTTCACTACAGATTTCTTTGTACAGTAGACAAAGAAACATAAGGAAAATAAAGCACATTGCATCTGGGATTAAAAAAAAAAACAAAACAGAAAAACAAAAAACAACAGTATTTTCCTTATTTCAGCTAATCTATACTGTTAATTCTAAAAGTTAAATAGAATATTTTTCTAAAAACTTAGTATGCAGTTCATGCATTTTCATGGAATGTCCTTAACTATTCACTGACTCACTCCCTATTCATTTATAGCTAATATATGGCACTTTTATTGTGGTTTCTAAAGTATGGAGGTTATGTGAGTCACATGCAATTTAGAATAGAGATTATCTTTAAATAATCAAAAACGTACTTTGCCAAAAATACTAAAAAGAGGAAAGAAAGCATCCAGTGTTCTCAAACTATGAAGTGCTTTCTGAAAAAGCCTTTTTTTCAATAAATAAGGGAAAAGAAATGTTATGTAAACCTAAGTGTTTGGCAGACATCTGTTTACTTCATCCAAGGAGACAAGGGGTTTTAAGATTTTTTGAGCTCATAAGGAAGGCACATCCTTGAGTTCTTGCACCAAGGACGTGATGGAAGCGTTTTTCCTTGAAAATTTTAAATAAGAAGACATAAGGTTAGAGGTGGCATGAATGATAACTTTCTTGAAAAATTTAATCAAGGACGTTATGGAGAATGTAGGCGTTTGGATCTCTCCTTCAAAAAGGGGGGGAAAATAAACAACCAAATACCCCTCTGCCTACCCGTTTAAAAAATTATTATTATTCTTTTTCCTTCTTAAGCTTCTTCTTGTTCTTACAAAGTTTTTCATTACTGATACAGTGTTAGTAAGGGCAATTGTTAGTTTTTTTGCTGTGACTTTGAAGTTCCTTTGTTGTGACAGCTGCTAGGCTGGCATTTCCTGGACATCAGTGGGATATGATGATAGCTTGCCTGCTTCCCTTCCTTCTGATGGATTTTCTCAGAAAGGATAGCAAACTGACACACTCAAATTCCTGTATGTACAAAAGCAGACTTTGGATTAATAGTGGGCTAGAGTTGAGAGGAATACACTGATCCGAAAAATTATCTTCTGTTTTGTAACATAATCAGCAGTTTGATCTACAGGCAGAATCAAAAATATCTCAGACTTAGGAAAACATTTGTCCTCCTGCTTACATCCCCTCCTCCTCCCCTCCTATCCCCAAACCCCCTTGATTTCTCTTTTAAGAGTTTATTGCAGCAACAAGTGGTGCTGGCCTGTCAACCTGATGGCTGCCTAAGTAGAAGCCACATTATGATAAATGCATATTTTTGCTATCAAAAGATACGATACTGTTGGCTTGAAAAAGTCCCAACAGCCTTGCACAGAAGGCTTTTTAACAATATATTAAGCCTCACATTTTTCAATTACAACAGGGCTTTTTTTCCTCTGCTGATCTTTTTTAATAACCCAAGGAGCAAATATGTCTTGGTTTTGAGCTTTAATCTGGTGCTTTGTGTACTCTGATGACCTCCTAATCACACTCTCCATGACATGTCAATCTGCTGCAATGGAAAGTGGGTGATTTGGGCTGTCATGAAAGTGTTGATATGCTCATATATCCTGTTCACTTAGGACAGAGGAGTTCAAAGAAATGCATTAGCCAAAGGAATGAAATGTTATGGGAACCCATAATTCAAATATTGAGTGTCCTTTTCCCAGTTCATGAGTGGTTCTATATCTGTGTTGTGACTTTAAATGTGAACACCAGGTGTGAAGATTCCTGTTTATTTTTATTTAAGCAAAACAAACACAAAATATTTCAGAGCTGATGCAGATGATGAAATGTAAAGATGTGTCATGTGTTTAGTAAATAGTCAGGGTGCATATGTATAAACAAGGAAGGAGTTTGTAGAATGTGGTTTTAGTTTACAATGCTCCCCTTTCATAACTATATAACCATCTGCCTCTGGCATGTTCCTTAAAACCTGGTGAGCCTACACTTCAGTCTGTAACCTTCGCTGTTACACTGGTGTTTCCTTGGCTGAGCTAGTGGGATCATCAAGATCTGTCAAGATGCTGTCAACATCTGTAGTGTTATTCTTCATAAGAACTGAAAGGTAGGAGTGACCTTTGTTATCAGATGGAGACTGGCCTAGTGTGCAATTTGAGAGGCACGATGTGAATGTGAGTCTGAGGACGAGCGTCTGCACTCCTGGGTCCCAATAGGGCTTCCCCTGTGCTCTAAGGTGTGTCACCCAACTGTTCTGCCTGGGATTTCCCATCTGTAGTGTGCAGGTGTTGACATCTGCCTTCCTGGTGAAGTTTGTGTGTCACCATTAAACTGAAGACTGTCTAAGGGACCACTTCCACCTTCATAATCCAGCACCTTTTATGCTATTGTTTAGTGAGTAAAGCATAGATTTATGACTCTGTGGTATTGCTGTTGTTTGAGGAAGGCGTGGTCCAGCATCTGAAATACACTTTTCTGGTTTTCCCTGAGAAACAACATCATCATTTAAAACATTATTGAATCTTTCCTCTGAATTGTTTTACTAAGGTTTTTCATCAGCTGTTAGGTTTCAGCAAGAGATTAAGAGATGTAAATTTCTGGGTCTGCATCTCAATCCATCCTTGGCTTGGTAGAAATCCTGAGCGAGTTAATTTGGCTGCCATACACTCAATCTTGACAGATCTCCTTGGTCCTACCTATTGAATAACAGGGTGAAAAAAGCTGAAAACTTGCTCATGGATACAAACTTGAGGCCTTAAAATTGCTATTCCACTTTTCTTGTAATAAATTGTTTACAAGGGTGAAAGGAGAATAATTATCTATACGGTGTTTTAATCATTTGCACAACTCAGTGAATATAAAATGTGGGTTTAAGAGTTGTGAATGCTTCTTTTTGGTGCATGGTCTTGAAAAAGGGGTTAAAGAATCAGGAAGGCTGAAATCAGGTTAGTGGTTCTTGTGGTTTTGTGGTCTTTTTGTTGCTGAGACTTTTTTTTTATTTTGTTGTGAGGTTGGAGGGTTTGTGTTTGGTTTTGGTGGTGGTTTTGTGAGATTTTTCTTTTTTATTCTTTTTTTTTTTAAATTTTATTTTAGTTGCTTTTTGAAGAAAAGAAACTTGAAGCTCCTTGTCTAGGCTCTTCTTGCATTGTGGTGTAGATGCTTTGAGGGTATAAACCACAGGGGAAGTTGGGATAAAATAGCTACTTAAAAAGAGATTAAGGGATTTACTTCAGTTCCTCTATGGGTTGTGATTTAAAGGGAGAAGGACCTAATTTTTCATATTACAGCTGGTTTTATTAGCTACAGGTTTTAACTTTTTGGAAAGATTCTCACATCTTTCTATCAGCCAATTTTGGGAGTTAATCCAGACCAGTCAACAGAACTGTATGTTACACTTGATTTTTTGGTAATTTTAAAAGCTTTTCACTGTCTAATCTGTCCAGTATAACTCCCTAGCCTTTTGCTACAGATGGTATTGATCAACAGGAATAACAGATAGCTATACTTAAACTCCATTTTCGAGAGTAAAAAAATAAATAAATTTGAAATTGGGGTGTGGAGGGAAGAAGGCATTACATAAACCAGAATTAAATACAGAATGATGACTCCAGATCAAAAGACTTCAAACTTCTACTTGTGGTTAGTTATATTTTCTTTTTCCTGCAGAGTTATATTTGGGGCAGGAGTTGAACTTTGTCTTCCAACTTGCTTTGACAGTGTTGGCCCCAACTTTGTCAATCTTTGAGTTTGCTGGCACCCTCAGAATTTTACGACCACAGTTCTCCACACAGTATTTTTGTAGAGGTTCTTTACTGGAAACTGGTTTCTGTGTGAGAGATAAATGGAGGCTGGCATGACATTGGTCAGTTGAGATGGAAAGCTCAGTACTATTATCACTTTAGTAAGTGGAGAATTTTTCAGTAGTCCCAAAAGAACAAAATTATATGCTAGGTAGTTGATGTTTGCATTTGAAAGGGTTTTCTCATTGGTTCTTATTCTCTTACATCTGCCTATCCTGTATGAAAACCACCTTGAACCTCTTTAAATTTTCTTTCACAAAAGCTTTGCCCTAGAATTGGTCTCCATTTGTACACATTTATTGTGTCTTTTTCAAATGTCAGCTCAGTATTTCAATAGTAGATTTAATCATGCCCGAAGTTCTTAAAATCCATTTTCAGTAGTGGATCATCTGTTAGGAAATAATGCCCTGTGCATTTCTTTTTTCAGGCTTGATTTGTCTTGGGATCAGAAATACCCAAAGTCTCTTCTAAAAATGAGTTGTAATTGAAATGTGAGGTTTCTGTGCTGGCCTGTATGCATCCCTCCTGTTCATCTGTGTTTGGGCTACTTGTCTTGCCTGGGAAAGAGGAAAGAGAATTTGATTGATCCTGTGATCACAGTTGCTTTCTTTCCCCTTTGACATACTGCTATTTCTTAGACTAGTTGGAATGTTCATTAGTGGGTTCCTGTGGAAGTCATTCAGTGGTAAAAATGTTTTCTTTCTTGGGAAATGTTTAATAAACATGAACAGAAATCCAACACAATCCAACCCCCAGTGGTTTCTCTCATGTAACTTTTCCTTATTTCTTACATTTCATTGTACTTGCTTTTAACCAAAACCAGCTAGCTTTAAGTCTACATTAAGCCCACATTAAAGTCTAACTTCAAATTTTGGTCTAGAGTTTGGAAATAGAAATGTCTGATGTTCAGAAAAAAATATATATTATTTTTTTCTGTGTAAATTAAACCCCACTTGATAGATTAAGTGGGGATTTTTTTAAGGTAAATGCGATAGTAATGGTGTTGGAAAACAAGTGAAAAGGACAAAAGCTTTGAATTCTGGCTGTAGTCTAGAAGTCTTAAAGGTTCTTTCTCATTTTAAACTTCTGGAAAGCTTTGGTTGAATATGAAAGCTCAAAGGACAAATAAGAAAATAAATTAAGAAATTTTTCAGGTTAAATCTTTTCAATCTGTTTTTCTCCATGCTGCCTTCCAGCATCCTGTGTTTTCTCTTTGCATTCCATTCCCTAAAAGCCTCTTCTAGTTTCAGGAACTGTTTAAATGCCTATTTTATGACTAGCATAATATTCAAAGGTCTCACAACTTTTGTGGCATTGAAACTATAGTATTCCCTTCACTGCATTTGTCTAAAAGAAAGGGAGAGGCACAGATGAGAAAATTAGCTCCTGTGCATGTGTCCTTTAGGTTTTGTCCAATGCACCATAAATTTAATCCTAACGCACCCTTGGCTTTCAGCATGGAAAGCCCTACCAGCTAGGCTGAAAACAAATAATTCAGTCTTCAGTAATAGGGAGTGATACCTCTCTTACCCTCATATTTGCTAACAGAACTTTAACATAGTCGGTTGTGCAGCGCTGATGGAGAGGCAGAGCTGTTGTTTTCATTTCTTAGATGATGAATTGAGCGTGGTGAGGTTGCCACTTGCCACAGGCATTTGTGCAGAGCCTCTGGGTGAACCTGATGCTCCACAGCCTATGGCTGGTGCTCCAGAGCATTGATCATCCTTTTATGACAAGCTATTAGTACAGACAGCATGTGCCAAGCCATTGTGGAGAGTTCTATCACAGCCACTTAGGAAATCTTTCGTACAGTTCTCTCACTCCTTTTCTTCCTAGGGAAGAAAAAAACATCTGAAGTCTCGTCTGCTTTGAAGTGAGGTTTCTGTGTTTGTATGTTAAAACCCAACCTGTTTGTGTTGTGGAACTTCAGAAAAGTTCTAATCTCTACAAAGATTTGAACTTCAGAGGTCTGTTTGGCACCTTTACAGAATCCCTTTCAAGCACACACCTTCTTGAGTGAAAATGCACCATGAATTTACTGTGAAAGGGAACAGACTGAGATAGAGAGCAGTAATTTCCTGCCCAGGTGACACCTAGAGGGCAAGTTCAGGATACGGACAGGTATTGTTCTTGAAAGCAACTTATGCCCGTGAAAGAAGAGGGGAAATGGAAACTTATCCTCTTACTATCTTTTATGAAATGAAAATACTGGAAATCAGAAAGATTTTGCCAGCTGTGGGTGCAGAAGTCACAGCAGGATGCATTTTACTGGAGGTGCCTGGCTCCCGCATTCTCATTGTCCTTCAAGGTGCGAGACAAACCAGGAATGCAAAGCTTGCACACTTCATTTTCTCCACCTCCCCTTTGCATCCCAAGGCTTTTATTTTCAAGAACTCAAAAAGAAATTGAGATTTCAACTGTGTTGCTTAAAGACTAAATCAGAAAACTTGATGTCTGATTTGTTCCGCTATATCCCTCTGAAATGAATGTATGGTGAAAAAATTAGATCTGGTAGAAGTCCACTTGTGCAGTCGTTGTAAGCTGGTGAAGGGTTGGCTCTGCAATTTCTGAGTTTGGAACCAAGGCCTCTTTCCAGCTCTCATTGCAGAAGTGAAAACTTCTGAATTGGCTTTAGTAGCATTGGGCCCAGTATAAACCTTTGCGCTACTTCTGAGATGCCTGAAAGTTCTGGTGATGATTTGTTATGGCAGCTGGTCCCCAAACTGCTCCTTTCATTTTCCCTCTCCTTCAGTCTCCCCATGTTTACAAGGGTGCTAAAGGAAGCTGGGCCAAGCCTAAGGTCTCCTGGGCCACCTGAAGGTCTGTTTGGACCTCTCTCTTCCATTGGAGTCCCTTTCTTGTTTTAAAGAAAATTATGCTTACTTCCCTTACATTTTCATCAACTTGCCAGTAAAGCTTGGTAGCCAGAAAAAGGACTTGCAAACAACTGCACACAAATACACTTAGAAAAAGTGATCTCCTCAGAGAAACTGACATTTAATGATAATATATGGTAGTACTGCCATTAGTGAAGATTGAATTTGGTTTCAGTGGGGTTTTTAGTGGTTGGGGATTTTTCCCAATGTTTTTCCAGATCTTATTAATGATTCCCTGGGTTTTATAGCATTCATCAAAAACAAAACAAAAACCAAAAAAACCAACCAAACAAAAAAAAACACAAAAAACCCCCAAAAACCCAAAAAAAGCCCCAAAAAACAAAACAACAAAAACAACCCCCCAAAAACAAACAAACAAACAAAAGCAAAAAAAACCCAAAAAAACAACCAACCAAACAAAAAAACTCCCAAAAAACCCAACCTAAACAAACCTACAAAAACAAACAAAAAACCCTGCAAAAACAAAGCCAACAAAACAAACCAAACAAGCAAAAACTCATCAAAGAACCCAAAAAAACTACCAAAAACCCAAGAATGGTCAGCTGCCATATGATCAAGTCACTTTACATGAGATGGGTACCAATCATGTGTAAGTTCTCCTTTTAAATGAGACAGCAGCAGTCTCTTGAAATAGGGGGAGAATTCTGCTCTGGTCTAGAAAATGCGGAAGCAATGCTTTCAGCATTAAAGGAAAACAAAGTTTCATAAAATGGCTATATTTTAAAACAAAATATAGAATCGCAGCTTCTGCTCTGCTGCCCATGAGGAGCAGAGTTAGCATTCTTTCAAAAGCAAGATTGTAGTGAATAAGGACTTTTGTTTCCTCCAACACTAAGATAAAAGAGAGAAAAAATAACTAAGCCCTTGAGCTTACACATATTTCTTGAAGGGAATGTATAGAGCAAATTCAGTTGAGTGTAGGATGTGAGGAGACAGACCTACTCACAGGACTGGGACCTCCTAACTTCATGGACAAGCTGTGAATCTTTTTATTACACAAGCTCTGAAACGCTCATGCACTGAAATCTGAATAATGGTTTCTCCCACTAGCATCTTTCAATTCTGTAACTTTTAACCGTATTAAGTACAAAAACTTGCAGAGAAATTTTTATTTTTCTGAGTAAAAAATAAAACCTCTTTTTTCAATTTTTCAATTATTTTACTAATCTACTTCTTAAGTACCATTCTGCTTGTTAGCATTACTTGGGCTGAGCAGGTGGCAGTGCAGTTTTTTGATAGGGAATTTTACCCAAAGTTCAGTATCTGTAGTGTACATCCTTCTGTCCTTCCTGAAGTCCACAGTAGGACAGCAGTACTTTTTGTAGGATTGTTTGTTTTTGTTTGCAGTGATGGTCTTAGAGAAAGGTCTGTCAAGTAAGGTCCTGAATAAGGCTGAAAGAATGGGAAGTGTTACTGAGTGATGATGGACATTTGCATGCTTCTGAGTGGATCTGAGTCTTCCTTGTTTTCTTTTCACAATGACTGCAACCAAAGGCACAGTTAGGCTTCTTCAGTGACATTTAGTTGATCCTAGTTAAGTAGGGATTTTAAGAATTGTTCTTGAAGTCACTGTCTGTGCCACAAGAGCATTAATTTAGACAGAGCAATGAAATAATATGAAAATATCCCTTGATCTTAACAAAGTAGAATATAACGTGTCTAGGCATTGTTTGCTGATAGTTTGTTTTTCAAGGTGTGCTTATAATCCATTCAAAAATACAGTTGAGAAGTTACTAGAATTGGACAGAGAATATTTAGAGTTTAGGCAGTGGTGAAGTCAAGACTGGACATTTCATTGCCATGGGGAGACTGGCTGCTTAAAATCACTTTTCCCTCCTTGCTGTTTTTAATTGTGTGTAGTGCTTTTATAGCTGAGTGCTGAAGAAAAGAATATGTTATGTATGTTTGATATACCTTCAGGAGAAGCAGTTTGCCTCCTTGTTTTATGTATTTTACACCATACATTAATGTCTCACACAGCAGTAGAAGAAGCAAAAAGCAATAAGAAAAGTGGTAAAATATTGATCATGGAAAGAAAAAGTAAAGACATGCTCATAAAACTCTGAACATTCATAAAGCATCTCAGGAGGTACATTAAAACCAGACCTCTGTCTAGCTAATTTCATAAAAAAGGAATAGATTTCACATGGGTGGTACATCAAATGGCTTTATGCTATGACTTATGTGGATGTTGCAGTGGGATGCCTGATATCTTGCAATAGTGAGGAGCATATATTAGACTTTGTATTTTCTGCACCTGCTAGAATTTTTTTTCTTAGGCATTTGGCTTACCTTGGCTGACCCACACTTTTTAGAAAAGTTACACCTTTGCATTTTGTCTCTGGGAAACCAAGTGGCATTTTTAATGAGAAGACATTTATCTGCTACTAGCATTTTTAGATTCAGAAAAAGGAAACCTTGAATTAAATATAAAATGCATGTAAGTGGTCTACTGGTAAACTTTCTGAGCTATATTTTATCCTGAACCATGATTTCCAAGTCTTTTAGCATCTTTTTGAGGATTTGTTCCTCGGTTGTATCTGGTTATTCACATACTTTTTGGCTACACTTCAGTATTTCATCAGTCTACAAGGCATCCATAGCAAGGGCGGAATTGTAGAAAGCCCTGCAACTTCCACCTGTGTGGGCATGGGGCATCTTGTGAGGAAAAGAGGGTGTGGATGGAAAGAGAAGAAAGGCTGCTGCATGTGCACTTTGGTTTGGGATTGAGATGCTCTTCTGAGTGTTTTCTTAGGAATGGTAATGAAGACCTGGGATCTGTGCCCCTCATTCTAGCTCGTATCTCTGTGGCCTGGAAAAATCTGGCCTCCCCATTCTAAGTTTTGGGAGTGAGCCAGCAGGACGAAGAGCATTCAACAAAGAGATCTGGTTCAGCCTTTGAGACTGAGGTGGTCACCCTGTGTGAGGCATCCTCTCGCACATCCCCTAACACAAAGGCACTCACTGGTCCTGTTTTGTGGAATCCCACAACAAGCTGTTGTGTTCATATGAGCCAGGGCCCAGCCCTGCATGCGGTGTTGGAGGGTCCTCCCTGGTGCTCAGCTGCCTTTCTCTCAGTGCTGGTGGAGGCAGATCTTGTGTGTGCCTTACCTCCCCAGCACAATCCTTCTCACAGCTTTCCTCCCCTATCTTCCATCTCTGCTCATTTCACCACTACCCCCAAGGCAAACCCTTAGTTTAGTTACTGTGACTGAGTAGGTAGCTTATTGTTACATAGATTTTCTTTGTCTGAAGCTCTGCTGTTCATTCTGGGTGGAGGTGTTTGGCTCCAGTCACATTTATCTATCTGTGTTCACATTTCAAGGATTTCCTTGGTATTGACATTTCCATTACAGGAATTTGAAGAATGTTCAGTTATATACAGGCCATGAAACATATTTACTTTTTTTTCTAATGTCTGCCAACTGTTCTCTGCCAAACTTTAAACTAGGCTGCCATGGCTCTTAAGATTTTTTTTATTTTTTTACGTATTTGCTCTATTGTTATATACACGTAGTGCACGCACAAATAAAAGCTCATACCGTACTATTAGAAGACAGGACCAGATTTTATCTGGAGGATTATTGTAGGCCTGTTTCTAATTTATATAATGTTTTTGTTAATAGCAATACCTCTTTTAAATGCCCAATAAAATACTGTAGCATTAATTTAACTAGAAATTTCAGTAATTTTAGATATCCCCCCATTATAACAGGTCAGGCTTTTAACAGATGTCTCAATAACTTTGCTATTAGCAGGAATATTTCGTGAATTAAAATCATGCCTCTTTGTCTCTGTCACTCATTGAAATGACCTACATATTTGGCAGATGGAGAGGACTTGCTTGTGCATTAGTACTGCTGTGCAGTTTTTTCAGCTGTGTATTTTTGAAGAGAGGAGGATTTAACATAAGTTAACATAGTTTATTTTTTATTAATACCATACTTCAGTTGCTCTTTACAGAAAAAATCATATTAGGCACATCTTGCCTTTTAAGCATAGAAAACATCTAGGACATTTCTCCTGGGCACCAGACTTCTGTCTTAAGTGTAAACCTTTCAGTGGAGCAGTGGACAACTTTTTGCAATCACATGGACTAATGGGGATGGAGCAGAAGGTGCAATAACTCAGCTGCTGCAGAGGTCCTAGAAGAAATCTCCTCTGGAGACCTGAGCGCTTCCCAAGCCTGTCTGGGGTGTGTTGATTTTTGTGATTAAGTATTTTCATTCCCCTTCCTGGCATAGAGTGAGTTTTTAAGCACTGTGCAAAGGGTTTTGCCTAAAATGGCTCCCTAACATGTTGTCATGCTGGCACATGACTCTGTTTTCTTTGAAGCATCAAAAAGGACCTCTTGCCCTGAATGATGGCAGCAGAGCCTGAGTCCTGCTGCGAAGAGGCAAACTCTTGAGAGAGATTTACTTGTAAATGTGGCCTGTTTATCTCCTGCAAAATCACTCTCTGGCATCCTGTGCATTAGTGCAGGTAGAAATGATTTCTTATTATTTTTGTTGTAAGTTTGGTTGAAATGTAACTAATTGCATGAGCAAATAGAAAAGCTCCACACATGAATGTGCTGCCTGAGCAAGCAATATATCCCCCAGTCTTCAATCAAGAGGTAAAAAAAACACGTGAGGTCAAGTGAAGTTACTTAAGGGATACATTTGACCCCCCCAATTCATTTTATTCTGAAGGCCCAAGTCAAGGAATGATACTAAGTTTCTACAATTTCCATTGACATCAGAGAGAGCTGCAAGCTTTTACTATTTTTGAAATTAGACTATTTGCTGTCAAGGGTATCAGAACTGTCTGATCCAATTTAAGGGCATTTAGCCAACAAGTTCATAAAACAGCAAAATTAGTATTTAGAGCCATTACAATGATATTCTCTTGCCAAGGATTCTCCCTGTTTGCAAGGAAATTTAACTTTTCCTGCCCAGTGAGAACAGCCTACAGTCCAGCCAGGAGTGCTTTACCAGTCGTCCCTCAAACCTTAAGGATGTTCCAGGAACCGAAGAGGCAAATCAGGAAAGGTGTTACGTTATTATAAACCTGTCATAACATAGTACTGTTCCCTTGGCCTGGACTTCCTAGGGCTTCAAGTGGGAATATGAGTTGAATTGGTTATCTGGTTATCGTGGTGGTGGTGATGATGATAGCAATGAATACCACAGTTTTCAGCTCTTAACTAGTTGCATAGGAAGATATGAATAAATTCATACAAGAGACCTGGTTCCCCTTCTTGGAATTTTGGGTCTTTCTTACTTTATTCAAGTAGAATCTTAAGAGGAGTGAGAGACCCTAGTACATTTCAACTCAATTTGTACTATTTTAAGGAGTTTCCAGGGATATAGGAGCTGCCTTAATTCCAACTGGCCTGCTCTGTTATATGGTTTGCACCTGGGTGCTACCAGAGAAAGTGTCTGAAAAGAAAGCATACACCTTTTCAAAGGGAAAATCAATTCTTGAGGTGAAAACAGTAAATCATTGGGTTAATAATTGTCTTGCTGGGTATTGTGCTGTCTCTGAAATGGGAAAGGAGGTCTCTGATTTATTGCAGATTTTCCTGTAATAGGGATGGAAACACCGCCCCACAGAATATCAGTGTATGTTTATTATTTGTGTGTCTAAGTAAAAGTGCTGTCTTTTAACTCTTTTTCATCTTGTACAAAGAATGGCAGTAAGGACTGTGAAAGACACTTAGAGACAACAGGGGAAAGGATGTGGTACATCCTGCGCCCATTAACAGTGTCAGTTAGCACCATTTATCTTGAATTTTGTCCAGCTTGGAATACAAAGTATGTAGATCAGGGTTTGGGCCAGACAGAAACATAGAAAATGATGGTATTTGTGGAGACACCAGCCAATGTGGGGGAGAGAGCAAAGGCACACAGTAATTCTAGAAAAAGCTGAATTTTTTGTGTGTGTGAAAATTTGATTATAAGATTATTCTTTCAACATAAACACAATTCTCTAAAGACTTATTAATGCTTCAGTAGCATAGTGGAAAGACTCTAGTGCAGTCAGCTTTAATAGCTTTCTGGCTTGAACCCCAATACATAATGTTCTAGTAATAGTTTATGGGTGACTGCAGTAAATTGGTAGCAAGTGTTTTCCATTTTTTGGCTCTTCTTATCAGTTCTGCTGGTGGAACATTCTGTTTTGAGAATATTGCAAACGCAATTGATCTGCTTTGGATACGCGCTCTAGAGTTTTTTGTCTTTTAAAATGTATGTATAGATGAGCTTTCCCCCCATGTCCTGAGATGTACTGTGTAAAGCTGGGGGCCACTAAAATGTTACAGGGAATCTGAGCAGTTGGTTAGACCCAGCAGGACTCCACCTACCCTAACTAATGTTCTGCTAGTACTGCCAAAAAGGCAGAGCTTTGCTCCCCCCTCCTACTTCCCAGTACTTTCATTGTTCTAGTCTTTTCATGCAGCAGTGGAAAATTTGCTCCTGTCCATGCAGGAATAAAGATCTTTCACACAGGTTCACTTTAGATCCAGATGGCTTTTTGAAATAGAAAGAAACATGGAATATTTTATAATAGTTAGTGGTTAGGGAAAAGAGCCACTTTTGATTAGAGATGGGTCTTATATGGTCACCTTTGATTTCTGCTGGGTTTGGAGCTGAACTTAACTGTAATTACAGAGTGAAATTCCATGGCCTCTATTATGCAGGAGCTGTCCCTCTTGGTCTTCAAATCAATTAATGCACAGATGATCTCTATAGCCAAGCTAATTGAAACAGCCTGCTTTCATCTCCATTCCCAAGACTAGAAGAAGAGTTGGGTAGCTGAACCCGGACTGGAAATATCTAGCTGCTTTCCATGTGTAAGAGGCCAGACAAAACCCACCAGCCTGATTGTCTCTGGATTCCAATGCTCTGGATATGATAAATAAAGTCAAAAGTATACTGAGAAAGTAAGCAAACGTTATCCAGTGGATTTTACCACTGAACATCCTGTGCTTTTTCCTGGCTCCATTTTATTTCTTTAAGCAGCTCTCATGCTGACTCTTCGCACAATCATCCAACATAGTTTGTAGATCAGATTCAAAATGAAAATAGGTACATTTCTCCAAGATAACATAAACACATGCAAAATTAAAGGACAGCTGCGTGTTTCCTTCATTCCTTTAATCTTCTGCATGTACTGGAACATTGGTTTTATATAAAGGTTATATTGTAAAAATACTGGAATTGGGGCAAAAATCAAATTTTAAAGAATGTAAACTCTGGACATTGCTAAAGCACAGAGTGAATAGATATAAAGTAACTGAATGTGGACTTTGCCCAGTTAAAGTATCCCAAATGACAGCAGGGGAGTCAGTTTGTCGTACAAAGCTGCAGACAGAGAGCTGGAGATGAACAGAAAGTGCTGAAAATCTGGCCTTGAGACAATAAATGGAAGTGTTAAGTGGATGAGAGAGAGCATTGACGAAGGAAGTTAGAAATAGAGAAGTGCAAAATGAGAGTTGTCATACCAGAACCGCTTCTAATGGTGTTTACATTGTCATAAGCCTAATAAATGTGGCTATTTCTTCTCTGATGCATGGTAGCGATATTTTAAAAACGTGTTATGGGCTCACAGGAAGAGAAGAGCATCTGAGTGAAAGGGTATGCAAGTTGGACTCTGACCACAGAGCCTTAGTGCTACTTCTGAGCCGTTCCCATACTGCAGCGCTGCTTTCTCTGCCTGTTGTGAACGTGGATCTCTTTTTCTTGTTGCTTAACTTATTTAACTGAGTTGTTAAGATAATCCTATAAATTACTTGATAGGATAAATGCTGCCTTAAACAATTTGATTTCCTTATTTTCCAAGGGAAAAAATCTCTGAAGCCATATTCAGATACAGTTCTGGGAATCTGTTGCATATTTCATTCATGTTGGATCTGCAGTTTTCCATCTTTCATCCTTTGTAACAGAGGACGGTTTACAAGCACTGCTGCTAATGATGCCCTAGGCTGGCTCTTTATCTCCACAAACTGAAATTTATCCCATTTCAAGCAAAGGATTCTGGGCAGGATTGTCCAATAGGTAATTTCCCATGGTAAACATTATGGTAACTGGAGTTATCATTCCAGAGCACTGAACTTTCAGTTTCTTTTATTAGTGCATCACAGAAATCATGCAAGAAGCAACAGCAGTCAGATGTGACCATTGTTATTAATTTCCGCTGTGCAAAAGCAAATATACAATGTGAAAAAATCAGAAACGAGATGGTCCTGTATTTGTGATCATTTATATTATTAATATGCCCTTAAAATAGATGTGCAAAAACAATCATGCAACTTAAAGAACAAAGAGGGTAATCCAAGAAGAATAGTTAAAACCCCATTTCCACAAAAAAATCTGCTTTTTTGTACTTCTCTTATTTATTAAGTAGTTAGTTTATTTTTATTGAGGATTAGGTTTGCAAATATATGTTTTAAAAGCTACTCACATCACAGATAATCATTAAGGTCTAGTCTAATAGCTATTAAAATGAGAATAATATTTAAATTGGTAAAATTCAGAAATGTGATGTTGTGAATGAGCAATGAGTAGCCCTGCAAGAAGACTCAGGGAGGTTTGGTTCAAATTATCTGCTCTGGTTTATAGAGGGTAATAATTTTCTTGACATTTTTTGGTTTTGTTTTTGTTGTTGTTGTTTTTTCATAGGTCAGAAGCAGAGAATTTGCAGAAGAATGTTCTTTTCTTGATGTGTGTTCCTTTTACATTTAACTGTATTTCTCCACTGCATAAAGTGGACTACTTACAATGCCATGATGTGTTTGGAATAAACAGTAGAATGCTATATTTCACTGTAAGTTCTGTCTATAGAAAGTGCTGGCTCTCAGATCAGCTGTTTACATTTTTCTGAAAAAGCTTCCATCTGTTACGTCAAACTTGTTAATATAGATCCTCAGGATACAATAACACTAATGCTTTAAGTATCTAAATGAAATGTCAGAGTCCAGTTGCAGATACCAATTTCAAATGTGTCAGTGTCCTGAATCCACCTCTTTTTACTAACAGGCCATTTAATAATCCATGTAAGTATCTATGGACGTCTAAGTCTCTGAAGGGCTCTGGGGGTCCAGATGTACAAATGCAGTTACAGCAGCAAATCCTCACAAAAGCTTTTCCACCACGCTAGCATGACCACATCAAATTTGGCCTCATTTTTTTTTTTTTGTCTGGCTTTGCAGCTGCAACCATCAAGACCTATTTAGAGTGAAAGTAGGCTTGGTAAGGGAAGTCTCCCAGCTTCATATGGTTCCCAGTGAAGTCAACAGCAAAGTGATTGCATAAATATAGATATATCTTACTTGCATGTATACTTTGCCCCTTGTTTAAAAAAAAATGAAACCCATAGACTTTACAGGGTTTTTTGTTTTTTTTTCTTGTTATGGTTTGCATTCCTTCAATTTAAAACATAACCGAGTCCTTCATATTTTATTTCTTATATGAGCTGCTGTAATTTATTATTATAGTGGCCATTCGACTAGAATGAAGATGTATGTCCCTCTTTTGATTCTTGTAAAGATGAAGGGTGAAATGTAAGTTTGTTATATTACCTTTCTTGTTTCTGCTCTTTTGTATCCATGGTTTTTTAATTTACATTGCATTGTGAATGAAAACCCTTATCTTCTGTAATGTTTTTTTCCTGCCACTCAAATTTTGCATCAACACAAAGGGTTTGTTCTTCACTTTGTGTTCAGTATTTGGTCACGTTCATTATGAGGTGTATCTAGAATACACAGATCACATTCAGAAAATATAATTTCTCACTGTGTTTTTCTTGATATCTTATTATTAAAGACTGTTTTTAGTGGATAGAAATCCATTCTATGCATAAAACTGCATTCAAATAAGGTTTACACATCTAATAATACCTATATTTATTCTGAAATGCTCAGTGATCAACAGTAGTTTCAAGTACAATGAATGGTTGTAGATCATTTGAGTAGTAAACACAATGGCATTGGTTAAATAGGACCATGCAGAGGTTTAATGATAAAATAATAATTAAAATAATCCTCTTCAGTTCTGTAATAACTTTGGCCACATGCCTTCATCCAACCCCCAACACCACCCTCATGTACTCTTAAAAAAAAAATTCATATTACGGACAATCTTGTATAACAGATTAACATAACATGTCTGGAACATTACTCAGATTTTTGGGCAGTGGCAGTCTGAACATGTTCATAAGTTTGGCTTTCTCTCCACAGCATCCTGCTGTTGACTTTTTCTGGTGGGGCATGACTCTATGTAACTGGAAAGTGCTACCTGTTGTGTCGCAGGGAAGGTTGTTTAAGTGTGGGCATTGGAGGGACTCTGCTGAATAGAAATACTCAATGTTTTAAGAGGCTCACACAGGTAAACAATATTGTAAGGACTGAAATTTTACACTCACATTCAGATATGAATGGCTATCTGATGGATTATTTTAGTTGTGATAGTGAATTACACAGATTTGAATGCAAGTGTGGATATACAAGAGACATGTTAAAAAGGCGGGGTTATTTTTTCTTTAAAAAATAAGATGATGTAATGTCTCTGGGTTAGAAACAGAAGTTTAATAATTTCTTGCAAAAGACTGGAAGTTAGGAAGCCTTTTATATTCTTCTGTTCTTTATCTCACCCCAACTTGTTTTTCTGATAGCTTTTGCCGTCTTGTAAAGTAGGACTCCTGCCAGTGAGATTTGTGGTGGAAAGTGTTTGGGGCACCAGTTATTATTGTTGAAGTATGATACAACCTTCAATTTGATGTCACTTTTTTTTTTTAGGTGGCCAGACCTAAAACCAAAATAACTCTCTGCTGTGCATGGGATTTAAAGTATAAGCCCCATTTATTTTTTGTAACAGATTTCATCTTGCCCATTGGCAAAATAATTGGCCTCTGAAAGAATCAGTAAGTAAACAGCCACGCAATTTTTGCTGGTACATATTGTAATTCCCATTTTAAAAATTACTTAATAAAGATTGCCTTTTATAAAAGCTATTTTGGTATATCAGAGGCATGTTGTACTAAACGAAAAGAGGAAAAAAAATACCTCTGTCATTTGAAAGAGACCATTTAGCCTCTGAACATATTTGCTCCACACTAAATAATAGATGGTATTCTCAGAGAAATAGAAGTTGTTCTATATAGTTTTATGGAAACTGTTTTCTTTTTTCTGGGTCCTTCACCCACTCTGTCTGCCTGCCCCCAAAACAACAAATAGATTTGGCTAATACGTTTTGTAGGTAAATTTTAGGTGTGTCTTATAAATTATTTATTTAATGAAGTTAATATTTAATTAATTTTTTAATCATTAACAAAAGGGGAAAGTTCAGAGTTGAGGTATTCTTCCTCCCCATAAAAATAAACATTAACAATCAGTCTAATTCCTAATGCATAATGTTGATTTGGAAAGTTAACCGTAGTAGATGGATGTGAAGATACTACTCTGCAAAGTCTTAAGATTATTTTCATGCCCTTAAAATAATTGTCCAAAGGTGTTATTGACAGGGTCGTACCTGCAGGAAGAATGGTCAGTGTTATGGATATAGGCATCATATAATCACTGAGAGCTTTTCCATTTGATTTCTCATCCTGTTACCTGGAGAAAGACTCAAAGGCACTGTGTTTTTTACATAGGAATTTTTGTTGAGCTCTGTTTGCAATGGGCAGGTCAAATGAATAAATTTTGCATGCACACAAGAAGGTGGTAAGGTCTGCAAGTTTATTCCAAGGGAAGGCCATTCCACTACTCTTGCTTTGGAAGATCCTTCTGCTCTTTGACAAATGAGCTGATGGGGTGTGGCAGTGCTTCCAAGTGCAGGAGTTGTAGCTGGAGCCCTCCTCCTTCCCATCTCTCTGCCTTCACTCAGCAGTGAAACATTGAGAGTTCATCTTCAGCTGCTCCTTTAAATGCTGGTTGTTCTCTGCTGATGAGAGATACCCATGGCTGTTAGCAACTTGCTTTCATTTTAAGCAGAAGGACCTGCTGAGGCAGGAGTGTGGTACTGGTGTTCCTTGCACTGGCTCCCTGGGAACTGCTCTGCTTGGAATGAGCCTGTAGGATTCAGGCCCATTCGCCACTCAGCAGTACTCGTTTAAAAGCATGACTTTAGTGCTTTTCCATGTACCTGGCTGGGTGCTTTTTGTCAGGAACTGAAGAAGGAGAATCTTGAAATTGCAAAGTCTGATTCTCATTCTCTTTAGAACTTCAAAAGTGATTGAGTTAAAGTGCTGGTGTTTTTCATGCGACTCCACTGGTATCCTGTGATTTGCTTAGAAGACTCCTTCCCAGGCTTTACTTGGCAAAAACACTGAAATACATTACTTAACTTTCTACACATAGAATGGAAGCTGTTAGTCAAAGTAATTCTTTTGTGCGAGAGGCAAGACAACGAATTTGTCATTCCCAGTGTCTGTTTTAATGTTGGAGGAGGCATCACTCTAATTTTGTGTTAACCAGTTTTCATTTTGAGAGCTATTTGAAATGCCACTTCACAGTTACTTCAGAGATTCAAGGTCCTATCATGCAGTGTAGTGCCAGATTTTTCTGATGCGTGCAGATCTGCAGTAGAAAAGTCAAATGTTTTTGGATCCCTAAATCTCATCTTCGAGTTGACAGAGAAAACTATACAATCATTTCTGGCTTTTAAAAGTTGTTTCAGCCACAGACAGATTCATTTTCACTGAGATTCAGATGTATTTCCTTTTCTGAATAGTAGGACTTGTGATCAGAGTCTGATAGCAGACTTTTATCACCTTTCTTGTACAAAAAAAGAATCTCATTTTGATGTGAGTTTTATTTATTAGCATTATTTATATTGTGACAGCATCATGGATATTCTTTCTGGGCTTGCTTTCTGGGCAGCACAAATCTCAGCTAGACCTAGAGACTTACAGTCATTTGTTTGGTTGCCAGTACCTCTGGAAACGTCTGGATACCTGGACACTAAGAAGCAGTGAGTTCTGTTTGTGTAGTTTGTCAATAGACTCACAGGTCTGGCAGTGTGCACCAGTGTCCACATGGGTGTGCTTGCTAGTCAGCACACACAGCCCTTGGCCCACCACAGGTTTTTTGTCTCATAGGAAAAAGGGAAGAGAACAGGAAATAGGAGTACTTTGTGATGGACTAGATATCTGTAGCTCACTCAGCTAAACATGAGGCATTTAGTATAAGCATCTAGGCTAGGTGGAAGGAATAGGCAGAAGAGAGGGTGACAATTCTTTGGTGATAGACTTAGCCAGGTATCTGAGAAGAGAAGGAATTGCCCTCTCAAGATGCTCGCCTTGTTCCAGTGGTGAAAGGAGCAGCCTAGGCCACAGTGTCCTCTAGATGGCCAAAGTTAGATGACATGACTTTACCCTAATACCTCTATGTTTTTATTTCCCTACTTGCAGAGTGAGAATAACCTAGTTCTATTTGGTTGGGTTTTTTTAAGTGCTTTGAGATGCTTGCTGCTGGAGTTTTGCAAACCTGAAGTAGCATGATGTTTGGAATTGCTCAGTCAATAGGGTAGATATAATTCTGAGACTTTTGCTTTATATAATTAATAGAGAGGAAGGAAGAGTTTGTTGTTAAAGCAGTGGAGTTTAACCTGAGATAAAAGTTCAACACTGTATTTTGTCACAGATTTCCAGAAAAACTCCAATCTGTGTGTCTCAACTCATCTGAAAAAATAGTTCCTGCTCTTTCACCCTTTGGCTGGCTTGTCTGAGAAGTATTTTTCTAGTGACAACTGTCTTCCAGTCTGTGCACTGCAGTGCCTAATACAACAATCTCACTGTGATCTCAAAACTCTACTGCAATATCAAGCATTTCTTATTGGAAAACGTAGTTTTGTATTATATGACATGTTCCAGAAATGTCATATATTTTTTTAGTCTCTTTTAACATAACAGGACAAAACCCTGCATAATCCATTGACCTGTATTAAATGAAAGAATGGTGCAAGTTTTAGAAAAATATAGAGAGAAGTTATATATGTAGGTCCTATTAAAATAACATCAAGTGGATTGCACGTTTTGAGGGGTATCACTTAAGAAACAGATTTTACTATGGCAAGTATTTGTACTAAAGCTTTCTTAATTTAAGGCTCTGCTTTGTAATAAGCAGTGAGTTAAATGAATCTTACTGATTTCTGTAAGATTAAAGCATAGTTAAGTTTGATCAACAACTATCCCTGCAGTTTTGCTTGTGCATTTTCAGCTAAAAGAGGAGATCCTTTTGGGTCGTTTTTTCAAATCTTAGTCTGTACAAACTTTGTTCCATAAAATGTGATGCATTCTTGTAATGGAGATATCTGCTAGCTTGCAGTATCACTCCCAACATGGTTTTAATCCAGATACTATATATTTGACATTATCTCAGCTACAGCTTTTACTTAATCAGCTGCCCTCATGTCCTTAAAGCAGAATGAATGTTAGAACTAAAAGTGTGCAACTGATCTGAACATCTCAGTCTTCATATTGATTAATATAATAGTTATTTTTGTAATATTGTAAATTTTTAATTAGAGCCATTCTTGTTACTTGATTTCTATGTACTGGTTTTCATACATTAATCTTTATAAAAAATAAATGTCTGTAATGAATGGTAGGAATGACTGGAAAAAATAAGGGGAAGAGTGATGTCAGGATCGAAGATGTTTTGTGAGTGTCATTTTTAGTACTGTTTTAAGTGTGTATTTTTGTTCTAATTCCCTTTATATTTAGACTAGACAAACCTATTGCAGCATGAAGGAACTGTTTTGTGTCCAGAAGTAATTGCAAAGTGGCAAATATTGAATTTTTTATGTTCCCTACTGAATATAACTGGGGAAAGATACATTTTCTAGGCGGTTTTTTAGATTGTTTTGTTTTGTGGGTTTTTTTCCTAGAGGAAGTGTGAACTAAATTTTTTTATTGTGAGGCATTTTAGATGTGCCATACAAGTCTTATACATGTATTGGAGTAATATTGAAAAATTCAGTAAAGCACAAGAATAAAAAGAATGGAAAATAGGCTCAATTTTGTTTTGTTTTTGTTTTTAAAAATAAAAAATGTTTTGAATGTCACTTGACAAACAGCAACTGATGACAGTGGGAAAAGCTTTGGAACTGATATTTTGTCAGGGGTTTTAATAAACAGAAAGAGTCCTTTGTAATAATACTGAAAATACTTCACCAGCAGGAAAAAAAAAAGCTTTTGCTGTGATCATCTATTCTTGCAGAAAGGAAATTTGATATTTACTGAAGTCTTAGTGTCGGTCTTAGCAACCTCATTGTGGAAGGATTGATAGATACATTGACAAATTATGCATCAGAATACAAAAAGCTGAAACTGATTAGAAATAAGTTTTCTTGCCTTTCGGTGACCTTTTATTTCTTGACTGGGGTATTGTGGGCTTCAGAGTCAACTGGAGACCACTTGTCTTGGGAGCTTATCATCCTTTCTTCACTCTGTTACATTCACCTGCCCATTGATACCAGAAAAAACGTATTTCTGATAAATATGAATGCTTCACTAGTTAGAGATCAAAGGCAAATGTAGGAATGGTACCAGGACTGCTTATGGGCATTTTGACATAGGGCTGATTCATGTCAGGCAAAAGGATTCTGTGATTTCCCCTTTTCTGGCCTGTACAGATGCCTGAGCTTTGATTCACTTTGTGAATAGAAGGAGCATGAAAACCAGTGTATTTTTCATCCTCACTAAGGACTAAAGTCAAAATCTCCTTTTCAGTGGTAATTTCTGAGCACCAATATAACAAAAACAGCTATAGCTGTAGCCAGATAACTGAGATCCCTGCTCAGAGCTGCTCCCCAGCTCTTCAAAGCTTGGATCTGCTTTGGCTGAGCGATTCTCCTTTGGTACCACCTGCTGCTCATATGCACTGGGCATCCTTCCCAGGGGCTTCCAGCTAGCATTGTGTAAGTACACACTGGAAAGGCTGCATAATTCATGAGGACACAGCTAACGTATCTGCCTCTTGAAAAATGTCCTGAAAGCACTTCTAAACTCAAAGATCCTACTTTGTCTTCTGGGTCTAGTAAAATACAAAAGGTTTTGGGAGGATTTGCTGTTTGTTTTGTTGCAATTGTTTCCATTGTGAGACTTCAGCAATTTTGAATGAAAGTCCTTTTCCTTCAGCCAAGGCTTCCAGAGGAAGATTTGAAATCAAAAGTTAAAGAAGGGATAGGCATTGTGTGTATATTGATAGTGTTGCGTCTTTTGTCTACTGAAGTATTTGTAAGCTAGCCTTTAAGTCCATAAAAGTTATATTTTAGTGTTTTCTCTACATGTCTTCTGCTTATCCTTATTTTCTGTAGCATTAGGTATACTCAGAAATACATGTATTACTTATACACTCCTCTATGTGTCAAACAGAATTTGTAAGTCATTTATGTGAGCACTACACAGTAAACCATTCTCATACAGTGTACTAAATATTAAATATACAGCATAATGTGCTAATAAAATGTTACTAACATAAGTAGGCCACCTAAATTAGAGACTAAGTCAACTCTGTGATTAACTGTCTCATCTCCTGCATTCCTGAATTGCACCTTTGAAAGGCTTTGGTAAGCAAAAAAAAAAAAAACAAAAAAAAAACAACCAACCAACCAAAAAAAAACCAAAAAACCAAAACAAACCAACCCCCCCCCCCCAAAAAAAAACACACAACCAAACCAACCAAACAAACAACAACCAAACAAACAAAAACCCAAATGTTTGACCATCAAGGTTGAGGGAATAATAGTATGTGAATTGGCATTGGAACAGACTTCCCAGGAAACTGGTCACAGCACCCAGCCTGACAGAGTTCAAGAAGGCTTTGGACAATGCTTTCAGGCACACGGTGTGACTCTTGGGGTGTCCTGTGCAGGGCCAGGAGTTGGACTTTGATGATCCCTGTGTGTCCCTTCCAACTCAGCACATTCTGTGATTTTTGTGATACGTCTTCATTAATCCAGGGCTTCAAAGACAATATTACAGAATAGTTTCTATTAAATGCTAGTTGAGAAAAGTTGTCTGAGATTCACAACCATGTTTCTGCCATGGTGGTCATGATGATATTACCATTCAGACAAAAAGTGACAGTGTGATGGCCTGAGGTTAGTGAGGAGGAGATGGGCGTTGTTTTACGCTGCTGAATGTTGGAGACTTCAAAGCATCTGTGCTAACTTCAGCAGGTAAAGAAATGTCACTTGTTTTATTCAGCAAGGAACCTTGAACTTCCCTCATTTTCAGCATATCACCTGGGAAGGCTGTGTCACATTAACGCTGGCCAGAACAATGTGTTGGAAGGGAGAACGTAAAGATGGGCCCAGCTGGAGGTCTGGCCTAGAACAGCATCTTGTCAGAAAACCTCAGGGACCAGTGGTGATGACCTTTATTTGTTTGTGGCACAGATGAGGTTTGTTTCAGCAGGGTAGCTTTATTCAGTAAAGAAAATGTGATTGTGCAGGAGCTGTTTTATCCTTTGTTGTAGAATTTCTATCTGGAACTTTCACCAGGTTTTCCCTCTGAATCTAGCATCTTCCTAGCAGATGTGCAGAAGCTGAGGAAGGTGCATATGCCTGTGCATAAAAAACCCCCTTATTTTTGCTCAGCTGCAGTTCAGAAACAGCCATCCTATTCACTAGCAAACACATGAATACAGGATCTTTATACTAAAACTCTTATTTCTATGTTTATATATATATTTCTATATTTAAAATTCCGGTATGGTTTGGTGAGAGAAAGGTATTTGGGGGTTAATAAGAAATGTCTATTCTTCAAAGCAGCCCCACCTCCAAAAAAAAGTCCACAGCCTTATAAAATACCTGGTTTGTGTCCTAAAATAAAGCATGTATTTCATGCTCTAAAAGTCTGAGGTTTGTAGCTGAAAAAGATTAAGTAAATAATTCAGAATTTGTTGTGTTTACTTGTTAATAATTAAGCAGGTTAGTCTGTGTACTTTTTATAGGCATTGAACTTTATTTATTTATTTTTATTTACTTTGCTCATGTTCTGATTTTTAAATTTGAAGAAGGTTTTGCCAAGGAAGAAATCATGAGAGAGAAGGCATCAAGGAGTTAAGTACTGCACAGGAAACAAAATCTGTAGGGACATATAATCTCTGGAGAGAATGGAGAATTGTCATCTCTCACTTCCCTTCTGCATTCCTCCAGACTAATCTCTAGTGCTTTAAGGGAATTAAATTTTAAAGGTGATAATGATTTTTCAGCAGCACCTTTGATTCCTGCTTTGTGTTTCCAGAGACAGAGAGGTCTTTCTTTGTTAGGATGCGACATTTGGTTCTTCTCAGTCACTGGAAAGTTCCAGCCATGTTCCGTTTCAGAAATAGCTCAGAAATTTGAAGGCAAAGATCGGTAAGGGACACATCATGTGTCTGTTTCATGTTGTTTGAGTGAGTTACATCTGGGGAGATGCTGTAAACTGACAGATGTAAAGTCTGAAATCCTTGTCTTTTGAGCAGGTACAGAGAGGCCAAAGCAGCATGAGCTGTTTTCTCAGCCACATTTGGAACCATCCATTGAGAGACTGCATCCTGTGGCAGGCAGTAGTTCAGTCCAAGTGGATCAGTCTGGACAGCTTTCAGTGGTAGTGATCAAGCCAATAGCTTCCCAGGCTCCTTTTGAATCTCACTGTCTGCTTGAGAAGAGAATGTGATGAGAAGCAAAATGATTCTGTGTTTTCTGTCCAGTAATTTTTGCTTGTTGTTTTACATAGTCTAGCCCTGAGCATAGACTGAAATACAAAAAGAGATTTGGTTCTACCCTCCTCCCCTGCCCTCTGCTAATCACATTCCCTTCCTACCTTAAGTAAGGCCACTGCCTAATATTTCTGAATGTTTGAACTGTTCCTTTGGTCTTGGCAGAATAAGATATCATTTGATATTTTCACTCACCTTTTCCAAAGGGGAGACAAAGCACAGGGTAGTGTGAAAAGTCATCTGAAGTGATTGGCATTAAAAGACAAAAGCTGCAGAAATGTGAGAATGATCTTTGAACTGTATATTAAAAATCAAATATTTTAAAAGACTGTTTATGTGAAAATTAATAGCCTGATTTTGTTGACAGTTGAAGTCTTCAGCTGTTACCATGGCATGTTTTAATTCCCTGTCTGCACTTGTATTTCCTTCTGAAGAAATACACAGGCTTATTGCTCTGATATTAAAAATGCCATTTGCTTCTCATGTTCCAGGTGATGATTTCTGTTTAAGTAAACTTATGGTACATGAAGTGAAGGCATATGAACCTCGCAGACAGCATTACAGATGCTCCCTTTTCTCCATCATGTGACTGCTGCCTTCAAAGATCATTTTGTCCTGAACCTAGACAGCTTTCACAGAGATAAATATGGGCAGGCAGTATTTTTCAAATAGATTTGAGTAGTGCACAGGGAACTTAAATTGTTTCCTGAATGACTTTTTCATCTGTGAAGGATGTAACTGTAACACAGTTGTTTCTTTAAATTTTTTCTGTACGTCTAAAAAGCTTCCTTTCCCACAAAAAAAGCCAAATCATATCCAGTTCATTATCTTATACTTGCAGACCAGGTCAGTGGTCTGCTTTGGGTAGTTGTCTTCAGAAATTGTTCAGACAGTGTCTTTATCATGGAATTTAATGCTAGTCACTTGATTTATGCTTTTTTTCCCCCCAGACAAACAAGCTTGACTCTTGAGAAAAGTTACAGAGATCTCAACTCTAGTTCTCAGTGGACCAAAGTCCATATCACAAAAAAACATTCCTACAGTGATGCAGAGTTGCCCTGTGGTTGTAAGTCCAGTGAAGGGTTGAAGCAGCCCCAGAACCTGACCATTTAACATGGTCCCTTAGTTCAAAGCTGAGGGGTAGTGGTGAGCTTGTGTGAGGCAATCTGTTCTTCTGCTAGAAATACTGCCCTGAAAATGAGGAGATTTCAAGCTTTAAGTGTGCCACATAAGACTTTTCTACAAACATTAAATTCTCACACTTTTTTTTTTTTTAAGAGCGTTTTGGTCATACACTGTCCATTTTGCTGAGAATATACTAGCCCAAATGTCATGCCAGGTTGAATCTCAAAAGAGACCAAGAGTTTACGAGTACTCTCACAGTGAATCATGTCTGAAATTCTTTTTTGGCTCTTATTTTCTTAGCATCAATAAACAGTGATTTCTTTCATTCACTTGCTGCTGGACTCCAGTTTGTATGTGTGATGACTGTGTTTGGAAGGAATTGAACTGGAGTGATGCTAATATAATTTATCTTACTCTTTGAATTTTGTTCTTAAATGTAGGATCTTAAAAAGAGAAGATTTGCCATCCTACAATATTCCCCCTCCCACCATAACCTTGAGAGAAAATGTAAATAGAATTTACACTTTTACATTTTCTTGAATGGAATGTGTTTATTTCGGTTTCACTTAATCTAATGATAGGTCACTGAACAATGTTTTTTTTCATTAACAGCAAATATCAGAAGGCCATGCAGCCTATAAGGTATCAACATAAGGAAATGAAAAAGCATGTATAGTTCCTCTTGTTTGCATTTTCAGCAGTACAGGATGCTCTTGTTACTTTACAAACAATTAGCATAGTGGAAGAGGCATTTTTAATTTAGGACTGTTTAAGTTATCCATTTCTGTATTTTTTACTTTTAGCAGTAGATCTCATTCTGGTTAGATATTTAAAAAGCCGAGTTAATAAATGTACCTCATTTACTTCATCCTGTAAAGCACATTTTGCTAGGAAATCACCATAGCCTAACTTGAGCCTTTCTGAGGACTGATGGACTTACAGCTTTGAGCCCAGTAAGCCTCTAGTGAGCCTATGCTGTGAAGTGTTCACCTCTGCTTTGTACAGGGAGTTAACTTCCATGTAAAAGTGAAAAAACCAAAGTGGTTCCTGAATTGCATGCAGAGTTTTTCACTCCATTGATATCATACAGATGCAGCAGATTTTGAGGGTAATACTTGATATGATATAATTTGAATCACCAATACACTGCTGATCTAAGTTAAACCACAAGGTTTAAACATGGCGGTTGGAACTGAAAACAAAGTGTATGGCCTGGAAAAAGCTGTTTTGGTCCAACAAATTACCATCTCAATTATAAGGCTTGATTAATTTAAATAATGTATAAAAACAGTTACAAAAACTGTGACAGAAATGTTGCCTCTAATTAAATTCAGGCATTCAAATGTTTAGAAAGGATCAATTAATGATTGTGAAAATAAAGTAACTGTAACAGTTATACAGACTCTTGTACAGCAGTTTCTGGCAAAAATTACAGCTGACAAGAGGGTAGCTTGTCATCACGAGTAGTTGTACAAATGTGCAAATGCCAGTAGGCCAGAGAAGAGAAACGGAGACTTTTGACTTGGATCTAATCCTTTGCAGAGCTTGAGGAGTCTAAACACTGCTGGAGGTCTGACTGTTCAATGGGTTTTAAAATAGAACATTTTCTCTCACACCCTGTGATCAGATTTTCCCATGTTCTTTCCATGCTTTTCAGGCTCCCCAGTACCACCCTCTCTTACTGGGCTCACTCAGCAGAGCCGTGTCTCACTGCAGCACGTCATGTGCCAGCCAGCAGAGAGTGGTGCAGCTGGTAGCGGAGGTAGACTTTACGCAAACAGTACCATTTTGTACCTAGTAGTATCACTTGAATCAAACATTTCCTCATGCAATCCATCCAGCAGCATTTAAAGGTCAAAACCCCACCTCATTACTCAATATCTAGGCCTTCTGCTTTGCTTTATTCATTGTCTGTGCAGATCTGACAGACTGTTCCAGACCATCCTTGTGTAATGCTGGAAAGTGCTAACAGCCACTGTCCAGCGAGTCTCTCTCTATGCAGGCAACTGCAGACCATAGGAAAGCTGAAGCATTTGTTGCACAGCCTTAGATCAAGCAAAATAAACCTTCTTCCCTGAAAACAGTGGAACAGTGGAAGCTGCCATCCAGCAGGCTGTGCCGAGTACACTCAGGATTGAGCCACACAGGCTGGGGCATTGTCACAGGGAAATTTCTGCAAATGCTGCTGGAGGTATCGCTTGATTGCAATGACCACAGGTAGAAAGCACCCAGAAAACAAAAGGAAAATTACAAGATTTGAAAAGAAATTGTTAGCGTGCCTGAGAGAAAGAAACAGAAGCGTCCCTGCAGTAGCCAGGAACTGGTGGGAAGTCAGGCTTGGAAACAATGAGCTTGAAAGCCTACTCTTATATCTTCTTTATTTGAGAAAGCAACACTTTGTAAAGGTACTCCAAAGATGAGTTCATTCTGATTAGTAATCTGTTCTATCTGTTCTTACCTGTAATCCCAGTAGTTAAAATACCATGAAGAACCCCCACTAGCAAAAAAAAAAAAAAAAAATTTATAATATGTGAACCATTTATTAATTTTTAAATTACTTTGGTAATTTATCTAAAAATTCTATTTTAACATATATTGTTAAAGAATACCAGTCATTTTAGTTAGCCCTGGCATACTCAAACTGGCATTAGCTTTGGACACAGGTTCTTAGGTGGAAAGTCAGCACTTGAGAGGAGCAAAGGGATCTCACTGCCCCTGCAAGGAAGCAGGAAGCCTGATTGGAATGGATTTGGGCACTGTAACCTAAGTGAAACTATTATAACAGGAACTGGAAACTGTGCCAGTCTGTTCCCTAGACCATATTCTGAATTGGTGAAGGAGGGTGCCCAGTTCCTACTTTCAGTCTTCAAAATGCTTACTTTTTCCTCAGCTGTGTTCATTTCTGAACATTTTGGTAGTTAACAGTATATGGTACTAGGTCTGCTTTTGCTTCTTTGTTTCTTCAGTGCAGCCTGTGGAGAGGTTTCCTGAACATTTTAGTCATTAAGGCCATTTCAAATATGAAAATGTGCATGTTTTTTCATTAAAAAATAGAAGGACAGAAACTCTTTAGACTTGATCTGTTAGAGAACTTACTTGTAACTTTTTCCAAAATGCATTTGAATTACAAACATAAGTGTCAAAACTTTGGTTGTGACGCACATTTGTTTTTATCCCTAAGATTAATTAAACTACACTTAATGGAGAAAAAGAGATCTACTTTTTTGAAGCATGGAGTCTTAGAAATTGCTCTCTACCTATTTTGTGTCCAGCTGTATAACTTTCCTCTCTGAAGCATGTGCATAGCATGAAATTTAAAATACTAATTTGAAATTTAGTTTATTTTTTTGTCACCTGTGCACTGCTTGCAAATGTGTGAGACTTTGTTTTGTCTTCCTTCCCATAGGTGTATGTTTATGTATATACAGCATTCCACCCACTTCCCCCACTGAACACTAGCTATTTGACTGTTATGGAAACTCAAGGATTTTTGTGTGCAAATCCCTAAACATACTCATTTCTTTTCTTTACAGCAGCATAAGAAAGAAGTGTTGAGAGCTGCTCTTAACCCTTTTGGAGGCCGAAGTCAAAAGGTAAAACCAAATGCTAATGTTTCTGTTTCTGAAGGTGTTGACATCCTAATTGTTTGGAAATGCTGCTTCCTTATCACATCTAAACTGAGATTCCCCACAGGAGAAAAGCAGGGATATGTAAGAAGAATCAAAACATTATTAGACCATTTAAGAGCCACCAGCATATCTGGGCATAAATTATACAGGTAAGTTACAACTGGTAAACTGCAATTATCTGTTTTACTTAATATGAAAACATTGGCGTTGAGAGTCAATGGGAATTTCAGTAGGATTTAATATTGCTAAGGATTTAATGATTTTTGTCTCACTATTACTTGATAGTTTTTATGATATATAAAGTTTTTTCAAATTACAGTAAAACAAATCCTGTAGCTCTTTTCTCAGGCAAGAGTCCCTCAATGGGAGTTTTGCCTGAGTGAGAACTGAATGAGGTCTAAATAATTAGCAATTAAAATATTCAGTTATTGTGCCACTGTATATAACAAAGCACTGGAGGTATTAAAAATTGCTAATCTCCTTCTTATTAAAATGTTAACTGCTAAACATAATACAGTTTTGCATTTCTATCATTCATTTTTGCAGTTCATTAGTAGAGGTGAAATGTTTGTGACAAATAGTCATTTGAACTTTTAAGGGATTGACTTTGTTTTCCTGGCATTTTAGTTAATATTTCTGACTGAGTTAATTTACAAGCAGAAGTTTTTGCATAAGCCGTGGATTTTAGTAAAAAACCTGATCATGAGTAACTTCTCATATGCCATTCATTAGTATTTGCAGAAGAAAGCCAGTGGTAGGCTACTCCTCAGGAGGCAGGCCTGGGCAGTTTGAGTATGTAATTTATGTATGTTTATGGCAGTTTGAGCATGTAATTTCTATACATTTTGATCAAGCAGCTGCTGGTAATGGACTCCAATGCTAGATTAAGGGTTGTCCAAAGGGTTTACTGGACGATTTTCAGTGAGACACTGGCATGTGAGCAGTTCAGCAACAGGCTAAGGAGCAAAGTTGTGCACCCCAGGCCTGTTAATCAGCACATGAGTTCTTTATTACCCTGCTAGTTAATGTAAGGGCCAGACTGTGCTCTCATCCTGTTTCACAGTGCAAAAGAATGAGTGAGTTGCATCTCCTGTCTCCTTCTTCACGTAGCAGCAGAGGAAGTGTGGGAAGGGAGAGTCATATTTGGTGTTAAAGAAGAGAGTGGTAAGTGAAGGTGGTAACTGGTAGAGGAAGAAGATGAATTTATGAAAAGATTTGGTGACAGGTGAATTTCCCAGGGGAAAGCAACACCCTCAATACTATTTCTCCCATAGTCACTCCCTAGAGTAGATTTGTTACTTACTATGCTTAAAGGTTTTTCTTTTTTCTGATCTTTCTGTAGAGACATTTAGACCTAAGCATTTAATTGTGCCATATAACTGTTGGCAATTCAGGCCATGATTCTGCAAGGATTTAGATGTGTATTTCACTTACAGCATTATGAGTAATCCTGTTGAAATACATGAGATTAATTGCAGAACATAAAGTTAGGCATGTATATTTGTCTTTGCAGTAAAAGAGGTATAGTTTAATTTATTTATTTACTTTCAGGGTGGGAAATTATTTTTAAAAATACATAAATACATGGGATTTTCCACTAATTTTATAGCAATAAAAGAGGAGAGGGATGGCAGCAAAATAAGATTTTTGCTTGCTCCCCAAAATTACATTTTTGTCATGTTCTCAGCTGTAAAGTATGGACAAGAATAGGCTGCTAACATTTTCCTTTTTGCATGCACAGTTAAACCTCCAGCTAGAATGAGATGATCATAAGATTTATTATAGAGTGAACAGGACAGAAATCAAACAGGAAGGCATGTGTACTTGTGTGGACTCTTGTTTATAATTTCATCAGATTGGTGCACACCTCAGACATTTTATGTAGTGATAAGATATGCAAATTATTCCGGAGCCAGCAGCAATACCTTTACCTGAATGTCAAAACTGGCAGAGATTTTTAAACCAAACCTCAATAACAACTTGTCTTTTAAAGCAACTGTTCCTAAGATATAGCTACCAACTACAGACAAGTAAGTGCAGAATTGTTTTCTACTTTCCTTCATACCATTTTCCTTCCTCTCTTGTTTACCTCCATGGAGGAACAAGGCTACAGGCTTGCCTGTAAATACTGGGTGTAACTATGGGCAACAGTGCAGATGAGCTACAAAGGTATGTAGAAGTTTGTGTAAAGCACAGGAATGCAGTTTCAAAATGGGGAGACCTGTGGAATGAGACGTACCAGAGGAGATATCTTTTGTTTCTCCAGATTCCTACATCACATCCTTGTATCTCTGATGGGATGGGTAGCACAGACTCTTCATTTCAACTGCTGGTTCTGTCTTTGGTTTTAGTTTTCTTGCATTTCTGTCCTTAAATCAGAATGTGTTAGTAGAAGCCTGTGGATACAGTGGAATGTTTGGTTGGTAGCTTTGCCATGAGATCGAGAGCTGAAATTCATCAAAGCTGTAGATGTTTAGCTGCTGGGGTTTTGTTTTTAAGTGTACATACACTCATGAGAGAAAGGGTGTCACTGACTGTGCAGCCTGGGATTTAAATGTTAGATGTGTTTATTTTTTGAATCCTTGTTCAAGTCAGTGTGCACTGACTGTAAAGTGATAATCCTGTGCATTTTCCCTAGATTCCTCCTCTTCTCTCTGTGGATGTTTGCACATAACTATGTCCAAATGCTTCCCTCTGAAGTTTTCTTAGGACTTTCTTCGCTTGTTCTCTTATTGTTGATGTTTTTAGTGTGTGTATCTAATTAACCAGAAAGCTATCTAGACTGAAAACATCCAACAAAGGGTAACAATTGAAGTTCCTGATTAGAAAGATATGACCTGTCCATAAAATAAGTCCTATAATACATTCTCATGGATCTGGATGCTCTTTGTGAAAAAGCAAAATACTCAAGTCTTGCTACTTGTGCGGATTTGGGCCACTGCAGCAGAACATTTTGCTTTCAACAACTAATTCTAGGACCTACTTTGGTGTTGTGGATACTTGACTTCTACCCACTCAAACAGAAGCACTTCAAAATAATTAAAGTAAATGAATTATCCACACACAGAGCAAACCCTTTCAGAAGGAAAGTGAGTTTAAGGAAAGCAAGAATTTACTTTTTTTGTGCGTGTGTGTGTTTTTTCTAAACCATGTATTTCAAGGTCTTCCTAAATGAGAAGTGAATGCTTTTGTTGAAACAGAAAAAACCTGAATTTTTGATTGTCATTGCTGCCATGGCTGATGAAGTTAAATCATTCAAAACTAAAAAAAAAAAAAAAAACAAAAAATCCACCCCAAAAACAGATGAAATTTGTCTTTTCAAGCTGGAGTCCAGGCAGTAGTGAATTGCCTCTCTACAAAATGCTTACTGAGGTAGCACTGGAAGAGATACAGTGGGTGTTGTGGTATGTTCACTTTTAATGCACTGCTGTAAGAAACTTGGAAAGATTTGGAAGTATTTGAGGGAATTTTCCTGATAGGCTGTAGGAATTCTCCTGGTTTAGTCTTTCACCTGAATGGATGCACCCTCTGTTGCAGTCCGGGTGCCATGGTTGCAGCTACCAATATCGACACTTGGCCAGTTGGCACAAGAATTGGTCACTTGTTGCTGTATAGGGAATAGTTTCCTAGCTCTGATACCAATAAACTTGTTAATCCTACCAAAACCTACCCATTCATGTTTGATAAATGTTGATATACTGGAATCTGTCATGTTCTTTCAACATCAAGCTTCACAGGAAATCTCTGCATCTGTGTAGAAGTCCTCCTTTACTTGCAGCTCCAGGAGGTGAAATTCAGCTTCTTTCTTATGTTGACACTACATTTGCTGGGTTTTTTTCACTACTGAATTTAATTCCAGGCATCCAGTAGCATTCCGGAGGGAAAAAGGACCAGCATTGCAGCCTGCACTGCTGTTTCTCTGCTTGTGATGAACCAGCCCACTGAGCTGGTTAACCATTACACTGACTTTTTCCTGTTCCTTCATAGTTGATTTATGCCCAGGGGACATGGGTTACCAGAGCCTGAACCCAAAGTTCAGTATTGTGTGTGCATGTGTGTTTATATTTACCTGCATGCATGTCTGTTGTGTTATCCAGCAGATATTCTAGTAAAACTAAGAATACCAGACCAGTGTGCCTGGTTTTAGGTATAAGTCAGAGGTAATATTTTACTCTTCCTCCTTTACTGTTTTTGATAATGAATGTGAAAGGATTGGCCTCTTAAATCAACACACTGTTTCCTTGTTCAGCGTTTTAAGCACGGAGTTTCAGGATGCTAAAATTCTCTTTCTTAGGGCACATTTGAATCATGTGGCCTGTGATTCATGTTGATTTGCCAGGGGCCACAACCTAATACCTCCTCTATGAAAAAGATAACATCCCTCTTCACTGAAAATGTAAAAGTTGTGGCAAGAAGTATATGCCAGGGAAGTATTTTGAGATTCAAAACAAGATATTTAGGTATCATGGTTTTTGATCAGATGTGTGACAGGGTCAAAGCCAATAAGAAACTTTCAGTCATTCTCATTTTCTTCTTCATCTGAAATGCAGATCATCTGGTAGTATCTGGATGATGTGGCACAGGTGACACTTGCCACTTTTGCCACATGGAACATAATTTGACTTTGAATTCTTTGTTCTGTGTCAGTGACTCAGTTTATGGAAAGTTCTTTGGAAAAGGATAAATAGCAATTTTGCTGTCCAGATATCACATTCAGGTGTCCAGACAGATTAAAGTACTGGTCTTTAATATCTCTGGTGTTTGTTTTGGGAAAGTTAATTTTCTTCAGTGGATAGCTCAAGACAGTGATTTTGTTTGCTTCTTCTTTCGCCAATTTCTATTACATTGTCTTTAAAACAGGGAAGACTTGGCTTCCCTGTTTTTCTGTAAAAGCAGAACGTGGCTTGACAAGGAATTAATTGTAAGAGAGGGCTAAATTGTCCATCTGGTGGTTCAAGATTTTAACTTCAAATGTTATTGTGTCCTGTGAAGTGCAGGAGATACATCTTTCACTGAGTAGTATGATTAAATAATTCCCTCCCTCCCTCCCTCCCTCCCTCCCTCCCTCCCTCCCTCCCTCCCTCCCTCCCTCCCTCCCTCCCTCCCTCCCTCCCTCCCTCCCTCCCTCCCTCCCTCCCTCCCTCCCTCCCTCCCTCCCTCCCTCCCTCCCTTTTCTCTTTATTTCTCTTCTTTTCTCTTTCTCTATTTCTTTCCCTTTCTGTGTTAGCATCTCCCTCTTTCTGTCCACGTCCCCTTTTGGATGTCTGTTTTCCTGTTAGACCTGAATCAGACATTTGTGTGGGGACACTGTGATGCTGCTGAACACCTTCCAGGTGCTTTTGTTGTTCATTTAGTAAGCCTCCCAGTCAAAGCCAGCCTTTAGTTATACAGTAGTTTGATGAGCAGAGTAGCATTCCTGCATAACTTTCTACATAAGTCAGTGTTCTCAGAAGTGTGGGTTATTAAAAGACCAATCCCTATTTCTTCTGCAGCACGAGTGAAATGGCAGACAACAAAATGAGAGACAGCAAGAAATCAGCAGCAGTGGGAGCTGGACCACTTTTGTGGCAGCAGCACATTTTAGTGCCAAGATGAGATGCACCATTTTGACTCTGAAAAACAGCTTTGAGGCCATTTTAGTCACTTTCACTTTTAGTCACTTTAGTCACCATTCACTTTGGGTCTTTGGAATCAAACTTGTATCATTCTTACTGATATTAATAGGACTTGGGGGATTATACAAGTCTCTGTGCCTTCCAAAGACATATCTTTAGGATGGCAGAGAGAATTCATGAAAGTCAGCAGAGGCTCTTCTGAGAGAAAAGCAGCTGAAAACTTGTATTTTTTCTGGCAAGAATTCAATATTGAAAAAAGAAAAAAAAAGGAAGCAAGAAATGTTGCTCCTTAGTCACTTATAGAGCATTTTAATTTAAAGTTTTTATAAATCTGAATTGTGGTCATTAGCTGCAGAACTTTGATCTGAAACTTCTTCCTTCCTCTGAATTAAAATATCTTTACAATTATGTTTATAGGCACATTTAAATGTTTGGGGGTTTTTTTTATGAGATGGGACTGCCCCAAGATGTCAGTATCTCTGTCCAAGCGTTCTCTTGTAAGTTATGTTTTAACAGTTTGCTTAGTATGTGGCTGAAACACAATGTTCCAATCCCACCTGCCTGGCTGGGCTGTAAATGTGAGATGCCCTCGTTCCATATAAACTTTAAACTTCCTTGAGATGCCAGAGGCCACCAGACTGAATCACTCTCAGGTTATCTCCTCCACCAAGACTGGAGACTCTTACCAATGACTTCAGAGGTCATAAAGAAAAAACATCTTTCTCTTTGCCAAGACACTATACTGCATTATACTAAATTCATTCATTTAGGGGTAACTAAACCTCTCTAGATTTTGGGGAAAAATATTTTTTACCTAAGCAAACTCTTTATGTTTGAGAAACAGCTTTACTTTGGTTATTTTGCAATTAGTTTTAAAAATCTTTATCCTCCCACTATTCTTCATTATAATTGGTGACTCTGAGCAGAGACGTGTGGAGGCAACACTGCAATGTGAAAAGCCTAGTTATTATCCAGACTGATACAGATAAGCAAGCCCACCATCCTCTCAGGCTCTTCAGTAAAGTGTGGAACTTTTTTTCCCAAGCAGTTGTCTGGGGAAGAGAGCTGCACAGATTTTTTTTAAATGCCCTCATCCATCTGTCTCTCAGGGAGATCTGCTTCCTATAGTTTGGGGAGCTGCCTGTGGATTTTTGAGGAGACAGTTGCTCGTGTATGTACACTGAGCATCCATGGCCTGCATGTGATCTTATCTCTAAGACTGTGCTTTAGTAAAATAGATTAATGTTCAGTTATCCAAGCTTTGTTTATGCCACTACTGAAAGGCAGAAGCCGGTGAGAAGTAACCTGAATATGCCTTCTCCTGGTGTTGTTGTATTAAGTGTTGTTTTCACTCTCCAGTTAGAGTTTCCATAATCTAGCCTTTAAATGATGAGTTCTTTTAAGTTTTTCAGATCCTCACAGTCATTCTGTAGTGTTTTAAGGTGCTGGACTTTGTATTCAAGAAGTGACATGACCTCTTTTTATCTCTTCTTGGGTACAAAACCTCATCAATTTTCTGAAGAATGTATGTGCCTGTAAATAATTTCCCTCTCATAACGAAATCCATGTTTATCTGAATATTGATGTCTTAAACAGCAAAAGGAAGACTATATTGAAAACAGGTATCTTTTCTTTCTTTTATGTACCTATTAACAGTTTTACAGAGTAGTTAAACTTGTATTTACATCTTCAGACCACATTTTTTTTAACATTGTGTTGAGAGGGAAAAAGATCATTTAAAAAATCACACTTCTCCTTCAGGAACCTTTTCCTTAATGTCTGGTAATATCGGTGTTAGGGTTAGTTTGGCATATTGTAGGAAAAGTACATATAAGCCTTGAGCTTAAATTTTGAAATCTGTACAGTCAAAGCTAGCTACAGTTGATCTGGATATAGCTTGCAGAATTACAGAGTTTAGCCTTTAAATAAAATCTTACTTTACTTCTATTTTGTCAATCAAGTAATCATAAAATGTGTGTTTTTTTAAAAAACAAAAACCATGATTTAGCAGGAGTTTTTCCTGCATTTTTGATCAATTTTCTAACCAGAGATTTTTTTTCTTGAAGGCTTGCCAATGGCAAAAATAAGGAGGGAATGTGTGGACTCATGCAGAGTGCTCACTAGGGCAAAAAAAAAAAAAAAGAAAAAATAAAACCCCTAAGCTATGTCTGAGGAAATGTCACACTTCTCTGATATGAATGAAATGCAGAACTTGCTTCTTACTGCTTTGAAAAAATCAAATGAAGTAACCTCTTCATTTACAGAACAATTTCTCTCTGTGTTCCACTTCTATTTCTTATTGGAAATCAAACAGCTTTGTTTTTCTGTGCTTCTCCTGCAAACTTGGTCCCTTGTGCACACACAAAACTCCCTAAATCTATGCATCCTAGGGAATCAAAGATTTTGGAAGGTGCATTTTTCATAGGTAGTTATAAATATGTATTAAAAATTCCACTTGCATGAATTTCTTAAGGGGATAATACATGAAATCACAAAGGAAAATGTTATGGCAAAAAGTACTGAAGTAAACTCAAATTTAGATCTTCACATTAGGAAGACTCTGCCAGAAGTAACAACATTGCACAGATGCTGAAAACAGAGCAGTTGAAGTAGAACTGGGTTTCAGTCTGAGGCTTTGCTTTTGACCTCTTGCTGGTATGGAATTCTAAGACCACATTGGTGTCATCTTCAGTTGCCTCTAGAATCTCTTCAGTTATGGAAGATATCTGCTCATTAACTACAACTAGAAGTCTTCATTCATTTGTACAGCTTCAGGGTGTTAATTCTTAACACTACTTTCAATGAGGTAAAAGTTCACAGTAACTCTTACAGGAAATGTTCAAGTAGATTATCCCTGAAAATGAGGGGAAAAGATTTTATTTTATTTCTTTTTTTTGCTTTAGTTTAGTTTAGTTTAGTTTAGTTTAGTTTAGTTTAGTTTAGTTTAGTTTTTAAGAGGAGGACCTTGAGGAACATCTCAAGGTCTTTTGGGGGGTTTCAGCTTCTTTTCTCCAGTGCACTGCATCCACTAAATGTGAGATGGTAGAACTTTTTCCTTACACAAAGCTGTCATTGTTTTAAGGCCATCCTGCTCCCTCTGAGCATGTATTGTAACAGGTGCCTCACTTGCTTGGCTCTCCTGGAGAAGTTTTATAGCCACAACTACCCTGCACAGTGGCACTATTAACAGTGTGGAATGAGGTTGGGAGAAAAACTCATATAGAAGCTACACACCTAGGTGCAGTTAGTAAACAGAGATAATTCCCCTCATTAAGCATAATTAAACCTAATATTGACTGCAAACTGTTACTTACCTTAAACTTCTCTGCAGACATTGTGGGAAAGGGATTAACTTAGCAGATAGGTACACTAATTACTACTTTCTTCACATTAAAGTTACCATCAGTAAGGCCTATATTCATAAATAAAACATAGTAGGGGATGAGAGACTGAGAAATATGTAAATTCATTTGCAGAAAAAAAGACCAAATTAAAAAAAGAAAGTTGAGTGATGCTACTGGAAGCAAAATGGCACTCTAGCTAATTACCATGAAAAGTATGATAAATCATGGACGTGTATCCTTGACTTCTGACTGATAGAGCCTGCAGAGTGCAATCTCTCATGCGTAGCTGCCTCTGACTGATTTAAACCCCTACCACTCTCGGGTTTGATGGGAAAGCACAAAAGTGTGTTATTTTATTTCCTTGGGTATTGTTGCTACCTCTTTCTTCCTAGAAATGACTAGCAATTATTGTAAAAATACAGTCTGATTTCTTGTCTGCAGAAGAATTGTTGTTTGATGCAATTGACAAACAAAGGCTCCAGAGATGGTCTACTTATGGTTTAATAGCTGCATTTTCAAATGCAATTGATCTGGTATATTGAGACGACTATAGAAATATAATAAAATGTCAAGGGAGGGGTTGCTTTTGCTTTTTTATACTTATTCTCATGGGATAGATCTTGAGTCCCACAGACAAGATTAAAAGTCTAAATCAGTTTAATTTATGACTTTCTGTTTGTTTTCTGTAGAATTTTAAGTGAGTCATGTTGTTGATCTGTGCTTCAGCTTTTTTATCTGTTTTCTCCCAAATTTCATTGTTTTCTGTACCTAACAATTGCTGCAAGGGACTGCACACAGTTAGGATTATTCAGATGAGAGGCTTGCAGGATGAGGCCATACTATGTGTTATCGTGTCAGTGCTGTTACTGCTTAATCCTGTAAATACTTTAAATTTGAATACATAATGGTGGTGTGATTGTTGTTTGTGGGGTATTTTCTGTTTTCCTTGTATATCTGTCTGGAGTACTTTTTTGGTTGAGCCATATCAGAATAAAAGTCCCTTTTGTTGGGCTAGCTCACACCAGAGTAATCCAAGGAGAGATTTATGCTGAGTTTCCTGAGCAGGGCATTGCCCAAGCCACAGGCATAGGAGAAGGTTGAGAACGCTAGTATTTAATGTGCAAGGTGGAAATTTACCAACACAATGGTGTTCATATTATGTAGATATTTTAACACAAAATTATTATTGGCTTCTACTGAGTATTAGCCTTTAACTGTTTATGAAAAGGCATTCAATCTTTGTAATGCTCACAGTTCCACTTTGTGCTGCAAGAAGGGGAGGGAAAAGTGAAGTTAGTTGAACATCTGCAGAGAGGTTCTAAGTAGCAAGTACCTTTTTTGTTAAGTTGTTTAATTTATCTTTTTGTTTTCTTTTTTTTTTCCTAGAGATATTTACCCCTGTGACATTGATGTGATGTATAGGTAGGAATGTGTAGTTCCCAAGTAGGGGTATTATATTTCAAGAAACAATGCTTAGTAATTAACAGTGTTTTCCTGCTCTGATAACCCTTACTCTTTGCAGCTTTTTGTGTGGCCAGCTGCAGTGTTTATAGATGTTATGTGCTTTTTGCAGTTTCATTGAGTTTTGACAGCATAGAATTTGAAGAAATATTTGAAAATTGTTTCAGAGCTGCAAATTGCTTTCAAAATTTACATGGCTAAATTCTGCAGCAACTTACATATCATAAGAAGTAGTTAGCAAAGCAAAGAGATGTCCTCTGACCAACAGTCCAAAATTATTGCTAGCTAGCGAAATCACAGGTTAAAGTAAGAACAATTTACTGGAGTAAATACAAATGTAAAGGCTAGTTTCTTGCAGCATAAAAAAAAAAATTGCCTGGCTTCTCTTGTTTAGAACTACACAGCTGAAGCAAGGAGCTTTCACCTGGGATTCAATCTGAGGAGCTATTTGTTGTGGCTGCTTCTTCAGAGAGATATAGAACAACTGTTCTGGGCTTGTTTCTTTCTTTTTGCTGGTTCCCTTCCTTTCCAAAGGGAAGAAAAAAAGGTCAGTGTATAGAAAACAGAGAAATTGACTTGAGACATGGATGTTATGAGGCTGCATAGCCTGTAAATTTCTGTTTATGATCAAGGTTCCTGGCCAGACTTCTCCAGACTTATCAGCTAAATGTCATGGGAAGTCTTACTCACATTATGTCTGTAACAGTGGACAGCCTAAATCCTGGGCAAGCATTCCAGCATTTGGCCTATTAGTAACATCTGCATGGTTTTTCGGATTAGAAATTGCAACTGGGTATATCAACTTTTTAAGGAAACATAGGAAACAAGTATTTTTGATAAACAGTAAGTATTAGGAAAACTTCATTACATAAGAAATGAGAACCATGAATGATAAACTCCAGTCCTGCTTTTTGGGAGGAAATAATTATTCTACTTTGTACGTTAATATTCTAAAACAAAACTGTGTTAATTCCCATTTTCTGTCCATTCAGCTGGTGTCCACTGGACACTTAAAGTCCAGTGGACACAATAGTAATTGGTCTCTTTGATCTCTTGTCAAACTCATTCCCTCCAGTTCTTCTAAGAGCTCTTAAAATCCTAGCAAAACTATTAGCTAAATAATAACAAACTTGAAACCCAGTGAACTCTGCAAAGCATAGACCAATCCTGTGAATTCATACTGAGGCAAAATTTACATTGAAGTCAAAATTAGGAGCTTTGTCACTTGCAGGATTTCTGTCACTTACTTTCTTCCCCTGTGGTAAGGATGACTGAACACACTTTTAGATTGTTATAAAATTTGGACACAGAAAATCTTTTTTTTTTAATTAAGGCATGTATTTTTATGAGCATTCTCTTGTGCAGGTAGTGTCTCATTTAAGTAATAATATTTCTTAAATAATAGCTGAATGAAGTATTTGAAGATTATAATTTTCATTCTCATCAATATCAGGACAGCAGGATCCCATGACTGACTTAAGACAAAATGACTGAATATGGACATATTTCAGCCAAGTACAATGTAGAAATAGGAGACCAAGCTTGAAAAGATGGATGATAATTTTCATATTAATTTAAATCATATTCTTAATCAACTGGTTTAAATTTATTTGAGTTAGGCAGATTGTGTCTGTTTTAAATACTTTTCCATTTTCTACTGGGTATGTAATAGGTTTTAAAACTTTATTCAGATACACTCTGGTCTGAGAGAAAGTCCATGATTTCTCCATCTGAAGTTGTTCCCAGTGGAACGCTCTCTAGAATGACAGTAGTAGAGCTCATGTCATTGTCCTCCTATCAGAACCTAACAGCAAAAGTGTGTGGCTGTGAGGACACTTCACCAGCATCTTGGTATTTTCCTACTAGATATCCATAGATTCAGTTACTTCTTTTTTCATGTTAAATACTAGTGTTTTGAAACCTGCAGTTCCTTGGTTCTCCTGCTTCCTATTAATTTTCCTGTTTATTCTTATCCTTCCCTCATAAATTGTCTTCTCTAATGTCTCTTTCTCTGTTTTTGTTTTTCAGTAGCTCTGCTCTTTTGTGACTAAAGCCCTGAATTTCATCGTCCTTACTCAAGTAAAACACCTCTTGAAGTCAGTCATGGGCTTACCTTCCCATGTTTTGGCCTTTGCTCCTTGTTGGGTAATTACATTATATCCATAGCAAACCCTCTGTATTTTGGGACATAGGCTTCAGTCTACCTGAGGCCAGTTGATTATACATTTACCTGGAGAATGAATCTGCTTACTTCCAGTCCCCGTTTTGGAAGCTTGTTAGGAATGTGCATGCTGCTTTAACATGCAAATTATAATGAGTAGGTGGAGAATAAGTTTTTTTTTTTTTTTTCCGATAGGTTAGTACCCATTTAAAGATAAACATGGCAATCTACTCGTTTAATGTTCAGTAAGATCTCAATGTTGAGTGTCCAGGGCCTGGAAGTGCTTAAAACAAAATAACTTGGGAGCTGAGGAGATAATTATATATGTGAGGAATTACTGAGAAGGGCAAAGAATGCAAATGAAGGCAGGCCAAGATAGATTCAGTGCCATGGACTAACTCCCCATTTACCCCTCCCTCCAATACACAGACAATAACTTCAGTATCCTATGTGAGTTAGTGAACATTTTGCTGCGTCTAAAATGTTGATGCATTGCTTCTACTGGATATCCAAGTGTCTGAGCCCACCCTGGTTCTTTGGACTCCCAGGTTACACTTCTTCTGTGTTGGGGAGAAAGTAGGAAATGTTATTTCATTACAGAAGAAGGATTTTATTCGGGTGTTTCAATTTTCTGTTAAGATTATTTCTTTCTGCAGTGAAATGGAACATTTGGGCCTTTTACACAAAAGGTATAAACTATGAATGTCAGGTTATTGTAAGAGATAGTCCAAACTAAATGCAGTTGTCCATAATTAGTCCATAATTAGCTTCATTTCTCCTTTTGCTGAAAAAAAACCAAAACCAAACCCTCACCACTTTCTGTCTTGTTAAAACTGGAGACTTTCTGTGTCTGCATCTCTGATGTGCTGTTAGGCTGTGGCAGAGTGCTTACAGGTGAAAGTGTTCTTACCCCTCTTTCCCTTAGCATCTACTATTGGCAGTAGGACTTGGGTTTCTTAGTTAAAGGAATTTTTGTCTGCTTCAGTTGCCTGTTCTTCTGCATATCAGATTCCGTACATTTTTGAGGCAGTGGATTATGGTGCTTTAAGGACATAGAGTAGCTTCTACATGCCTGTGAGTTAACAAAATTTAAGTATTTAAATCACATAGGAAAATGAAAAGTGTTTTTTTCCTGTGTTTGGAATGACTAGTAGCTTTACAGCCATGTAAAGCTGAGCATGGAATGACCAATTGACCCTTCCACTCTGTATGTTGACTGGTGACTATAAATGAGAAGTCTTTCCACCCCTACCATGAGGTTATGAGACATGACTATGTAGTAATTAATGCCACTGTATCATTTTTTAACTGCTACAGAAATATAATATCAGATGCTCAGATGGCATCAATTGGCTTAGCTCCACTGAAGGCAACAAAATGCATTGCCAACTTATACCAGCTGAGGATCTGGCCCACAGTTAAAAGGAAAAAAGGGACAGGCTGCCAATATGGCAGGGAACATATTGAGATTTATGGTAGTGACTTAATCAGTAAAAAGTTCTGCTTGAAGTGGTTGTCTCTTTGCACATTCCCATTAGTCACTTGAGCTGGAGATATTTGAAGCTCTAGCACAGCCTCTGCGGGCACATTTGTGCTCTTGCACTCTGTTCCACATTCTCTGCTCTTAAATATCTGAAAGCATCCCACATCACTCCTGTTCTTCTAGCTGGCAATCTCTCTTCAGAGGTCTACACAGATTCTGGGACATAATTATGTTTTTTGACATGATTTTAATTTGGATTACTATTTTTTTTCCTTTTTGCCTATATTTCTGGTGTTGCTTTCTTAATCACACACAAAAATAGGAGGAATTTCATGTCTTTTGTAATTCTTCTCTAGCTTACATGTTTACATTTAAGTATTATGTTAATCTTAATAAGAATAAAAAACTCCAGTTTGCTGCATTTGTATTCAACTATGTATGTATTTTTTTTACTTGGAGATAAGGTGACTGTACCTAATGTAATACCTGTAAATTTTTATCTGCTATAAATATGATTGAGTAATTTGAAGGCTAGAAATTCTCTTGTCTGTATTACAGAGTTAGTGAATTAAATACTTATGAAAGATGAAATGGCTGTAGAATCTCCCCAACTTTTTTTTTCCCTCAGTAATACAACTATTTTAGCATTTGGTTTATAATGAGTGCTGTCTCTAAACTTGTGAGCCATCCTCAGTTCTGATACATGGGTTTTGATTCTTAACAATGTTCAGAGAATGTGATCTTAACAATGCCCAGAGAACATAATCTTTTGGGCCTGGCAGTTTCCATACATGGTCCTATCTGTAATGTAGGTTATTCAAGAAGCTCTATGATCCAGTCTTGTAATACAAAATTGAGAAAACACTTCTCTTGTGCACAGAAAAACCTGCCTTGAAAATGTAACAAACTGATTGATGACTTGGAATTGGACCTACAATATTATGTCCAACCCCTTTTGGATCACACCCTACAAATACATTTTTAAGCAGGATAAACTTTCAGAAGTAGAGGTATTTGAATATCTAAAGCCTGCAAAGCTTGTTGAGTTTCATACATATAATGAATTTTCTATGCTGTGGTCTAAAAGTACAGAAAAATAAACTAATCATTAAAACCTCTCCAGATACAAAGCTCTGTTTTTTAAGAAGTTTCAAAGGATGCTTTGAATGACACTCAGTCTTTTACCACTATATATTTTCCTGCACTTCAAAGTAAGAGCGAGTCTTCTGTGGCATCTGTATGATGCAAGTGCTGAAAAGAGTGCTGGGGAGGCAGGACACAATGTTAACCTCTTTTTCTTTTAGTTTGCTAATTATTGTGGGTTTCAAAGAATACAGTGCTACCTCAGCTAGAGGACTGTTGCCTGTTTTAGAGAAAAAATACCGAACCCAGTCCATCTCTTACTGAAGTCCTTGAAGACATTTGTGTTTCAACCAACAGTTGGAAGTTTAAACTTAAAGCATGTAGTATCTTCAAATCCCATATGCTGATAATTGTAAACAGTACATATAAACTCTTGAAAATATTGTAAAGTACTTATGGGAAAGGTATGAGTTGTATAAAATATTGCAACAAATGTTTAAAACGGTATTTATTATTATATTCTCATGGGCTTTTTTAGAAATTGCATGTGTTTTGCAAGTTTTCAAATTATATCCATTTTTAGAAGAATCTCAGAGTGGTTTTATGAAGTAGTATTGTCCCCATTCGATAGATGGGGAAACAGAAACACGGAACAATTAAGTAATTTTCTCAAGGTTGTAGGATAATTTGTGGCTAAAATAGGGACAAATTCTTTCTTGGCACTGAGTGTTTCATGCACTATTCTGCTGCTTCTCTGTGTTAAAGAATGCTACAGTACCTTTATGATACATTTTAAAAAAAAATGCAACTTGTGGTCTCATGTTTACAGGTCTCTTTGAAAACCCTTTTCTTTACCTGTACATCTTCGTCTTCTATCCTGACCTCTCATCAAAATTAAATTTTCATACACACAAACCCCACAACAGAGTGGAAGACTGAATGTCTTCTTTGGCTTGCCTGGGATTTGAGTCAAAACCAGAGGGCAGAATCTAGCTAAGAAATACTGAGTTTAAATTCTTATAATTGTACTTTAATGCTTCAAGAATTGTTTCCTGTATGTTGGACCAGAACAGAAGGTTAGTAGGAGAGAGATGTCCCCAGTTATAAATAATTGTGACAACAACTAACAGTACAGTGCACTTGAAAGAACAGTTATGTCTTGCTGCAAAATGCATCCTAACTACAAAAATGACAGCCTGCATGGTGCTGTGGATGGAGGGCAGCTTGTACTGCTATTCAGAATAATAATATTAGCTTGTATCTGCTTAGAATATCCCAGAGTTTTGTAAATATCTCCTAAAAAGTAATTCAGTGTTTCTTATTCTGGTGTTATGTAGGAGTGCAAGAAGACATGGTTTGTAAGAAATTTGAAGTTGGATTATAATACTTCTGTGGCACAATGTATAATTTATATTCTTTAAAATTACAGTAGCTTTTACCTTACAAGCAGTGTTGATGCTATGCTTTGTGGTCTGGCTGGCACCAGTGAAGACTGTGGTTAATCCAGTTTCTTATTTTACAGAAGTCACTGCAGGAAAGGATACATTATTTTTTCAGGCTCCTACCAAAGCTTTGCTGAGGTGCACACACTTGATGTAATTTGAAGGAAAGTTTAAGTTTACAGAAAGCATAGCTTCATCCTACAGTCATTGCCAAAATAGTTGAATCCTGTCCTGTTCCATAATGTCAAGGATCCTTACTTACTTAAAGAGAGTTTATTGAATCATTGTTGTCATTAAACTTTATTGCACTCTTCTGTAGGGTGTTTTCTCTTCTTGAAGAAATGTCTTCCCCAGCTACTAAGCCATTAGAAACAAATCTGACCTGCATTTACATTTGAGTCCTTCCTGCATGGTCTCATCATTCTCATGCCAATGTCAGCCTTAGGGAAGACAGCCCCCAGTGAATGGAAGGACACAGTTTCCCCTACCACTGGAGGCTTTGTTATAACATCTGGTGACAGGTAGCATCATGTGCATATATTCCTAGAGTTACTTGTCACCTTCGGCCCTCCCAGCTGAATAGATCTGCATGGGGAACAATGAAATGAATAGGTGGTATCTTTTCAGATTTTTCTCTTTTAGGTGGGATAAGTTCCTATTGTAACCACGTCTTTATCAGAGGGTCATGTTTATTTGCCAAGTATTGGGATGCACTGAGTATTGTTAGTATGATTCCTGTACTGTGTTCCAATAGGAACTTCTTACTTCCACATCTGTGAAACTGGAGGTTCATAAAGGGGAATCCTAAGCCTGTCAGTATCTGTCAGCTGCAGATCTGGAGAACCCACAAAATGCATAATCTCAAGCACAGAGAGGGAAGGATATACCCTGCACTTAACATGGAGAAACATGAAGTAGCTTGTGTTGCTGTCTAAATATTTTGGAACTAATCAGATTAATAAAGCTGAAGCGGTAGCCAGTAAAATGCCTTCTTGGACCTTCATTACTGTATAAGCTGTCTGAAGTCTATCCAGAAAAAATAGGTGAAAAGCTTTACTGACACTGACTTTTTTTCCTGAAATAATTGATCTGTCAACTCAAGAGGAAAGTAGCTTTAGAAAAGCTGAGAAATGAGCCCATGTTGAAAATTTCTATAGCATTTATAGCCTTTTATATCCAGCTTCTTGCCCTGACTAGAATTACTCATTGTTTGTCTCACTGAAAGTAAACTTAAATCTTAGTTCATGAGGTAGTCTTCTAGTAGAGCTAGAAGAACTGCCTACTCATACTGATGAGCACAGCTCTGACAGCAGATAACCAAACCTATACCACATAGGCCTTTTTGTGCTGGGTGATATTAAGCAGCAAATTGAGATTATTGGGTTATTTAATGGTTTCCTTTACATCCCAAAAAAATATGTGGGATACTGTAATGTGCTTCACTGGAGAAACTCTGATGGTTAGGATACTTTATCTTTCACTACTAGGAGTTTGCAGGTCAGAAGAGATAACATATAAGAGTGTAAGCTAAGATAACACAAGAAAACTTATTAGACAGAACCAATGCTTCTGTCTCCTGGTTCTACAGATGCCATTGGACCACCAAATAACACAAGCATTGTGATGAGTAATTCCAATTCAGGTTTAGATGAATACATCAAACCATGTAGTGCTGGATAAGACACCTCTAGAATTCACAATATTCATCTAGTGCTTAGCCTGTGGCAATACTATCCACAATAATTATATGCTACCGCCAGCTATCTTGAGGATCAGTTTAGGAAGAGAGCAGTTGCTTTGCACAGGGAAATTTAGATTAGATGTAAAATTGGATTTTTCATAAGGCCTTGTTTTTACCTAGCTACGAATGTTTCCTTAGCACAAGTGAAAACTTTACACATTTTAGCTCAAACTGTACTCTACTAAGCCTCCCACATTTATACCCATCTTCTTGGCAGTCATCCCAAAATATGTTTGGGTTGAAACATTACACATTACATTTGGTGAAGCTTTAGCATTCCCTGTTGCTCACATCAATCCTTATTTCTGTTTGCTCTTGTAATTTACAGTTAATGAAAATTCTAAGTTTACCTTTGTTTTTGTTGGCGTCTGTACAAGAGAACCCTTTAGCCTTTTCAGCCTCATATCCAAGTGAAAAGCTGGATCCAAAAGGGATGGTAAAACCATGAGTGCTTCCAGTTTAGACAGAAGCCCTTAGCATGCATGTCAGCATTGTAACATTACATTTCTGAAGGAACAACAGAAGAGCCTTGCTCAAGGCTTGACCTGTGCCTGGTCATGTGAGTGGGCTTGTAAGTAGCAGGTAGAGCAGCTGATCCCAGCGTGAGAACAGCAGATCTCAGTGGCCATCTGGTTAATGGCCTTAACCAGTTCCCACTCCTTTCCAATTCAGGCAAGATTCTGCCTGAAATTAACAGGAATTTGTCTGATTACCAGTGTGGGAACGTGGCTAGTAACAAACTCATACTGATGACCTTAACACAGCGTAGGCAATATTGACAAAACAAACCATTCTGGAGTCTTTTCTAACGAGCCTGTTAAAAGTTGACTCACAGATTTTCAGTTCAGGAGATACTATTTGTGTTTACCTACGGTACCACCTATGCACTGAGCTGTGTATGTACAAGGTTATAATGTTAAGCAATGAGCTGTAAACAGATGGTACATGTAGAATTTCTGTACATACACACAATTAGATAATGTACGTGATTTGTATTATGCTTTTTAAGCCACTTATTTGAAATAAGACAGTTTTGTGCATTAAGAATTCCTATGCAGCTATCAAATTATTATAAAAGTAAGCTTTGAAATACACCCTTTTCATTTTTTTTGGTGCTCATTACACGTTCTGAATCATTGCTTGTTCAGAAACGTTACCTCTTAAATTAACAAAATATTTTGCAGGTGAGAAACACTGACAAATTTTTAAAAATGTGTAATCAGAATTATAATATGGTTGCATATTGTGGGAAAAGCAGGTTTCATGAAGGCAAGCCTGACCAAGCCTTCCTGCTTCTGCTTATAGTGCTATGTACAACCTGTTTTTCACAGGTCATCGAAGTGTTGCATTATCACTAGGAATTCTGATAGCATTTTGGAAGTTCATTTCCTGCTTTCTGGTTCTTCTTGTGTGGCTGTTGCAGGGGCTGTGCAGTCTGACATGGGAGAAAAGCACTGTTTGCACCTGTTTAAAATCTCCAGTGCTTTGTGTGGTTCCTGGGCAACAGGCAGGAATCCTGAAAAGCTAGGCTGCACTTGCTCAATTGTTGCTGGCAGCTGTGACTTTGAGAGAGCACATAGCAGCTCGTTAGCAGGTTGCTTGTGTTGTGTGACATGCACTAAGCATGTCAAACTGTGAGCTGAGCTCACTGCCTTTGCTGCCTGCAGTCGAGGCTGGGTTGCCTGGGGTTGCAGACTTGGCCAAGGAAAGCATTGTGCGGATGGAAGGTGAGTTCCTCGCTGGTAAAGGGGCAAGGAAGTGAGGCAAGGAGTTGTGAATCGGTGCTCTATGATTAGAAAAAGGGAACGGTGGCACACAGGTTCTCTGCTCCAGTGGGTGCTATTTTCCTCCATCAATTTTGTTCTTTCAGAGAGTGTTTGCAGTGGTGGAACATAGAAATGCAGGGCATAAGATGAATTTGAGTGTGAAAGCGTGCGCACAGACACATGCATACATTATATGTGCATTACAGTGGGGAAATACAAGATTACTTCATTGGATAATTTTAAATTTTATTATGAGCTTTGACTTCTGGTCTTGTTTATGTTGAGGGATCAGGATCAAATCAATCCTTACAACCTTGATCTTGGCCTACTTAGGCAGCATCCAAGCAGCAGATGCAGTCACACTGTTTGACTGGTAAATTCAGACCATTTGATCTTCATGTCTACTCAGTTGGTGCCTCTTGGCTCAATAAAGCATTTCTTTGCTCTTGTAAAAGGCGTTAGTATGTGATAAATTTAGTGAAACAAACCACAAAGCTACAGCATCCTTACAGTCTGTTGAAATCTACATCATGAGATGGGAACAGATCTGCCATTGTCTTGAGATCTGTTTACACTGTATGCAGTTTTAACCAAGAAGGGGTGATCTATAGACTCATCTCTTTTCTGCAGCTCCAGAAAATCTCCTTTAGACACATGGTGCTAATATTGACAATGGAAGTCATTATCCCAAGATGGGAGCAGAAGGAAGTCTGGCTACTAAGGAAATTAGATACACTTGTGGGGGGGGAAAATAAATTTAAAAAAAAGCGCTTATCAAGGACCAGTTAATGGTCCTAAATACACGTACATATATGTATATATGACATATGTAATCACTTGCTCAGAAAACACCTCGCCAGTGGTTTGCTAGCAACTAGAAAGATTTAGTGCAAGGCAGCAAGACTTCTCATTTGTCCTGCCCACAGGTACAGTGAGTAATTGCCCTGGCTAGAGTCAGGGACATGCTCTTGAGTCTGTCTGCTGGTCTGCAGAGGGATGTGATGTGGGCATGATAGGTTTTCATTGGAACCATGCTCTAATGCGTGCTTCAGTGCTTATCTGCTCTTGTTGTCTTCTTTATCTGAATACAGAAAGCACTAGTTGTCAGGTACTGAGGGTAAATGTGATAAAATTAATAGAAACCAGAGTATGACATAATCATGTACATTCAGCACAAGTCCCTTGATTTATTTTGTGATCAGAGCTTTTTGTTTCCTCATCTAGAAAATTGTGATAATTGGTGTTTATCTCATATTGCTGTACAAAAGCAGTTATGTTGTAAACTTTCTTTTCATGGTTGTCCCTGTGTTTTTCTGTTGTAATTTCCTTTTCTGTCTTAAACTTGGGTTATAATCTGTCTCGCCATAAAGGGCCTTCTGAATTTGTCTTCTGATGTTAGTTTGACTATCGAATTATTGAAGGTAATAAACTGAGATATGTATGTCAGTCTGTGTGCTGTTTTTGCTGTCTTCTGTCATACAGGCAGGACTAAAAAAACTTGAAAATTGACATCCCTTTGGTGGGAACTCTCAGTTTTTATTCAAGAACAAGATACAGGAGTATTATTCTTTAGGAAAGTGTTTGTGATCTCTTTGGTTGGCCTTGTTTAGCACTGTTCTTGATACCATCTCCTCACTGGAGTGAGAAAATTGCAGGTTTCCTCCTTCTCTGCAGGTAATTTGGCAAATTCCTTTCAATATGGTTCCACTGTTTCTAAAATTCAAAAAAATTAGATCTGTAGGACTTATTATGTCAGTTTAGAACATGTTGTTAGCTGGCAATAGCAACTGTGCTGTACAGCGCACACAAGTCAGGGGCTGGATGTTTATGAAACACATGAGAATAGGTGTTGCATTTTCTTATGTACTGTTTCATTTTACATAAACTGTATAGTGCCAAAAACACCCACTCAAAAATAAGGTGTAATAGAAAAATGACATTCAAATGTTAAGGATATGTAAAGGAAATGTTAAGGATTACAGCTCTTGCAGTCTAGTACAATAAAGTTGAGAGACCTATTCTGATTATAAATCATACTGTTGTATCAGTCATTCCAGCTGATGCAGTGGAGAGGACAGCCCCCAAAAAGAGGATTATGTGAGATGCTAATGCAGGTACAGTAAAATGAACACAGTAGCCTGAAATTCTAATGGAAATATGTCTGAGAAGAGTCTCTCTTTAATTTCTAACTTGTGACCATCATGTTTTAATTCATTCTGTAAATGACTTCTATGTTTTTAACATCCCTGGATTCTAACAGTCTTCAAAACAAAATGTCCCCTGTCTCCGAATGGCATCTTTGCTTTGTTGCTATAGATGATATCTGCATTCATATGCCATGACACATCATTCACTGCTTCCTCGTGAGTAGAACTGTAGCAAGATGATGTGCTTCACTGGGAGCCTTGGTGCACAAGAACAGTGTGGATTGGTCAGAAAATACCAGACAATCTCTTCTTCCACAGGCTCCTTGGTGAGACTTTGGGGGTAGCAAATACATCTTGAACTCGTCAGGGTGACAATAGAGAAGTCGGAAGTGACTGAATTGTAAGCTGAAGACAAGAGTTTACAGTGACTTTAACTTGGGTCACATCCAAACACAATTTTAGAGGCAGGAAGGGAAAGAAAGTAGTCTGTCTCTAGGGCTGTGAAGATGGGCAGAACCTCTCCTTTCACCCTGTAGTCTCTCATCTTGTTGGGCTTTGTTGTTAGTGGTGGGGGTTTTGTTGTGTGTTTTGGGAGGGGAGCAAGGGGGCACTTGTTCCCAACACTGCATCCTCCACATGTCTAGACACTTAAAAGGATAGTGTTCCTTCTACTCTGGTTCCACCATTGCAGCAGGTAGTGAGTGATACCTGTTGTCATATTTGCAGTCCTTAAGTTTACTCAGAGCCCAGAAAAAGTCGACTTTAGCACTTGGATACAATGCTAGCCATCTTTGACTTTTACCTTCTGGCTTGGCTTATTCTAATGCATGTCAAATGGAGGAAGAGGAAAAGGAAGAGAGGCCATAGAAAGAGGAATGTAAAATCATCTAATAAGGCAACATCATTACATGATATAAAACCAAAAAATTAATTTGAAGATGAACTTTCCTTCCAAACTACACAGTCCTCTCATCCTGGGCTTCCCAAGTAGCCACCCTGTTCCATCTCTGAGTTTCCTTGTCAGTGTTTTAGAGGACATGCAGCACTAGATAGCATTGTCACTCCTCTCTTCTTTGTGTATAGCTCACGGCTTGGCTGTTCTGCCTAGTCACTGGTGGGTCATATCTTCAAATAGTCCATCAGACATGCCTCACTTCAGTAACAGTGCTTAAAAAGATAAAATGGTCTATTTCTCAGCACTGAAATTTCACTTCTGCTACAGAATGTGATCATTCTGTTACAGTGATACTGTTTGGGCTAAATTTACTCCTGTTTTCTGTGTTATCATTCTCCTGCTCCCTTTTGCTCCACTACTGATCTGCATTGAAACTTCGTAGCAAAAAGTTCTCTTCAGAAATCAGACACTCAGAAAACAGGCTTCCATGGGATAATTTTCTTCTTCAGTAGTTGAGGGTCACCTTGCCCAGTCTGTTTGTGGCTTCAGTTTGCCTTTTTTTTTTTTCCAGGCTTAACTAAATTGAAAATTATTTGGTGATGGTGAAGATAATGGTCCTAATTAATACAAGTGGGCCCAGGTGGGGATAGAACTTGCGACCAGTCAGGTGGTATGCGTAAAAAAACCTTTGACAATTAGGTACTGAAATGGAGAAGTTGGGAATCTCTAAGATTGTGATATTCCCTTGGTAGGGTTTTGGGGTTTTTTAGTTTGTTTTTAATTTCTGCTTGGATTGTTGTGTAATGTGTTGAATGTATGGATTTTTGGATATGAGAGGCCACATCTCAGAGAGGGAGGGTACCGTAAAAGAAAAAGCTTCCTTTCAAATAAAGAGCACTGAGTGGTTATTCCAGCCTTGTACCTTTTGTTGATTCTGAAATAGTTAGTAGTGCATTTTATGCTTTGTCTAAATGTGCTAGGTTCATCCAGCAGCTGGAGATGTATGGATTAGCCACCAAGTGAAGAAGCACAAGGGAGAGTGCAGGATTTTGTTGTGTTTGTGCTATGTTGTAATTCTGAAATGAAAACTATGACAATGCTAACAAGGTGCATGAAGGGGTGTCTTTTTTTAACAGGAATTTTTCTTCGAAATGGTTTAAAAAAACCTCAGAAATCTTTGAAGGTGTAGTTTTCGTGTAAGGAGGTGGCAGAATATTATGCTCATCTAACAAGCACCTATCATTTTATAGTTATTTACTCTGCTCCTTGATCATCCCTCTCCATTTCTGAGCTACCTTTATGTCGGTAGCTGTCACTGAAGACTTCTACTTCCTCCCTTGCATCTGACAAAGATTCTAAACAGGGCAGATTCTAGTTGTTGACTTTGAGAGTAGATTTTAGCCCAATTTGCATATATAAGATTTGGCGTGCTATCCTGTCCCGAGTGTCTGTTCAGTGAAAAACATGCAGCTATCTGTGCCTCTATCATTTTGTTTGCCAGCAACCTGGCAAGAAAAACTCTTTTCAAGTTCTGACCTGGCTGATGGCTATTTGATGGCATAGAAAAAGAGGAAATAAATAGCACTTGAAGTAGTCCAAAACACATTAATTAGGTAAGGATTCAGACTAACATCCTGCATTTCCCTGTCACCTTCAAGAATGCCATTGAACTATACTTCTAACCACCACACCATTTTTTGTACCTGTGGCATTAAAGGTTTTGCCCTTGAGGAAAATGACTTCCCCAACCCTGGCAATAACAGGGTTAAAGGTATGGGAATAGGTCAGCCAGTGCCTGTTTCGGTCCTGTAGCCACAAGACAATCCATCTTCCCCTTCATAAAAATCTGGCTGCGGTATTATTGTCTATAACCCATGCTGATTCTAAAAGCAGTATGAATTGTATACATCTTGCACATCAGTTTCAGTGTCTTAAAAAATGAAGAGGTTTTTTTCCTTTTTCCCCTTCCTTTGAAGTTTTAAAGCAGAACTTGCCGGTGACCCACTTTTGCTAACAGTTCTCTTAACTAACCCCTGTACTCACTTATACATTTTTTTTCTCTTCCACCCACTGTCTGTCTAGCCTGGTTTAAAATTTTTATATATGTACTTTTAAAAAATTGATTAGTTGGAGAGCTGCCCGTTCTTCTGCGCTGTATAATAAGGATTTAAAAACTGCACACTGAATTCTGTATAGTGTAATTAAAACTGACCCAGATTTGGACCTGAGAACACCAGGACTTAGCCAAACTTGCCATGAGCTGAGTTCTGATGGCAGATGGAAGCTAATGAGGACACACTACACTCCAGAATTTCCCAGCTGCTTGGCCCCTTTTTGTACAAACAAGGTTTGGAGTGAAGTCCCAATCCCAAGAGCATGTTTAAGCAAATGTACTGCACCCAGTGTTTTGGGAAACAAGGCAGTGCTGTTGGACTGCTTCAGGAAAATTTTGAAGCATTATTTCTAATGGGCTTTGACTGTGTATCCCAGTGTCGTGAATATGCTGTCTTCCATCTTGTCCTAGTCTGAGTGTGATCATATGGTTCAGACTCTATATGAATACCCTCCTCCCATTTCAGCTGGGAGGGTTTCCACTTTAAATTAATGGAGTCTTAAGATCCCAAAGTACTGGGTCTCCCTTCGACCTGTGGTTCCCTTAAGTGGATTCAACGTCCTGGGAGTATTCAGGCAGATGTAATTGAATCAGTTTGAAGCAGCTGTAGCTGGCATGTGGTCTCTCAGATTGCTAGCACCTGCTTGGTTGGGTTTTTTTGTTGTTTGTAACTCACTAGAGTGAAAATAGTGCCAAACCAGCATTGGCCTTGGAGCTAATAAAGCACTCCAGTGCCTATATCCCTTTCCCCTTCTAGCCCAGCCACCTCATTACTGGTGCCTGCAATAATGTTCTTGGTAGTGAGCAGAAACATGTTTATGCTTCCCCTCCAACTGCCTCCCTCCCCTTCAAGCCAAGCACTGCCAACACCGACATCTTCTTCATAAGCAGTAAGACTTAATCGTGCTCAGGTGTGCAGAGCGTCTGTGCCCTCCTTAGAAAATTGGGCAGCCCGTGGTTTGCTATGTCAGATGCAGGCAGCACCAAATTTATCTGCTGTTCTAAGAGTCTCACGGCTGGCACGGTCAAGTTACTGTTCTTCATGCGCAGCAAATGACCAAGGAGCCCTGGGATGTTCTGTTTGATGCGTCTGTGCCCTTCCTCTGGTGTTGTGTATGTAGATTTTGGTTACTGTGTTCCTACTCCAGTCAAACTTATAATATGGTAAGATTTCAGAAGGGACTGTGAGTCACTTGGTTACGTCTCTATATCGTGTGAGTTATTGTAATCAAAGTTCAAATTAAACACAGTAGTGCACTTGGCCAAATACAGTAACAATACACAGTGGTGTGGTTTTCAATGTAATATTACAAGATGGCATATTGCCACATTAATTTTTTTAATATATCCCTCCATTGACTTCCCTTTAGTTTGTGTATATAGTTTATGTGCCTCCCTTTTATTTTGTCCCTCCATGCCCCAGAGATAAAGGATGTGTCTGGATTTTTAATTTTAGCTGTTTTCATATTTGGTATTAGCCCCACATCTCTTTTGCTTTCTCTCTCCCCACACCTTTTTTTGGGTTTTACCACTAATTTCTAGGGTTGAGAGGGTTTTGTCCTCAGCTGATGTATGGGACTTGATTGCTCTTGCAATAGCTTTAAAAATTGTTATTTTGGGGACTGAAAAGTCACAAAGTGTTCCAGGTTCTGAAGCTGTTTCTTTGTTTCATTCTCTTATTTTAATCTACATCTTGCATTTATATCACATTGTGAAAGGTTTTGGTTTGTCTGTAGATACTTGGGATGTAGGCAAAATCTCTCTTCCCATGAAATATTCCATCTCTGCTCCTGCCCATGTGTTAATCCACAGCTGTCTGTGGTTGTTGAGCTCAGGCATTTGAAAAGTATTACTGAAGGCAACTTCTCTGGGGCTCAAAATACAGTTTCAATTCAGTGAAAGTTAAATGCCAGTTTAATCATATAAAATTAATTTGGTTTGGGATTTTTGCAGTATATAAGAGATGTTTCCCATTATTTATTTGTTTTGACAGTACAAAATACTCCTGGTTTTACCTTTTAGTTTGCATTGTGTGCTTAGATACCCTGATAAACTACCTGTATAACGTGTAATTGTGAAAGTGGTGCAGATAAACATTTTAATAGTTGTCTGATGGAACTACAAAGGAAAAAAGAAAAATGGAATTCCAATCAAGACAGAATTGTTTTTACTAATCCAGTGAGATAATGTCACTGCTTGATTTTTCTCTTGTCCTGTTGTGATTTGTAGTGTTTTGTTTGTTTGTGGACTTACTTTGTTTTCTTCCAGTCTACACTCTGTCTTTCCCTTTTGGTTAGTCTCAAAATGTCTACCAATAAAAACATCTATTTGTAATGATAGCTTTTGCTACTCTTTGTAGTCTGGAAGTGTTGCATCTGCAGATACCATCTTCTGAATAAAATGTCAGCCACCAGTTCTAAGAGAGGAAGCTACTAAGGCTTAAGTTAAGAAACAGACAAGGACTGTGGCTCTTAATTTTCAGAGATACTATTTTAAAACATTTTCACTATAAGTGGCACTTTTTGTGCATTAAATAATGGAGAGTAAATATGGAATATTTTATCTTTTTCAGATGTTTTGAGTACCTAGCATCCTTTGGTGAGATCAGTAGGATTATGGAAGGAAGCTGTTCTTGACACTACAATGAACATAGCACCCATGAATACCTAAATAATTAGCAATAGCAAATTAGAAAATGTTGTTTGTACACAAAAATGCTCAGGGGTGTGGAGGGGAAACAAGCAAATAGTAAGTATGCAGGTGTCTATCTTAGGATTTCTTAGTGCCATTTGTAGCCAGCCAGAACAAGAAAGCATCTGCCACTCTTATGGTTGTCTTGAAAGTAAATATAGTTTAAGGTCAGCAGCAAGTGCTAGCTGATATATTTTATTTCTAGAATGCTTTTTTTGCCATGTACTAAAGTTTACTTTAGAAATGTAGGCACTAAATAATTGTGAATTCTGTACTAAGTACAGGAGGTAGTAGGGAACCAGCACGATTTATGTTCTGAAGAAGTCTATCTGGTATAAACAAAGAGAAAAATATATAGATTTCTTTTCAGTATGCTAACATCCTGACAATGAGTTGCAAATGAAGTGGTGTTTATTGTCCTGAACCATGCTTTTTGTACATTTAATTTGAAGGTATCTATTCAGAGACTGTACATCCCTTACTTGGATACAGATAACTGATCGATTTTATGTGAAGCATGCTAGCTTTTTGTGCCTATGGAGTACAGCACTTTTCAAACTGAGATATATCAGTGACTAGCACAGGAGAGTGACAGAAAGGACAACAAAGAAAGTTAATAAATTGATAATGAAGTGGGATTATAGAGGATTGAGCATGGATATTAGAACATTTCAAACATACTTTTTAATCACTACCCGTCTAGGTAGTGGTCTGTCTAGTGGCACCACCCTGAAATATATTGTTGAGTATTTGGTAAAAGACCACTTGACTTACTGGCACTTACTGGCAAGAATGTCCGCATCCTTGACGGGGGTCAAGAGGTTAAATGAGTGACAGGCAAGATTCTTCTGTTTGCCATGCAGTCGGCCTCTCTAGAAGAGCCTTTACTTATTTAAGTTGACAAAAATATTTGGAAACTTGCTGTACAGTGTCTGATCTACAAACAAATCTTTTATTGTCCAGGCTTTGCCTTTCATCATTGCATCATAAACATACAAGGTTAAGAAATCAGTGACCAATTTAACACTGAAGTGGATATGAAAAGATACTGTATTGTGCTTCTAACTAACAAATAAAACTGTGTAAGCGAATCAAGCTACTGCAAAGTACAGAGGAGGAGATGCTAACAAAAATGAAATGGGCTCTAAATCAGGGAGCATTTTCAAGAAGAAATCCCAACCCAATTCTTCCTGTTACATTGATCAGACAGTTTCTTAAAAGAAGTATGAGCTGTCTCATACATACTTAGAACATATAACTCTCGTCCACTTCCCAATTTGTCAGTTTTTGCTTTTTCCAAAATTCCGTGCTTGACAACTGGACAGAAGGCTATGCTGAATTAAATTTTATTGTTCTAGTGTTCTCCATCCATTTGCAATGCACATAATCAGGAATTCAGCTATGTCCCAAGAAACCAGTTTAACCTAATGAGAGCAAATGGCAATGGGTGTTCCTTACCCCAGACAGCAGTGCCAACGTTTCTGCTTAATTGGGACATATTTGGCTGGTTCCAGTGCTTCAAGTGGTTTTTAAACAGGTGTTTAATGGGTGTGGGATTCTGAACTCTGCCCTTCTGATACAGCAATTGCCAAATAAAGATTAACAGAAATAAAAAGATCTAATACAGAATAATAATTTTTGTCTTTGTATATTTATTCAGCATAATTTTTACTTTAAGTCGCAGGCGGGTGGGGAGGTGTTTCTTCTCATAATTGAGAAAGTCCATTAAATAGAACAACAGGATGTCTAGCAGGGTGTCCTAATTAAAATTACCCTGTAATTTGAACAAAACATTCATTTGTATGTAGCTAAGGTTGACCTAAACCCCATCTAAATCAGGAAAAATTATAATACAAATTTTTTTTTCTGCTGAAAATGAAACTTAGCATTCTGCCAGCAAACAGCATGGTTCTGTTATTATACAGTATTCAAGAGTAAGGATTTTCTCCTCAGTGTTCAAAAAATAATGTTTTGAGTACATTTAACAAGAGGGTTCTCTCCTACCTCTACCCTTTGATAGCATTCATTCATGGTTGTTTTTCTGTGGTATTTGAAAGCAGAGACAATTTTGTTCTGTGCATACTGTAAGCCCGTCTGAAGCCTTTGGTCGTGGCCAGTGAACTAATAAGCAACTGAGATAGCAGCTGCTTAGCAGGAGTGATTGGCTCGGGCTTGACTTTGCTGTCTGCGACTCCACAGTTTCTGACTGGCTTGGAGTGTGAGCCGGGTAATTTTGTTATCTCGGGGAGTGTGGGCCTGCATACATAATCCAGGCTGTCTGCACAACTGGGGAGAATGTACACTCCGTGTAAAAATGACCTGCTCGTGCTCTGGCTGTCGTGCTTGGAAATGCTGCTGAGGCAAATTGTCTTTAATATAATTTATCAAATCTAAGCGAATGTTTGAAAGAAGTAACTTCAGAAATATTGGTTGTATTTAAAAAGAAACTCACAGCACCCTTAACTTCACAGAGCTGCACAAGCTGCAGCTTGTGGATGTTGCTTCCAGGACACAAGGTGGTGGAAGTTTATTTATTTATTTATGCCCACTTTCTGGGCAGGTTGGAACAGGGAGGATTTTCAAAAATGCTCAGAACTGGTCTGAATATGCTGCTGATGAATTCAGCTTAGACTTATTTGCCATAATTTAAATGGAAAGAGAGTCACACCCTTGTTCCTTTGGATAATTCCATCCATATGTACAAAAAGTGAAACTTGATTAGTGCCAATTCTTAATTTGGTGCAATAGGACTTCCACTGAATTATTCTTCTGCTTAAACCAGCTTTTACATTTTCATCTTGCAGCTTCAGCAGAGTACATAACAAAAGAAAGAGAAGGGAAAAATCTGATTAATTTTTTGCTTAACCAACTTTAAGCTCCAAGAAGAATTGTTGAAAAGAAGATAAAATTTGAGGCTGGTGTTGTGGTAATACACTTCTCAGTTGATCAAGAGCACTTGAACTGAAAGTATTCAAATGTTGGCATAATTTAAAATTTTAGATTCCTGTCATTGTTTTAAAGACAGTCAAAACCGATGCGGGCACCTGTTGTAATGTAGAAAGAGTAAAGTTAATTCAATCAAACAGGTATTGGCCAAGGTTATTTTATATGTGTATCTGCACATATATGTCATCACGTGGACATTTAAGTATGTGTGCTTTCCAATGGACAATTATTTTGCAGAGAGACATATTCAGTGACACCACAGGAAGAATCTATACACAAATAGGTTGTACTTGTAACTGTACCTTAAGGGCAGTTGAAGGAAAATGGGAATCTTCTGCTGGGGAAACTGGCCCAGCCTTTTGTCTAGGGGTTGCATAACTTGAACATGTATAGGTTTGTGTAACAAACTATACAGCTGCCTGTGATTGATAAAATAGCTATAACCATCTTGAGAGTGTGTAGAAGGCTGGAATGAAAAATAGTAGTTGTGTGGATGCCATTGCTTCAGAGTCACATATGCTGGAAAGCATTGTTTTGTTATTGTTGAACAAAAGTCACCAGTTCTTATGCCCGGTCTGGTGTCTTGCCCTTGAGGCCTGGTTGTAACTTGGCAGTACAAATTCTAACTGCAGTACTGAAAGGGTGGGTGTTGGTTGTTGAGCTGATGAAAACAGGTGAAGATCAGGTGTCTGCACTGATTCTTTTCCTCAGTTACTTTAATTTCCAAAGATACTGAATCCTCTGTGGGGGCTAACTGGCTTGTGAAGCTCTTCCTTAGTGACTCCTTCTACTGAAGGTATTGTGGGTGGTGGTGTCAGGTGACCTACCACCAAAGGATCTCTCTTGTAGGATGTAAAATATTCCAATTCCCTGGAGCAGGGAAGCAAAACGAAGGGGAACTTCAGTGTCTTCTGTATTCAGCTGAAATCTAGATACCCATCCTGCACAGCTATTTGGACAGAGTAGCTGTAGAACTACTGAGGGTTACAAAGTTAGTTTCCAGTCAGGACACAATTGATGTTTCTTCCTTGGAAAGCAGCAAAAGAGATGTGTAGTATGGTTACTGTAGAAATGTAAAGGAAAATTCCTGCTCTGTATCACCAGGTGTATTTTCTGAAGTCCTTGAAAGATTTTTCAGGAGCTTCACCATCTTCTGGTAACAGTGGTTCTTAATTACATGCTTTATCATTTGCCTTTGGCAAGAATGCTCAATTCTTTCAATTTCAACGTGGGACCTTGCCTTATTGCCTCAGGGAAGTGTTGCTCTGTAATGCATGTCACTTGAGGCTAATTCAACCTGCCGCTTGGAAAATGCCCTTGGTGCAGATTGTAGCAGTGCACCATTATCTCAAGCTATTTTTCATCAGAGGCAGTCTGCATCTGTTCTATGTGGTCTGTGTGGCCCAAGAGTTTATTTTAGGTTAGTGTGTGAGGTGGGGTCTTTTTTACCTATAAAGCTGTGATTGGTTTGGCTTCCAGCTGTGTGAAAAGGGTATTTCTCCCATGTTATACCGAAGCAGCCCTAGACATGACAAGGTGTAGGTCTACAGCAGCTTAAACTAGTCAGTGTTGATACTGCTCTGTTGCTGTTCCTCCACTTGAACAGTTCTGCTGCCTCCCTAGCTCTAGCCCCCAAGTTTTCTGCCTGGATCTTGAGCTGCAGTGAGGGTTTGATGTGGCTGAAAACACGTGGAAAAGAAGCCTTCATTCGGCTGAAAGCTCCCTGAACCAGGCACTTACACAGTCCTGGCTCTAGGGTGGACTTGGGGACATGTGACAAGGAGAAGAAGGCGGTGAGGGCAGGTTGGGATTGTGACAGCTCCAGTTAAAATCAGCTTACATCATAACACAACCATGCTTGTAAGGTTCTGGAAATGATAGCCGAGTGGTTTCAGCAAGATACAGCTGTGAGCATAGGATATGATAATCAGGAGAACTGTGGCTTTGGAATTTCCTTCCTCCAGTGTTTTCTAATGCATCATTTTGGTATACATCAGAAACGCTGAAGATCACACACCTCAACCTTTCCACCCTTGAAAAGGGAAAATTATATGAGGGCTTGATTAATTTCTTTTATGAGGTTTGGTTGCTGTATGTCACCAGAAGCAGATCAGGCAGAGGGAGGGGGGGAAAAAAAATCAAAAACCAAAACATTTTTGTAAGCATTAGGGAATTTTCCCCTTTGAAAAAGAGCTGAAACGTCATTAACATTTCAGCCAGCTTTAAATTAAAATTTGCATCTGAAAATAATTCATAATGTGTTTTGAGTGCCGGTGAGTCATATCAGGGCAGTATCAGCACCAGTTTCTTGTGTCTACAGCTTGTGATGTGGCTCCTGTATGTGGCACAGTAACAGTACTACTGTGCCCCTCATGCTGGAGTGAGAATTCCCATGGAATTAACACTTGGCCTTGTGCTGATCATACAAAGCCAGTGTTCCCCAGACGACATGGCTGGATGGGGCAAACTGAACGGAGCAGATGAATGCTGGGCTCTGAATTCTACACCTGCTTTGTGTGCAGGCTCACTTGGCCTAGTGGTTTTTATGAAGAATAGTCCTATTCCGTTCCATTGCAATAGGTCTGTTTACACCAGAAGAGGTTTCTCTTTTAACTGTGTAAATCTCTAATGTTCTCTGCTAAGTTCTCTAGGACAGGCCCTTTGAACATGCCAGCAGAGTGACTGGGTCATCTTTCACTCATCCCTACACCACTAAACAGTGATACTTCAATTTTTCTGCCCCACTGAGCACAAGTCATTGAGTTTGATGTTGGGAGGAGGAGAGGTCAGAAGTGAAGCTAGCAGCTCTGCTGTGCAGAAAGGACAAATGGGAAAACTGCTCTGTATCCCTAGGTTTTGCACATATGAGAGCATGTAGGCATCTGCAGCATGCATCCTGAAATGTTGTGGGCTTTTTCTGCAAAGTTTTTATGTGAAGTCTACATGGATTAGATCTGTAGCTGTCCTGAGCAATTGGTACCCCAACTGCAGAGCCTTTGGAGAAAAACACTTGCTGATTATATTATGATTTTGGTAGGGCATGTGCTGGAGTTCCTGACAACTGTTTCTAAAGCGTTTACCTTCATGCAAGGCCTTAAAAGATAATTTTCTCCTGTTTTTTTCCCCCCGCTCTCTCCTCAGGGAACTAGAGGTCTTGACGCATCCTTTACATCCTGCATTTACTCTGACCACAGTCCCTCCCTGTTCTCACAAGCGGAGCTCAGCCCTGCTTCCCTTCCTGTTGATTCCCAGTCAGCTACATGGTAAGTTTTCATTATCTCTAGACTTGTTGCCATGAGGTGAAGCTCTGGCAGACTCTCTCTAAAATCCATTAGCACTGGGCATTGAGAGCAGAGCACTTCATGCCCATCAGAGATCGTTCAGTTGTATTCCAGGCTGACTGCAAGGAAAGGAAGATAGTATTGAATTAGCATTGCAGCTGAACTTCAGCATAGATTGTTATAGGAATAAAATATGAAGTAAAATATGTGACAGAATTAAATCCATCAGTTCTAATAAAAGAAACAGAAGAAAGCAAAGAAATATTGGACCCTTAAATCCCATTAACCAGGCCAGAGAGAGAATGCATTAAAAGGAAGCTGTGCTGTATCTTTTTTCATTGTTTGATGAAATAATCTTTTTCACCCTTTAAGTAGTGTGTTTAAAACTCCTAGTATTTCTGAAACAAAGGGAATATACAGCCACCGAGCTAGCTGGTTTTTATACCTTCCTTTCTGAGTATTGTCCTTCAGTGCAATACAGAGCCATTTCTTTGTTCTCACGAGCTAGCAGTTAAATTGTATGTAAATGTATGCAAATTAGATGCTGTCTAATAAAGAGAGTCATTAGATGGAAGAAATATTTAGTTTAGGGGGAAAAAAGAGAAGAAAGCAGGTGTATTTTGCAATAGAAAAATGTAAGATTGCAAAAGCCCCTCAAACTTTGGGTGAAGGCTTTTTATAAAGCCATTAAAATATTTTCTAAAAGGCTTGGTCCTACTTTTGGTCTTATTTCCTGTGTGCTTTTTTATCTCTATGCACTTCTGTGTTCCTAAAACTCACTAGCTGTGCTATATGTACAAACATTTAAGTATTGTACTCATAAGTATTTTATTTCTTTAAATCATGTAGTTATGAATTTGCACACGTGCCTTGTACTAGGGTGTGTTTTCTGCTTACTGAGTAGATAGAGGCAGAATTCATGTGGTAAATTTCATTTTCATAGATTGATTTATTCATCGTATGTCCTGACTGGGTACCTTTTCTCACTAAATCATCTTCCTCCATTTTGTCAACCCTCTCCTCAACAATTTTAAGGCTTTATTTTTTTTCCCCCATTTTATTTATTCACCAGTGCTCAGTGCCAGATGCATTTCCATTCTTTCACTTACGTTTTCTGCCAAGTTATCCCTTTTGAGGTACGGACCTGATTTAAGCCTGAAGCAGCAGTGACCTTTCTAAACATGAAGTTGCAGCTTTACTGTTAGGTGTCATAACACTAAAATGCTCAGAATGTGAAGCTTTGTGTCATCCACAACTGGAGATTCCACACCTGTGGGTGGAACGCTTGTATCCATCTAGGTTCTGAAAGATTTAAAATACATGAACATTATTTTCTTGCCATTTCTAAGGAGATGAAATTTGAGACTTGTCTCTCTCTACCTTTTGAATTTCTACTCCTGGTCTTTCAGCACTTCTGTTGAGTGGACCAGTATAAAAAGGCGATATGGCTCAATTATCTCCAAGTCTTTGTTGTATTTTGTTTCTGATGGTCAGTTAGCACAGCTTCAGGCAGAGACAATAGCTGTATGTCAACTTGCCTATTTTTTCTGTTGCAGTTTTGCAAGTCTGGAAGTCTAAAGACATATATGTGTAAGTGTATAAAATATATGTATATAAAAATAATGTTGTTTAAATATTTACATACAAAGCCAAAGGATTGGCTTCCTTCCCAGAATTACTGGAACTACCTACCCCAGGAACATTTGGACTTGAGAAATCTCTACAGCAACACATTTTTACTGAAACTAAACAACTTGTGAAGTGAGTAACTAGCTCTGCACCCTTCGTTGTTCATATGGGTTCTTTAGCTTAGAGTGATGGAGAGACCTCTCTGCATGGGTAGTTCATTCCCAGCTAATTATGATAAGATTATCTTTTATTGCCATTTCCACCCCTGAGTTTCTCATTGGCTTATTTTATGAGAGAGATCTTACAAGCGAAGCTTGGACAGAGTGGGAATGTTTTTGCCACAGTTCTAGGCCAAGTCCATGCTGTGTGCTGCATCTGAGCAGTGTGTGCAGTCTGGGCACTGCATTCCTTTCTGGACAGCTAAAGAGCAGTCAGACTGATCACTCAGAACAAGCTGACCCCCAGTTGCCCAGTGTCCCAATCACCCTGGCCTTAGCAGTCAGCAGAGAAGCCATAAAGTGTGTGCTACCCAATGGGAAATGTAGGCAGGGCGATTGTAAGGGCATGGAGGAGGTCGGGCAGTCAGTATTTCAGGTACTCTTGAAGGCATAATAGAATATGTAAGGTGAGGATTGTAAGGAATGCGAAGGAAGTACGAGCTGTAATATAAGGATGCTAGAGAGAGATGAGGTTACATTGAGGAGTAACATGGGATATATTGGTTACTAGGAGGGATGAGCCCACATTAGCAAGCAAAAAATGTTGGTGTTTTACTGACTGACTTGGGCCACCCCTCTTGGAGGCTGTCTGGTATTGAATGTCCAGGAGAACTGAGTCATTAGTGATGCAGGCATTTAACATGAATTTTTACACAGAGTTTGCAATCTAGGTAGGTGTTATTATGCACGTTCTTCAGATTTGGGGAGGTGGTGGTTAATCTTAAAACCCTAATTGGGAGATTTACATGGGACAGGCTAGCAGAAAAAAGTACCTTCGCTCACATTATTGATCAGGTTGCAAAAAATACATGTGGATGAGTGATACTCAAATCAGGGAAGAACCATGTAGGCTTAGGGACAGGGATCTGATGAATATCGTATTCCTTCCCATGCTTCCTGTGGTCTGGAATAATTGTTCAGGGCAGGAGAGAATTCAGTGCCTACCTACTTCTGAGGATATACATCTTTCTACCTTATCCATCTCAACAATAGCAATAATACAGCTTTCCTACTCTTGAAGTATATTACAGGCATATGTATGCATTAAAAGATGTGAGACTTCTGTATCTTACGATGACGAATCCAATAACAGTCCTGTAGAGAGATATGGGAACCAAACCCCTGGTGCATCAGATCAGGCATCTATCCTGCTAATGTCTTCAGCTTCAGCAGTGGGAGGCACAAGAAATCCTAAGATGTAATAGTGGAACAACTAATTTTTTTCACTAGTAATCTAGATAGTAAATGAGAATTTTTAAAGCTGTACCTCTCAGAAGCTTGTGCAACTTTAAAGAAATAGTTTTAAGAAATAAAATATGCCACACTAAACTAATCCTAAAGCTAACGAACAGGCATTGGGACTAGCAGCTTTTGCTATTACCTACTGCTTATTATTGTTATTATTATTATTTCTTTTTAATTATGCAAAGTGCTAATCAGTTTGATTATGCACAGTGCTAATCAGGTTAATTATGCAAAGTGCTAATCAGTTATTCTCTAAGCACACGAGGAGAGCAGAGGTGCTGGCAGTGAATGGTGGTTCTAGATGGGGGTAGTCACGGCAGTCATTCCTTATTAAAAGAGGAGAAGGTGAGATGATAGGGGTTTTTGCTTCCATTAAAAAGTAAATAATTAAAAAAAACGAAAGCCGTGAGGGGGATAGTTCTCATGGGGTAATTCTTCTTTCACAGCAAGGCAGACTTTTTTTCCAAGTCAGCTCATGCTGTTGGATAATTTCTGTAGGAGTTTGAGTGCACTGATTTGGGCAAATGTATTGCAGGGGAGTCTTTTAATGGCAAAGGTGCAAGGTGCGCCCACTTAATAGGTCAGGGTGCATAACTAGAAAAATCACAAATTAAGGGAGTTTGGTCAATCTAACAGAGTCACCTTTTAAGTACTGGTAAGTGGGATAGTGATAATGTGACGTGGATGGCAGTTGTTCATGTGTTATTATGGCTGAAGATCTTGTATGCGCATACAAAATGTGTTTCTTTCAGTGTAATGCCTTTAAAAGCTGCAGGAATAGAGAGTTCCTTATCAGTGGAATGTATGTTAGGCTGTGTTTCTTCTTCCACTTTAGCACTAAATGAAAAACTAGAGTTTTGGATTCCTGTGAAACAAGATTTGTTTTCACTAAGCTATGTTCTCCCATCAATTACAAAAGATTCAGTGTGTCTCTCTTACTGTGCTCAGTGTCTAATATCTAACAAGTATTCCTTATTTGATTATGTTTCATTATTGGTGTGGGATACATAAGCACTACTTTTTTCAGTTAGTAATGGGGATAACATTCCCAGAGCAGAAAGCTACTTGCTCATAAAGGTCCTTGGTAAAGGATCTTAAGATATTTTTGAAGTCTTTAAAACAAAAGACTGTTTCATATAAGCCATCAGTACTAGAAGGTTACTGCACCAGCAATGCAAGATAAATTTTCCTTGAAAAATTAAGCATTGAAGGCACTAACTTATGGGGAGGCATGACAAATTTTTAAGTGTATTTAGGGTAGGAAGTAAAGCAAAGAATCACTAATATGTGGCTTAAACCAGAGCCTGAAAATTAATAATATTTCCTTCTTGGTTTTGTGACTACTTCACAAGACACTGATCCTTAAAACAAGTTTACTACCAAATATGTGGTCACAGATGTTCATCTATTCTTATAAATTCTTTCTGATGTTAGAAAGCTAGACAAATCAATTGTTCAGCATCAAGTCTAATGCCTTAGATCTGGAGGAGGGGAGTATGTGATGCAAATAACTTAAGTGAGAGGGGGACACACCAGACACAGTGTCCTGAGACTCTGCATGCTTTGCTGTCTGAGCATCCACATCTTCTCAAGTGGGAGTCAAATCCTGAGAAAAGAAAACTCAGAAGGTTTCCTTTTTCTGTGGGTATTTCCCTATAGTATCTTAAAGCTTCTGTAGAATCAAAAGACCCTTGGAAGGCCAGCAACATAAACTACACTCCATAGTATTTGCATCTTAGAAATATAAATCTACCTGAGACATAATCATAACTTCTGTTGAATTTCACCATCTCAGATAGCTGTCCTTCTGACGAACTGGGGAACTAGAAAGGCAAAACTCCCATTCTGCTTCTAATCCTACTGCTGTCTTTATAACCCTGATAAATTGCATTACCTTGCTCTGCCTTAGTTTATCTTGATGGCAAAGTATGGTTAAAGACACAGGTTTGTGATGCAAGTGTGTTGTTTGCAAAGTACTTTGATATCTCTGAACTAAAGAGGTTATAGAAGTCCTGTGTACTGTGGGGAGTTGTATTATTAAGAATCATCACCAAATCTTGTGATATTATGTAAATTAGTGGAAGATGGCACCAAAATAGTTTGTGTATTCCTAAAGAGTGAAATAAGCGGATGGGGAAAACTCAGTTGCCTTGACATGAAGCTAACAAGTTAGCAACAAATGAGGAAACCCCAGTAAGGAAATCTGTGCCTCCTGTGCTTGAAGAAGTGTGCCCTGAGTGAACAGGGAAGTCAATTTCTTGTATGGCTGAAAGTCATTGCTTCAAAACCCTTTTGCATTTTCTTGAGGACCTGGTGTTCAGAGGTGCAAGCTAACTGCTACTCAGCCCAGTAGGAGCCGAGTCTGCTCATTGGCATTCACACAACTGGGAGCTGGTGGAAAATTAATAACAATAAGATTTTAAACGTTCAGCCTGACCTTTTAAAGTTACTGACCTGCATTCACGTTACCAAAACACAGCGATATTCTCTTGAGCTGCAAAGATTCTAAATGTTAAATCAGTAACTCAATCAGACTAGCAGCCCTTCTTCTCTCTGTTCTCTCATGCCTAGCTGCCATGACTGGCGTAAAGGAACAAGAAAACTATCTAACCATATCCATATCTTACTGTGACACCAGTATTTGGAAGAAGCCCCACTGACATAAACTAACACAAAGTGACACGTTGTTTAAAAAGTTGTTTCGAATGTCTTCTCCCATTGATCTTCTTAAAGTAAGATAAATAAACACTGTGTGTGGTGCAGCCAGACTGAGTATTTTTGCTCCTACAAATGTTTATACATTCTCTGGTGTTTGTTTGTAATGCTGTTTGTTGACTGTAAATTTCAGACCTGCATGTTAGTAATGTATACATTTACAGAAGCAGTGCATTTTGAGGAGTGCAGTCAGGGTAGTGCCTCTTACGATCACTGCCAGGTGAATAGTGGGTGGTTTGTTTTTCTGCTCCTTCCTTTGTCTTTGTGCTCCCAGTGAAAGGGATGGCTGTGGTGGCCAGAACTTCAATAAAGCAGGACCTTCAGGTCCATGAGGAAAGCCATATAGGATTTCTCTAGTGGGATCAAGTTGCTTCAGCTTTTCATCTAATTAACAAATAACTCTGTTGCACTCAGTTCATTCAGTGGTGATGAGGATGATGTGTGTTTTCTCTCAGGATGAAGTGACTGAGATTGTGAGAGATTGTTAGAGACAAAATTCCTGTTGGCTGAGACCCCTCCTGCCCCTCTGTTCCTGTTTCACAGTTCTCTCCCCAGTCTTTGAAAAAAAATCTTCCCTTTATCACTTATTGTTATTATCAGCATTTTAATCCCCAGGGCAGTAGGATTATATAGAAGATTTGGGAATAATGCAGGCACTTTCTTCCAGTAAAATGAATGAGCATAGCTACCTGAACGTAGTGTATGTGTAGGAAGAGTTCAGCTAAATCAGTCACCATTTCTCCTATTAGGTGGAATTTCCTTTGAACCCATGCTTCTGTTGGTTTGTGTAAGTTAAGATTACATGTTTTGGATGTTCCAGCTTGCCTTGCACTTTCCTTTCTGCTCTCTTATGCACTTTATCTACATTTATTAGACACAGGTTTTGCTGCCTTGCAGTTACCATCACAGAAACCACTCTCATTTGAGTATAAGCTTTATTAACATGTAACAAATTTTAATTAGTTTTACTAGCTTTAAACATAAGTTTTGAGAGAGCTCCTTCTGCCTCAGGTGGACTGTTTATAAATCTGCTACTAGAAAAAAAAAACATTTAGTTTTGCCCATGCTAAAGTGCTCTGATAACATCTAAGAGTTCTTGTGTCTTCATGGATTGGAATGAAATCAGTTGAAGGACCTTTGTGGCAGAGAAGTATTTTTTTAATTCTACTCTATGCTTGTGTATCTTGCCACCCTGACAATAGCTGTTCCATGAAAATAAGAAGGACCTACTGCAATTATGAGGTTCTTAATGAAGCCTCTCAAAAGACAGAGGTCTGTCTGGTGGTCCTGTAGCTCACCATACTGTTGATGGCCACAAAGCACTGATAAGTTTGTATGTAGCAGATGCTCTTTTTCACTTGGCTGTTTGGAAATTCAGGGAATTAAATGCATGAGGAAAAAAAAAAGTGAAATAATGTTTCATTTTCCTAAAGTCACACCTGTGAACACTAGAACTGAAGTTGACAGAGCAACCTTAATTCAACTTCCCTGTGCTTTTCCAGTTTTTTTGGAATCACGTGCTAGTTTTCATGGGAACCAGTCTTCTCATAAAACACTTGATGGACCTGGTCTGTGGTGTAATAAATATTTTTTAGTAAGAGGCTGTTTTCTTTAGGGCCAGTTGCCTCACTTACTGCAAATACTGGAAATTGTTTAGTAAATGAGGCAGAACATAGCAGAAAAGGAATGGTGCTTTTATTCTCAAGATTACGGTGAGAGCATGCATGTGCTTAAAGCAAAAAATATGCTTGAATTGAGTTGCTTGTAAAATCAGACATCTTTTGGTGGGTTGCAAAGCAAGCTAGTATTTCTGCTTTCTCTTACCAGTTCACTTACTTGTTTTACCTCTTCACTATTTCTACCTTTAAAACATTCTGTTTGATTTCCTTTAAAGAAAAAAAAAAATAAAGTCAATACCAGTACTTACAGCCTACCCTGGTCTTGCATCACTTTTCTGGTATGCGAAAGACCCTTTTTTTTCTTTTCTTTTTTTTTTTTTTTCCTTACTCTCCCTATGAAATTGCAATTTCCAGGATTTTGGCTTTCAGGTGGTAGGAAATGCACTATGTTCCACATTTATTCACTGACAAAAGTGCACACAACTCTTCCTGACACTTTGACAGTTTAGTGGGAGATGCTGCTCTAAGTAGAATGTGTCTGTCTGTAGCTAGGTCCGTTTTCTAAGCACTGGGAATTCATCTGTTTTCTTGCGGATTCTTTTCTTCATATTTTATTACTTCAGAGAGAATACAAAAAGTGCTTGTTTCTTTCTTTCTTCCTTTCTTTTTTTTTCCCCCCTCCAGTTGACACAATCAGTATTATTTGAAGGGAAAAAAATTACACACAGAATGGGAAATAGGGTGGGAAAATGTAATAGGAACTGCAAATCTTTTCTGTCTTGTCTGAGTAAATGAGAGCTGATGAGAGATGCCACACAATGAGGTCTAGGGGATGCTTGCTGAACTGGTATATAAAGATTGTTTCATTTTGCTTCATTTCATTTTACTGTATTGAATTTGAAAGGGAAAATTGCAGCAGACATGAAAGTTTGCTGTAGAAACACCTTCGGTTGCAGTACCCTTGGCATGAACCTGGGCAAACATGAAAAGAAACATTAAATAAAGTAGTTTATGAATTGTGTAGGTGTGCTTCAGAAGCTACTTTTTGAAGAGTGCCCTTTCACAAAGAGTGGCCCTGCCTCTTAGGTTATTCTGCTACTTTTGTTTTTAATCTCTTAAGGTGTCATTCTGGATTGTCTTTTGGTTTTGTTTTTTTTTTGTAATTTGGTAGTGGGGGAGAGGAGTCAAAACTACTGTTTTGCAAGACTATGTGGTAACGTTTTTGAATGCCAGTTTTCAAGAAGACTGGAAGAAGATTATTTCTTCCCCCGTTTATGCACACCCTAAAGGTTCTTCTTCCCTTTTCAAATGAGTATAACTCAGGCGAACTTGGTTCTAGGTGGGATACTGCTACAGCATTGCACTCCTCTGCAGACAATTTTACTTCTACCTTGCATGTTACAAGCTGCAGTGCTTCTGTCCACCTGGAGTAACTGCACATTGTTTGCTGGAAGGAGCAGGTGTGAGTCAGGTTAATTTGAATTATTTTTTTTCTTGTGCTACCTTATGTGTCATTAGTTCTCAAAAGACTTAGGATTTTTTATGCCTAAGTCAATGTCTGTTGAGTATGTCTGAAGTAATTCATCATGAACAGCAAGCATTGCTGCGTAATAACTCTGACAATGCACAGTATGAGATTTGACACTCCTGCCAGGGCCATTACCCTTGGGAGAGATCTTTGATGATAAAACATCTAAAAATTAAACTTTTTTTTCTAATCTAAATATGTGCATTGTAATGTTCAGAAGAAAGATTCATCATCCTTGTCTTCAGAGTCCGGCTCTGGTGTGTTCTCATGGCAAGTTCATGTCATGAACAGATTTAAGACTCTTCTCCTAGAAAAATTTTTTACCATCTGGAAACTTCTGGATTTCTGTGAGGTAGGCATGCTTGGCAAGCATTTGCCTGGCAAGAATTATGCTTTGTACACACCTTCCCTAATCAAAGTCCTAGAGAGTGAAGAGGTGGGAGTAACATTGGTGGGCACTGGAAGAGAAACAAAGGGGGGTGGTATTACTTTTCTCCAAGCAAAGGGGTGGTTTAATGGTATTGTGTAACATAGCTCTTCTGCTACTCTGAGGGTTAGGGAACGATTATTTAATTCCTCCCCCTTCCGCCCCTGCCATTACCACTGCCTCTAAATGGAGACCTGCAAGTGCAACGGTACCCATAGGGATATCAGTGTCTCTGGATGTGATTCATCCCAAGGAGCATCATTCAGCTCAGTATCTAAAATCCGGGTGTTGCTAAGTGCCATGAATTTGTGATCCTGGTTCAAGGAAAAAACATTTTTTTTCATGGCTGTGGTTTTGGAAGTGGAGGGGTTCCTCATTGTTTTGGGGTTTTTTTCCCAGATAAACTTCATAGGCTCAGACAGGGAAATCTTGGATAACAGAAGAGTAGTGACAAAACCAAAATTCTTCTTGACCTAGGAGTGGATGGCTCATGGAAAAGGGACTAATTTTCTCATCGTCATGAATAGATGTAATGGCTATGGAGCATTAAGAGAAGATATAAGAATTTAAAAGCTGATTGAAATGCAGAACATGTTGGGATATTTGGGGAATGGGGTAAGACAATCACTTTTTTTCTGTAAATTTTCCTAGTCCAAGTCTTTATGCTGTGCAGTCTGACTAGCTATGCTATTTCATATACAATAGTAATTCAAGGAATATTCTTTTTAGCAGAATAAACAAATTTTTGCTACTTGACATGTGAAATGTTTGTGCTAGTAAATTCCACAGACAGCCTCTTCCCCCCACCCCAGTATTGTTTTGTCTGATTATACAATCTTGAAAGTTTAGAATTGACTGGTTTACTGTAAGAAGCATTAAGTAAATGCAATCTCCCTATTTTTAATAACAGAAGCTCAAATTTCATGTGAGATCACACCAGTACTCCAGTGTAATTAAGTTTATGGTTTTCTTATGCACTTCAAATGCCTGTGATGTGCAGTTAATAGTATTTTTCAGACAAGTATTAGGACACCTCAGCAGTGATGCCAGTGTGGGATGGTGTCTAACAGCAGTGCAGACAGCACAGAAAAAAGAAAATTGCAGGACCCTGTTATAATTTGTCTAAAAATATGCATGACAGCAGAGCTCATTTTTTTACCTGAGTTTAGAGACTGATAAGGCTTTAAATTAGAGTGAAGCTTCATCAATGAATAAGGCATGAAACAAGATTTCCAAGCTTGTCTTTAAGTCCAGTGTGTATTGAGAGTTAAATATGGTGGGATATCAGATCTTCTTCAACTTGGATTTTGTGTAATGGATGTAAAGCAAGTCTATTTTCTGCTATGCAGATTTTTACTACAAGCTGTTACAAGACTGCATAGGAAGTTCTGGAGAAAAGCTTTGGATGAACCTTTTCATCTGTTTACCTATATACAGATGCATTTTTTGTTTGTTTGCTTGCTTGCTTAAAGGAATCATGATTTTTCAATACAAGAGCATTCTTTTTCTATTTCTAAGAAAAGAAAATAATACTAAAGATGACTAAGAATTCCAGAGAAGTGGGCTGGAATAAGTTAAACAAAGCATTTTATTAAAAAATTACTTAAACTGGTGAAGTTTTTTTGTTTACTTTGAAGAAGTTTTGATTTTCAAATGTTTTGAAGATGAGGGCCAAAATTTTCATTTCATGAGAAGGAATGATGTTTCTGACTTGGCTCCATCTGACATGCTTATTGAACACTGAAACTTAAAATTGTACTTACTCAGGCTTGGATGTAGAGCTGGATCTGCACATACAGTGTGTGTGACAGCTCTGTAAATTAGAATGAGACCTGATATTCCAATGTCTTGGACTGTCTGGGCATGACTCTGCAGCACAAAATCATATAAATTTTGTGATTATTGAGATTCAGCTTGGTTGTGTATAGGAGTGTTAAAAATGAGCCCCTCATTCCTTTCTGAAACGATTCCCTCTGATGCAATAGGACTATCAGGCTTGCTGACAGTAATGGCAAAATTCTCACATGTCAGTAGAGCCTCTCCTCCTTTGGAAAGCTGAAGAACAGCTTGCTTTATGTAAGTATTTAGGGACACGGCAAAGACCAATAGGTGATATGTGGGCCATGTTTTCAGTCACTTTTCCAGCTCCTGTGCTGTGTTGTAAGGGCAGCAGATCTGGGAAGTCCCTGGCAGGTATCCATAGAATAGCCCTTCCCTTTCTTTATTAAAACACCACATGCAAATGCTAACCAACTGTTTTGTTCATGCAGGTCTTTGCCCATGCAAATTTAGACTGTTGGTTTCCTTCATTACTTATAAAGAAGTTGGAATGTCCTTTTGAGTGGGAAATAATAACCAGGATAGTTCAGTAGCACCACTTTTTATTCTGTTTGCTCCTTAATCAAATGAAAACCACGCAGACTTCATTGTGACTGATGCAGAAGGGAGGACTACGGGGTTTGGCCTCACAGGTATTAACTTGTGTCAATCCTATGGGCAGGGAGCTTTCTTTGTTATCTGCCTTTTAGGGGGACTGTTGGGGGCAGGAAGCAGTACAGTTGGGACAGGCAGTGGGAGTGCCTGCTCTGGCTTCAACTGCCCATTGCTGGCTGGGAAATGCTAATTGGCATTTGAGAGAACATACTCTATATGAGAAAGTGATGAGTGAATGGAAATTAAAACAAAAGGGTTGAAAATAGAGCTATAATCAATCTAGCCCTGTATCTCAGTAAGCCAGGGGCAGTATTTCATAGTGAATTTGGGGCAGATATTGCAGCAAGTGACACAATAGCAGGGGGTCTTCCCCCCACTCCCTCCTCCCCTGCCATTAAATCTACATTTGGAAGGTGGATGGTGCTGACTCATAAATTAAATTGGGGTAATACATACAGTGTATATATATTTCTGTCACTTTGTCTCAAATTAAACACGAACCTTCTCCCCTGACAAGATGATAGAAAAGTTAATTGCTCGCCCTGGCTTTAAATTGGAATTTGAATTTGCAAAATGCTAAAGGTTTATGAGATCTAAATCATGAGGAGCTTAAATTACATTCCTGTGATAAAATATTAATAAATCAATTAAAACATAAGCCGAGTATAATATTACTTTTTTTGTAGGAACCTTGAACACAATAATTCATTAGAGTGTGCAGTAACAATTATTGTATCTTTTTTAATTTTCTTTTTTATTAGTTTCTCTTTTTTTAAACTGGGGAAAAGGCAACATCAGATGGGAAAACACCACACAATGGTGGAATATTATCCTGGTATCAAATCTAGTAATCTCCTAGTAACAGTGCATGTACATACAAAAGTATCTGAACACCCTGAGCTCTGCACATTGCACCATGGCTCCACTATAACAAGACTCACTCACTGAAAGATGGGGGCTGTTTTCCCCTTTTAACCATGGGAAAGAAGGGCAGTAGCATGGGAAGAGGGGAAAAAAACTTGCTGCTCCTGTTTTGTTTTTTTTTTTCTTTTCTAGCCTCTTTCCATGCCATTTTATCCTTTTCTTATTTTTCCTTCTCCCTTCTCTTTATTGGCATAAGATTGGTATGATTTCAGTGTCAAAACTATCAAAAAAATTCACAGATCTCTCTGCAAAACTGGCCTGAGTTTTGTGTTGGGAAAACTCAGGTTAGAATTGGATTTTGTTGCTAGATTTTTAGTTATGTTTTGAACAACTCTCACAGCTCTAATCTTTACATAACCCATTTCTCTGTACTATATAAAGAGCACTTCAGGCACAGTATGGAACTTAGTTATTATTTGAGGAAGGAGGTGTTATGCTAGCTCAGCATGCATTTCTTATATGCAAACATTAATACACAAGGAATGCAATTATTACATATACCTGCACACCTCTAGTGCTTGTGAAGGTGCAGATTCCTTTGTCAAGTGCTTTTTACCTTCTGTGAAATGACTGGACTGCAAGTCTCATACAGGTATGCTTAGTAAAGGGTCTAATTGCTATTATTATATTATTTGTGTTTGAATTCTTGAAAGGTTATTTAGTACAAATTATGTGTTAGTGCCAAATTGGCAGCTCTGGGGACTGAAGTCTGCTGTACACATCCGTAGGGTAGGTCCCGGGGCTGACTGTGCTCTGCCCACCCTTCCCTGCACACTGGAGTCCTGCACAGCCATTGCTCCTGGTGACCTTGGAGGGTCTGCTTCAGACTCCCCTGGTTTTGACCTTTGCAGCTTAGACCATGGCTCATGCAGATCATGTGTGCTGCAGCCAAGCGTTTTTGATGAAGCTAGAGCATCCAACTAGAAGCCCCAGCCTGGTCCCTCTCTCCAGGGATGGGAGGGCTGTGCAGGCGGCAGCAGGGAGGGGTGCGCAGCTGCTGCTCCCGCCTCTCCTGCGAGCAGCCCGCAGCCATCTCCCTCCAGCAGCACGGGGCAGCTGCGTTGGCCAGCTGAAAGCAGCCGGGGCCAGAGTCAGCTGGGGAAAACAGCGACAGGAGATCCAGGAGCAGGTGGTGGCTTGTGCTTCTAACCACCTGTCTGAGTAACGCTTTCCTGTGCTGCCCAGAAGCTATGACAGGCTTCAGTTTTCCCTGGATATGGGATCCCTCATGATGCTCAGGGTTCTCCTCATGGTGAGACCATAAGGAATTCATTGAAGGATCCTGCTTTACCATGCTCCTGGCTGTCCTAATTTGGGAGTGACCTCAACTTAAAATTAAATCTTCGCTTTTGCATTTGCTGTCCCTCTGCTGATGAGGCAGGCAGGGTCTGGTGTAGTGATGCAGAATAAAATCAAACTTTGTGTCTCTAAGCACACGTACCATGTCAGTAGTGCTAAGCTCCTCATCAATATTAAAGAGTCAGTTGTTAGTTTTTACATGCATTGCTTTTCATTTTTCCAATTTCATGAAGGGAGGATGTAAGAAAAGTCACTTTCCACCAGGTCTCAGTGTAGCATAGCAAACCAGTGGTGGCGATTCAATTGACTACGTGACTACAGCTGCCCAGCCTTGCACTGAACCTCACCAAAACTGGAGAAATACCTGTTCATTAGGAAGTAAATGACCATTGAGCTTGTTTTATGCAGACTGAGAAGCAGCCATCAGATGCAATTAGCCTCTTGTGGCTACCGAAATGAGGTACATTTAAACAAGCAAGCTAAAACTGAATGTTTCATATCACCAGCATGGTCTGATCTTCCTTTGTTATGATTGCAATAGATTGTTGAGGGTTGACCCAGTATTATTTATTCATGGCTCTTGATAATTACATTTACTCAGCAGATTCTATATTTCACAATTTCTCTTATAAAGTGTGACTGAATCTTTGTGCATTCCTGTAAATAAATTTTTTTAATTGGATCGGTCGAAATTCATGTGTGTGTAGGGAGGTGTTCCAGATTTTTCTTGTGAACTGGGATCATTTCCAGCACAATTGAAGAAAACTTTTAATACCAAGTTATTTGTCAGTGTTGTCTTTGGTTGAATCGTAGGAGTTACACTGGTGAAGTCACAGAATCATAGAATGGTAAAGGGTTGGAATGGACCTTAAAGGTCATCTAGTCCCAGCCCCTCACATGCCACGGGCAGGGACACCTTCCATTAGACCAGGCTGCTCAAGGCCTTATCCAATCTGACTTTGAACCCTGACAGAGTTGGGCAATCCACAACTTCCCTGGGAACCTGTTCCAGTGCTTTCTCTGTGGCACAGTATCCTTGCTGGGAGGTGAAGTGGACTACATGCACAAGAGCATTGTTGACTCCTGCCCTGTGCAGAGATGGAAGATTCTTTTTTTAGCCGTGGGTGACATCAGGTGCTTGAGGTGGTGAGTTGAGGCTATGTATGGGCTTGTAAAAATTGATTGGCCAGTGCCAGTACAGGGAGTACCCTACAGTTTTGAGGACCATTCTGTCAAAGACTTCCCTGCCCACATGAGGACTGCCATCTCTTCCTTCCTCTGCCCCAGGGAGGCAGCCAGAGGACGGATGGACAGACAGATACTGCAGTAAATGCCTGTTGGGGGCACCGAGTTTCTCGCCGATGATGGTAAACATGATTTGGCTCCTGCACTCTTGTAATCAGGCTTACTCCTGCTGAAACAGAGATTGCTCTATTGCAGTGCCAGGCCTGTAGCAATACCAACTGTTTAATAATTAACAGGCCCTGTTGTTGGCAGGAGCTCCCGGCCCCCCGTCCCAGCCAACGCGGAGTGCCCGTCCTGTGGGTTTACCTGCCCGCCTGTGCTCTGGAGTGCGGAGCAGCGCCATGCTCGGCGGAGGTGGAAGCAGTGCAGAGACATCCATCTCTGTCTAATCTGCTTGGTTTATTATTCTCCAGGGACCTGGGGTGATACAGTGAACATGCAGTGCTTTGGCAGCACTAACAATGGCTGGGCTGTTGTTCTAGTTAATATTACAGACTTTTGCCTCATGCATGGGGTATTTTCATCCTCTGTTCAACTGCCCATTTTCTAAGGTCTTACTTACTTTACCTTTATTTTTTTCTTGGAGGGGTGAGGTAGGTGGTGGGAGAGGCGAGTTTCCTGCGAATTAAAAAATAAAGCAATGGGCTGAACTAGCTTGTTCTCCTGGTGCCAGAATGGTGTTTATTGTTTTATTGTGTTACTAAGTATTATCAAGCACTTTTCCAGTATTTTTTTGTTAGAATGGATGCTGAAATGAAGAGCAGTTTTTGTAGTGAATGAAGGGACTTCATTATGGAAGTCACTCTACCAGTGGGGGGAAAAACAATAGCAAATAAGCCTTCACTCTTACCTCCATTTTGGCCACTTCCATAGTTTTTGTTTGATTTTCTTATTACTGTGTACAATGTATGCATGTGGAAAACAGTATGTCATGGTTTATGTAGAAGTGAAGTTCAAGTTGGAGATCAGTTAGGAAAAATATTGTGATATTGTGAAGAAGAAGAGATTATACTGTAGAGTTAAAATGTAACTGCATGAATAGACACAAGCATACATATTAATTTCCCTTTCGTCCTCCTTTTGAGTGGAACACAAGCCAGAATTTTCACTTGGTGGGATAATGATTTTATTTTTTAAAATCCATATATGAAAGGAATTGTAAGTAAAGATTTTTTTCCATTCCATGCTGCTACAGAGTTCTGTATTTGGAGTCAGCTAAACTTCACACAGTATAGACCATTTTAATCATCTGTGAGGGAAATCACTGAGCTGTGTGTTAGCCATGACATGGATGACACAAAAGGCCTTTGTGGTTTTTAGCAAATATTGCCCTGTAAAATGTATGGTGTCTTCCAGTGTTCTGGAGAGAATTCTGTCATAAAATTCTCTGTCAACTCTACTTGAAACTCCACCCTTTATTGTAATTATGGCAGGTGCAAGTATAAGGAAGCAAATGTAATTAGTAATCAGACATGTGAGTACTGCCCTGTTGCCAGCTTTTTATTTCCCCTATAGTAGCTTTGCCATTACAGATCTGAGAACCCTGTAAAACCCTTGCATAATTAATGTTTAGTTTCTAAACCAAGAAACCCTGGTCTGGGGCTCACTGATGCTATTTCCTCTAAAAATAGAGGGCATTAATGTGAGCATATCCATCCATTTTCAATAGGTGAGTCAAATTAAATACTCCAGAACAAGGTGGGAAAACTTGAGTTTGTCTAAATCCTTGGGCCAAATCTCATCACGTGGGGTTTTCAGGTCATCTGGATGATGTTACTAGACATGAGCAGTCTTTGCTTCCCATGCCATTTATTTTCCTGGCATACGTGAGCTCTTCTGAAAATTCTTGTGTGTTTTTTTAATCACCCCTGAAGGCTCTGGCCTGAACAAGCATCTGGCATTTGATGCAGTCTGCGCTGCGATTGCAGTAATGACTTCTTCCCCTGTTTGTCATTTACTTGAGTAGATCTCTGCAGACGGTCTTTTGATTTACTCTCAACTGGGAGCAAGTTGGACTTCAGTGCTGCTGGATGTGTTCAAAAAATGGGAGAAGTACAGACAATGAACTTGTTGCTCTTCTTTCTGAAAGTTGTAGAATTGTTGTAGTTCTATACTTTTTTTAAACTTTTTTTTATTTCATAAGGATGTTGAAGCGATGCCAGCAGATAATTTTCAGGAGTCTTGAGCAGGGCAGCTACAGGTATGAAGGGAGAGGCAGTGCACTCAGGAGATTAATGAAGTGCCTTTGCAGCTGCTATTGTAGAAGCTGGAAACCTTGTTTCATTAAGCAGAAAAATAAACTACAGAAACAGAAGACTCCCTCTCCTTCTTTCTAAAAGTGTTTCCTTTCTTAAAATGCACATTTTTAATCCAGTGGGAAGAGTCTTTTCTTACTGCTGACATACTCCTTAAATCATATTGTTTTCAGGCAGTAGGTAGAGTGTGTAGATGAGTGACATTTGCTTGTAACTGTAACTAAAACATAGTTTTAGTGACATCAAAAAAAATGATTGCATTTATAAGCTGAACCATTTACAGCAGGTAGAAGGAAAACTGAAAGCTAGATTTAGGAATGGAAAACATCTCTGAGTGCCTGCAGCTGTGCCATCTTGGGGTGTGATTTATTTAGAGTTCCTGGTCAGTTCTTGGTCTCTCTTCTTGGAAGAGAATCACTAGGAGTAACTAGAAGGATTCTTGGGATTGATTCAGTAGGTTGTGCTGTTCCCTTGAAGCCAGCTCTGATGCTGTGCCCTGCAGGATATTTAAGGGGTTGTTTGTTTCTTCAGCTCTAGCTTTCAGGTAGGACTTGAAAATTAGCTATCTGCTGCCATAAAAAAGATCTCATTAATGCCCTTTTTTTTTTTTTTTAGCTGTAGCAGTATTCGTAGACCATATGTGAACTTTCAGTAGCATGGGTGCTGGGAAATATAGTAGAAGATAAAACATAATGGTTTAAGAGTCATCTCATGTATGCTTGACTGTGAAGCTTGAAGCAAAATTCCTGGATCTGTGAATTCCACGAGTCGTAACTGGAAAAACAACCCTATGGGAGCAAGTGAGGACATAGGATAATGGCTTTAAACTGAAAGAGAGCAGTTTTATATTAGATATAGGGAAAAACCTCTTCTATAAGGGGGTGAGGCACTGGAACAGGCTGTCAGGACAAACCATTCTGTTTTATCCTCTACTATATTTCCCACCACTCATGCTACTGAAAGTTCACATATGGTGTAAGAATACTGCTGCAGCTGAAAAAAAAATCATACAATCACAGATGCCCCATCCCTGGAAGTGTTCGTGGCCTGGCTGGCTGGGGCTTGAAGCAGCCTGCTCCAGTGGAAGGTGTCCCTGCCCATGGCAGGGTGTTGGAGCTACATGGTCTTTAGGGTCCCTTCCAATTAGGTTCTGTGATTCTATGATTTTTTTAAACATGCTGTGTGGATAGTAGACCTGACTTGGCTTCCAGCACAAGGTGAAGTTGAATCCAGAAGCAGACCTAGAGAGGACTCCAAAACATTCCTGCTCTGGGAGTTGCTTGAATGTGAGCTCTCAGTGATGGCCCTCCACTGAGCTGTATTCTGGTAAAAAGCAGTCACTCAACTAACAAACAAAGCAACACATATTTTTCAGAGGATATGAACAGTGTCTTTCCGAGCTGTCTCCAGACTTCAGAATTCTTCTCAGAAGTCTTCAGAAGCAGTGAAACCTTTCCTCTGTGCTGGACCCCTCTTTTGTGGGAGGACTGCTGGTTATGGTCTCTGGCTAAGGAAGAATGTTCTTTTTGACTCTGAAGGTCACATGAAACATAATGTAAGAAATTTCTCTTTGTATGGTTTGAGGTCAAAAAGGTCATTCGTGTTTTGAACCCAGTTTTGCACAAACAGATTCTCTCCATCTTGAACCCATCAGGAGGTTAAACTCCTCCCTTCCATTGATGGTTTTGTTCCACTGGTCAATTCCCTTGTTGTTTAAAAATGTGAGATTTTTTTCTGCTTCAGTTTGACTTTCTTTCTTTCATTCTTGGCTTCACGTTCCAGACTTTGGTTCTTGTTACGCCTTTCTTCACCCAACTGAAGATCCCTTTAGAAAACAATGCAATAGAGAAAAGTAAAAATGCCTTTTAAAGCCTACCCACTACCTCCTGTTTATGCCTCCAGGGATTGCTTTGGCCATCTTTGCCACATTGCTCTGCTTGTTCATGTTCAGTTGTTTATTTGTTGTAATCCTTCTCAGAATATCTGTTTTTCAGGGTGCAGCGCACCCCACCTCCACCCATGTCCCATCCTGTAATACATCATGCATTCCTTTTACTTGAAGGCTTGCCCTACTAAAACGTTTTATTTGAAAGAACAGAAGTTTTGAAAAACCTGATTCTCCTCATCTCTCCTGTTCTCCTGTAATTTTATCAGTCTTTGCTTCACCTGGAAATTTTTGTTAGCAGTGATTTTATGGGTCCTTGATCAAAATGCTGAATAGTGTTGTTGTTATTACTAGTTTTACCTGTATCTTCTTCAACCCACCTGTATTTGGAGACCCCTTAGGGTAATAGCTTTCTGAGGCTCTTCTATTAGTTAGCAGTTCAACACATGCTTTCATTGATGGAACTAGAATATTCTGCAGTAGTCCTATGTCAAATGCCTATAAAACTGTAAGTGTATAAGCTCTTAGGGTTATAAAATGCATACCCTTACCAAAGAATGAAATCAAGTTTGTTTGACAAGACATATTTTCCATAAAACTGTTTAAACTAGCATTAATAATTTTCCTACCTTTCAGATCTTTATCAATCATTTCAATTAGCATACATCAGTGGAGTTTTACTGGTGTCAGTAGATTTGTACATTTTGCTCACTTATTAGTGTCCTAATGAGAGTGTATTACTCAAAAAAGCAAAAACCAAAGCAAAAATCAGTGCTAAGGATACTGCAATGCACTTGGGCACTTCTTTATTTGGAGAAGCAGTCTGTAACTTCTATGTGTGGTTGTAGATGGAATTCCCTGGTAAGTCCCAGCAGTCCCCACAGGTAGAGTGGACACTGGAGAAGGTCTCTAAATGGAATTTTAATCCATCAAAATGTTTATGGGATTTCTTACAAAAATTTTAATTGGATCTGAAGTCTTTTACCTTGCATCCAGCATAGGTATGTGCTTTGTGGGCATCAAGACACTACTTCCACAGTTTTTTCTTGTTTGTACAGAAGCTCAGAGTACAGCTTGGTTTTCCTGAGCTGCTCTCTTCTTCCATTTCCTGAAGTTCCCAAAGGGAATCTATTGGGAAAATTCTGCAAACATCACAGAGTTGTAGGTACTGCTGGGATGGCTGTGAAGCAGCTGTGTTGGTGTGGAGGCAGGAGGCCGACGACTCCTGGAAACAGATGAGTCTTCCTTTCAGATAGATTGAGACATAATTTTCTTTCCTATTAGGTCCTGAGATGTTTTGTGCTTTAAACACCCTATTATGTCTAGTAAGACTGAAATATTTATTATTTACGTTAGGCTCCAAATGAAAAATGTTGAAATGGGATGCAGGCAAAATTCCTGGACTACTGCATTTGACTGTCTAGTGTACACAAAATTGCAAGATGTGGGTGAGAGTTGTGTATAAAAATATTTGAATTTTGTATGAAATATATATGTGGATTTAATTTTTTCTTGAGGGTGTGAGGACTTGGCCAAAATTGGGCTGGCATGGATGGAAGAAAAAAAAGAAAAGGAATTTGAGTATACCAGAATGACCTACTTAAAAAAATTAAATTGGAAAAAAGAGTAATGTCTTGTAGCTATGGGATAATGGAATTTGGGACACTTCATCGTAATCTTACTTTTAATTGACAACAGGCATGTTTGTGCTTTATTGTGGAAGGACTTTGTGATCAACATACCATTGCTGCATGAAACACTCCACTTTTTATTTTGCTGGTCAGAGAAAACAGTCCAGGATTCCAATCTCCAGGTCCAGGACTTTCATTTAAATCAATTTGTATTGTATTCTGAGGGAGATTTACTCTGATTATTAAAAAACAAACCCCACCCAGTCTCCTTCTCCCTCAAAAAATCCTCACTTTCTTTCTCGACATTGAAACTTCTTCCTGCTCAAAGGATGGTGAAGAATGGCTGGTATTTCTGGAGAACACTGTGTTTAAAATATTTGGTAGGGAATCCTTTCTGTATGGTAAAAGGGATTGTTGTTTCTGATCTGACTCTGGGCATTATTGTAATAGAAATATTTTAATTGTTATAATGTATAGATTGTAGGAGTTTAAATGGAATATAATTGATTTTGGTGTTCTAATGATAGGTAAAATTTCAGAGTCTCACACCTACTCTTTTAGAGTAAACTTATTTTACCTTGTAGCCATATTCTGAAGCTTCATAAAAGCATTCTGCTTACAAGCCTTTACAAGAAAGATCTTAGTGTTAAACCAATTGAAATATCATTTTAATTCATTTTTAACTGAGTTTTCTTATTCACAAATTTATTATAATTTTCTCATTCTTCTTGATGAATTTTATGTCTTAGTTTATCTATACATTCAGTCCATAAGCCCTTCCCTTAAAAGTTCTCAGTACATTTGGTGAGATGCTATATACCTTGGGGAGCGTGAATGATTTATTAAAATCCCACCCTTCATCTCCTTCCAAATATGACAGTCAGAATTCAAAGTGAGAATAATTACAGCTATGCAGTTACAGCAGTTCTGAAAGACAGGGTAATGTGAAGACTCCAGAGGAAATGTTAACAATTCTAACAGTTTTTTGTAAAAGGCAGAAAGACACTGTCAAACCAGAGGTATAAACAAAGAATAGGTTAAAATAAAAAAAAAAAAACAAAGCTTAAAGGCCATCAAGGACTGTTGAGCCATGGAACAGATGATTAGCAAGCAAAAACTTGTTGTCCAAAATATTGATATCTTGCTGGCAAAAAGAGATGTGTGTTATTTGCCCAACTAGATAAGTCACTGGGGGACACAGGAATGACATGAATCTCTTTCAGTACCTCTCTCTGAAATACTAAATTAAGGTTAGTGGCTACATTTGACAAAGAAAAAGTGTTTCATCTGTGCTGCACATAGTGAACTATTAGTATGACTGCAGCATTTAGACAAATTGAATGGCATGCTATTGTCCATCATCTTTCTATTCTCCTTTTTTAGCCTAATTTTGAATAATTCATGGGAAAAATGATCACTTCGTAATGCCACAAGCTCACAGCAGGCAAAACTAATTTTACATGATATGAAAACAGATTTTATTTATTTAAGAGTAATATTTAAAGAAAACAACAACTTTTTTGACACCAGCTGCTGGGAAATAAATAGAATATTTTATGACAGAAAAAAAAATCCAAATGCATTAAAAGCTGTTCCTGAGAGATGGATTAAAAAGTAAAATATAGATGTTGGGCAGATAAATTTAAACTTGGTGGTCACTCATGTAATTATGTTCCTTAGGGGGAGTGAAGGATAGTTTTCTGGAGAAAAGGAAACTTCAAAGGAGTGCAGAGATGTGTTTAAGAACTTGTCTGAATGCTGATCTCTGTTCTGGTGACTGGGGGCAGCTTGGGTGACATCTCTTTAAGATCTTTTACATTCTCTAGACCAGATGGGGTTTTTTTCCCTCATGTCTGTTGCGTGAGAAGCAAGCCTCCTTTTTTTTTCCCCCCCCCCTCTATTTTTCCATATCTGACCTCAGCTCTTTAGCACGAGGAAACTTTGAACCTACAGCTTTTTTGCTGCTTGTTTTTCATTGGGTTTTTTTTTCTTTCCCCCCTTCTTGGAGTGGCTTGATGAGTGCAGCAAGAAGGCAATCTGGAGGGATATTTTATTTTTTCTTGTGAGGCCCTGCCCAAGAGTAAAAGGAGTGAGCAGGTCAATACCCTGTTCTGGTGTCTCAGGATAGGGCAGAGGAGGTGGAGAGCAGGAGGAAAGTTGCACAGTGTTTTAGCACAAGAGCAGTTGGGACAAATGCCATCAGTAATATAAATGTTGCGTACTGCATTTTCATATAAAACTGTTTAACTTAAAAACTCTTAGTGACAGAGGGAATGTAAATCTGAGGCTGAGAGCCTGAGTCCCTAGCAGAAGTTTATTATTATGCCTGATAGCAGCTGAATTCCAGCCTTTTTGCATGCTATAAAATGGGGCAGTTTTGTCTATTATTGGCGCCGTATGCACCATGCAGTGAAGGGTTTGTCGGCAGTTCAGCTGTAAGCCCCCATTTTCACGGGTTTATAACTCTACTGTTAAAAATTCACTCCAGGCTGGAACTTGGCACACGAGATGGAGTCTCTGCAAGTTATGCTGGAACTTAGGCTGTCCTCAGGCAGCTTCCTGACAGTGTTAAAAGACACAAGGGGTGTGTATGGCTCCTTTCAAAAGACAAGAGAGAGCAAGGACAAGTTACACCATTTTGTGCCTTTGATTAAAAATTGTGTTGTTGGATTCTGCCTTGTTTAGAAGGAGCACCCTGATGCCCTTTGGTGTTCTTGCACATGTCTTAAATTTGGGAAGAATTTTATTTGAAATTTTGTTTAACTTATCTGTTCTCTTCCTCATTATTTTTACATGGAGAAAAACTGATCAAAGGCTTTGTATACATTTCCTTTAATGGGATTTAAATGCAGAGTTGTTTTGCTATGCTTTAAGGTTTAAACATTGAATATTTCATTTTAGCTAGCTGTCATTAGTTGGTATTTATATAGAGCTTGGGTGATTATAACAAGCCCTAGGTGTATGAAGTGTATTTTTTTAATGCTTCCAGTGATATTTTCCAAGAGATGAATTTCCAGACTGTAATACGGCTCTAACTGCTGAGTAGTTATGATGCAACCTGCACTTTGACTCAGTCACCTGGTACAAGGCATGCTGTGATCTTGTGAAGAGAGCATGGGTTGGTGTATTTGTATAGTCTCATTTTTCAAGGTATGATGGTCAACTCTTTTTTTGAAGGGGCTTTCATTTTTCACAGTGGTTGGATGCTTTTATGGTGTTGTCATCTTGAATGCCATTGGGATACTTTTGGTTTTGTAGCTGGTTATGGTGATCAGGGAGTACCTTCAGTGCTGCAGTCAGGCAAGAATCCGTTAAAGAGAGGAAGTGGATAGTGGGAATTCCTCATGAGATTGTACAGATCTGTAAGTTGATAGGTCCAGCTATGAAATCTGAAGTTGACCTAGGAAAATGAACCTTTTGTACATCACAGTCAAATTCATGGGCAAAAAGTTCCAAGAGCAAAGATATATTTGAGTTGTACCAAGAGGTAAAGGGTAAAAAATAAAAAAAAATCAGTGGGTAGAATTCAGTCTCTGACACGTAAAGATGGTGCTTGTCTTGTTGTCACTAATAAATATAAAATAATGTATTTGAAAAGCCTGTGTCCATTCTTTGTTTAGATTTTTTTCAGCATTTAACCCATTAAGTATCTAATTCTTGGCTTACATCCATTGATTAAAAAAAAAGACTAGGAACTAAATTGGCGTGGTGAAACAAATTATCTTCTCTTACACAGTCATAAATAAGAAATAATTCTGGATTTTTGTACAAGTGTCAGTATTCTGGATTTACTGTAGCTCATATCTAAAATAAATTTTGGCCAGTTGTCGAAAATTTGGGAGTTTCAGTTTGTGTTGTGAAATAGGAGTTGGTTGGCATTGATCTCGCTGAGGTCATCTGGTCAAAATCCACATTTCAAAAAAATTTCCTTGATATTATCTGTAATATGCACCACTCCTGAAGGATGACTCTCATGCCTACCCTTGGTAATCTCTGGAGAAAATAGTTAAATACAGTCTTCTGGGATTTGCTACCAAATATTTAAACTTCTTATTGCATTGGAAATAGAAAATCCATGTAATGAATTGTAACTAGCAATGAATCTGAGAGGCATCTTCTGGAAGTAACTTTTTGCTAAACTTTATCTGTATTCAGACACTGTTGGCAGAGCAGGTGAAAGGGCTTGAGGTTAAGGGGGTCCATAAGTGATAAGAGTTCTGTGGGATCAGTCTTGGAGGTCTCAGACTAAAAAGCATCATTAACTCAGTGTTACCTTTCAGTGCTTTTCTAAAATCTTCATTTTAGACAAGAGGCCTGCGTGCAGAATTTAAGAGGCTTATTTTCTTATACAGAAATAATGCTGCTAAGCTGCTAGAAATCTCAGCAGCTTAATATAAATGTTCAAATAAAAAAGTTAGTATTTTAACTGTATAACCTTCAAATATAATTAATAATGAAATCCTAAGCAGGGGAGCCTAGGGGAAAGCATTAGGATTTTTTCTATTTGTGGAATAGGTGCAGATCTCTAGAGTACAATTGAAAATAGGGACTAAATATGAGCTGATGATTTGGAAATCACTCATGTGCGCTACTGAATGCAGTCACAGTTGGGATGTAAAGTAGAGCACAGGAGAAAATGAAAAAAGAGGGACCTGAGTCACCAACTTCACGCTCAGATAAAATACTGAACTTGTATACTAGATGGGGATATTCAGATACTTTTTTTAAAATTCATTTGCCCTGAGGATTAAATGAATGTTATCCTGCTAGTGCAGAAGGTAGTACATTATTTTTTTCTTCGCCCTTTTACCAGTGCTACCCAAGTTATTATTATGGAGCTTAATTATTGGAGACAAAAAATCACAGTAAGAGGGAGTGTCATGACTACCTGTGTGATGAGCCTGTTAAGATTTGTAGCACAGTAAGATGCTTTTCAGAAACACTGCTTCCCAGAAAAAAGATGTTGAGTGTTAATCCACAGGTGGTGTTCATGTTCTGACCTAGGAAAGACAAAAAGAAGCTGTTCAGATAATGAAGGGTGTTCTCCAGTGTGGCTGGAATACATTGCTCTGTCTGTGCCTACACTTTTCAGAACCTGTGCACCATTTCTGTGCATGAAGATTGCATGGAAGGCCAGCAGTTCCTTCTGTGATTAAGTGCTTAAACTCTGCAGTACCGGGTGTAAACAGGAGGTATGGGATTATGGGCCAGAATTTTGGTCTCAGTAATGGAATTAGCAGAGAGGAAAACTATCTGCAGATATTTCAGTCATAAGGGATGAACACAGTACTCTTCCAGAGTGCAAGTGGAAAAGGCAGAAGCCCTGGAAAGGACTGGTTCTTTTAAATTTCCAGTTCTTTAGGCGTCTTGAAGCACATGGTGTGGGTTTGCTTAAGGTATAAATGTGTTGTCAGGTTGGGGTTACTACATTACAATCCTTTGAGTCACATGGTTAGGAAGGAAAAGAAAAGAAATATGGAAGCGGAAAGTGAAGTTTGTTGTACACAGTAGTCAGCATTCACACATCGCTGTCACACTGTGTGACCTGAGGTATTGCAGTTATTTCCTATGTAGGTATCAGTTACCATTTTACTGACAGCTTCTGGAAAAGTGATGGTATTGGCTAATGGAGCAATCATACTGCTTGTCAGAGAGGAAAAATTATTTTTAGACTTGTCTTTTATAACAACACCCTTAAATGGTTGATGATGCCTAAAAGAGGCAACACAGAAATTAAACTGTTATTTCACATAGCCTATTTTTCCAACAGAAATAAGAAAAAAAATCTCATAAAATGTGGGAAGGACACTACATATTCACTCCCAGTCTACTGTTTTAGATTCCCACTCAAAACCTGGTAGCTTCCAGGGCTGCATGTCAGTCCTGGGGCACCTCCTGTCTTGAAGACCATGGTGTGTTGTACCCTGTCCATTCTCTTAGAGTGGCTGCACCATTCCCCCTCCACTGCTCAGCAGCAATTACTCTTTGATGCAGGAGCTGTAGCCTAGGTTTTTGTGACCATCTGTGATGTTAATAAGAGAATCTCTCGTCTATGCTACCTTTCCCATGAGAAAAATTATTTGCTGATTGAGCCAATATCCAGCCCATTGCTAACCAATTCATTAAAGCTTTCAGATTATGGTCAACTGTTCTCCACCTCAAGCAGTTGAAGTATGTACTAATGAATGGCTGTTCAGCAACTTCAGATTGTTCATGTAGTCTTGAAGTCGCCTATTTAACCTTTCCCTTATAATGGTCACATCTGAATGTGCCTTGCACTATTGACACAGTTATGTGATTTCTGAAGCCAGAAGCAGATTGAAGTTGCAGAAAGACAAATAATGTAGAAATTAGCTTTTCCCCTTACTTTGAAATCAGAAGGATATTCTGGATATCTTAAGACATTAATAGGTAAAGTTACTAGATAGCCAAAATATTAGGAGATTCCTCTAATAACTTTTTTTTTTGGTGTAGTGATGTTTCTTGGTGAAACATAATCTTTGTTCCACCTCAAGAAGGTAATGAGAAAACTACTTCTCATAGGGTTCATTTTTATCAGAATTGCTTAAGGTTGCAGTAGAGGAGAAGAATGCACTTCCAGTAATTTTCAAGAAACAGTTAGTTAGCATTGGAATTTAAGTTTTCTGTGGATTTCTGTTGTGGTTGTTTGACTTCTTGACTAAGAAGGTGTTACCTCTCACTGAAGTATTTCCTGGGTTCTGAGTTATTTATAAATCCAGTTCTGTGGTGCTTAAGATATGAACTTGTATTGTTGGTTCTGTGTGGGGGAAATTAATATCTCTCTCTACCCCTACTTATTTCCTTTTTTTTTTTAATTTTATGAAGTTTATAGGAATCAACCTTTTTATTCAGGGTGATAAGCCTTTAGCAAATCTGGTTGAAATTGATAAATGAAGAGTACTAGTGAGAGGAGGTATTCAGGCAGCACAATTCTAGCCTTACAGAAACCAAGAGAAAAAGCTGGGGTCCAGAGACAGGATATCTTTAGTTATTCCAGGCTCAACCAATGATTTGCTCTATGACCTTTGGCAAACCACTTGTCTCTTTATGCAGTAAGAAAATACTGATTGATTAAATCGATCTCTGTGTGGGATGAGGGTAATTTTCAGATTCCTGACTGAGGATCTCAGGGTTCTTTATTGCCAAATACTGAGAAGGTAGAAGGTAGTGGTAAACAGGCTGTCAATATTTTCTGAAGATATGCTGTCATTCGCCTTGATAATGATTCATACTGAAAGATTTAGGCAGGTTCTGCTGTTTGAATAATTCAGGTGAAAATGTTTTTCTGATTCCCAGACAGTTTCGACTGTACAGCTTGAAGAAAGGAGACCTAAGATCATTTGCAGGATTGAAAGGTTTACCTGAACACTACCTTTCCATTAATAAGATACCCAGAAAATTAGGAGAGATTTGTTTAACTCTGCCTATACTATCTGTGACTTACTGAAATTTGCCATAAGAGAAACAGATTACCTAAGTTTACTTGCTTGGGTGTTTTTTGGTCATACACTGGCAAATTTGTGAAAAGTAAAGCACGAAGGCTTTTTTCATTCCTGTCACCTGTCTGTAATGTATGCTGGAGCCTTCTTTTCTTATTTGATCATGGGGTGCAACACATGAGCCATGCAGTGAGAAGCTGGGTGTTAGCATCAGTTACAGAAAACAAGTATTTAAAAGTCTGGTAAATCAAGCCAGCTTAAAAGCAAACCTTTACGAGACTGGCATTCATTAACAATACATATAGCAAATATTTCTTAATCATTATTAGCTATTACCGCTGCATATTCAAACAGCTGGTTCTTAACAATCCCATATTTTCCCAAGCATTGCTTAAAAACTTGCATCTAGAATATTAACAAACAGTATTTTGACCAGTTGGAAGAATAAAAATCACTCTGTTTCTTAGCACCTTTAAGTTTAACATTAGATATAATCATCCAGTGTTCTGCACCCACCAAACCAGAAGTTGTCCACAATACCTTCCAGCAAAATAGTATTGTAGCATTCAAACTGCATTGGGACTGGATAAGAGAAAACAAAAATAAGGATTCCTTAAAAAAATAGTAAAGGAAACTATGACAGCATTATACTTGTAACCTGAACTGTATGAATTTTAAGCTTTCTTTTACAAGCCATATCTGATAAAATGAAAACATGAAATTTGCATAAAACATGACAAAATTTGGGATTGCTACAAATCTTGTCCCTCAGAGATGCCTACAATGTTATGAAAAGAACACCTGCATTTCTTTTATATATGTGTGTGTGTGTGTATATATATCTCTGTGTGCATAAACGAAAACTTCCGAAGCAAAAGTGCAGAAGTTTCTTTTCAGTCTTCTTCTTCTCCCATCCCTACTTAGTCCTTTCAGACTTTTTCAGAGAAAACAAAAGAAAAAAAGGCACAATTTCAATTTTTTGGGTTGCAAACTGTCTCTGAAGATGCCTTCCACTTTAATGTTTCTGGCTTCTGGCTTTCAAACAATTGCCATTTTACCTAAAAGGGCAACATGTTTACAGATTGTATGTGAAATAATTTTCAAGAGTAATGTGTTTTCTGAACATTTCTATTTTTAGCACAGTGATAGCTCAGAGCTAAGAACCCTTCCTGATTGAAACTGTACTTTTAGTAACTTAAGGATAGGGTACTTTCTTTTTTCCTGATATGGACACATCTTACTGTGGGAGACATCCTAGGAAATGAGAGACAATTCTCCTCTTATTCATAGAAGTGAGGCTTCTTTCCCCTCCAGGTTAGCTTGTGTAGTTTTCTATACAGGAACTAATTGGGGTTGCTTCCAGTGCAAAATTAAATCTTGAATGTGCTTTTAGCTGGTTTTGGAGGGGATTTTTTGTTTTATATTTCTGGGGCATGGGATGGTGCTGGTGAAGTTGTTTTCAGATGAAGTTTAGGAACTGGAAATAAGGTGAGCCAGAGCAGTGTGACTAATGAGTTTTCTGCAGACCATCAGCAAGAGTCTCACCAATGGTGTGTGGACTGTCATCCTGCTTTGAGAGAAATGGTGGTAATGCATGACTCTTCAGAAGTCCTACAAATAGCAGTCTGGAACATTTCATTAGGATTTTAGAGAACAACAAGGGGATGCAGATTTAACAGGCTAATATGTTTAAGTGGCCTTGGTACCATCTTATGTAAGATGGTAGCTTGCAGAGTTAGGACATAATTCTGTATGCACTGACTGTGTAGTAGTTCCTTCTTTTGCAATGTTAATGTGGCTTAGAACTAAGAAAAACACAAGTTTTCTCCTGTAATTCACATTAGAGATACATTTATTTGTTTTGTGAACATCAGGCCCCACTGTACTGGTTATTTATTGCAGTATATTTAATGCAGACTTCCAGTCAATGAGAACAGAAAGGAGATCACTGACTACATAAAACCTTAGGCTGGTTTCAGTTATAGCTCAGGAGATGGAAAGTTTCTTTCTTGCCCAAATATGAAGCTCAGTCAGTCAGAAGATATAGAGACATTAATGTCATAGGGCATTGTTAAAGAGCAAAAACTTCAGCTAAAAGAGAGAAATGCATGAGGGAGAGTTTTGTGTCAGATGGCTACAGCAGAAGATCTGGCAGCCGGACTTCAGAGTTCTGCTCCAGCATCTCCAGATCTGTTGGGAGAGTAAAGTATCTGTTGTTGGCATCACTGAATCTCTTAATGGAAAGGAAAGCATGTTTCTGAAGAATTTTGGTATTCAAGGAGGAAAGGCTGAATTTGCTTGGAAATTTTAGCCTGTTATTGTACCAACTGATTACAGGGACAGTTGACTACATGTAATTAAAACCAAACCTCCATTCACTCGACATTAAATAATATGGTATTTTATATAATAGTCTCTATCAGTACACACAGATGCGTAATGAGAATTTATAGGTACATGTGACTCCTAGAATGTTCTTTTTATTGTAAACTATTGCCCTAAATTTTGACTTCTTATTGTATTTCATTCTTTTGCTTGCTTACATTAGAATAAATATCCAGCAATCTTTAAAAAGGTAGCACAGAGTGGAATAGCAGTTGGTGTTTTGTGTCCTGGCAGGCTTCATGTATTTCACAAGTGCTTTTACTGTGGAAGGTACAGGTTCAAATTTTGTTCCTTATGCATTGTTTAATGGGGCAGAGGGGCAGCAGAGCATGAGATGGTCCTGGCCTGCATTAATTCAGAAAGAGTTCTTCAGCACATGCAAAGAAACTAAGCAGTTCCTCCCTGATAGACCCACTTCCTTTTTATAGTTATTTGTAGAGAAAATGCTTGAAGAGTGCTGAGTTCTTTCTGTGGGAGGTGCAGAGGAGGGAAAAAGAAGAGTTGTAGCTCTTCCATACAAATTACAGGTGGGTTCAGATTTGGTAAATGTGGTAAATGTAGATGAACCTCAGTTAGGACAACAAAGGTCCTGAAGGATCTGTCTTTTTAATTCTTTCAAGGCATATTGAAGAAATAAAAATTTAGTTGTATAATATGTAAATGATCCTTTTTTATATATGAATATTATTTTCACTGTCTCAGCAATTGGGCCTGAAATATTTTTCTGGGCTTCGTTGCAACATAAAGGCATTAGATCAAGAATGTTCCAAAATTCAGATTGGCTGGTATTTGCTTATATCACCATGACTGAATGTTACCAGTTTTAAAATGCTTTTTTTGTTGTTCGGGAAATTTTAAAACAGCTTTGATTTCAAACATGAAACTTGGCAAGTGACTGGTCCACAATGTGTTCTAATCACTTCTGGTATTTTGGAAAAGACTTGAAAAAGATTGAAGTTGTTATTTTATTAGAAATTTAGTTACCAATTGCATATCTGAACTTCTCGTCTTCTTTACCTGGAATGCAATTACCATATGGTCTTGTAGACTTCGCCCAATGTTAGTGTTAACATGATGGAACTTAATTTTGTGTTTTTCTGTACATGGGTTTTTGTTAGAATTTTTTTTACTGCTAAGAAATTATGTACCAGTTTTAATTCTGTAGTTTGGGTGACAACCAGGAAGATACATTTGATGTCATCTGTTTAAATATAGGTTTTGGAACAAGTTGAATATCCAAACTTTTTTTTTTGCTAATGATAACATTCTGTTGTATGTTAGGTGTGTTTCTGGTTTTTTTGTAGGGCAAATGGAGCCAGAGTGAATTTTAGTCTTGGAACTTTGAGCAATTCAATTGTTGCAGAAGCTGTACAAACCTGAGCTCATACCATGTACTCCTCATTTTCAGTATCTGAAGCAAAGATAAATACTACATAGATTTAAGTGTGTGCACTCAATATCTCAAGGTCCCTGGAATAACTACAAATATAATTTGTAATGGACCATGCCTACAGGATGCTGAGGTCTCTGAATCCAGTCCTGCAATATATTTAAATATACTTTGTCTTCAGAAAATAGTAGCCATTCTTTCCAAAAATCCATTTCAAACTTATCTAGGCATAATGCTGTTGCTTTTTTACCTAGATTTTGCAGGATGTGGCTGACAGTATAAAAATAATTTTCTTGTTATTACTAATATTGAAAGTAAATGGAAGATTGTTTTCTCCTTTTTTCTTCCAGATATTATTTCCTGTTCTGACACAGTGATCAGTTTAAATCATTGTTGATATATTCTCCTTTTTCTTCTGCATTGTTTTTGGGGAAAAAATTACAATAGAGCTTTGCCAAATCACAGTGCAGGAGCTGAACTTCCCTGAACTTTTATATAGTTCCAGCTGGGTTTGAATTTCTCTTCTTGTAGGATGATGTCTAATTAAAGAAGAATTACATATATGGACTTTATTGGGAGATATTGGAGAGCTTGCATCAAAGTTACATTAAAAGTTCAAGCAGCAGATTTGCAGTACAGTCTAAAGGTCTCCAAGTCCTCTGGTATTAAATTTGCAAAGATTTCTGAGATGAATGAAATTGGAGGGGGTTGGTAGCATTGTTCCTGCAATATTGAATCTCAATAGCCTGTACAATAAGATATTGTTCAGTATCCTCCTTGGGCCTTGAGCTTAATATGGCAGTTACATAAACTGAAATAATGTGAAAATTCTGGGCATGGTTTGTGCATGACATTGTGCAAGATGTAGCTGGTTTTGGGCTTCAGGTTAAAGGCCTTCTGTCAGAAACATAAATAATGTGCTGAGGTAAAAGACTGCATTGATTTGTACCTTCTGCATATGGTGGAATAAAATCTGTCCATGTGTAATCTGGAAGAGTCTTGATACCACTTGTGATGCACCTGCTTGTATGAACTCAAAACTTAGCCTGTAGTCCTGACTTTGCTTTTTATTAATTTTATTTACTCTTAAAAAAATAGCATGCCCCTTTCTTACCCATGAGAATTCCAAGTTCCTCCCAAGATTGGCCTGTGGGGATAAGGCTTCTGCTAAGGGTAGCTTAACAGCGATGGACCTACTGTCCCTCTAAAGTCTGTTGGAGCCACAGAAGCCACACTTGGACTTGCTGCTCTAGAGACCTGAAGTGGATATTGGCACCTCTGATTCTTTCCACTTCTCTGACATGAGACCCACAAATTCATGCCTCTCTGCTAATACACTTCCCTCACTGTCTCTCCTCCTGTGAAGAAAGTGTCACACCTTCATCCTATTCCCTTCTCTGCCTGCAGCAAGACAGGAAAATTGAAGCTTTGCAGTGCGAACAAGGCAGATTCTCACAGTGAAGACAGAGGAAAGGGTGCTGGTCAGGGAGAGGAGATGGGCTTAGGCTGCTGTGTGATGGTAGAAGAAATACTGGAGAAGATCAAAGGTCCCAAAACAACAGATGATGGATTTCATAGGTGGTTGAGATTACCAGGTACAGTCTCCCGATGTCACATGTCAAGACAATGACCATGAGCAATAAGTCAAGAGGAGGAGTTGTGACAACATTCCTAAATTTCTTACAGCTGAAAACGTGTAGTTTTTGCTTACTCACTCAGTTTTGCTGTCTCAAGAAAGAACATTAAAAGTTATTTTGGCCTTATTCTTGAAGGGGCACAAGTAAGCAGAGGCTGTGGTTCTGGGTGTGTGTTCTCCACACAAGGAAAGGGAAAGAGGCAGAATATAGTGAACTTCACATCCTGCTGATACGGATGAGTTTATCCTGGAAACAGTCAACTGCTATGTTTAATTGCTCAACATTTTGGAATAGCTGGACTTCCAAATAAAGGTTTATCACTTTGACCTTCTCTGCCATATGTCCCATGAGATTTATGTGCATTGCCCTGGGGTTTTTAATTTCATCTAAGTACATTACTTTTCATCTGGGATCTTGCCCTTTCACAGGTACGGGTCAGGCTGAATTTTTTTGGGGGCAAATCTGTGAAGGAAGTGGAGAGGTAGTACCCACAGGGTCTCTGTGATGATAGCTCAATGTCATCTTCTGTACCAGAAATCAGCAACAAAATGGCTTTAGCTGTGCAGGGCAGTGGAAATTCAGGAAGTACAACTAAAAGAGTCCCTTGTTTCCACAGAAGACTTTAAGGATGTCATATGTGATTACTCTAAACATTAAAATTTTAATCATTAGTACTGACATTCTAAGAAAATAGGCCAGATGATTGTCCCTTACCACAGCGACTGAAATATATTATTTTATTTTGCTTTCCACGGGAGCCAGTTTCACAGCTAGGTTGTACCAGTGCACAGTAACATGATGAAGTCAAGCAAAGACAATGAAAACCTTCTATTTCTGAGTTTGAAACAAAATTCTGTATTGGTTTTTGATAACTTTTTTTACATTTTAAGATACGTTAAATACCACATTGTTCTGGTTCATGCACATCTTCATTATTTGGATCTTACAATTTTGATACCTTTCACATTTGATGAATTTCTTTTTTCTGAATCATCTGTTTTGGATGCTGTCAATATTTACATTCTTTTTCTCATCTTTAATGAATCTATATAGTGATAATAATTCTAGCACCTTTTGCTCAGCATCAGAGTAGATTCTTCTTTCTGTTATTTTGTAATACTATTGATTAATAACTCATTGCTTCCTATTCTCAGACAGTTTTTATCCATCTTATTGTAATAGAATTCAGACCATAATTCTCTGGTGCCTCTGTGAGCTTCCTGTGTGGTATGGTGTCAAAGGACTTGCTAGAATCCAAACAAATTATATCCACCACATTTCCTTTATCCGCCCAGTTTGTCACCGCACTGAAATACCCATCACAATGAAACATTTATTGATGTAAGTTTCTCTGTTAAACCAGAATAAATGTGAAGGTTCTGTTGTGATTATGTGATAGAGCCTGCTTCTTAACAGGTATTATCATTTTATGCACTAAAGATAATATGAGCCATGGGAGATGATACCATTCAGCAGGAGCAGTGAGGCTGTGAAGATCAAAGCATTATGAACCTTGAAAAGAAGTGGGAGAAGCTTATATGCTACAATAGCTTGTAAAGGGCATAAGTAAAGTCTTCAAGCTGTATTCCAAGAGATGCTCAGCAAATATCAGCTTCAGAGCTGCTTCACAAAAAAAGCTGTATCTTTAGAGAAAGAATTGTTTGGGCAAGGCCTCATGAAAGCTGCATGCTGTCACTGTTCCTGTTCCTTGGGAACATAAACAGGATCTAGGGACAGCTTGTGCAAGAAAACAGTTGGAATAAGGAATATCATGGTTTTCAGCAGCCAACTTGATTACCATCATCGCCCCTGCGTAGGAGAAAATCTTCAAGAGGTATTTAGAAGGATGCTGGGTCCCACCAAACTATAATAGAACTACCCATTAAACTCCTAAACATTGGGAGTCCAGGTCAGATCCTAAGTGCAGTTACAGAGACCAACTCGTCTGTGGGTTGAGAAGTTCAGCTTCTCAAGTGCTTGTTGCTAACTCTGTTGTCAGGAGGAATAAATGAGGGGGATGGACTGTGCTGTTAAGGGATCCAATATGTTTAATAGGTTTGAAGGCCCTTATGGAGAAATTGTATCCAGTACCTGTTTCCAAGTGACCATTACAGTGGATTGTGCATTGCAGCTTTTATACAGTTGATTCTCTCTAACTTTCTGAAAGTGAGATTTCAAGGAGTCTTAGTCTTCGCCCAAAGGCAGGTTTTATCATACCTGAACAAAAAAAAAGTTCAGATACTTTTGGGGATATGGGGTGTGTGTGACTTGCAGCCAAAAATACATCTTTTTCCTGATTAAAATGCTTTTCTAGCTGAAACACCCATGGTTTGGAAATTAAAATTTGTAATGGGTGTCTCTGAGAAAGTAAATTTGGAGGATGAATGCCATGAGGAAGACAAAAATCTCGGTGGGCATTCTTCTTTGCAGTAAACCAATAACAGATGGAGATTTACAATTTTGACAAAGAAACCTTCAATCTCCTGTTGTCCATTCCTGCAGTGGGAGCAACCCTTGATCCCAGCACAGTGATGTAGATTGTCCTCTGCTCCCATTCCTCCAGATTACAAAGCCCCCCAGGTTTCTCCCATCAACAGCCCTGTGACTCTGGTTTGAGCCACAAATGGCTATGAGTTCGAAGGCACAGCTGGAAATAACCTAAATTACAGCATATTTTTGAAAGTGTAGTAAGACCTCCTATTCAAACTTTTTTGGGAGGATTTTTCAAGCACTGCTATTAATTTTTTTTTCCTTTTTTTTCTCTCCACTCAGGACAAGGAACAGGTGACAAAAGTAAAGCTGTTTATACAGAGTTAATACCAACTAAAGTGCATTCACCTAAAAAAAGCAGTAAAGTAGTGCCATATCTGTGTTGATAAGATTTGCTCTTTTGTTTTACCAGTGAATATGAATGGAGTATTGTGCTGGTGTGTCTATACTGGTTCCAATTTCAGAGTTTGTTGCTAGATGCGGTATCTGTACAATTGAGTTTTCTTTTTCATTTCTGTGACACAATTATTCTGGGCCATATCCTAGAGTAGTTATTTAGATTCCAAGTTGGATTGAGGTCTCTTAACTGGCCCATGAGTATTTTTGAATATTGTCTTCAAGTTAAAGGGCTTATTTTTTTGTTTGAGTGTGTCCATTTGTCTCCCAGTGCCCTCCCTTTCCCTCATACCCTGGTTGTTGAAGACAAGTTCCTTAATATTACCAATGAGGTTTTTTCTTGAGTAAGGACATTAGTATTTTACCTTCTTTGAATAGTTACTTGTGGCAGTGGCTTCATTGTTGATTTCCAGTTCAAGAAGTGAGCTTGAAAAAGATAAGTTGACTGAGGTTGTAATTTCTATATCTAGAAATTTCTAAAGATATCAAAAAGTGTGTATTCTCCTCTAGTCTTCCTTCTCTTCGTAACTAATCAGCTATGTATGACTCTAACTGACCTGCTCCAGCTGACTTAAGTTACTCAAGAAAAATCAAAGCTTTACAGATATGGAACTTTTTTATTGCTAAGAGTTTGTAGAAGGCTGACATCTTCTGAAATGTTTCCTGATAAAAAATTACATGTTTTTCCCTTCCCTTTAATTTTTTAGATTGACGGAATCTGATTCTTATCAAAGTGGGGAATTAGACCATAACCGTGAGTCAGGCAAAGTAGAGTCATGCAAGTCGTGGAATATTGCTAATGAGCTTCAGTCATTGTAGAATTGGTAGCTTTGCTCTCATAGTTTTCACACTCTGCATAAGCTTTATGCCAAGAAGGTTTGTGAGAAAGCAAAGTGAAACCTGTTTACCTTCTGATATTTTGTTTTTAAAGCCTTTACTAAGAGGCAACACTTGCCTTGTTTTTAACACTTTACTCATGTGCCTCCTTCCTGACCCGTCATACTCCTCATTCTTGCAATTCCAGCTCTTGGGCTTCTCTCAAGCAGAAGTTCATTGTTCTTGAGCCATGCCTCTTTTCTTTCCACAAGGGGATTAGGGCACCCCTTTCACTTAACAATCATGATCTCCTGCCCCACAAGTGTTATGCATCCTCACCTGTGCATAGGAAGGCAAGCTCTTACAGAGAGCTTTTTCTGAGGCTCTATTTCTTGTATTAGAGGAATCACAGTGCGTGCTAATTATGCCTGCCTTGAGGAGAGGGACCACTTTATCTGCAGGCACTGTGTCCTCGGGCTGACTTACAGAGTGATGCCAAATGTTGCATTCTCTCCTTTCCCTTTCCAATCAGAAGAACATAGGCAAAGCACAAAAGACTTGAGCTAAAAACCACTAGGAAGATACACTGAGGAGCAGCTGTCAGGATTGTGCCCAGCATGGGAAGGAGGTTCTGTGTCTTTGTGCTTTGACAAGAGACACCCATGTGTTTCCTTGTTCTCTACAAAAAAAATTTGAAATTTTGGACAAAATTCACTGTGGTCAAGTCCATGCACCAATTTATTCCTATTTAGGTCATTGGAATAGGGCTTCAGCGGTGCAGTCTCTGTACTGGCTCTCTGCACAGGAATACATTTCACCCTCAGTGAATGCTCTTTGTTTTCTCAGTTGAGGTCAGTTTTTCATTGCATTCATTAGAAGAAATAGCTTTGGATTTTAAATACTGCTGCCTCTCTCCTTCCCTGACAGCAAGCCAGCATTACAGTCCTGAAGATGTTAGAAAAGGGGTAAATTTGGAAGGGGAAGAAAGTAAAAGAAATGGAAGTTCAAAGGCTGAAACTGTTATCCCGTATGTGGCACTTGTGCTGTTGCCTGCTGCTGATGACTTACCCATTTTTTGCCTGAATTTCTTCACTGTTTGTCTACCTTATTAGATGTCAATCAGGAGAGAGAAGGAAAGTTGCTTGATATAAGGTTGTCTAAAGGAAGAGGAGCAGAGGAACATGTGTCTCAGGTGGTTCCTTCAGGAAAAATTTCATCCAAACCTATAAAGGTTATCTTGTGGCAGCATCATCCTAGTGCCTCTATCAGGGGTCTCTCATTCATTCAAATGCTCAAGAATTGTTTCTGGTTCTTCCTGTTCTGTCCCCGTCTGTGCTTTCTGTTTTGCCTCCTGCTCTTCAATACCTTTGACCCTGACAGACTGGAAAACTTAAACCTACAGAGAAGTTTGTGAGCTCATTTTTGTTTGTGGTATTGGTGTGTGTATGAACATGTTTGTGTGACAGTATTTTGTTTGGTATGGTGCATTTTATTTTAAAGATCCATAAGGACGGATTGAGAAGCCTCATATAACACTGACATCTGAGGAATTGTATTTTTACTTACGGGAGAACAAAGTAAAATTACACTTAGGAATTGCTCCCAGCCTGTGGTACATTTAAAAACAGTATTAGATTTGCATCTGGGATTTATGTGACCATCTCTTTGAGTATGCTGCTGGTAAGGAGAATAGCTTTGACTTTGAATGGGGTAAATTAGACAAGTTCTACTGTCACCTTTTAAAAATAAAATTTAATGAAGTTTTGATTTGTTCCTTTAATGAGTCATTGGTACATTGTATGTGTCTGTGTATAGTGCTGTATGGTTTGTTATTACGAGGCCAAATCCTGACAACTTATTGCAAAATTGTTTTAATTTATTATTAATATTTTTTGTTTTTCTCGTTTCTCCTGGTTTTGGAGCCTTTATAATTAGATATAATTAAAACCACAGGTTTTAAACTCCAGTCTAACATTTAAACTCATATTTATGGTACAACCCCTGGAGTTTTATTGTCATTCTAACTATTTCAACTGCATTTTGAAAAAAATATTTTTTTGCATCTGTTCGAATGCTGTGTCTGCAGCTATCACTTCTTAATCATCTGTTTTGCACAGTAATGTGACATTTATTTTACATGATAAGAAACCACGCAGTTTTATAGTTGAGCTATTTTGTATCCCTTAACAAAGGGTTGCAAGGGACTTTTTGCCTTGTACACTTTAAAAACAGCTTTACTCTTTCTGAACTTGTCTTCCTCTGCTTCTCCATGCAACAGTCTGAATGTGCTGTGTGCTGTAGAACGAATTTGTAAAAAATGTTGTTGGCTGGCATTATGTAAAACCATATTTTCCCTTTTGGTGCGTATGTTCTGGTCCTAGCAATGTCCTTGTTTTCTGAAATTAACATTTTTATCCTCACAGTCTTTGGTATGTGGTGGTGTTTTTCTGTCTTTTTTAATTGTGGGGGTTTTTTTTAATTAGTATAAGGTTGATTGTTAAAATTAAGTGGCAGAAGGCTTCTTTCCAAATTATTCAGAGATCTTTTGCTGAAGAAATATATTTTGCTACTCTCAATTGCTTTTTTTCCCTTTTTCTTTCATTGCAAACTACTCTGGGAAGAGCTTCTTTTAACAAAAAAAAGGCTACGCTTGACTGATAATGCATTGCTTTGGATGGTGAAACATTATGAAAGTTTAATTTTTAATTAAATCTGAAATACCAATTATAACTGAAAGAGATTTTAACCTGTTTCTTTTCAGACTGCCTGAAGTTACATTGTAGATGCTGAAATCACTGCACCTTAAAAACAAAAAGATTAAGCCACACTGCATTCCTGTAAGTAAAAGCTTTTCCGGTACCTTTTGTCCATATTTTCCTCTATATGCGTCCAAAGTGTTAGCACAGTAGCTGGTCTTGGATAAAGGTCAGAATCCCCTTGAATGGGATTTAGAAGTTCAAAGGATGTTTTATTTAAAAATTAAAAAGGAACTTACATCTTGCAGATCTTTAATTTCAGAGCACTGAATAGATCATTCTTTCCTGCTTTGTTTTGAATAGTATTAGGAATACTGTGCATCTCTGTTGACTTACAGTTGCTGTCGCTTTGTCAGAGAGGATTTCTGCACGTTGGTGCAGAGATAACAGAAAGTAGCAGAAGATTCCTTATAGCACAAAATACAGTTTATTCTCTTCTCATAATGTCGTAACAAATTCTTCTCCTTTGTATGAGAAAAAAAAACAAACAACTTTCTGATGACATCACAGGGGATTTCAGCTGCTTTAGGGTGCAGATGAAGGCAGAAATGCCTAATTCATCTCCGCTGTGACACAACAAAACAGTCAAAATAACATCTATGTCTCAGCAAGAAAGGAGTTTTTTTCTAAGAGCATAGTTATTCTATAAATGCAAGTCAGATTGCACATCACTCTAGTCTACTCTTATTCAGAATCTGTTTATTGAATGTATTTGGGTTAGTAATTAAGATTTGGAACTTCAGTGACTGAACAACAGGCATGCAAAAGAGGATTGGAAAATATAGCAGATTCAGATACTCTTAATTAAATGAAATAACAAATGAAAAAAAAGAAGAAAGAAGGAAAGAAGGAAAAGATCGATTTCAGTTGAACAGTACAAAGCTGTGGAATATTACAAAGCAAAGTCAGTTTGTTTTCTTGTTTAAGATCAAAATGTGCAGTCTCTAATGAAATCCAGAGCCTTCTTCCAAAGCAGTACTTTGATACTTCAGTTTTAAAATATTTTAACTATTAGAGGGGGTTTATCATGCCTTTACCACCACACTCCTCATCCCCTTTTTTTAATATATTTTAATGTTTTATTGTAATCTAGCTGAAGGGTACAGTTACACTGTGGGCAGCTAAAGCCTTCCCCTCCAGCACACAGTGCCAAGCACGACTCAGACAGGCAGATTGTGCCATTCTGGCTCTACTCCACTGTGTTTTTACATTACTGGCAAGGGCCATGCCATTGTGTTGTTTAAATATTGTGTATTAACTGCAGGCTGTGGCCAGTGAATGGTATTTAACATTTTCTGCTCTTTATTGCTGAATGTGAGCAGCTTCCCTGGCCACCAGAGGTTAACCTTGCAATTACACTGATGAGCTGAGTTGAGAACAGTCACGGATTTCCTGGGTCCAGCAGCAATTTATAGGGAGGTGTTCAGGGAAAAATGGGGGAACTCTTCTGAATCTGTGAGTAGCAAATTTTATGCTTGTCTTGCAATTTAGTGTGAACAACCAGGAAAATTTTTGTTGGAAAGCAGGAGTAATTCTCTTTCCAAAATGCAGCAGCAGTGTAAGAGTGAATTAAGGCAAGTTCTTTGAATCCTTAGGATCCAGATGGTCACTAAGTCCTCCACGGAGAGCCCAAGACAAAATAAGAGTATCAATTGGTGCTGGCTGGGATGAGCTTTTTTTAGGTATATGAGACTCTAGATTTTGAAGGGAAAATAAATACACAAGTGTAAAACTCATGCTCAGGACATATTTTTGGTTTCCTTTTTTAATCAAGAGTGTCAAGTGCATTCACACACAGATGTTGAGCAGCTTTCTCAAGGTCCAAGTAAATCAGTGGTCAAAGTAGGAATGGAATGTGGGATCATGACTCCTAAGACTGTTCTGCTTAGGTCTTCTTTCCATTCCATGAAGTAAAGGCCCAGATTTTTAATCCTTGAGTTTCTTGTCCTAACAGCTAAAAAAAAAACCAGAAACAAACAAACAAAAGAAATTACAACAACAACAGCAAAACTTATTAACACCCCCCTTTTAAGCTTGTAGCTGCTTTTAAGTTCTGTAGCCTTGGCATAGCCTGCCTCTGAAATACAGAAGAACAAAGTGAGGAAAGTTTTTCATAAGCATGTATCTCCTGTAAAATGAGGATGTGGTTCTTGGTATACCTTTTGTCCATGTAAATAGTTGCTTGGCACAGTAAAAATAGTGACACTTTCTATAGAGGAAGGTATGCTTTAAGGATTTCTTTTGTTTCCTCTGTTTCCTGTAATCAGGTGTTTCTAATTGTGAGATCCTTAAAAAGGTGAACTTGCTATTTGGGCTTTCCTGTATTAACTGAAAAACAGCAAAGGCAAGCCATATCCTGGTAGTTTCGTTAGTTATTTCGTTAATTAAAGGGTGGAAATCTTGCTTTAATGTAGGGATGTCCCTAAAGTGAATGATTAATATGAGACGAGCCAAATTTTGTCTAATAAAAAATACTTGCTACATGGCATTAGAAGAAGCATTGAGATACACCTGAACATCTGTCAGACAGTTGCATGAAAAACTCCCCTTGCTGAATGTGGTACAGATATTCTCCTAATGCAAAAGGTGTGTGGGCTGGACTCTTGCTCTGTTGGGTTCTCTGAACTGAAATCATCTGGGTTGATAGTCAAGCAGACCTTTTGAAGTCAATGGGACTACTCAAATGCTTAACTTTAAGGATGTGGTTTAGTACTTTGCAACTAACCCCAAATAGGATTAAGCCAAGCACGAGGAGGTACCTCTGCTCGCACTCAGTGTCTGCATGATTTTAGAATGAGACAATGACAGCACATATTGTGTGTGAAAGAAAAGTATGTGCTTTCAAAGCAATAGTTTTAGTTATGTTGCCATGGGGTGAGGGCACTAAGGAGTATGTGCCATGTTATTTTTGTTAAAAAAGAGGTTGGTTTGTCAAGAATTCAGCTTTACACAGCCTGATTTGATCAGTGACCAAGTGATCTGGTGTTCTAATCTTTATGGATACTGAGTGGATAGTGATACTCATTATGGATAATGAGCGGCATTGGACAAGTCATTTAACCTCACTGTGCCTTGTTCAGCAGATCACTCCTTCAGTCTGGTTCAAAATGATACAGCTATGTGAACATTATTGAATTTGTGAATTTGTGTTTGCAGAGCTCTTAAGAGATAAACAGTAACCATTGTTACTATAAATAAGTATGTTGGGTAGACAAATTATGAGGAACCATACAACCACTCTTGGGGGTGATCTTTCACGAGTCGCTTGTGCCTTTGTTTAATCCCATCACTCAAAAGTAGCAAGGCCAACTCCAATTTACAGGAGTATTTCTCATGTCACTCTCCCCACTTTTGAGTATTTTATTGTTTTTGTTCTCCCTCTGTTTCTTTGCTACTTTGCTCCATGCTGAGTTAACCTTGCATACCAAACTTTATTCCTTTTTTTTTTTTTTGCATTATACAGCAGAGGCATTTGTGTAACCTCCAAATTACAGAGAGCAAATTCATTTTGTCTAGTGATTGTTTGCTGATGATGTATGAAACAGACAGAAGACAGTTTGAATTTTCATAAGTTCAATTGAGCTTGCAGGCATAAGGAAAGGAAGAGGCAGAACCCAAGCCAATGTGACACAGTGAGCTGGCATCCCAGAGTGCAGGCTGCATGTGTAGCGTCAGGATGTCAGGGCTGGGAAGGCCTTCGTCCATCACAGCTCTGCTTTTAGATGAAGGAATAGTTTTGAAGCAACAAACGAGCACTACATGCACTACCATGTTCTTTTCAGTGCAAGAATCCTCATGATTCTTGATGAATCTGGGACCTGACCTTTCCTCCTATAACTTGATGTTTTAGCTAGAATTTCAGGTGGGCTAAGATGGGCTTTGAGTCTATTCCCAGTTCCTGGTCCTCTAACAGAATGCATACTCTTGTGGGTTTAAGCCTTTTTTTTTTTTTTAATGCAGATATTGGCTTGTAGAATCTGTACTGCAAATGTGAAATAAGTATGGAATTGTGCTTGCTTTGAACAAAGATGAATGTCTTGGGGCCAGCTATCCCTGAGGAATAGCATTAGCACTAACACAGAGAATTAATTTTGCCTTTTCCCCTTCCTTTACCAAGGCATTAATCCAGAAACCCATGGGGATAAATTCTGCCCTGATTTCTACCTGTAAAACCCCAGTGGAAATGTGGAGAGGTCAAAAATGTTTGTCAAGGCAGAAATTGTCCTAGCCTTAAAATTGTGAAGAAAGCAGAAACTGGTTGATTGTTATCTGGCCCAGGGGCAAGAGGATATGTAGGAGCCCTACCTGGCATTATATACTTCTGAAAGTGTTGCTTTTGTTGTACCTTAACGAGAATCTACTAAAAAAAAAATCTATTGAGTGAAAATTTATAATCAAGAGCACAGTGATTAATTGTTCTTCATGTCCATTGGGACAAAGACCTAAAGAAATCAGTTCAATGAGCAGTGAAAATTACCAAGTTAGATATTAGGAGCCATGTTCTGCCTGTAGGGGTTGTAAAGTTCTGGAACACATAACCTATAGGTACTATGGAAGCAGGGGAGGTTTCTTTTTTAAGGAATGGCTTGGAAAACTACCTCCCAGAGCATGCTGGAACTTCCCATAAGACAGAAAACCAAGCTGGATGGGTTCTGTTAGTCCCTGGCATTTATCTGGTTCAGTGTACTGTTTGGGAATGTTGGTATGTGGCAAGTGCATTCCTGATTAATAAAGCCTAATGTTCCCAAAAGATCTCCAGGGTTCTCATTTTGTGTTCCCAAAAGATCTCCAGGGTTCTCATTTTTCCATCCTCTCACAACTGGAAAGCACACTGTGTCTTCAAAGATTTCATTGAGCTGCCAGCATTTTGCTTTGACCCTTCTTTTTTCAGAGAAGGATGGAGGAGGGAGTCATATAGACACAGAAAGACATTTTCAGTCATGGTGAGTCTGCAAGGGTTTCTTTCCAGTCAGTGCACAAATACTGATTTGTTTCAGTTACTGGTTTTTAAAATTTGGATTAATGGAGACACTCCAGGTATTGCCTGATACAAGCTCCTCTGATAAAGCACATGGAGACAGTTGAAAGTTGCAAATAGGATTGATGATCAGAGCAAATATGTAATGAGGCTGCAGTAAAGCCTGCTACAAAAAGGTAAATGTCTCAGGAGATTAGGAGCTTTGTAATTGTCTCTCTTTTCTTATGATTGCCTCTGTTTTCTGAATTTTCATGCAAACTTCCTAGAAAGATGTTTTCACTTAATGAAACTGCAAATCTCAAAATGAAGTTGGCCAAGAATTAAGAAAATTTTCTTAGTTCTCAGGTTGGTTTTAATCAGTCTCATTTACAACTTAGCACAGAAAAGGAGTTGGGAATTATTTTTCATTAAATCTCTCATGGGTTGTTTTTATTTTTGTTTTCGTACAAATGTTTAAGGGGTTTTTTTGGGAGGTGGAGGTGTTGTGTGGGGCTTTGTTTGTATGCTGTAGGTCAGGATGTTAGGGTTATCAGCTGTAGTGTACAAATGGGTAGAATCATGACATTTTTCATAGATGGAAGCTCTTGTTATTGCAGAATACTGGCCACACTAGATGAGGATAGGAAAATGGCTCTCTGGTGTGTGGTTGTTTTAGTATATAAGGGAGTATGGGCTGTGATTCACTCATGTTAAAAAGGCATGGGAATATAAGCATTGATTCCCTGTGTAGCTCTGCTGTAGCAAGTTGCAGTAAAACACTTCAACATTTCAGCACCTGAAGATGTTATGGTGAAAGTGGAAAATCTTTCACTCCATTTATCAAAGCATTTGCTACTCTACTTCAAGGTAAAATAAAGATTAAATATTATTGAGCAAGGAAGGTTATCTCAGACCAGAGATATTAGATAAACTATGAAAGGAAAAAAAGCAACACAGACCTGGCCTTTTCCAAAGTACTCCTATTTTGTTCCATCTGAAATGAAATTGTTTAGCTAAACCAGTGTATAATGGGAGGGCCTCCAGAGAAAGGCATTGTGGTTACTCCATATTTACATCAGTGTCCCTGAGGACACTCTCGCTGAATCATTGCAAATTCGAGTCTGATGTAGGGCAGTCTGATGAATGTAAGTTACCCAAATTTCTGGTCTGTTTTCTTCACTAGGCTAAATTGTCTAGCTGTGAATTTTACTCTAGAGGATCTCATTCGTACTGCACTCTTTCCTGCTATTGCCCCTGAAGTATCTAGATAATGGATTAGGAAGAGATTTTAATCTGTTGTGCCAAAATTGTTCTGTTGTTTTTAACAGTTTCCACTGGCATGAAAGAGATCAGAATATTTGTTTTATTTGTTTATTCTTAAATAATAACCAAAAAGAAGTATTTGACTGTGCAAAATGTTTTGGTGTCAGCAATAACTGAAGGCATCTCTGAGTCAAAACCTGCATTAACAATTTTTTGAACCTGTTGCTTTGTTTGGCAGATTTTTTTCATCATATTTCCTTAGAAATTTCATTCTAGTTCATGCAGTGTTCTTATTGAAATTTTGAATAATTAAAATCTTTTGTAGAATGGAAGAGTATTATCTCATTTCTTCCAAGATTTGCAGCAAGTAATCAAGAATCATGTGACTCTTACCAGCAGAAACTTTTCAAGAAATAAGGTGTATATCTCTCAACAGCAATGACAGCAGTTGTGCACCAGATCACTGCATCTCTTCTCTGAATACAAACCAGATTAGATTATGATCATGCAGCCCCATTCATTTAGGTGGGGTATAGTACCACAGTTCCTATGTATAGAGTTTGTAAGATCAGACCATCAGTGGAAAAATCAGAGTCAGAGACAGATGAATTCGCATTTCTTCCCAGTTCCTTTTTCCATTCATTAGGGTTTCAAGTGAAGAGGATAATCTGTTTTGACATGCCTGTTGCCCTGTTTTAATACACGACTAACTTTCTTATGTCTGACTGGCTGTCACTTCCCCAGAACAAGTGATACTGGATTCCTGAAGCAAACAGCTCTAAAATGATCATCCTTTGGGGTGAATTTAGTGTCTTACTGACAGCTTTAGCCTGCTTGTTGCTAGCAACCAGAGGAAAATTCTAGTGGTATGGACATCACAAAAGCCTGAGGAATGCAGAGAGAGGATGCTGAGGGACCAGGAACCAGGTGATCAAGAAGGTATAGAATTAAATTAGTCTATCAACTCGACTGGAAGTGTAGCATGTTTAGATGTGAAAAATCCCTGAGTCAATAGGCAAGTTTGCTCTAGGTAGTGATGCACATGGATGGCACCTGAATGTAAGAGTTTTGATTCCTCATAACTGTTTCAATCCTGCAGGAAGGAAAGGATTATTCTTTTTACTTTTGCCAGGACTTCGGTGCTGTTTAATTTGTCTTGATGCCTCTTGGCCGTGTGACGTCACACCAGAAACGATCCCCTTTGTGATTTCTTCCCATGTCAGAAATTGGTGTATTACTACTTCTCAGCTTCTTTGTGTGTGTAGCTTAGAAAATACTGCTCTTTTACAGCTACATCTGCCCTTCCTCTGATTGTGCTTGCCATTCAAGAACACATTTATCATGGCAAACTCTTAGTCTCTTTAGGATTATTTATTATGCTGTGGTGTTCTTGTGTCTACGTGCTGATAGTCATGGCTCCAGAATGGCACTGAAGGGAACAATCAGAAATTAGTACTGTTCTAGATGTCTAGCAAAGACTTATTTTCTTCAGGATACTAGTCATGGTCACCTCAAGTGTTTTTCTGCCCTGTGCAGGGAACTGTCCTTTGGCAAGAGTTCAGGAAAAATTTTAGTGCAGGAAGGTAATCCCAACTAGTAGTTACAATTATAATGAATAACAAAAATAAGTAGATATATTTTTGGACTGATATTGAACCAAAGCTTTGCATTCAGATAGTCCCTGGACTTCTGTGATGCTCAAAACATCATTCTCTTCTTATATGTAAGTCTCAGACTATTGCAAAGATATGGAGATAAGTGGTGAGAGGACGCTGTGCTACCAGGTACAAAGCTAGATACAGTAACATTTAGGTGCAGGACTCCAAGTGGAATTCAAACCCCAGAGTTAGGGGCTTTGTCCAGAACTTGGGATGTATTAAGGGCAAAGGGAAGCATCTTGTTGGATGGTGTTCAGCCTTAGAGGCAACGAGAGGGAAGCTCTAAAGGCTTGGTGATTCTTCCATTGACAGGATTTCTTACCAGCAAGATATTTTTCCTTACTGCAAACCATTTGTGTCCTAGAGAATTCCAAATGTGCTAGGGACATTTTACTTTTTTTATGAATGCATCTTCCATCCCCTTATAGAATTTGCCTTTCATTAACATGAGATAGCCAGAATTTTCCTGTGCCTTAGAATGGTGGAAAACAATTCTGATGTCCCTGCATTGTCAGACTGTCAGGGGCACAGTTTTCTATGTGATTCTCTTCATTATGACTTAATTACATTTAAAAGCATTTAATTTCTAAAAATCTCTCACACTGTCTCTGTCATAATGTTTAGAATGTATCCATACCATGTAGTAGATATTCTTTAAGTTCCTTATTCTTCTATTTCTTGTAAAAGAAATATACTCCAGAACAAAATAAAATTTCTTAATTTAATGCTGAACTAATTCTCAAAGCTGTGTTGTGATTAATCAGGGGTGCACTGGTGGAAGTTTGGAAGTGGTAGTAGGCTTTTTTCCTTTTTTCTTCGCTGACATGGTAGGAAGCCTGAATATCCCTCTAATGAAAGATTTAAGTCTCACTTCTACTGCTGCCGGTACTTGGTCTCATCATCTGAATGGGATAGGAATTTGTAATTCCCCTCTGCTGCTTCCTAGAGCTGGCAACTCAGGGCTGTGGAACTGGGAGGAATTCAGTGCTACAGGTAAACAATGTGACAAATCCAGTGTTCTTTGTAGTGCCCAGAGAGGTTCTGCAAACATAATTATCACCTGTGATCCCTGCCAGATCTCTGCACACCATTTCTGGATGAAGTGCCGCCATTTTCTGATCACTTCTTTTATAGATAAAGAGGGAAATCCTGGCCCAAAAAAAGTCCCTGAGATTCTTCCACATTCCTTTCAGTGGAGACAGGAGTCATTGCATAAAACATCAATCAAAACATATATGCTTGAGCTGGGCCTTTACATGGATTGCGTTATGGTCTCTCTGATGCATTTATGCATTCATCTTTTCCCTCCTCTCCAAAAGTCTTATCCTGGGTGAGGGGCGGACACCAACTGCTCTGGCTGATGTCCAGCTGGAAATACAGGACTTTCCTTAACTGATGGAAAGGAAAAGGTCTTACTTTTTGGTAAAAAAGTGGGAAAATAAATACACCCTGCTTTCTTTAGAGAGCCTTTTATTTATTTTTTTTCTTAAAACAACTAGATTTATCCTGTTTTAATACCAAAGTGACATAAAATATGTCACATGCATGTTTGTGCCCAGTAGTGGTTAAATGAAGGTTTATTTTGGATTTATTCCTATTTTCAGGTGGAGTTCTTTTGTGAAAGATTACAAGACTATAATGGTTAGAAATTATTCCCTTTCCCCTATTTTATCCAGCTCAATTTTAATATTAATTTACGAAACGGTTCTTCAGTTTGTGGAGTTGATGAGGAACTGGCAAATTTCACAGACTAATCAGTTCTTCACTGAACTGGGGCTGGGCTCATGCTTGCCCTGAATCCAAACATAAAAGTTACAGTCTCTGTCCCAGTTTGGCCTTTTTATTCCTCTGCATCACTGAAATGCAAGTGGAAACTCCTGTGCTGATCTTTCTCAGTGTTGAGAGTTTTCAGAATCCAGTCTGCATTTGCCCTGTGTTTCCTTAAATATAGAAAGAGATAATGGAGGCTGTTCTGGACTTTTGAAATCTCAGTCTTCTCCCTATACTTAAAGCTAGGTCAAATATTCTGTGTATTTGCAAGTGTAGCACAGATTCATGTGCTAAATGGATAGCAGTGGGGGTGGTACTGTTGCCCTTTAAATAGGGACTCCATTTGCTTTAGTGGGATTTTCACCAGTTACAGTGCTTGGAAGATCAGGTTTTATTTTCTTTCATCACTTTGCCAATATAGCACTATTTTATAATTCCTCCCCACTTCATTCTTAATGGCCATGTCATTAGGACTTTTAGGTTCTAGTAAGACATTACTGGTGTGGAGGGCAAGAAATAGTAAGAAGTTTAAGAAGCAATCCTAGTGCAAATCTTACCAAACACAAATTATGGAAACAGGCATCGCATATAATGGCATATAGTGGCTGTTCAGTGTACTAGTCCAAATTAAAATGTGCTTTCTTCTGCCCAGTAGATCTAGACCAGGAGAGATGAAAAGAAATTGTGTCCCCTCTTCTCCCAGCTCTCCCCAGTTCATAACTACAATCCCAATTATCTTGTCAAAGTGAAGTTTTTATGGGGAAAAAAGGTAACATATCACCACAATAACTTCTGAACATAGCCCATGCCTCAGGACTTGGTGTAGCACAGAGCTCTTATTTCACCTCTAGGTCCTGTACAAATAGAAATGCCTTGAACAATGAGCCAGCAAAATGTGAAATTAAACAGGGGCAAATGTACATTTATTTTATGTCTAGTCACATTAATCAGACATATAATTTTTCTTTGGAAATGACTGTTTCAACAAAAGCAAAATTATAGCAATTAAAAATGTAAGGAGGAAATAATAGTATTGATTTTTTTTGTGTGGTTTTGTTATTTTTTGCTTAATTTTGTGACAAGTAAGTAGTAATGCATATCTTATTGCACGTCAATCTGTTTGTTAGATAGCGAGAGGCACCTAGATTTCAGAAAGGTGAAGGTTCAGTAAGAACTAAGCTAATGCTTAGTGACTTTTTTCATTGCACGAAACACTGCTAGTTTTTCTACAACAATGTGCAATAACGCAAATACAGAAGTAGCAAAAAATGAAAGGGCTTACTTGGAAATTCTAATACACAGAACTTTCAAAACAAATTTATTTTTGGCTTTTTAATTATGTGGGTTCAGTATCACTTCTTTTTGAATCCTGACTTCAAAAGGAAATAAGAAGTCAAATTTTCTCCCTTTACTTACAGCTTTAAAATGCCTCAGAGCATGTGCCTAAGAGCATTGCTCAAATTCCTCTTGAATTCTGCCAGGCTTGGTGCTGTGACCACTCTGGGGAGCCTGTTCCGGTGTCCAACCACCCTCTGGGTGAAGAACCTTTTCCTGATATCCAGCCTAAATCTCCCCTGACAAAACTTTGGGCCATTCTCTCGGGTCCTGTGACTGTGACTTTTATATTTGGATTCAGAGATCTCCTCTCCCCCTGACAAGGAAGCTGTAACTGCAATGAGGTCTGTCCTCAGTCTCCTCTTCTCCAGGCTGAACACACCAAGTGACCTCAGCTGCTCCTCATACAGCCTCCCCTCAAGGCCCTTCTCCATCCTCATTACCCTACGTTGGACACTCTCTAACAGCTTTATTACCCTTCTTATGCTGTGACCAGAACTATACACAATGTTCCAGGTGAGGCCGCCCCAGCTCAGAGCAGAGCAGGACAATCCCCTCCCCTGCCCGGCTGTGATGCTGGGCCTGATGCCCCCAGGACAGGGTTGGCCCTCCTGGCTCCAGGGCACTGCTGGCTCAGGTTCAACTTTCCATCAATCAGGACCGTCCTCTGAGGCACAAGAAAAAAGATCTGGGATCTGCTGCCTTTTGAAATTCTTTAGGGATGATGTTCAGAGAAGTTGTGGGTGCCCCATCCTTGAAAGTGTTTAAGGCCAGGCTGGACAGGGCTTTAAGCCACCTGCTTTAGTGGAAGGTATTGCTGCCCGGGGCAGGGGGAATAAGATGGAACAATATAATCCTGAAGGTCACTTCCAACCCAAAAAATTTCATAGGTTTGAAATTTCATTTCTGTGATTTTATTAATTTCTAATGTTCTTTGTGATGCTGCAAACTGGATCTCTCTCTCCAATTTTCTACCATCATTCTTATGTCTAGGTACATGTAATTATTTCTAATAGAAGAATTAGGGTGCCAACCTCTGTTTTTGCTGACAAAGGCTACTGTGATAGATAGTTGAGTATTTCTTGTGGATGCCAGGAGGAACGACTATTTTTGTGGACAGATATTGTAGTAGACAGAAGTATTGATTGGGTTTCATTGTAATAAACACTGCCAGATGTTATCTCAGTGTGTACTGTTTACATTAGTAAATAAATAAATTCTCCAGAGCACAATTATTCCCTATAATGTTTTTTCAAAAGCTCACTGTTGTCTTACTATTGAGCTTCCTCTGCTTTCTGTGCAGCTTGAAAAACTAATTGGAGCATGTGAAGCTAATTGTAAAATTCTAATCTTGCTGTAGATTCACATTTATTGTCAAGGCCAAATCTGGCATGTGTAAGTGATGGCATCTTCACTTGAGGTAGTCTTTCTTCACCTGAGACTTTCTCCTGCAGAAAATAACTGAACAGATTTTATTTACTGTTGTGTTATTCTCCATACTGGTGAATATGTTGTCATGGGAATGTCACAGTAAATGTCTGTGTCCTTTGACTCCTGGTAAAGGCTCTCAGCTTGCAGGTCACTTGGTACAAAGTGATGGTCTGGTTCCAGCCTGTGGGCTGTCACTGAAGGCACTGCTTAAATTCCAGTGCTTGAAGCCCAGCACATCACCTATCAAGATAAACCAGCTCTGAGTAAGCATCTGACCTTCCACAGAGAGCAAGAATTCCAAGATTCCAGATTCACTATTGAAATGATCAATCACATAAAATCAGTCTGAACAGCACACTGGTGCACAGCACATTATCACAGTGCTTTTTCCTCACAATAGGCAAGGCACGTTGAAGTAGACTTAGATCTGAGTTCTCTCTGATTGCTGGAGCTTTTCAGCTTTCCTGAAAACACTGAGCAAGTCCACAAGTGCTTTCCTGAAGTGTAGTCGTTGTCCATAAAAACTCATGTTAAATGAGAGCTGAAGTAGTATACTTACTGCATATTCTGAAAATTATTTCTTTTTGTTTTTATTGAAGCCATACCTGTTCCCTGAAATAGAAGGTTCCTTGCTCTGCTGGACTAATGCATCTAATCCATGTAATTTATGATTTTGAGTCATGTACTGAACACTGGCTTTCACTCAGATACAGGTTCCCTTGACAAGTTGGCTCCTTCCAGAGCCTCCCCAAAACATACTCAAAACAATTTAAAAGGTTTAGGAAGATGCAATGTGTATTTGAATTCTCTGCCAGTGAATCAGCATTATTAACCTTATGACTTCTAAATTAAATCAACATTCTCTGTGTCACATCCTAAGTTTAAATTCATATCAAAGATGTGATTTTTTTTCCAAATTATTAATAGTTTTACTATTGTTTGTCTCCTTCCAGTTGAGCAGCTGAGTTTTTAACTGTACTTAATCTGTCTGCTTAGGTATATTTAGAATTTTAGTACATTTTACTGCAACTTTATGTAATAGAAGCATTTACATGTGTTTGTATTTACAGCTATACTTTACAATCTGTAAGGCTACTCCTCAAAAATTTTATTTTGGGCAAGGATCATCAAATCAATACTTCCCCCCACCCCCCCATTTGTCAGTGTCCTCCTTTTTCTTCTTGCCAAAAAGGGAAATGGAAAAAAAATAATGAAGAACAAGGGAAGGAGAAAATGGGGGACCTTCCCACCAGCTTTTTCTTGCTGTGTACATGAATACTTTCAGTAATATCTCTGAAAACTTGAGAATAACTACTTGCTCCTGAAATTCCCCATGTAAAATAAGCAATATTTGGCCATTTAAAGGCAGCTCTTTTTCTCATATCACTTGCTTTTGAATAGTCAAGTGCATGTCCAAGCTGCAGTAACTGAAGAACAATTCCAAGGTGCATGCAAACATGGTGTGTCAGCTGTGCATTTTTCCTTTTTCTAAGAAATAAACATCACAAATGTGAAATCAAACATAACAGAGAGGCACCTGAGTGCAGATCCAAATCTACATTGGCTCCATTTCAGACAATGGGAAAACTTAAATCTACTCGTGAGTCCTGAGATCTTTACCTCTCTCAGGTTAGCAAGGGTATCTGAGGGAGGAACCTGGAATAGCTGATTCCCAAGTGATTTTAATGATTCATGGTCCCTAAAAGAAGGAGCCATGGGAAATATGCCTGAGCATCACTATTTTGTTGTGTGCTATAGGATGTTTGTTTAGTGAAATGGCTTTGCTAATAGACTCGTTAATCAGTCGTGTCCCAAATAAAATAAAAAGTGCAACACAAACACTCCTTAGGTTTGGTCTTCTGCAAAATTAAATGCCTCATTTGTGTCTTTTATCTAGGCAGGGAAAATGGAACAAATAATGACCTAAGCCTTCAGTAGCTCTGAGGATCTTTTGATTTTAAGGTATAAGGACTGCATAAGTTTGCTACTTCTTCTTCAGAGCTTATGGTGGAAAACCTTTGCTGTATTCTCTCCTCCTGCCCTCCCTGTCCCTGAGCTTTCAAGTGATACAGGGCCACAACATAAGACAGCTCAGATAAATGTTGCAACAACTAGCTGATGTGACTACAAGGGGGTATTTTCTGTCTGATGGGTAGATATATATGTTTCCTTTGCTCCACATTTATGTGGAACAAAATACCCTGCCTTTTTAATGATCGTTTCCTAGGATAAGGTTGGAAGTTTGTCCCCAGAACCAGTCTGGTTTTTGGCATCTCCCTTGTTACTGTGTGCAGTGGTGCTGCTTAATGCTCATTCAGGCAGTGGATTTGTGATTCTGGTTCTTGGCCTAAAGTGGATTGAGATTCATGAAAAATAATCTCAAATCACCAAGCTACCATGGGAGGCTTCTAGCTTCTGTGACAATCTCACTTGGGCTAGATTTGAATCAGCAATCAGGAGGTGAATGGTTTTGTTCTTATCCCACTGCCAATTTCCTGAACTAACATAATCTGAGTGTGTGTCACAAAATTTTATTTTCCAATTGAATGCATCCATCCTTTAAAAACAGGTTAAAAAATAAGAGAGAAAATGTAAAGGAAATTTAGCATCCAAAAATACAGAACAGTTCTCAGGACTTTAAAATATATGTAAACATCAGTTCCTGCCAAGTTAGTCATTACTAAGAGTTGTTAACACGGGGGATTGATTGAGAGAATGATTGTTGCTGTAGAATGATGATTTAATAAGGGAAAAAAATCTGATAGATTTGACATGCTACATAAAATGTGCAGAATGGTTATTCTTTGGTAAATTGCAACTTTCGGTTGTACCCTGTACAGATGTGTTTGTTCTGTGCCTTGCCACATTCCCCTTTTTTCCTGTTATTTTCTTTAATTGCTACAAATTGGTATTCACCATTGTTACACATGTTACCCAGAAAAACATACATACACCCCATTTTCCTTCCTCTTGTTGTCTTCTCTCACCCCTTTGCCTGGCCTGTGCTCACCTACCTCCTCTGGTGTTCAGTAGAGCACTGCAAAATGTCCTGCTCTCCATCTTCAGAAATTGTCTACCTTCTGGTTTTATTTGCTTTTTGCTAGCACTGCCTTCACATACAATGTTCTGGCTGATGATTATTTATCTGATGCTTAGTCCTAACAAAATGCTTAGTTTTTTATAAGCCAGAAACTTAAGGCTGTCTTAGCTCAAGGAAGTTGTACAGGACCAGAAGATGAAACAGTCCTTTAATTATTCCCATCTTTACTGACAGTCTGTAGTCTGTCCTTCCATTTTTCAGCAATAATTTATGAGAGGTTGGTTTGGGTTTTTTTTAAATCTGAAATGACGAGTGCCTCTGTAAAGATCCTATTGCAATTGTTGTTGCTGTCTTTGGTCTTCTGTAAAGCCTAGTGGTTCATGCAGGCCATGCCCAAATAATAGTGATCAGCTTGATCTGAGCTGCTGCTGGGCTCTTTTTCTGCAGATAGGGGAGGCTGGTGTCAGAGGCTGGCCAGAAGTGGACTTTGGCTTGCCTTGAGAAGATGTAGGGCTAGCTCTGCTGCTTGTACCCTATGAATATGAATAATAATAATCAAAAAATAATAATTCTAGAGTCCGATTACAGCAAATAAATTCCGTAGCACCCTCTGCACTATATTGGTTGTGCCAAAGAGCGTAACATAAAATGACTGAGAACAACTGCAATTCAAACCAACAGCACACAATGGTGTAATTGGACCCTAAGCACGTAAAGATAATGGTTTTAGAGAAAGTAGAAAAAGGCAAACATGGGACCATGGAGTGGTATCAGGAACAGTGTCATGAATCTTTGGTAAGATGCATGAGCCTAGTAGAAAGAAAAAGAGGGGGTGGGGAGTGAGTTACTTATGAATCAGTACAACTGTGCTTTGTTCTGCATGAGTGTTTTAATAGAGCAAGTGTAATATAAGGATCAGGTGGGCTCGTGGGAATGGAACAAAAGGTTTTGTAAAATTAAAGCAAAATAATTATAGCTCTAGGTGTAGAGTGAGCACACTCCAGCAGTTGATAGCAGGACCTGCTCAGAATGGAGAAGGAAGGAGGGAGGAAGATGCAGTTGGAAGGGTTTTTTGTTTTGTTTTTTTTTAATCCATGCATACACATGAACATGTACATACATACATGTGCACATATAGTGCAAACAGATTCATACGTGTATGATAACAAAGACTTTAAACCATTCCAGTTTTATGCAGATTTAGAAGTCACTCACTAATAGACCCCCACAAAAATGTATTAAAATGAAAATTTAAGGAATAGTCTCAAATGGATTAATTAACAACAACAACCAAAAAAAGAGAAATAGCAGCAGAACATTGCTTTCTGAAGGAATAAAGGACTAAAGTCAAAAACAGAGACTGTCATATGACATGGGAGATGTTCTTGCTTGAAAAGCCCAGTGATGAATATGTGCAGAGTGCCCGGTATACTAATAAAACTAACTCAAAGTTCCAGCAGTAAATGTGATTATAGGGGGTTCAGAAAAAAGCTGTCAGCAATGCTTTGTGTTACAGAAACTCCCATATTTGGGCAGAGCATTCTGCTGTGCTCTCGTGAAGAAAAAGCTGTTTCCTACATGAATTTTGGAGTAGTTTTACAAGCAAGGTGAGAGCTTGGTTGATCACCACGTGGCCTCCCTGTGTCTAGTTGTGTGCATTTTTTTTTGCTGTCTGCTTGTATATGTACCAAAGTGCACATGGATTCTGTAGAAAAGTAGAAAACAAAACAAAAACCTGAAAAAGAGTCCTGACCCACTGTGCACTTTCTCTCTAAGCTGCTGACTGTCCTCATAACGTAATTAAAAAGGAGATGTCTATGATCCAGGAATGGAGAAAGCCTGTACTCAGGTTGCATTCTTCTCCTTCTGTCATGTTGGTCTCACAGTGTTCAGAACGTTCTCCTATTTTGGGCAGTGTCTTCCAAATAAATTAATTCTTTTTATCTGTGGATACACTGACAGAGAAAGAAGTAGTGAATTTTAACACCAGCCTCACTGACTCCCTATAGCACCTGTGGCTTAGGATGGGTTTCCATCCACTTGTGCATTGCTGTATGGAATGTTAGAAGGAATATGAGCAGCCACCAGTGATAAAATTAACATAAAGCAAGAAAATGGTTTTGTTACAGCACTCAAATCACTTTCCTTCTGTGATGGATGGTGTCTGGTGGGCAAGACGATTGCACCTCATCGTGGTGCAGTTTGTGGAAAGGAGGTTCAGGGTAGCCCACAGAACTGTAGTTGCAGGCACAGCTACTACAGATGGCTGGCGTGCAAGATAAGGTCTTGGCAAGGGAGGGGGACAATTAGCCAGCCTCCCACCACATTTCCCCTTATTCTGTAGTCAGATTTCCCTTATTCAGAGTTTGTTTAGGGTAATTGTTCACAGACAATATATTTTTGTGCTCACAGTGCAATCAGAGGCTGCTCTCACTTGAAGCAGAGCACATCTCTTAGGTAGTGCTCTCTGCCAGAATGTGGAGGCTGAGATCAGAGTGAAGCTTTATGAGCTCCATTTGGTGCTTTTTACTTCCGTCTTGTTTCTCTCTCGGCAGGGGATGTGAAACTAGATTTGTCCTGTTTCCACAGCAGGGTTTTGGTTTATTTTGTTTTTCCAAAGCATTTCATTCGGTGGCGCAAATCCAGAGGAGAGTGTGTTGCAGAGATGGATTTGAATGTCAGACAGAAAGAGTTGTGTTTAATAAACTCTTTGTTGTAAACTATAGAAACTTGAGAGCAGGAGGCCCCTGTTTAATACAAACATTCTGTGGCTAAATTATCACCCTAAGTATTTGCCCTGAAATTTAAAGATCAGTGAGACAACATAACTTTGCTAAAATGGATGTTTGTGAAGTCTGAAGCTCAAATTTTAAATTCTTTGGTTCTGGTTCTCCTCTCAAACTCTTTCCGCCTTCCTTCTGCCTTTTTCTTTTGACTCAGAGGTGGCTGCCTAATAGAACTGAGTGGAATATAGAACTAGTTAAAATGAAATTTGAAAACAAAACCAACAAAAAGCCCTAGCAAAAACAAAATTAAAATTTTTAAAAAAAGCAAAATTTTGTAGGGTTTTAGAGAAAAAAAGGAAAAATATGGTTTAATAATATGATGCAGCACTTGAAGATGATAGCCCCACATGCAAACAGCTCAACATGTAGCTCCCATTATGTGTGCCACTACTGCCTATCTCCTCTGCTCCCCTGATTTTGAAAACTCTTTTCTGTAGCACAGCACAATCTACCTATCTATGTTGATCTCATTTTGAAGTGTTTTGTCAACATGAGCCTGTTATGAAATTAAAGGTCAGTAAAAGGCCAGGCATTTGTTGGGGTAAGCACTGCATGCTGGAAAGGGAGGGGTCAAGAATGCCTCATCACATCCCAAGCTTTGAGATGTGTCTCATGAGCTGTGCTTATTCCTGTTTGGGAACAGAGATATGCTCTAAAGCTTCAGTCGACCCCTCATTCACAGCAAGACACAATATGCCAGTATCTGTCACATTCCAAGTCCTTGAAACACTATTGAAGTCAGGGAATTCAAAGTCCCAGATTCTTGGCTTCTTTTGAGATCGCCTCATTTTCTTCCTTGCCATTCTAGTAAATCCAACATACATACATGAACATGCATACTTGTGTAGACATACTGACATCTTTCCAGAGCATGAAATTCAAAAAAGGGAACAAAAGCATGAGTTTTTCCCCTTGTCCTGTCATTTTCTGACCAAAAAAAAAAAAAAAGCACTTCATAAGTTGTTTATATTCCAGTTTTATTTTCTTCCATTCACTCTTTACTGGAAACAAAGCATAAAGGATTAAAACAAGAGCAGCCCTGTGTATTTGTATTTGTATATTATATTTATTATACTTACATATAATATACATTATTTATATAATAAAACCTGTTCCAAATTATACTGAAAAAAAGTGATATTTCCAGTTTTGCTTAGAAAGAACTTATGCAGCACGCATGAGTTCACATTTCCCTGCTTTTTCTCCATCTATTTTCGAATGTGATGAGCAATAGCATATAGGCATCAGTGAAGTCCGCAGTCCCTCCCTTTTCTCTTTTGTCTGATTATTCTTTTCCTAGTCTGTAGGAGAATGTGTCTAATCTGGCTGGAGAATTTGCACCCTGATTTTCTCATACGGCACATGAAGTTTTTTAGATAACAGTAGGGACAATTTCTGGTCTCATTGAAGTTGTTGGCAGTTCTCCAGATGATTTGTTATAAGATTTCGCCTTGAGAAAAAGGATCAGTCACACTCATCTCCTTTTAATTCTGAACTAGAATGACCCATATCACTGCCCACTGATGGCTGCCTAGGATACTAGCAGTGAAATTTTGGAAAATGATCAAAAGTTCAAATATATGCAAGAATGCATGAAACCCCACTGTCTAAGAGACCAGAGGGAACACAGTTTGTCACAGCAATATACGTGTTTAAATAGAACCAAATAAAACTGAAAGCTTGATATGAAAGAGATATGTGTCCATTTTATTATTTTTCTGTATAATGTCAGTTTAGGATGAGGTCTGGAACATTCTCTCAACTTACGTATGGGTTTTTCTGCTTTGCTAAAATCTTTTGATTGCAGAGCACTATAAACAGTGCAGAACAAAGTCTCTTTTCCAAGTTCCCTACAGTGAGCAACTTAAGAGCATTTAGTTTTAGCCAGATTAGGACTTCGTGTCCCCAGAGAAAAGATCCTGACCCTTTGATCTCTAGACATAAAAATCACTGTTTCCCAGTGGTTATAGAAGATCACTGGGGCCCCAGAAAAGTGCCATGAAGATGCAGAATGAGGACCTCACAGCTCCAGTACATTTCCAGCATTGCTGTTGCTTCTTGTATGTTTTGAAAAAAAAAATTAGTGATTTCCAGTAATTCCCATTCCTGAAATTAATTTAAAACTACTTGTACAACTTAGAAACAGGCATTAGGAAAGGGAAAATAATTTTAAAGAAATAGTCATACTCTCTAACTTCATCATAATTTCTTTTTTGTGTTTATGTGTGCATGTAGTCTGCAAAATAAATTTACAGGCATATAATTCTGTATGTCTGTGTCCTATGCAGTAGCCCTTCCCATGGGAAGGTCTAAACCGATATTCAAATCCAACTGTTTTCCCTGTCTTTTGGAGGAAAGGAGAGGTAAAGAGTCAAAATATAAGATTTCATTACAATGCAGTTCTGTCTGCAGCTGAAGACATTTCTCTAGCATATTGCTATCTGGAGTTTTCCCTTTCAAAATTTCTTGTAGGAGGTGCATTTTCCAGTTGGTTTAACTCTGCTGTTAAAAAAAAAAAAAAAAGCCAAGCTGATTTGTTTTCTTTGATTAAATGAATAAAATGTTAAGGGTAATTAAGCCAAGGAGAGTTTTAAATCTCGTTGATTTTTTTCCCCCTCAGTTCCTAACCTGGTAAACAAACTGGTTGTATCCATCTTTGGATAATTTAAAACCACTGTGCTGAAAGTATAGTGTAAAATCACCAGTTTTCACTTCAGAGACAAAACCATTCTGATGACCTTCAAACCTCACGTGTTAAACTTGCAAGTAAAAATCTTGGTTTTCATTATTTCTTTTACTCCAAGGTTACTTCAGGGCTAAGGTTTCCTGTGAAGATCAAACAAGAGGTTTTTTCCTGTCTTGCACATCCTTATGTGTTCCCAGATTATGCCCTCTGTGAAAATACTAAACCGCAGACATTGTGGCCTTGAAGCTGGAGGGAGGATTGCTTGGTGTTATTAAGGCTCTGATCAGCCGACCAGACCAAGATCCGGCTGCTCTTGTCTGGCTCAGTAACCTTGGAAAAGTCAATAATATACTTGTGCCTACATTCCCCAGCTGTAAAAGGAAGGGGATGCTCTTTTCCTGCTGCAGAGGTACTTTGGAGACAGAGGTGCTTTCTGATGGTGAGGATGGAAAAATGCGCGTGTGGATTGGGTTCCCAGCCTGTGCCACAGTGCCAGATTTTCCTGACAGCACATGGTCCTGAAGATCCCTCAGAACATTATCCACACTTCCAGGCAATTGCAGCAGGCCTCTCCATTCCTTCCTGAGCACACCTTGTCAGCAGATCCTTTGGGAAATGTCCACATCTCCCTCCCTGTTGCATAGGGTTCCCGGCACAGAGGAGACTTCTGCGTGCTCCCCCTCACCCCGTGTGCACCCTTGCAGGACAGTGAGCGAGCTTTCCCAGCCTGGCACAGTTGAGATTTTTGATAACCTTTGCAGAGTGAAAGTGATTGTTTTAGAGCAGCAGTGTAGAGCTGCTTCTGTGGTATATTATGTCCCCAATATATTTCTTTTTACATGTTTTGCTGTAACCTTGTTCACACATCATATGTGCCCCAGACACAAATAGGAAGACAAAGTTTCCAGTTCCATCTGCTGCAGTCTAGAACGATTTTATCCACTACTCACTGGGGGAAAGCAATTCCAATTTAAATGGCACATAAGCTGTGTATTATTAGTCTGATAGGATAAGGTATTACAGGTATTTTTTTCTAGTGGGTTTTTATATTTGAACTGGAAATAACTGTGCTGCATGAACTCTAATTGGAGAGGTATAAAGCAAAACAAAAAAAAAACAAAACCCACCCAACTTTGAAGTAGCAGAGGCTGGAACTTTACATCAGTGTTAAATCTCCCCAGAATGATTCTTCCACCAAAATACCCAACCAGCTTTTCTCCAGCAACTTTCAGCAGAGGTAGGCAGGAAATCCCATTTAAAAAAAACAGACCAAAAAAAAAAAAAAGAAAAAAAGCAACTCCCTTGGAGTCGTCACTGTTTGGAAATGAACAGTTAACAAATGCAACCTTTTCACTGATGCCCTAAATTCCTTTGTCACTTAGTAACAGCCTCTACAAACTACGCCTCCACGCCTGACCTAAGTTACATCATATTGCCATGTTGTGGAATAATCTATTGTTGAATGTGTACAGAAAATTGGTTATAAGATCCATGATCTTATAATGAATAATTATAATTTTTAATTAAATAAATGAAAAGGTTTATTTAGTGAAAATATCATGTCAGTGCAAAGAGCAAAATAAAAAATAAGTTCACGTGCTGTGCTTGGATTGAGAGACATGTCACTACGTACCTTCTTAGCTTCTTAACACTGCTAATGGGAATAGTGACAACCTTTATCTCCCCACTCGGCTGCAGGAGACCTTGGTGTCTGCCAGGAGACAGCTTTCCACTGGAAAGCTTTCTACAGCAACCTGGTTCTTACTAATCATCTTGTCAGTCCTCCCTAAGGCATCGCCGCCTTGGGGCAGGTTTGGGGCATGATCACACCTTTCTAAATCTGTAGGATTTTAGTAGAAGTAGCTCAGGTTTGTATCAGTGTTACTCTCCAGAAGCTTGTCTGTTGATTTCAGTAGGAATTTACCTGGAAAAAAATGTATCATTGAGCAGCTGAATTTTAACTGTTCAGGACCGGCTGAATCCTTTGTGTTACAGGTTAGCATACCTAAATATAGGCTTAATTTTCTTTTCTCTTTTCCTCAAAATTAATTATTTCTTTAAGTTTATTGTTTGGAGTTCTGCTTTCTTCATTTCTAAGTAGGTAAAGATGCTCATCTATGTCTACTGTTGTGGTAGACATTACATAGACAATGCTGAGAGTTAATCTAATTTGGAGGTGGGATGGAGATGGTAGTGCTGGGAGCCTTTGTGACCCAGAAACAAAAGCACTAAGTTGTTTCGAGAGAGATTTTCCCTGCTAGAAAAAGCGCGGCAGAACGTCTACCCTGCTTCGGGTAATAAAAGTACCTTTGAAAGTGAAAGCAAATAGGTGCTGCGAGCGCGGGGGGGAAACAAATGCGAGGTTCAGACGGCGGAGCGGCCGCGCAGTCGGGTTTGTGTCGCTGGGGTGTGCGAGGGAGTCCTGCCCAGAGGCGCGCTCGGACGGGGCCGCGCTCCGCCGGGCCGGGGCTCCGGGAGCCTCGGGAGCGCCGGGCTGGGCTGAGCCGGGCTGGGCTGAGCCGGGCTGGGCCGAGCCGGGCTGGGCCGGGCCGGGCTGGGCTGAGCCGGGCTGGGCTGGGCTGGGCTGAGCTGGGCTGGGCTGAGCTGAGCTGGGCTGAGCCGGGCTGGGCCGGGCCGGGCCGGGCTGGGCTGGGCTGGGCTGGGCTGGGCTGAGCTGGGCCGGGCTGGGCTGGGCCGGGCCGGGCTGGGCTGGGCCGAGCCGGGCTGGGCTGGGCTGAGCTGGGCTGGGCCGAGCCGGGCTGGGCCGGGCCGGGCTGAGCTGGACTGAGCTGGGCTGAGCTGAGCTGGACTGAGCTGGGCTGTGCTGGGCTGAGCTGGGCTGGGCTGGGCTGGGCTGCACCGGGCTGGGCTGCACCGGGCTGGGCTGGGCTGAGCTGAGCTGAGCTGAGCTGAGCTGGGCTGGGCTGGGCTGGGCTGGGCTGAGCTGGGCTGGGCTGAGCTGGCAGCCCTGGGGGAGCCGCGGGAAGGAAGGAAGGAAGGAAGCGGATCGCAGCGTATGAAGTCTGAGAAGTGACAGCGTTTTGCACTGGAGGCAGCTGTGTGGGGTTACCTGAGGACAATGTCTGGCTCTACTGGCTGATTGCTTAGAGCATTAAAAAGGAAAAAAAAAAAAATCCAGTTAATGGGGGCACCTCCTAAACAAACCAGATATCCCTTTCACCATGCAGTCCCTGTTGAGAAGAGTATAATTTTACATTAACTACACGGGATAAGTAAGAATTTGTTATGTTCTGACTTTATCCAGGAAATTCCCTTTTAACCCAATTTTCCCTATTAAGTGTGTCAGCTCTTCTTTCAAAAGCTCTGCTCTGCAAAGGCAAATTAGGATATTAATGTGGAAGCACGTAATTTTAAGACAACAAATAATTGGGAAGTCCTTATCCATTTTTTCAGAATGAGTTATTTATTACAAAATGTTGTAACAAACTCTGCTTGCTGACAGTTATTTACAAAAATTAAATTTCTTTTTGTTCATATTTACTTTTCACTTTTAAACCTTAACAACAGAATTATACTTGCCACCTTCATTTTCTTTAATGTACTTTACCTTTGTTTAGAGTTGATTTATAGTTTCTTTTTCAGATTCTCATCTAAATATTGAAAATTTAACCTGAAAGTACCTCCTAAGACTGATCTACTCTTCTTTGCCCTCTTCTTAAATTATGCATAACATAAACTTGACAATAGTCAGGTTTAATTCTGAAACACTTTATTTATGGCAGTGTAATTCAAAGCCTAAGGGAAAACAGTTAATCTTATGTACAATTAGCATATAGCTCTTTAGCCGAAGTTCAGTGTAGTTCCCTCACAAATGAGCATTGGGGAGCCAGGTCCACTGCTGTCTTCTTGAAACCTCAACCTTGAACTTTTGGCTACTTCAAAGCATCCAGCTGGGCCCTACCTGGGCTCTTGCAAGTTCTCTTGTTTCCAAGGCACTTGTGTAGGTAGGTATGTTAGCCATAGGATATATTATTTATGCACTGGTTTTAAAGCTGTCAGCGGAAAATCAGTTTTAAGGAAGAAGGGAGCTGTGCTCCTGAAGTGGGGTTTTCACCTTTCACGTGCTGTTTGTTTCCCCATCCTGTTTTGGATTTTGAGAGTGCTGTCTTTTGTGGAGGAAATGGTCAGTGCCCCAGAAAAATGGACCCTAAGTGTTTGGGGAGAAAAGTTAAATAATTTTTAACATGAACTCACAATCAGTTTGGGCCTATGGCACTGTAGGAGAGTGTGTACAATGTGTTTGTGTACGAGATTCCTAAAGTCGTTTCAGTATGTTTCTAACTTGCCTGCTTCTTAGCAGTAGATATAGGATATACATAACATAAATGCATTTTATTAGGGGTTGTTTGATGCCTCTGGTATAGTTTGTGCTCTTAACATGCTGTTTTGAAATGCTTATGTGTATGTGAGGAATTGTTAACACATTTTATCATACGATGGTGTGGATTTGTGGGAATTCCATGGTTTTCTACAATATCCCTGCATCATATGAAATGCACACAGTTCTTCTAAACACAGTGAAACCTTATGATGTGATGTAATCTTCAGATTGGGGCTCAAAAATTATTTTCACTCATATAAGAAGTAGCCAGACCCAAGGTGATTTTAACAGATGATGCATTTCTATCCTAAAATGGATTCAAAGGGATTCTTTATCATACTGTTCAATCCCAGGTGTGTAATTTTTTTTTCTTATTCTCCCAATATGGGTGTTCCTGTTTTGTATTTCAGAACCTAGATTTTCATTTAGCAATTAATGTGCGTGATTCAAGTCACTCCTTCTGTATTTTATGAATTTTTTCCAAATATAGTATTTCTCTGCCTACTGTTGATTGAGCAGAATGGGACTTGCCTACACAAAATTTCTTAGGAAATACAATTTGCACATCCAGATTTCTGACTACACCCACTCTCCCCATTATTGCAAGGTGTTAATCTACTTGTACGATGGTGCTTGCACAGATGCATACATACATACCCTCTTTAAAAATAGGCTGTGTGCCTAAATCTTTATGGGAGAGCTAGGTCTGTATGCTCACTGAATATTTAGCCCTTGTGGTTACTGCAAAAGAGTTTTTGTGAAGACTCTTCCATATTTTTAGAAGGTGCTTTTAGTAAGCAGTTTAATCCTAACTAACAACTGAGTTTTTTGCAGCAAATTTTAATTTAAAACTAATTTTAAAATTACACATATCCTTTTTAACAGCGCTTTGGATTTGAGCAGTTCCTTTCCAGAAACCTACCCTGGAGAAAATGTTTTTAATCAGGTTAAAATGGAGGCAAGATAGAAAAAAAAATGTTTGCTGTGGCGTGACTGGAGCAGTGCTAATGAGCTCTGCTCTAATACATGAAGGAACATATGGCCCCCATCTGAATACAAACTGGACACAAAGCAGTAATTCAGCTGAGATGTCCTGAATATTGTAAACTGGGTGAATGTGGTTGAAGGTGTTTATAAATGGTGGCTGAATCCCACACACTGAGTCACTGCCTTCTAATGTCCGGGGCTCAAGGTGCTGTTTGTAAGAGTATAGAAAATGACCAGTAGAGGGAATTCTTAATTAATGCTAACAAAATAGCAAACTGAAGTGTTATGCTATGAAGAAAAGACTTCTTGTGCTCATGACGCAGCAAGAGACGGATTATGGAGAGGGCGAGTTAGGAGAAGAAAAATCACAGGACAAGCAAATTGAGTATTTACTGGCAAATAATTGCTCTCTTAAGCTGTGGCTCTCTTCCTAAATTCTTGGCATTCCTGAGCACTAGAACCATTTTCAAAAAATGCATCGCTACAGTGTAGATGTAAAAAAACCTCTCAAAGGCTGATGGTGCAGGCTTGTACAGGTAAGAATGTGTGCATTACTACCTATATTTCTTCAAAAGCTTTAGATTGCCATCCTTTACAGGACTGCTGCTTTGCTCTGTCTCCGGTAGAACTGGTGTTTTGGTTTCACAGCTCTATTTCGTCTGAAAGTTGGGGAAGTGAGGACAGTCCTGTAGGCAGGCTGCAGTTTGTGCTTTTCTGTCAGCACAGAGGGATCGACGGACAAGGAAACAAAACAAACTGGGGAAAAGTATATGGCCTGGTTTTATTTTGCTTAAATGGGTGCTGACTTTTATGGAGGTGCCTCTAATTAAAAGACTACACATCAGCTTAATGTGGGGCAGGAACTAACTGCCTGTATGTGCTTGTATTGCCACGCTGATTTCACTGGAGGAAGGCTTGTGAGATGCTGCAGGGAAGGAACTTTTTGTAAGGGACTCCTAGGGACTGCCTGCATCCCCAGGGCTTCCCTAGGTGGGGCTCCCCAGGGAAATGAGACTTTTGGGAACCCACTCTGTTTCCTCCTGTCTGCAGTTTGCCTATCTGTTTCCTATTCCTTTCCCTCCAAATTCACCACTTTTAGCTAAGTTTGATGGGTGAAAGTTACCAATATATCTGAGCTTCCACATTTTTTAAAGTAGACAGCTGTTTAAAGGGGAAAAGTTGTTTTAACAGCCTCTTTGTGGGACAAGCGGCCTCATAATTAAATCCAAAATAATACATCAGATACAAAACTCTTGACAGAAATTCTTAACACAGGAGGCTCATTGGACTCTTCAGGAGCTAGCCCAAATTTATGGAGAATTTTTTTTGTTGTTTATTCCACATGCAAACTTCATTTTCTAATACTAAAAAAGGGCTTAGAGATGTATAGGTGGTTAAGAATACTTTGTCTTAAAATATGACTCTTACTCACATCTTAATCATCAAAAAAAACTGTAACACTGCCATTTTTTATTGGACCTACAGAATGCTGTCCCTTATTTCTTCTCCCCATTTTATCCTGTGCATTAAAAGTAATGGCTAAAACAATCTCACTTCTCACAAGTTGATGAAAACAGCACGTATTCCTGAAGAGCAGACATGTTCCCTTGATTTTACAGGGGGTTTATTTTGATTGTGCTGACTGTATTTAGGAGTCATGAACAAGCTGAACACTTGACTGATGGGGGGGCATATGTGTGTTGGAGACACAGCTCTGGAAAGCCACACAGAAAGCGTCACAGAACCCAGTATCAGATCCTTCAGAAAAAATTGTCAAGTTCCCCATAGAGAGTAATGGTGGTTTAACTTTTAACACGGGGGAACTTCTCATTAAGAGGTATCAAATTAAAATTTACTTATGTCTTTAAACATGGGCAGTTTTTAGTCCTCACAGTTTATTGTACCATAATTGTGGATATTCTGTTTATTCAGTATTATGCTAACTATTCCTGTAATTATATTATATTTATTATTATAAAGGCCTTTCTTATTATTATTGAAATAATTAGTCTTTTTTAAACTGATAAAATCTTGGCCCATCTGCAGTGTTGGGTACAGAGTACTGCAAGTTTATTATATAGCATGTGAATGAAAACTAAAAATCCTTTTTTTGATTTTAGTGTTCTGCCTTTTAATGACTGTCCCCTCTTTTCTTGGGAAGACAGATTTATTTTCTCTGTGCAGTTATATTTATATCACTTCCACGACATTCAGTCTTCTTTGTTTTCTTTGTCATTTTGATGCTTTCTAAACTTTTCTCATATGAAAAGCTCTTGAGGGTTTTAATGAGTCTTTTACTCTTTGAACCCTTTTTGTTTCTCCTCTGTCCTATTTGAGATGGGGTGATCAGCACTGACTGCAAAACCCAAAGTGATGGCATGACAGCAACTTATATAACCGCATTATGGAAGTCTCAGAAGTATTTCCTTTGGACCCCCTGTTGTTCAGTGTGAGGCCCAGAACAGCCCCACTAAATCCCTCCATTTCCTTTTCTTTGTTGGCTTCTGTGAGCTTATCGAGCTACGCAAGATGGAAGCAGCGTACATTATTTCTTTACTTCTCCTAATAGAAAGGCTAGCTACAGAATCCTATAGAAAGTGAGGGTTTTTGAAGTGAAGAGAGGTATCTATAGAGTATATATCCTTGTACCTTGTGTGCAGCAAACTGGAAGGATTCCACAAGATAGAGATGGCTGACATAGAAAGGAAGTACAGCTTGTTCTGTGGCTTCTAGACCATCTGCAAGTGACTTGCAAGAGATGAGAGGGTGCCAAATAAAAGAACAATTGTGATATAATGGAGGTATGAATCAGTCATTGGTCTACTCTTACTGGAAAAATCATGCAAAGCCAGGGACTGTTCCTGGGGTGGTACTAGGATACTTCATTCCTTTGAAACGTGTGTTTCGAGCCCTGACTCCAGACCAGCTGTCACTTAAAAGTGTCTGCAAAAAAAAAGCTTTTTTCTGTTTAGATTGTCAAATCTTATATTTTTATTTCTGCAGATATATAGAGGCATGTTATAGAAATATGTAATACAAAGTCCCTGGGTCACAGTAGAGCATATCAAGTTGACTTTTGCTGGAAGCGAGTTTTATTCCTGCTTGTCTCCTCTCAATTCACCCCCCTTCTCTCATCTTTTACCTCCTCTTTTTGCCTCTCCCTGTCTTTCACCAGAAATTTTCTTCTTTTTTCCTTAGTCAAAATTCTACCTGGCATGGTATATTTTTCTAGTGTAAACGATCACTTTCAGCATTGAGGTGATAAAACATATTTTATGCCTTCTTGGGTGCCCAAGAGAGAACAAATAGATTTTGAAAAGCAGATGGTTGACTAGAGAGCCCTAAGGTATCACAGAGCTAACAGGTGCAGCTCCCTATTCAGACTGTGCAAAGCAAAAAAATCCTGTTTCCCAGAAAAAAAAAAAAGGCAGGAAAACCAGCAAAACGATGGACTTTAGAATCCAAATACATATATATTTTTAATCATGTTTATGGTAGGTTAAGCAGGCACAGTGTATGTATGGTGGAAGTAGCCATCCCTTATAAAGAAGAAGGCAAGCTTCACAGCTCAAAGCAGAGTGCTGGAAGGTAGAGACCTGCACTGAATTCCATCATGGCCATTGATGAGCTGAACCATTTGCAAAACTTTTCATGTCTGTTTCCCACACAAGAGCAGAACAGTAGCAGAGGAATAACTAATGTATCCTTCGTTGTGAACCCTGTATGTGAAAGGCTAAGGAAAGAAAAGTGTATCCTAGTGTCGAAATGCTAGATACTGAGTCAATTCAGTGCATGTTTCTGAAATACAGAGAGTAAATTGTTGAATACTTCCAGCAAAACAGCACATGTAGGTCATTAACAAAGAAAGAAAAATCATATCATCACCGTTACCTGTTTCTAGTCACATCTGTGCTATCTTACACATTTAATATGGAGTAGACAAAGTATCTAGTCAGCCTTCCAGTGGTGAAGGAGCTATGTCTGCACTTTATCACTTCTTCTGCAGCTATTGATAACTTCAGATGTAATTTATACTGGGTTTTGCTCACACTGCCATAAATCCTAATTCAGAATGAAAATGAGAATATCAGTGCTTCATTATTAATAACATCATTAGGCCCTGATTTTGTGATCTTAAGCTTGTGCCATCCAGCTGAAAATCCCTGGGGTGTGCTTACTGAATCCATGCTGGGAGCACTTCATTGCTGTGGGTGCTCTTAAGCACATTTGGTCTTGGTGTAGCAGCGGAGGTCTGAAGAGTTATCCTTGCAGAAGCAAGTAACTTACACCAGTGAACAAAATAAATTTTTTTTGTATTGCTAGAGGTAGAAAAAAAAATGAGACATCAACTTCTTGCCTTCTAATTTGAATACCTGAGTATTGGTCTTCTATTTCAGGGCAAAATAAAGGAAAAGGAAATCAGGAGGATACCTAATCAGAATTTTAGCTAGTAGCAAGAAACAAGGAAAGGGCATATAATGAGCATGGCTCTTTTTGCCCGAGCATTAAATATTAACATCTTTAAAAACTAGATTGCAAAGAAAGTATTTCAGTGTGTTTAGTCCACTTAGAAAACAGATTCATAACCATAATCACATTTTAAAATTAATGAATACAGGAATAAGAAAGTAATATAAATCAATAATCTTATGTAAAAGTTTTTCTGGGAGTTATGGAATCTGGCGCATCATGCTCTCAATTTTTCCGTAAAAACATTTTTCCATTAGTCATCAGGTTGGAGCAAAGTTTATAAAAATTGGAAAAATAAGTCATAAGAGCTAAAACACATTTTAAAAAGTTAAAATGAAGAGATGAATAGGATGGAAAACCTTTTGAGGAGTTGGGAGAAAAGAAGGTAATAAGGAGATTTTTTTTCTGCTTTAGTTTAAAAGATGGGGTCTTGCTGGAGAATTAAGTTGTAAGAATACTGTAGCCAACTGCGAATATCTGTGATACTGTTAGAGGAAAGATTGCTTTCCTGCTCCTGTTTTCAGGCAAATTGCCTCAGTTGTTCTGGTCTTTCTGTTCCACGTAATTATCAGCTGAGTTGAAGGAGATCTCCCTACAGCTGTGAGTAGTAATGAAGCTTTAGCATTTCTTTGCACATCACTACTGGGATGTGACCTCTCTCCCTAGAAGGCTCACCTTTTCATTATAAAGGTGTTACTTCTTTTCTGAGTGTTTAAGGCATCACTCAGGTGGTACAATTCCTTCCCTCTGCAGATGCAGAAAATGCAAACAAACAGAAGTTCCAGAGAGTTTCTTCAACTTTGGATGTGAAAGGTGGTCAGGGATGGAGGTTTTGGATTATTGGGGCAGGAGTTTTGAAGGAGAGCGAAAGAATGGATGCAATTTATGCAATTGTACTTAGCATATTGCATAAATGATGCAGGAAATGCAGATAAATGCCACAAACATCTCCACATTGGGAGGTGTCAGAGATAGAATGACAGCGGCCATTCAAAACTGATGACATGTGAAATGTAAACGAATGTAAGGCAGAGATGGTGTCCTTTTGTGAAGGCATTTGTTCTTTCCATGATGATCTTGCACCTCATACCAGTTCATTTACTCTCCTGTGATGCAGAATTGATGTGACATCATGAAATTCCAAGAAGAATAGAAATCAGACAAAATGGATGCTTCTACAAAGGGCAGATTATCCTGTCTTTTTTAGAAATAAAGGAAGTTGCTGTGTGAGTCAGTCCTTAGAAAATGATCTTAGTAGTGAGATGTATAAAAGGTGCAGAAGCTCAAGTCTTGTGGAGAGGTGATACTGAGTGGCAGTTCTACCTGGGATCTATGTGCTGGCAGGAGAACAGGTGTTGGGGGTAGGAAGACTTTTTATGATCAAGCAGAGTAGCTCAAAGCGGCACTGGTTTTATGTGTGTGAATGATAGACAGTAGTGAAACAGAGTACAGCAGAATCCTAAGGCAAGGGATCGTGAGTGGGCAAATCATAGGAGGAATTTTTGCTCTAAGCAGCTATGGCTCAGATGATTTGGCTATGCTTTTTCTATTTCTCACACTTTTCCCAATTTTTTTTTTTGTATTATGTATCATTCCTGTAATTGTTTTCTCTTGTTTCTCCCCTGACATGTTTAATCCCACAACAGTCTAGTCTTGCTGTTTTCCTTCTCCTTCAAAGAGTCCCGAGAGAGAAGCAAGGAAGGTAGATGTGTTTGACTTTGGAAAATGATTTGATGCCACTTGCAAAGGAAATAAAATATATCACAGGGGTCTGCTGTGGGGTGTGGAGTGAATATATTGCTTGTTTGTGACAAAGGATTACCTTTGAAGACTACTTCAGCTTGATCAGTCTGAAACCCATGTCTCACTGTTTCCATTACAAAGGCTTTAATGTTCCTGTTTCTTTTGGAAAAGGACTTAATCTATTTTGAAATAAATCCAAGGCTCCCCAAATGTACTGTTTGCTTTCAGGCCCAGCACACGAGAGCTGTGCGTCAGGGTCACATTGCAGAGGGGTCAGAAGAATATTCATTCTTTGGGTCATGAGCCAGGTTAGCCAAGGAGTCTGCATGGGACCAGCCCCATGACAGCAGAGGACTGCAAGGACTTGGAATGTGGGGACATAGGGCAGCACAGCTGTCCTGAGGGGCCATGGCTCTTCCCCAGCCCAGGGGCACCAGGGATCCTGCACAGGTGGTGCTGTGCTGCACTGGGGGTCTCCAGGGCTGTGGTAGGATGAGGAGATCTCAGTGTGACCGAGTGAAACCCAGTAGAACTTTTTTTCCTGTGGGGCTCATCTGGTTTGCATGTAGAAGGCAGGACTTTAGAACCTGTTTTATGCATGAAGGGTAATATTTGTGTGATGCTCTCTTGCTTTCAGATCTGTAACTCAGTGCTAATCATTCCTTCAGAGGATCTCAGGCTGGATATGTTCACTGGAGTTGATCATTACAGAGGCTTAGTACATTAATTCAAGTTCTTAGCAAACAGTGGCTCAATATCCTCCCCAAACTCCCAGTGGCTTCCTATCCTGAAGGCATGGCTTTCTGACATGTTTTTTTTCTTTCCCTAATCCTGAGATATCCCTAATCTCTTCCATCTTCAATCCCCATTTTTCTGGTTGGCAGCAGAGAACTATTTCATTGCATACCTGTGGAGCTTATTTCCAATTTATCACTTTTATTTTATTAGTTTCACCTAGTGTTAAAATACTTTCTAATGTGTAGAAAGAAAGTAAATTTACCCTCTAAAAGGGACAATACAGCCTTTAAATTTGTGGTAGGCATCTCTGATGGTGTATCCCTGGTGATATATTTTAAGTTCAATTTTTTAAATGTTTTTATTTTTGTTTTTCTTTCTTTAGTGTGTTTCTGTATTTGCATCAACTGTTGATGTTTTTACATTAGATTTTTTTTGTTTAGAAATCTTACAGAGTTTTCAGTTTTAGTTTCTATTTTTCAAATTCAACTTCTGAAAGAAATTCTAAAAAAACCCATGTAAGATGAGCTCAAGCAAGCTGCTGCCAGCTGGTAATTTCTTTGTACTTTAAGTGGGCTTTGTATTTCTCATGGGCTAGCCATTGTGGCCTGAAAAAACTTGTTATACCAATCCATGAATCCAGAAGAATACAAGTGAAGGTGACAGGGGTGTCTGTCTGAGAAGATATGAGAAGATGCCTCATTTCTAGGAGACCACCCTTCGCCTCCTTTTTCAGCTTCAAACTGTCTCATTTTAAGTAAGTTTGGCAGAAATGCCCAATTCCTGCAGATTTTTTTTTTTAATTAGAAATGAGGCAGAGGAAGAAATTACTCCTGCCTTCAAGAGGGGCTGCAGTGTGCACTCCAGAGCCTGGTGTGAGGGTTGTCCTTCGTGCTGGGCCAGTCATCTTTCCCAGATGGGTCTGGTGCTTCCTCCTCCCAAGCACCTGCTGGGTACCAGCCCTTCAGTGTGGAAGAGGGAGCTGGAGGAGCTGTGAGTATTGGCCAGGGTGAAGAGCGAAAGAGGAAGAAGTGGGAGAGGGCAGTCATAACTGGGAGCAACATGGATATCATGGCCAGAACATCACAAAGGAAGAGAACCCAAATCTAAAGGAAACCAAGCCTCACTGATGCTGTTACTTGTGGCTTAATTCACATAACTTCTTGCCTGTTGCTATCTGCAGAGCTACTTCAACAAAGAGACTCCTTTTTGCGATTAAAGAGGAGTTGAGGAGAAAAAGACACAAACTCTGGTCTTCAGGCAATACACATGAACTTGACAAACTGATTGTAATGTCTGTGTCTTGAATTCTTTATCTCCGAGTGAAGAATTAAAATATGTGTGCTTCAGAGGAGAGCTGCAATACTTCATCCATTTGGAAATTATTTTTCTCCTTTAGGAGACAGATGCTTTACCTTTTCCATGAAAAGTTGTAAATGTTTCAGAAACAATTAATGAAGCTTCCTGACATCCTCTTGGGTGAGGAAATATGATTGCTGTGGGAAAACTGAGGCAAAAATCTGTCATGTGAATATTTTATTTTAATAGTTAATGAACAGGGAAAAAAGAAAGTATTACTGTAACACACATGAGCAAGATTGTGGAAAACTTTGGCAGAGAAAGGTCTGAGACATATTCTGTCTTGATTGGCATCTCTTGAAGGTCAAAGCATCTGTGTATAAGGCACAATTACATTTGGCTCATGGTGTAAATATAATCAAGATACTTACCTCTTAGTATACTAAATTTCAAAATGTACATGCTGAATAAGACAGGCTTGTAGAACAGAAGTAAATGCTTTGAAAAGTGACTACAGGAAAAGATAAACTTCTTTTGATTTCGTGACAGCAGTAGTGCCATTACTTTTTACATAAGAGCCACCAGTCTCTTCAGTCAATGGCAAAAGGACTTCAGCAAAATGCACCACACCATCTCAAGGTATTGCTGTTTGTATAGAAATTAACAATTTCTGTTTATGGATTTGGAGGCTGAGACACAGAAATGTAGCAGGCCATACAGCAAATAAAGTGGCAACTGGGGACCCAGATGCCCCAACATTTTCCTCTCAGAATCAGAAGATCCACAGTCCTTGAAAGCATACACATGTCCATAGACTTAAAGCTGGGTTTTGGGGTTTTTTTTTTTGCTTTCAGACTCTGTAACCTCAGATGATCCAATTGTTTTGACTGTGTCATCCCAAGATCCAAGTCATTCAATCAGTATTCCTAGACAGTCTCCTTTCTTTACTGTGACCCCCCCCCCCGCCTTTTTTTTTTTTTAATCTTTAGTAAATTTCAGACTGAATACACATGAAGCAAGTTTGAACTGCATTCACTACATGTGTACTGACAGATTGTAATCATATGGATGTGTGTGTACCAGTATGTATTGAGTAGGTAACAATAATATCTGTGGCAATGCCTTTCCCCTCTTAGACATTTTGACTTTTATATCAGTTCAGTAACTACATCTGTTAGTCAAGAATGATATAAATCAAGGAAAAAGTAAAAGATTTGAAGGAAAATTTATGGTGAGAAAAGAGAACTACCCATAAGCATTGGATACATACTGATACTCAATGATTATTTTAGATTTCTATTTGTTTGTCTGGTTTTGGTTTGTTTGTTTTTTTTTTTTTCTTCTTTTTTAGAGGGTAAGCTTCTTAAGAGTCGACAATTACTTTATATTTATAGAAGTCAATGAGTGGTTTACCATGCACTTTTGATGAAACAGACATGTACTCCACATTGTGAAATTTCACTCCAAAATAAAGCCAGGTTCATGAAAAAACACCTGAATTAGCAAAAAAAACCCGACTGAATAATTGATACACACCTTTGCTTTTGTGTTCCTGAATAAGATATTAAAAGACAATGAGCAGAAATGGGCATTATTTTGTACCCACTGAGAGTTCATGCTTTCCAGCACACTAGCCTTCTTTAAAAACTGCTTGGTTTTTAATTGTCTTGCAGCCCACCTTATCTGTGCACCCAGAGGATTTTCCTCTGGCCTCTTAAAGTTCGCAGAGCTGTTGGGAATACTAGACAAGAGCACTATTCTCTTTTCTACTTGCTTATGCAATTCCTAACTGGTAACAAAAAGAAATAAAAGCTAATTCTGTGAGGTTCTTCTGGGAGAGGAAGGTTGATGAGGGGAGCACTTGACTTCTGAGATCAGAAATCACAGACTAATTACCCAGCAGTGTAACAAGTTTTGGGCTGCTCAGTTGCTCTCCCTGGATAAGGGCAACTCTTGAGGACAGCATTCTCCAGTTCTTGAGTTGTCCAGTTGCCCTATGTGCCTGAGCGCTGATTATGCAGTGGGGTTAGTTATGATAACAGAGATTTATCCTGACTTTACTGTATTTCTGTTATTCAAAGTGTGTTAAATGGCTGTTGTTTCCTCTGGCACTCAAAACCTGAATGGTCCCTTACTTGGTAGAGAGGGGAAATTCACTGGTGGTGTTCATAACAAATATGCGAACTGACCATTTCCATTATGGCCACACTGGAGTCTGGATTCTCTGATAACTGTATCAAAAGAAGGTATAAGATGAGGAGATCTGGTTACCAACTGGTCTTTAAGAAACAGACATTTGCATTCTTTGTCCCTGAGCTGTAAATCAGGAGGGACAATCCTCACTTTGAATGCCATGCTTATTCTCAGCATGATGTGTATGGTGAAGGAGGCATTGAAAGAAAGTATTAAGGCTAGGATAACATCAAAGAAAATGCTTCCGTTTTTATTCTCCCTTCTATAGTGGATAAATTAAAACAGAATGAAACAGCAGCAAACTTGAAAATAAAAGCAATTGTGTATGTGGAAACCATGACAGTTTATTCTGAAAATCAAAGTACATTCTTCCTCCTTCCAAGTCATTGTTCTAATGACATAATTCTCTAACCACCTAATCCTCTACCTTGCTTTCTTTGATGTGCCTTCTCAAGTTCACTGGCCAGCCTGTATGGTGGCTTTGAGATTTTTGATTTCCTCTTGCTTGGTTGGCTTTCAGAGCTACACTAGGTAACTCTGATGGTCTGACACTGTGCTTGGAACAGGATGTAAAGGGATGTCACTTTATTGACCCAACAGTCTCATCAGGCATTGAAATAAAATGTTCAAACACACCCCCACTCATAACACGTTATGGTGACTATAGAAAAATGGGAAGCAGGAGCTTTTCAGGAAGAAGGAGTCTTAAGTAGACAACCTCAGTCTACAACCTCCTTTGAATTAGAAGTCACATGGCACAGTAGTGTTTTTATTTTTAAAAAAAAAGTATCTAATCTCTTCCCACCCCCATGGCTTTGTGCTTTCTTGTATTTTACAATAATTACACCCTGTTATGGCAATATCCTTCTAGCAGGCAAACATTGCTGCGGAACACAATCCCAAAGTTCCACCAAACCATTCCCACAGTCCAGACAGGGCTGCCTCCTGCCTCGGGACACACCAAGGCAGTCACCACAGTGAATTCCATTCAGCTGGAACTAAGAGACACTTTTACCATTCAACAAAAATAAATCCAGAGAGAAACTAAATGAATTCTCAAGTAGCAGTTGAGGTAAAATATGTGTGCATGAAAGGGGTGTAAGAGTCAAATTCTAAGTGTGTAATGTAGAAGCCAATTGTAATCAACAGCTTACTTCTCACATGTTCAGTGAGGAAGCATTTAATTGTTTTCCCAGCTTTACGAGGGAAGGTGCCTGGTGATGCATTTCCCCCATGTGTTCTGCCACAAGGGGTTTCCCATGTGGCAAGGGCACTGAAGCAGGCAAGGGGCGATGAAGCAGGCATTGTGCCTCTGAATTCCTCTCTGTCTTGGGTGAGTTAGTGATTCTATTTGGGTTTTCTGAGCTGAAAAAAGTAGGAAGGTTTCTGCCATAAACAACTTGTGAGAATTGTTGATACATTAGGGGACAAAGAACATTGATCTTAGTAATACATTTGTCTGAATAAGCACATCACTACTTGGCACATTGTTATTAACACCTTTGTGCACTCCTTTTCTTCCTCAAAGAAAATGTGCGTGCATACAAATAAACCTACATTTTCAACTTTTATGTCAGTGCATGACTGTGGGGACAGAGGAGAGACATCCAGCTGTACAAATATACTAAATACGTCCTCCATTATTTGTGGCAAAATTAGTTTTTTGGACCCTACTGATTAGAACAAGACACATAGTTATTACTGAGGATATCAGCTGTAGGAAAGAAACACTGTCTCATCTTTATACCACACATCCCATTCTTTTGTCAGCTTACATTATAAATAAATAACAAAGCAATTTGACACATGCCCATTGATTAAAAATAAAAGTTGTCAGAGTGAGAGGAGAAAGACAAAAATATGAATTATTAATAACAATATTAAGCAATGCAAAAAAGATGCTTAACATGCAGGAAAGTCCCTGAAAAGTCACTTAGTGAAGGGGAAAGAAAGGACAGCAGTGAAGACCTTCCCTTTACTATTACTTTGTCTTTTTTTGCTACTTTGGCTCTTGGAGGTCAGGGTGACATGTAAAAGACAGGGATGATTCTGTTAATTTGTGTAGTCTTGTTTACCTCATCTCTGGTACTTCCAACATGTACTGCATGCAAACACAGAAGTATCACATAAGGAATAGAGTTAAAGTGGTTGTGTGGTGTCATGATTTGGCTTGGCCCTTTTATATTACTGGGCAGTCTTCCTGGTAGTGGGTTTGAATGGCAAATTGACAGCCCTGGCACACCATTTGAAGGAGCTAAGGTAATTCATACTCTTTCTAAATTTTGTGTATCCCACATACCTGCAATTTAATATGCAGATATTAAGGCATACGAAAATTCTAGCAATAGTTTGTGTTCTGTACTTTGTAATGCTCCAAAGGATAAAATATAAACAGTACCCTAGTAGCTGGCTTAATTATGCATTTCTTTTCCCACCTTCTGTCGCGTATTTTGGTTGTAACTATTTAAATGCTTTCATTTATCAGACCAGTTTGAATGGCTGTTGGGTATATTGACCATCCTGGCAATACTTAAGTTTCCATCTGTGACGATCAGATTTCTTTTTTCACTGAAGAGGAAAGGAAGAAAAAATACACTGGTGAAGAGGAAAAGAGACAATTGCAAAATTTTCACATAAGCTGAAGGAAACCCCTTGGTGACAATCCTGTTTGCTGAAGAATGCTCTTGCCTTAAAGCAGGTACAGAGTGTGCTATCACAGTAGAATAGATAATCAGAAAGTTTTCCTGGTAACACCAGAAGTCCATCGTGGCTGAAGTCATGCTGTCTCTAGAGGGGTATTTTATATTAGACTTCCTCATGGCCAGTCTGAGCATTGTATTGTAGCTGGGGAGATGACATCATCTTAAAAAAAAAGCCCCAAACCTGCAGGAGCAGCAAGGGTCCTACCCTGTGCTTATGATGTTAATGTTTTGACTTTACAAACCGTTAATGAATTCACAACATGGTCTCCCAATTATTGTGTGTTAATTCTGGAGAGCCTCTTTTTATGCATCTTTGGTTCACATAAGAGCTAAGCACTGGCAGGTTATATGGATTTCATGAAATTCCAGAAGTAGTCAGAGCTTCTGAAAGCCAAGGTTAAAGGATCTTCTTGCTGGCATTTAGTTAACCTGTGGTGCAGGTACCTCCATACTCATTTGGGCTTCCTTTGCAGTCAGCTTGAGAATATTAGGCACTTAGAGGTGTCACTTGGCTGTCATAAAGAAAGGCATCTGAAATACTTCCTCATGTAAGGGATCACTTCTGTTCATAGGTCATAAAGTCTGGATGAAGACTGTAAGCAGTTCAAAAGTTATCTGAAATTCTTCTATGCATGTTATCACAAGCTTGGTAAACAAAATGAGGGAGCTGCTCTTAAGAAGTTAGCCTTCAGTTTTCTGTCTCTGTGTGTACAATGGGAGCACTGTGCAGGTTTGCAGGTTATGAGAAGATGGACTTCTCTGGGTACGTAATTGTAATGATGCAACTACATATTAGGCCCTAGATGGTTTCCATTTACATTTTATGAGCTATTTTCAGCTCCCAGGTACATAATGTGTAGAGATTAGCACTGATGGGATATGTCTCAGCATGGGTACCTTACACTATTCCTGAATTTGGCTGTATATTAAATTATTGGCCTTAAATATTAATTGATGTAGCCTGACTCCCCTTCGTAGTTCTAATCTGCTGTATCTAATCCCCAAGGTTTTAATGAACATTAATTTGTGCATTAAAAGACTGAATTTAAGTTAATTTCCTTGGTTTGGAAAAGCCACACATACCAATACTTGTTTGAGAGAGCTCAAGTACACATCAAACCAAGTGGAAGAGAACAGCTCCTGGGACAGGTCTGAGATGACAGAGAGAGAGACAGCTGCCCTTTGTTACATACCCAGAACTATAAGCTAAAGCCAGGAAAAAACATGTGAAGAGATGCTAGCATATTATGCTACTTTATGTTGGAAATTAAAGGCAATAATTTCTTGAATTGTTTTTGTCTACTTGCACCATATGTAGCCTTATTGTAAAGTCTTGAGCTAATGTCTGCAAGGAAATCTTTAGACAGTTGAAAATTTTTTCCTTTGAAAAGGAGATTCTTAAGAAAGTGAGTAGGCTTTAAAATTCAGCAAGGGAGGTTAAGACAACCTTTAATAAGGAATTTTAAAAATCTGGGAGAAAGCACTTTCATAATACCATTATGGTACTTTTCATCAGCCTTACTGCACCCATGTGCAGTATTTCAGCTCTGTAAACTGAAGCTTATTTATGCTAAATGATTTGCCCAATATCTTATCATGGGTAAGTGGCAGGCCAGAAATGGAACCCAGGAGTCCTAATTTGATTTCTTGTTGAATTCAGAGACAGTATAATGCCCCTGAAAGAAAAACACTGAAGAATTCAACAGGAGCCCTCTGCTTGAGGAGTCTCCCATTTCAATAAGCATGTGGTTATAGCATGTCTGTGCTCCACTGACCGAGGTCCCCGAGGCTGCTTCCAATCCAAACCCATGTCTCCTCTGTGGGTGCCCATTGCCCTGCCGAGTGCCTCAGTGCTCTAAACCAGAAGTCTTGTTCTTAATGGCCATACTGGGGAAAATGCAGCCATGGAAAAGTGCCACCACTGCCAACAAAAAAAGCGAGTACAGGTGATATAAAAAGAAGCTGTAGAGTCATGAGAATATAGGCTGCACTTCAAATGCTTCTACCAGTGTTGGGCTTCTTATTTTAAAGTAGTGAAGATGAGACGGCAGACAATATTATTTGTCTTCAAATCCCTGTCTAATCATATTTACCAACTCTGTGAGATCTTGAATAAATATGGATAAGTCTCTGTGTTTGTAAATTCATATTTTGAAATTTGACAGTGCATTGTGTGAGCTTTACAGGGAGGTATTTCTGGTTTGCAAGAGAAGCCTCTTCATGTCAGCTTGTCTTCTTGGTAGCTTTCATAGTGTATGAAGAAGGAAGGTAAGAGCTAGGGCAAATAGTACCTTCTTCCTGCAGCCTTTGGGCAAACATTTGAAATCAGTGGGTTAAATCTGTTGGCTGGTGAAAGAGACTAGTGTAGTCTCTGGTTGTAGCCTGGAAAATTCAATCACGTAATCTTGAAAGGAAAACTCAAGAGTCAGGGGAAATGCAGTCCAACACAATTTGTTCAGTCAGGACTTTGTTTGTGAATTCCTGTCAGGATTGACCTCAGTGTATTTATAAAACTTAAAAGGGATGTTCTTTCTTATGATTCCGAATTTTCCCTTGTTTAGAGGAAATTTTGCATACGTTACAGCCAGTTTAATTCGTAGAGACAGAGTATGAATTTTCTATGCTATGACCTGGAGAACATAATATGGAGTTTTGTGAAGCAGAGTTTTTCATTAATGTATTTTTTTATGTTTAGCCAGAGACAGAAGCAATTCGACTTTTTTACATTTTTTGCTGAGAATAAGAAGTTCTGAAAGCAATGAGTAGATGGAAAGGTAGCCATGTGCTGGGTGCACAGTAAAGGTTCAAATGTGGGTGTTTGTTACCATGTGAGATGCTGTAGGGTATACCACCTGGCCTTAAGTTGCTTTTTCCAAATGACATTTATCTCAGAAGTGCTAAGTCCTATCTGCTAACCATGTCCAGATATGATTAAACCAAAATGCTCTTCTGATGGCACGTGATGCTTATGTTTAAGCACATGCTTTGAGCCCTGAGCCCCAAACTTGACATACTTGAAATCACATCTAGGGTATGATTTATTGATGATAATCCTACCATAGAGTGTTTTAGGACAAATCCTTTTAAAGCAGTTATTAGATGAAATGTTGGACTCTGTTAAAATGGTGTATAATATAAAGAATACTTGATTTCAGTAATGCTGGTTTGATAACATCAGTTACCCTCTGGCAATTTAGGTGAGCCCATAGGCCAAAATTTTTACCTTTAAATGCTCTTTCTACTTGTACTATGTACTGGGGGTGTGATGGGCACTTAGGTATAAACCGTATGCTAATTGTTCTTGACAGTATAAATACTCCCTCAGCACATTTGCTTATGAATATGACTGGAGTTCCCAGATTGGCATGAGTTCATACCTACTGGTTGTAGAATAGTTTCTTGGAAGTGGAACTGTTTTGTTTAACCTCTGTATTAATTGCAAGGCATATCAAACAAATGTATCAAAAAATTTACATCCATATTACTGAAATCTGTGCAGGATAAGAGAGGGAAGTATTAAATATCTGCAGTTTGGTAAAATCTGAAGTATGAAGGAAAAATATGTATAATCTGAAGTTACTCAGGGTGAACAGGATATGTTTAAAACAGTTGAATTAAAAATCTAGATCATGTTAGCGTGAGTTGATCTTGTCCTAGTCCGTGGGCATTGTTTTTTCTAAGCTGGGAACATAAGGTTATATATCAACTAAGCAGATATGATCAGTCTGATCTGCTGGGTCTTCTTTTTGAAGACATAATCCTTATTAAAAGCAGCATTGTGAAGTTTGAACCTTTTTCTTCACTTCAGGCACAGATATTTTTCTGCAGCTATTTTTTACTGTAAAAATAAGAGTAATATCTTTTGCAAACTCTTTTCTCATAATTTATTCTACCAAAGATGTCATTGACTTCAGTCTCTTTACCTAAGTAGAAACCAAATGAAAAGTTAGCAAAGTATTTCAGGATTATGAGCTGTAGTTAGAGGGACTTGAAGTAATAAATTTATTTGGTGGTGAAATCTGAGGAGCTTTTCAATATAGCCAGTCCTGTTAAAACCTTTTGCAGAAACCTGTATTTTGCTGACAATCATCTCTGATGGGTTTAGTTTCATGAAACTCCATCCTAGAACCAAACTTAGAAATTAGCAAGGTTTTTATTTATTTTATTCTCTAGGTTTTTTTAGTCTTCCACAATGGGCAGTCTCATTTGTTGCCTATAAGCATAACACAGGAGAGAGGGAATGTAAACCTGCCTAAGGGTCATGAGTGGAATAAGAAGCTGTTATCCTGGCAAACTTGATGTTAATTTAGGAAGCTGCAAGCTGTGCATTTTCTTTCTTTAATTTTTGGTAGTTCTGTTTTCCATATGCTCTACCTTGGTAAAAACTAATGATCTCTGCTTACTCTGACAGATTTGATTGTGCTAAGTGCATGGTGAATTTGGGGAAGCCATCATTACTTGGTGTTTTTACATGGTGATTTGTCTTCTGGTTGGAGCTTGGTTTGGGAGGTAGAAGGATGAGGATCACACCTCCAGCTATCATCCAGGGGCATTAAGTGGATGCCGGCCAACTATTTCCAGTGCACAGGTGGTGGTAGCATTGATTAATTCATGATCACAAAGTGCTTTGGTCTACTGGCATAGAAAGCAGAATAGCAGTGCAAAGTGTTATTAATGGAATGACTGCTTGACATACTTAATATATGATGTTAAATATCTTTTGAGGCTAGATACATTATGAGTGTGAGTGACTTGACTGAGGGTAGTTATGGTTATTTCTTTAATTGAAAAAAACAGATCTTTACTGAGTGCATCACAGTTTCAGCCTTCATGGTAGCCTCTTGGTTAGGATTATGGGTTGATTTGGTTCATTTTACAAACATATGGCCTAAGAACTGGGTGCTGGCAGCATCTTTAGAGTTTGGGGGAAAAATGCAGTCACTTTTTGAGTTTATGCTGGGAATTTATCTTCCTGTCCTACTAGCCTTATCCAAGCTTTCAGCTGTGATTTCATTTCAAAAAACATGGTGCTGCAAGACATGCATTTCTTCCTTTTCCAGGTGGAAGAAATTTGTAGTTGTTTAAGAACTCTGTAAAACATAATATTAATTCTGGTTGTGTTTGCACTGGGATAAATCTTACCCTGGTTTATGTTAATATGAAATTTACCAAAGCCAGGATTTGGCGTGTAAGAGTCCTTTCCTGTTTAGTGGGAAGCACTTGCTGATTGACCACTTTGTGAAGTCATGGATGTGTTACGCTATCCAGCTTTTCTCCAGAGCAACTCACAACTACAAGGCTCTTTTTGTGGAATTTCACTGTTTATGCATGATGTGAAAACCAAAAGGATGTGCACACCTAGATTAATGTTTTGCTTTGCTGGCAGTGGTTGCAGTTTTACTGAAAGTGTCATAATAGCTGATGTTTTTCTTAAAGATTGTACTCTTGAAGTAAACAGATAATGTCAAGTTCTTTGTTTTTTGTTTATAAAATAAGTTTCTAGTCCTTGTGATTGGAGGGAAGATACTGAATTTATGATCAAAGCGTAATACAAAGACTCAGAAATGAAAAATATAAATATAAAGGCTGGTGCTTATTTGATTGTTTAATAATATTTTTTAAAGTTTAGAATTTTCAGAGAAAAAATGGGAAAAATTCTGAATGGCAGGAGGGAAACAGCATGAGCTCAGGATCCACAGTAGTTCATTTGCATTTTGTTTTCAGTTTGGTCTGAAGAATAGTTTAGTGGTCTGAATACTAGCTTTGAAATCCCTATGCAAGTTGAATCTGTATCTACAGTATCAGCAGCAGGACTAGGAATAAAATTCACACCTTCACACCTCTACAAAGAACAAGTATAGCAGTGAGAATTTATTGCATATTTAGCTAGCCATTTAAACAAAGATTACTGTGACTGTTCTGTCTGGTATTACTTATCTGTGCCTTTATTAGCTGACCAAGAAATGCACTGTTTGTCATTGATCTGTGTTATGTTTCTCCGCCTCTGCCTGCTTTTTTGGCTAGATTTCCTCTTTTCTCCCCACTTGTAAGTGTTTGGGCAGAGAAAGTATTTACTTAAAACAAATTTCCAAGGTATTTTTTAATATTCTGCTGGTTTCATTCCTTAAATTAGGATCATCATTGTTAGTAAATGTTATGTGGCCATACACGCTAGTCATTAGAATTGCTGTGGGAGTTGTAAGTTCTTTATTGTGTGGGAATCAGACTGCATGATACTGAGGGTCTTCCATGACTCCAGGACCTGTGAGATAGCTTTCAAGACTTAAAATTAATGGTTATGAATAATTTGGCTTTTTTCTCTATAAATTCCATCACAAAAAATAACAATAACAATAAAACTGCAAATAAAATACTTTTTTTTTGCCTAGGGAATTTAGTTTGTTGTTTGGATTATAGTACTACCCAGTCCCCAAGCAGAATTAAGGTCTGTCTCTAATAAATGTTTGGGTAGAAATTAAGAGATTGCCCCTGCTTTGGATCTTTGTAATCTACATCAGAGATTCATACAAATGAGAAGAAACATTGCTATAGGCAAAATATCAAAGGACATTGTGGCAATTATCCTTTTGTACAGATGGGCCAAGTAATTCTGAATTGTACAGAATGTGGTGGGCACTATTCTGTAGATGGAACAAAACAGTGTAAATTGTGATTATTTTTTTTTTAGGCTAAAAATTTTAAAGAAACTATGCTGAGAATTGACTTCAGATAGAATACTTTTGATTTTCAGCTTCTTTGCACAAAAACAGTTTTTCAGTTTTCAGTAAAAGTGTTTGTCTTTCAAAAACCTTATTCAGCTGCAAATAAATTTTTTGTTATTGTTTTCACAAATACATTTCTCTTTTTATCCGTCTTTGTTAGGGAAAAGTTGGAACCTAGTAATAGTGGCCTGTAGGATATCAGTGACTGCCATGGCTTGAAAACTTGTTGAAAGGAACCTAAAAATGTATGTGACTTCCTAAAGGCAAATGCCAAACCACTCCCATACTTTTGGAATCTCTTGGGGTTCTTACCACAGTATTCTCCATAGAGTATCTCAAAACAGCATTGACTGCAAGAGATTTTAGGTAGAGACTGTGTCCAGAATTGTAAGTCAATTCCTAACTGTGTTTTGTTGATGGGAGGGAGAAGTGGTGTTTTTCTTTGTCTTACCTTGATTTTTCTGTTTCTTAAAGATAATGACTTCTTGCAGTAGAAAATAAAAGGAGATATCCTTTGCTTTTCCCTGCCTTACTTGTAGAAATTCTCCTTTCTCTAGTAAGCAAATCAGGGCAGGTGCCAGGAGTGCTGCTTCCCCAGCCAGCAGCATAAGGAAACTGTCTAGTTGTACTGAGAAAGTTTTCCCAGCTCTGTGTTTATTAGCCTTGTGAGGAGAAGCAGGAGCATTGAAAGCTTTTTGGAAACTTATGGGGGGAAAAAAAAAATAAAGGCATTAGCTGGCATTTTATGTTAGGGATTTTATACAATGCTGACAAAAAACCTGAATTCTTAAAACTCTATTTTCATCCAGTAAATCTTTGGAGTGCCTTGAAAGCTTGAATCTTCTTTTGCTAGACCACTTTAGAGCAGTTAAAAAGCTATTGTATGTAAAATTTGTGTACTGTTTAGTTTCTGACAATCACGTGGATTTTTCTGGACACTGAAGAATGAATTTAAAGGTACAGAGAAAATTGTGAGTCTGTAGACTACAGACTACAGAGAGTAGATAAAATGCCGTTTAGGGTGGGGTCAGGGTAAGATGTTAGCTGGTCTTAAATGGAAATCTTTGTACTGCCACAGTAATATTGAAAGCCAAAGGATACTGTAATATTTAAATCAACCTGAGTTTCCTCCGAGTAAAAATAAAATAAAGGAAATGGTGCGACTTGGCAAATAGATCTTGACCTCATGCTATTTTTACAAGTCAGACAGATGTGCAGTCTCTGATAAGCTGGTACCCAGGACGAGCTATCAAATCAGAAATCTGTGGAGTCACTCTTCAAATCCCAGCACTAATCACAATGATAAAGAGCTACCTTTCGATTAATCCTGTCCTGGACTTTAGACGAAAGATACTGCAGTTTAATTACTGAGTGAAATCCACTTTGTCTGATCTGCCAGTCTGCACTGTAATGTCATAATATAATCAGCTTCACCCCTGTCTGAAGCTCTAGGGCTGTGAAGTCCAAGGACTTGTTTGATTGGAAGAAATAAAACGATGTTCAAACAACCACCAGCACAGGGCTATAATTACCAAAATCTTGTTTGCATCTGTCTGTCATTTTCACCATTGGTTTTTTTATGACACGAAGAAGCAAGGAGAGATCATGGTGAATAAGAACAGCAACCTGACAGGTGACAAATCAAGATGTGGGATGGTTTTCTTGTAGAAAATAATCATTGTAAAATATTCAGGCTAATTAAACTGGGTCTCTTTCTTACATATTTCCCATCAGCTTTGGTGACACATGCTGGTTCAAGCAAAGCCAGCCATCGGTACTGTCATTTCATAATTAAAACCTGTAACTGAGCTGGGAGTGGCTCCACCGGAGGTTCCAGTGCAAGGATGGAGTCATGTGAGTGTGAGAAATCATATTTCTGCTTGTGTGAGAAAGGCAGCAGGTCTGCCACAGTAGGAGGTGTTTCCTCCCACCCCTCTTAGCAGATTTAGCCATGATTTGGAGGGAGTGTTCCTTCACACAAAGAGAGAGGCCATGGCTTGCTCTAACATATTACTTAGCATGCCTTGCACAAGTGCATGGCTCACCCACCCCACAGCTGTGTGGCCACCGATTGCACCAACTCACACTGAAAGCAGTGAGAGAATTTAGGATGCTCCTGATCTTTTGATGTCAGGCCTTCTTCCCTTTACCTCTTTTATTAAGGGTGCAACCAGGGAGCGTTGGTAGAATTTTTTTTTAATGTACCATGGAGACTATTGTTCTGGAAAAGTTCATTACCTTTTCCAGGCTCGTTTGACAGAGCTGACTGAACAGTAGTGCCTTCCTCTCTCTTCTGACTTCGGCAAAGCTGGTTGTTAGCAGGAGGTGAAGAGATCCAAAGTTTTGAATAAATGTTTTGTTTAGTTATATTTGTGGCCATGCCAGGGAGGTTGCAGATGTGGTGGAGAGAATAGCTGACAAAGCTCTCAAAAATTGTTTGTTCTCAAGTTATTGCTAGACATAGATGCTAATGGCCATGAAAGGAAACACACCTTTTATCTAGCTCCATCTTTAAGAGAGGGCACTCCTAACCTGTGGTTGGGTTAAATGTGGTAGGATTTGCTGACATATTTTCATTGCTTAGGTTTTGTTCCCCCAAACCACCTCAAAATCCTCATTTATCATCCAGTATTTTCTTATAATTTCATTTTCTCTGCTTTTCCCTTGGCATCTTCTTTGTCTTGTGGCCATTTCCACCAAGATCTTCCTTTTTCTTCTTACATGATACAGTCACTCAACTCCTTGCCATCTCCATTGCACTTTGGACTCTCTATTCCACCCATCTATAATGAAGTTCCTACACTGTCACTTTCTCCCAGCTCTCCTGCCTTAAAAGCACTCTCAGTTTACATTTGTTTTTGTAGAATGAGCTGGCAGATTATTGTGAATTGCAACTGGAGTTTGACAGTAAACTCTCTGCTGCTTCCTCCTCACAGAATGGGCTCGTTCAGCACCTCTACCTGCAGGGGCCAAGTATAGGGTGAGATGAATGCTCTCTGGGTGTCCTGCAGCTCTGGCCTGTGGGTACATTTCTGTGCATAGACCAGTTCTCTGTACTGCAGAATCAGAGCAATGTCTTGGGGCAAAGACTGGGGGTGAGGCAGGATAGCAGACAGCAGTTGTTAGCAGTATGTGTCTGTGCCTTAAACTTGCAGTACATTTACTTTCTTCCTCTTCCTTTTGTAGCCTGTGGCTGACAGCAATGCCTGGCATTGCCTGTCAGCAGGGATGGCATGCAGGGTGTTTTGCAATGGAAATCTGGCTTTAAACATAACTGGGTTTGTCACTACTGTTTTAGCTTCTGAATGGTATTTAAACATTACAGTCTGCAGATTCCATTCCAGCAGGATCTGTCTGGAGGAGGCTGTCTAGAGAATCTTCTCTGAAGCAGCTCTGACCAGCAGCAATGGCCCTAGCGCTTTGTGTACTTCCACCCTCCGTCTAATCCTTTCCGTTAGAAACAGAAATGTCAGAGGGAAGATGTGCACAGCTTCTTTTAAATCTCAAGAGTATTTTTCAGCATGAAGAAGTCCATCTAGTTACATAGTCTTGCAACAACCACCAGTGTCTTGCTTCCCAAGGGAAAAGTATCAGGGAAATGTGAACAATAGTTGTATGGCCAATTGCTAGAGGAATAATTTCTTTCCAAATAAAGGAGAGCATAGGGAGCATATAACAATACCTAAGAAGAAAAGAAGAAAATAAGAAGTTAGTCTCTATTGATCAGAATAAATTGTGTTAGTTTCTAAGAGGAAAAATATACATGCAGGTGGAGTACAAGTTTAGTGTGGAAACGCCTTGTTACAATATGCAGTGATGTGAAATTCCCATCTTTCTGAAGACCTCAGTTCATGCTCAGGTGTTCGGTGTGTTTACAGACACAAAGATGGGGCGTTCTTAATGTAATGGTTCTCACAAGCTTTGGTGTGGGGACCTTTGTGTGCATGATGTTGTACTGTAGCCCAGCTATACCTTTGGGGCTCTCTGCATGGATGTGGCACAGGTTCTGGAGTAGCTTTAGACTACCACCACATTCTTTGGACTGACATGGGAACTTGTCAGAAGAGCCAACTCAAAATGTTCATGGCTGTAAAGATTATTTTAGTCCCTTACCTGCTCTGGAACAGTGAATTTCTCTTCTATTTGTCATTCAGTGATATGTGTAGGTTTGTTTTCTTAGATACCATGTCATCTTCTGCAAAACTATGATGCTGTTAGCCATAATGATTTTTGGTGTGCAAAATCAAAGCAGCCATGATCCGTAGTTAGAGGACATAGCACAGATAGGAGGAGACTAGAGGAGAAAGAGGAGCAGCAGGCAGAGGAGTGATCTGAAGACTGGAGAGGAAAAGCAGAAGACTCAAATCCCATCCTTCATCACCCATGATGCTGTCTGTTCATATTTACTTCTTAGCCCTCATACTGCTTGCTCACACATAGTTTTGTGCCAATGCTCATATTAGCCCCACAGCTTAGGCTGAGCTCCACATGCACATGGCTCACTATGACATTTTCACAAGTACTTTGAAGTGTTATCAACACATTCCTAGATCCCACATGGCACAACCAAAACCTGTTGGAAGTAGAGTAAGACTTGTATATACTGGGAGCAGTTCCATTCAGGTGCATGAATCAAATCCAACTCATGGAGAACCAGGAACAAGAGTGAATCTCAAGTCTGTTCCTCAGATGTGTACAAAGTACTGGGAAGTAACTAATTTTCTAATTGAAAATTATAGAGTCATAGAATCGCTTAAGTTGGAAGACTCCTCCAAGATCAAGTCCAACCTTTGACCAAACACCACCATGTCAACTAGACCATGGCACTAAGTACCACATTCAGTCATTTCTTGAACATTTCCAGGGATGGTGACTCCACCACTTACTTGGGCAGCTTGTTCCAATGCTTAGCCACCCTTTAAGTGAAGAAATTCTTCCTGATGTCCAATCTGAACCTCCCCTGTCACAAGCTTGAGATCATTTCCTCTTTTCTCTTTAGCAGAAAGACTTTGATGAAGAGAATTTTCTGGTCACTTCTGGTGACATAGAGATTGAAAACTTTGGGGGTCTAGATCTGAACGTACTTCACCAAGGTGTTGGCTTTTCTTTTAACACTTGAGCACTTGAGACCTAGTATTTCTGTCCCAATGAAAAAAATTCTTATCCACTGGCCAGCCTTAATTAAATTTACCCTCTCCCCAGCAGCAAGCCTGATGGCAGCTCACTCTTCTCTTTTTCTAAGCATGTCACTTTGTGCACCAGAGAGAGGGGTGCTAAGGAAGGAGGTGAGCCAGGCCTTCTGCTCAGCATAGAGAACATAAAGCATACCCCAGAACTGCACAGAGTGGCTCCTCATCCATTTTCTAATGAGCACCTTGCTGACATCAGCCAGGCTTGCATGTGCCTCAGCCAGGTCACCCTGGCATTCATCAGAAGGTGGGGCCATATTTATACTGCATGTGGGTCATGCTTGCCCCACTTTTCAAATGGAAGTTGAATTGAAGCCCTCACAATTCTGCAAGAGTCAGAGGAGAGTTAATATTTTTGGTCTCCAGTCCTGCCAGTGCTGTTAACAATGTTTTGAGGGCAGAAGGCAACTGCTAATTGTGATGTAACTTGAATGATTTCATCGCTTCACTCCTCTCACCCTACTGGGACATTCATCAACTCTTCCTGGTCACTGTTGACCTGGAATGCCAGAAATCTGGCAATCTGAAATCACAGCTTAGCCAACCTGGACCTGATTTATGCACTCTGGTCCATTTCTGTAAATGTTTGGGGGTTTTTTGTATAGCTATATGCAGAAAAATCTCAAGCTTAGAATTGTGTGGAGACTTCTGATTTTGTTGTTTTTTAGAATTGTTTCTTTTCCACACAGTTAAATGATATCATGTCAAGGGTGAGGAGAAACCTCATTTTGGCATCTTGTTGCTAATCCCCCAAGTTACACATTTTTCCCTAAGCCCACTTGTCTTGTAAATCATGAAATACCCTTTTAGAAATAGTAATCAGTTGTAGACTCTTTCTCCCCTTCAACATAAAGAGTAGTTGAGAAACCAGGTCCAGCTTACTTGACTACTTGACTATCAGTGCCTCTATTGAATTTATCCACAGGTCTAAAGAGATCAAAATTGTTTCAATTGACCCTATCTGTTGCCAGTCTGAAGAGAAATCCCTTAAGCTTTCTCCTTTCTTGTCACGTACCGTCTTCCTTTGTCGGTTCACGTCCAAGGTGTTTTTCTTAGGGATAGCAGGAGCTCTAGCAATATCCATCTTTATAAAGCCTTCAATGAGAGAGCAAGAGACTGAGCAGGAGGGTGTGGGGGAGAAAGGTGAAGTATACTGGGTGAGTATCTGACCCTGGAGTACCTTCTGCTGTCTCTGAGAACCGCAACCTTATCGAGAAGCACACTTGTGGCTTCTGTGGCAAAGGATGACAACAAAAGCATCTTTGTCCACCACAATGACTATTCAGAATTGAAGCCTGGATTTTAAAACAAATGCATTTGGAGCATAGATGTGGAAAGGAAGAGAAGCACGAGTGTTGCTTATTGGAGGCCCTGCAGACAGAAAATTATTGTGTTTCTAACACTATTGATTTTTTGCAGCAGCTGATATTTCAATCTGAGTGCAGCATGTCTGAGAGTCTACGCACACTGTCAAGAAGAAATATGATAGTGTCTTAAAAGATTAATAATATCACTGGTCCTCAGGAGGCCTGTCTTAATTCACTGGCCTGTTCTTTGGCATGTACTGTAATTTATCTAGTCTGATTTGAATAGCAAATGGCAATCGGCTGCCATTAGGGAAATAGGCATCAGTCTTATTGATCCAGGATGGGCTGGATTTTATTTAAGGAGAGCTGCAAAATGTTATTAACTTCCGGATGAGAGGCTGGAGGTGGAGAATTTTTTGCAGTGTTCTGAGGCAGGGTGAATTACACTGAAACCCAGAAGTCCTGAAATAGATAATGGGAGGGGGTGGTCAACTGCTACCACTTTGTTTTCAAAGACACCAGTTATTTCCAGCACGACTGTTCTCTTTCCTGAGCTCTCTGTCTGTCTGAGTGAATGACTTAGTTGTCTTTGTTGGAGGCAAGGGTACTAACATTTGGGAAGAAGAAAAAGGGATGGATGATGTTCCTCTTGGTTCAGATAAAGCTGGAACTGACTCTTCATGGTAACACATGAATTGTTGGTTTTCCAGGCCCCTCACTATCCTTCACAAGAGCTCTGCAGTTTAACCTCCTCATGGGGAATATGTAATCCTTGCTGACGCTCTGCTTTATGTGTGTTTGGAATGGCCACCAGTGCTTCCTGAGGGAGCAGCTGATGTGGCTAGAAGGGAAGTGATACTGCATTGACTATAAAGGTCCTGTCCTGGATCCCTTTTCATCCCAGTTCTTGCCAGCAGTCACCATGAAGAATAAAAAGAGATTTTGGATAACATTTAGGTGCTCCAAATCCAGCTTTATTTTTCAGTGGATAATGTTGTTAAGTGTCATGCTGAGCTATGGATGTGAGGAAGTCTGAGGCAGTTTCAGTCTCTACACTTACACAGAAACAAAATCTTATGGCAGTATTGGGAGTCTGAAAACTAAAGCCTTTTTTGTAAAACTAATCATAAAGAAGTAAAATTATAGCAAATACCTTGGGAAATTTCCAGTCTCATGGTGTGCCACTGTGGAATAACCTCCCCAGGGAAGAGGTGGGAGCCCAGTTACTTGGCACTCTCTAAAGTTAGACTAGATAGAGCATCGGGAAAAATAGCATAAGGAATACCCCAACTCAGGTGGGAGGATGAACTAAATGATTAAATACCACAGGTCTCTCCAGCTTTAATCGCTGTGACTCTTTGATACATCAGACTCTCCCAGCAGGAATCACTAGAAAGAAAGGTCCAGTAGTGCTGTCTATTAAAGCTCAGAGCCACTTCCACTTCATCAGGAGACACTGTAAGGAGCAGTGGAGGAGTGTGGTACGCAGGGAGAGTTCAAAGCTCCCCTCCAGTCCCACTCTCCCTGGGAAGGGAGCAGTGTGGAATGGTGGCTCCGGGAGCTCACAGGGCATCCTGCACCAGGCTCCCTGCAGGAGGCGCTAGGAGGGGAGGACTGCGCAGGGGTTGCTCTTTCAGGAGGGGGGAAGTGGAGAAAGGAATGGGCAAGGGAGGGTGCTCTGGTCACTGTTGGCTTTTTACCTTTGTGAGGTACAAGCATTGTTATCTTTGAGAAGATTCTTGACACTCACAAGAAGATTTTACCGACTGGCATCTGTTTCCAACAGTATTCACAGTAAAGAGGAAAGTGCAGCAACATTTCAGAGAAGTAGCTTCTTGTTACTTGCATTTATTTTGTACCTTAAACATGGGGTTAGAGAAGAAAGCTCTACAGGAAATGACCATGAACAAAAGCAATAAAATAAATTGAAACTGACTTTGGGGCTTTTTTGAGCAGTGGTAATTGCTATACATTGTGATGTTTGCATAAGAAATTAGTTAATGTGTAAGAGAATGACATGTGATATATTTCATTTGCCTGATGACTGTAGTCTCTGAGTAAATGACTTATTAAGGTTAATAAAAAAAATTTGCTTGTGACTTGTAATAATTCGATTGCTAGAATTTATCCCCCCTTATGCACAGTTGCCTAAAGGGGGAAACTAAATTATACATACGTTCTAATGACCGGCTGGCTATGCTTTTATTTATTCCTTAATAGTGGTTTGAGAACAAACAATGTGTTCTAAATTGTTGGTCTGTCTGTCTTTCTGCCTGCCTGGGCAGGAACGTTATGGCTTTCTTAATTCTCCTGTGTGATTTATCATCCCCAATTCATTGTTTTGCATAACCCTGCTCAAAATGAAGAAATGTCATTATTTTGCAGTGAAAAAGTTGTCATTTGCATAATGCCTGCCATTAATTATTGTGAGACTAATGCAGTTGTTGATATTTTTAGGGCACAGTGGTACATCCTGCACCTTGTATAATGTCATTCTGAAAACATGGGTAGTTAATAGGTGCCACAACACTACACAAATGCAAGAAAGGAGGAGAAGAAGAAGAGGAAGGACACATAATGAAGCAGTCTATAATCTTTATTTAGATTTTTCTTTTCCTGAAATAAATATTGAGAGATTATTATAAACAGAAGCAGAGGCTAGGAAGCTGTGACACCCGAGAGAATGAGGAAATGAAGAATCAGAAATGTTCCTTTCTACATGTTAGTCAAGGTAGACCTAAATAAAACTCCCTCATGCTGATCTTCCCTGGAATTTGAGAAAACTCCTGGCAGTAGTTAGTGACTTATTATCCCATACATGGCAGTTCTTCCTCTCAGAAGAGTCATTTGTTATTTGTTTTAGTGGCTTCTTTATTTTTACAATGGAGTTATTTTATGATTCTTTTTCAAAGATTTAAAGAGAAAAGGGCAGCTTTCATGCAACAACCTTCTGCCCCATGGTAGTGGGCAGTTTCTGAGCCTGTGGTTGTGATTGTATGCTAATGGGAAGAAATTACTTCAGAAGACCATTAAACATCAACAGATCCTAGGGCTTTTGGTATTTTTATGAGAAAATAAGAAGCTCTATCTCCCTTTGCCATTCTACAGGTCTACTATGTCCTTTGTCTGTTTGCTGATATATCTTAAAGTGCCAGAAGGAGAAAACATGGCCATTTAGTCCTCAGATCCTGAGATTCACTGCTTCCAGAGGGATGTCGTTTTCTGCCATTAGAATTAAAACAACAACAAAGAAAATTAAACCACAAAAGTTCAAATAATGCTAAGAGTCTAACTGAAACCCACAAAGGGCAGGAAATTCATCTCCAAATATTGCCAGTCTGTCCTCAGCTCACCCTATTGTCACAGAGAACTGAAAGTTGTTCCTACAGTGTGTGATCTTACAGACCACAAATGCTGCAATATGTAGGCACAATAGGGAACACAACAGAGGAACAGACACTCAGCTTTATTCTCAGTTTCTTGGATGTGGTAGGTGTGAGACAGACCCTTAAGGTAGCAGAACATAAGGCTATTTTTTAATGTGTTTTCATGCACTTTGAACACAAGTGCAGTATATAAAGACTGTTTCACAAAGTTGCCATTCCTTGTTACAAACTACACCACAACTATAAATTACAATCTTTAACATTACAGAAACAGTCTGTGTGTCAGTGGTTGATTTCTTACATCCATACCACTGGCCCTGCTTGAGAGTTTTTAGAAAAATATAATTTTAAATACTTTATGCTGGCAAGAATCCTAGAGAGTACAAATCAGAAGGAGAAATTTCTGCATAAGATTGTAACAAGAGAACATCATAACTTCACTCTTCATTGTGCCAGTGATCTGGATGCGTCTAAGGGCCTTGCAAATCTTGCAGCAATGTATCCTTTGAGACATTTTTCCTAATTCACAGGATTAGAGAGATGGTGTGGTAGGAAGGAGGTCGGAGGTCCCTGTCCATGGTATCCCACCCACACTGAAGAGGTTTATACTACAGATGAGCTGCAGATATGATGGAAGAACAAGAATTCTTGGAGTGCTCCTTCTGTAAGATGAGTTCAGGAGATGCTCAGCACCCCTTAGAATGAACAGATCTTTGACACAGGCTCCCTGTGTGGCCACAAAAAAAATTCACATAATTTCTCTCATCATTTTCATCAATGAGGAATTAAAATAATTCCAGACATCTGAGGGTACATTGTGAGGATTAATTCAGCAAGATTGTTGAGATATTCAGAGTCTATATTGATGAGTACTACAGAAAATCCAGAAACAAAACCCATCTTATTTCATGCAAGACTTGGATGCCACTCAGTAAACAAGGCTTGGGGCCACACACTGAACAGAGAGGATAAAAACAAGAGTATTTGAATTAGTCTCATTCCCTGGATGCTATCCATTATACAGAACACAAAATATACAATCATAACATGGAAGATTGTATTGTAACACTACAGCTGTTGTGACAGACTTCATTTTGATATTTTCATACTTTTGCGTGCTTTGCTCTGTGACCTGAATGTTTTTGCTTGTTTTTAAAAGGCATTTTTGAGTATAATATGCACAATAGACTAAGTGCAGCTCCCACACAAATCACTCTGTAGTGTGAATGCTGAACAGCCATTAGAACCAAAGGCGGTATCATCACTGGTAATTTCATAAGTTTGGTGGTTTTCATCTCAGAAATGAATATCACCTATTGGAATCTCATCCAGTTAGGAAAATATGTTGTATCTCTATATCACTAGTCTCCCAAAGAATATCTTGTTTTCCAAACATTTCTCTGTTTCACACTTAACTTTTTGTCCTTAATGTACACTTCAACTATGGTTGTACCTGGGAAAGGATATTAATCAACATCCAGTATGTTGACAGTGCAATAGTAAATCATCAGTTGCAGCCATAATCCATGTGCTCCATAAATTCATTTTAAAGCCAGAATCTCTGTGATCTATGTGTTAGCCATGTGGAAGCTTAGCTGCTGTCTGATACACGTCAGATTGGTTCATTCTGCTCTACAGAAATGTACAATTCTTAGTGTGGAGTAGCATTTTCTGCTTTTGTATCATTGTGTTTAATAGCCCCGATGGAAAGGGCTGTTAAAGCCCAAGCTGTATTTTCTGACTTTGTCCAGTTGCTTTTTGAAACCATTTTTCCTTCTGGCATCAAAAGCATCCTGTGCCAATGAATTCCACAATTTAATTACAGACTGTGTGAAAACATACTTCCTTTTGTTTGCTTTCAACCTGGTGCTTGATAACTTCTTTGGATGCTTTCTAGAAATGTGTAATGAGAAATAGGGAGCAATTATTAACAGTTCACCTTCTCCTTGTTTGTTATGATTTTATCAAGCTCCTTTATATTTCTCTCAATCATTTATTTTCCAGGGCAAAGAACTCAACTATTTTTAATCTGTCCTTGCACAGAAGTTGTCTTCTGATTTGAACATCTTTGTGCCCTTTTCTGCATCTTTCTGGCTGCTTATTTCCTCTTTTGTCTTGAGAGTTGAAACCCACATAGAGTGTGCAATATGTGAGTCTATTATGGATTTTATTAGAATGATATCATTGTGATTTTAGCTTTATTTTCTATTTCTTTCTTAATAATTCCCAAGGGGATTTTTAAGGGTTTTTCACCTCCTTTATTATCAGTTCTGAATATTGAACTGGTTCTTTCATAGGTATATCCACAAGGGTTCCATGCTGTCTTTCCAGTGTAGCAATACCTAAATGAAATCCTATTTTGTTGTAAGAATATTTAGTATTTCTTTTCTCCTATGTCATGATAACTTCCTTTTAGAAAATTACTTTGGTGACGATTATCATATTTTTTAATTTTTAGCAGCATATGCCCATTGACTCCTTCTGAGAACTCTATGGATTTGTGAATCAAAATTTCCATCTGCAAAAATTCATGTTGTATCTTCCCTGTTTTATCTACTCAAGTGTCTGTTATTATTTATTATAATTTCTACCAGTTTCTGTGGCATAGACTATAGACCAAGTGATCTATGTGGATCTTTCTAAAGCCCTTTTTTACTATTGCCATTAAATCACTTTCTGTTCTTTTGTTGTGCAAGAGTTATTAGCTAAGCTCTTTCATGACTGAGTTTCTTTATAACAGTTTTTTTTATAACTGTTAGATGGGAACCATTTATTCTTTCCACTGCACATTTTCTCACATTTAACCTTCCAGGGGAGGGATTTAACTTGTAAACCTTTTAAAACTACTCTGTAGTGAACAGAACTGCAATTTATTTGGGATTTTTATGCTTTGAACACCCCTTTTGCACCTCATCTATTGGCAGAAACAGATTTTACGTAAGGTGTCCAGAAAGGTTATTCATGGCTTTAAACAGTTCTTCTTCAAGATTTTCATGTGCCTGCCTTACTCAACATTTTCTTTATTAAAAAAAATTGACAAAATAGACACTTTTTTCTGCTTTCTGTGTTTCAAAATAACTTCCTCTTTTTGAATGATGTCTTTTTACTTCTAGTGAATCCTTTCATTTGGCTTGCTTTAAAAATCTTATTGTTTTCTTGTTTTCACATGTGGCTATACATTTGTTTTGTGAGTTATAAGTAGAAATGAATTACTGCAGTACAACTTGCAAGGTTCTTGCATTTAAAGGAACCATATTATGCATTTCTCCTGGAGATTTTTGCCCTCTTGCAAAGGATTTTCCGTCTAAAGTGGCAACTGAATTATGACTGTTTACAACCCAGCATGTTCAGGTAAGTCAGAACTGTTTAGGGATCTTTTTAGTACCTCAGGCTGTGTCTACCAGACAAACTGCTGAGATATTCCTCAAAATTATTGAGGCAGATGACTGGGGGTCAGGATTATTACAGCTATTCTGAGGAAAGGCTTTCCTGTTACTTGTAAGAGATGTGAATCTCTGATAACATATCTTCTAACTGTAGCATCTTAAAACATTTTACCCTTAGCTGCTTCTTTTTAATTTCCTTTATTCTCTGTTCCTTATTTTAAATAGAATTTTGTTCCTGAAATTATATATTGCTGTAGTGGATTATTTGTTGTTATTTTTTCAGTCCTATAGAGAACTGAATTTTCTTGTGTTATGTTCATTATTACAAAGTGGTTCTTTAATATGCACATATTAAAGTAGGCTTAGTTATCTTAGCGCTAAAACAAAGTTGCTCATTCTTTCTTAGGTTTTCTGCCTCTGAAGTCTTCCATTTTGCTTTTCATAGTCACTATCAGCATTTTAGTAGAGTGGTCCATGGTATGATTCTAATACCATGCTCTTTCTTTGTAGGCTTGGAATTAAAACCCATGGAGATTTTTGTTACTTTTTAATTTTTACCTATTCCTTTTATTTATATCTATTTTACTTTACAGCAGAAATCCCTCATCTGTATATCCTGCTCTGATTATTACAAAGTGCACCCTAGTATTGCAATGTACAACATCTTCTTCAGCTGCTGAACTTGTCTTTTTTTTTTTTTTAAACAATTTTGCACTCCTCTTAGTCCTTAGTTTTTGTATTGAGGTGCTGGTTGTTTAAGATACTCTACTGAGAGTGACATGCAGACTTCTTTTGACTGTTGGGGCAGTTCTTTGCTATATTTGGTATCTGATTTTTATCAACTCATGTTCTTTAGATACATGGATTCTCATGGTTTCACCCAAAGTTGTTGCATTTTTCTGGTCTGTACAGTTCTGTACCTCTCCCCTTAATATCTCTCAGACAGCATTTTTTAATCTGCTCCACCTTCTCTAGTTAGAAGCATTTCTCCTTTGTAGGATCCGTCACATCTAAAGGATTCTTGAGCTAAACTCCTAAATAAAGACCAACCTCCAAAAAGAGCAAGTTTAATTTACTAGCTGAGTTGGTAGCATCCTATTCAGCCAGTCACTCATTCAAACTAATACACTTCTGGGATTAGAAATTTGTCAGATTGAGCTCACAAAGTAGTTTTCTTTTATGTTACGTATTGGCTGACACATTTCCCTGTCTTTTGGCTTGTCAAGTTTCCTGCCTCCCACAATCTTAGGGATTCCTCTACCCCAGAGGACCTACGAGACCTGGAAGCCCTCCCAGAAATTCACTGTAAAAAATATTTTAAATGGGTTTCAGAGTACATCAGAATCTCAATTATCTAAAGAACATGGGAAGAACACTGAATAAAGCTTGATAGTCGCATTTACCAGCAACCAGAATGCCCCGCATGCCCAAGGATCTGTGGAAATAATTAGTAATAGAAGCAATTTACCATTTAATTAATAAATGGCAAGGGGCAAAACCTTGTCTGGGTTCACTGAATTTGGATAATTGAGGCTCCACTGTATTTTAAAATCTGAAATATTAACTATTATTCTGTGTGCTTGAGATAATAATCATTTAAAAAGTGTGCACGTAATAGGACCTAAGCCTGGTTGTGTTATTTCTATAAAGGAAGAATTTCATAATGTCCTACATGCAGAGCTTTGCTCTGTAAGAAAAGATCACTTTTTTCCCTTAAAGTATCTGGACTCTCTTTCCTTAAATATATAGATCTGTGTCATCTTTGAATCTCTAACTACATTCAGGAGCCAGTGAGGAATTTCAGAGGGCAATGAATAACTTCTCACCACGATGAGTAAAAACTACTCTTACCTCAGCTGCCCACAAAGGAATTTAAGATTGATGGAGATAACTCAAATTTTATAATGAAATAAGGAAGACACTAGAATTGGTGCCTACCATAAATAGCCATTCAGAATAGGAAGCGGATTGTGGAAAGCTGGGATTGAAGACAGACATTCTTGGTTTGTAGTATATTCCAGTGGATTTAACTGCCATAAAACACTGGTTTGCTGCCTCTTCAAGTCCTTGAAAAAAGAGTTCCAGGCTTCTGTCTTCCTGAGTTTTGCATGTCTGTCGTGTGATTTCACACATTTAATAGTTCCCACCTCTGCCATTGTGACTGCAGAAAGAATGAGCCTGTAAAAGATGGCATCCTTAGTATGACTTTGACTCCTAAGATGTCAAAAACTGTGATTCCCTTCTATTTCTCTGTGTCATGTTGGTTTTTGTGTTTTGTTTTTCTCCCCCAAATCTCCTCCATTCTGCCATGGTTCTAAGAGATACTGCAGAAGAAAATTGTGTGGTCATAAATGAGACTCTGCATTTAAATCTGAAAGCAGGGAGGATGGGAAAAGTCTAATCTCCTTCAGAAGGGGTGTCCACTGCTAGAAACCTGCTACTGGAAGCAATCTATTTCTGTGCCCAGGAGGCTGACTGTAAATCAGTTTGGTTTGTACTATCCTTTTCAAATAAACAATAAACATCAGAGAAGAGGCAGTCCTTGCAGAAGTGTAATTCCAGCCCCACACAGATGTTTCATTCATATGAAATTGGAGAAATTAACAATAAAACCATGCTATAAAGTGGTAGGTGTAAGGGAGTTCTATCTTTTGCTTCTGAAGAAGAAAGTAAAATGGTTCATTTCAGTCAAGTTGGTGCTGTGCTCACATTAAAAAGTGTCACAGAATTTGGTGTGTACAGTTGTTTCTGCTCAAGAGATCCATTACCAGAAAAGGGGGGGCATTGGATCAGAAATTATGAGTTGGCACCATTCATGGTGGTCAGGGAAGCTTGGTTAAGCAATGAGCCACATCCTGCTCTCATGACTCTCTGAGTAGCTCCACTGAAGTCAATGGTAATTACATCCACTAAAATCAGTGCAACTACTTGCATCAATAAGATAAGTAAGATTTGGCCCAAAGGTTGGTTGATATCAATGTTTTTAATCTCTCATTTTCATAAGTGCTAGGTTCATTCAAGCAATTTAAAGTGAGGTGAATAAAGAACATTCTGTGCTTTGAATAGTTTGGCATCATACATGGACAGAGCATGTGATTAATACCATATTGTTGGCTTTGTTCTTTGCTTTTCAGTTATGGCTGGCAATGTCCTTTACAGAATTGCTGGTATGCCCCCGAGCCTATATAAACAGTCTCTACAGATTTTCTATGATGTCCTAAGATTTTTCCTGTACTCGATGTAATATGTTGTTACCCTCCCCTCAGAACTATAATGTGTTCCTGATGTGCTGCTCTGACGCCATCAGAGCTGACGTTGAGTGATGTGTTCAGCTGACAATGTTTCCCAAACCAGTACATTACCGGTATTTTCTTGAGTGTAACCATGGCACTCTTTTGTAATCATGCTCCTGGGAAAACCTGTGGAAGCACACTGGTTCAGTCAGTGGTGGTAGATAGGAAGTTTGGCTTGAATTTCAGACATTATTATAGTTCACATGACTGCCTAAAATGATAGAATTAGGGGATAAGCAATTAAAAATGGACAATCTTAGAACTGCAAACATAGAATAGTTGGAGCATGGTACTCTTGATACTTTCTACTGAAAACAGTCAATGTATGAGATTACTGTTAAAGCACACCTATGATTTCTGCAGAAATATGAATGAGGAATGGCATTGCTGAAGATTAAGCTCTAGTATCAATGTTGGTGAAATCCCATTTTTAGCAATTCTACCCTCATTTTTACATTTTTTCAAGAAGTAATACACAATATGTTTATTTCCCTCCTGCAAACTTCCTGACAGTGTGTAACTTCCTGGATGGGCCTTTTTTGTCACCAGGAAACTACTTAAAAAAAAAAGACAGCAAGGACTGATAGTTATCTATGCTATTTAGCATATGTCAATAAGTGAAAGCCTTACCACAGTCAGAAAAGATTCATTACATGGAATTCCATTTTGTTGTGTTCTCAGTGATGTGACATTCCGGACAGGTTCTGCTTTCAATGAAATGTGAGGTCATTTGACTGATATGAAAGGATTTTTACTGATTTAACAGCAGAATGTATAATTTATGGTTACACAGGAGTAAAGGGGAAAAAAATATGTTACATAGATAACACCTGCCTGTTTTCATAGTATTAATACATTAACTGGTTAAGTTCCTTAAGGAGTTTCACATATTCCCCCTATGTATTTACTCCCTGGTGTTCCTTAGGTTGGAATTTTCTCCAAGGTTTTGAAAATCTGAAGCCACATTCCCTACCGATGCTCTGGGAGTTCTGGCCCATATGTCCTGTGGGTACAATCTGCTCAGTTTTCTGGGATGTTTGAGGTATTGCAGGTACTATGCAGGAGGGAGAGGTAATATTTGGCTCACCAGCTGAGGGATGAGAAGTATTAATCCTTGTGAAAGCAGAAGGCTGTTACTCAAGTCTTTGCACAATGAAGTATTCTGTGTTTACAGCTACACGGAATAGCCCCCTTGCAAGTTTTATCTTGCATTGTTTATCCAGCTACACTTAGATTGATGACACAGTCTATAAACAATTCATAGAAGTTTATAGTTGATTTATCAGCATTTTAAGAACATTTTTGAGATGGATAGTAAGTATTACATGTTTTGTAAGC